>NC_039365.1:12810594-14010594 GCF_003573695.1 Papaver somniferum | reverse complement strand
TTGGTTCAGAAGAATGGAACTTACCTGACCAGCTAAAAAAGCTTTCTTATGGACATTAAGCTTACGCTTTCGTGGACAAATATCTTTAAGGAACTTGGCATAAGTAGGCATCTACCTAATTGCTTCTAATAGCGGAATGTTGATGTTCACCTGCTTAAATGTTTCCATTATATTGTTGAAAGTTGACTCCTTCTTTGTTGGGGATAACAAATATGGATATGGGGCTCTAGGCACAAAGGTAGACCTATCAGGAATTTCTTGGGAATCCTTAGAGACTGTTTCATTTTCCTCGTCTACGGGATCCTCTTGGGAAGTAGAAGGTGGAACTACAGTATGTCCACTAGGCATGGCTACCTTATTGTCTACCGTTTTACCACTCCTAAGGGTTGTTATCGAGTTCACATGGTTTGATGATTTCTCACCAGCTAAAGATATTTGATGGACTCCTATAGGGTTGGGTTGTGGTTGACTAGGAAACTTTCCTTTTTCTCTCAATGTATCATTCATCTGACTAACCTGGGTTTTCAACTCGGAAATAGCCTGAGAGTTAGCTTGTACCATCTTTTTATTTTCATCTAATCCTTGTGCAACCGATTGCTGAAATTCTAACGTGTTCCGAGTTAACAAGGCAAGAGACTCTTCTAAACTCATGATTTTCTTATCTGAAGGGATCTGAAACTGTGCCGGAGATGAAGGATTCTTAGTATAGCCAAAACCCGGGGGAACCTGAGCATTACTAGACTGACCTTGATTCTGGCCCTTGGACCAAGAAAGGTTTGGATGGTTTCTCCAGCCAGGGTTATAGGTTTCTGATTATGGGTCAAATTTTTGTCGGTTATCAAACCTAGTGTTGTTATAAAGAGCATTGGCTTGCTCTTCAACAGCATGGCCTTCCCAAAAAGGCTCATTTCTTCCACTATTACCACTAGAATGACCTAATTCTAAGGCTTCTAACCTTTTGGCTATAACTGCTATTTTGGCATCTGACTCATAAGATCCTTCTACCCTATTAACATTTCCTCTACTTAAAAGAGTTGTTTTCTGGGGTTCCCTACTATTTTCCCATTGTTAGGTCTTATCGGCGATTTCATTCAAAAATGTCATCGCTTCATCAACAGTTTTATTCTCAGACCCACCTGTGCATAAGGACTCAACCATGGTTGTTGTTGAATAATCTAAACCCTCGTAGAGGATCTGAACTAACCTAACCTTATCCAAACCATGATGAGGACATTGATATATCAAGTCATTGAACCTTTCTAAGTACCTATATAAAGATTCTCCCTCTTGTTGGGCAAAAGTACATATTTGTGTCCTAATAGACGATGTTTTATGCCTTGGGAAAAACTTATGTATAAAGGCAGAAGTAAGTTGGTCATAGGTTTCAATTGATTCAGAGTCAAAACTATACAACCAAGATTTATCTTTATCTTTTAAGGAAAAAGGGAATAACCTAAGTTTTAACGCATCATCACTTAGGTTTTTAATTTTTAGAGTACTACAAACTTCCTCAAATTCCCTAACATGAAAATAGGGGTTCTCATTCTCCTTCCCTAAAAACATTGGGAGCATCTGTAAAGTCCCAGGTTTCAGTTCATAATTTGCCTCGGTTTCAGCTAACTTGATACAAGACGGACGAGAGGTCCTAGTTGGGTTTATCAAAGCTTTCAAAGTTGCCATTTCTCGCACTACCAAAGGACTAGGAGTACTAGGGGTACTTTCCTCACGAAGAGACGGATGCTCAAAACTGAAGTTTCCAAAAACGGGGCTCTCAAAAGAAGAGTCTTCGAGCTCCCCGCCTTCACAAGAAGAACTACTAGGTTTTTCACTAATCAAACGAACTAGAGTGTTTCTTTTCCAGGACCGTTTAAAAACTTCGGGCATACACTAGAAAAAATCAAAAAAAAAAGTCCTAAAAAGGAAGGGATTTTCTATGCAAACACAATCAAAGCTGACTCCACCACAACAAACCTACTGATTTCTAGCAAACAAAAAGCATGATGGCTCCAATTAGATTGTTTCTAGACCAGCTTCTAATCCTTCGAACGGGAATTCGTTACAATTTAAGCAAACCCCTCTGGAATCAATCCGAGTTAAAGTAAGGTTAATAGAGGCGAGGGAAGATCGGTGGAGCTTTGATACCCAAGGCCTCACTGGTATTACAAGGAGGCGCAGTCACGCATTCAACTTACAGAAACCGTCAAGAACTTCGAAGTATGCTTAAAAGAGTAACCAATATTTTTCGAATGACTTTCCTGTTAAGCTCGTTACCCTATCGGTCTCGTTCTAGTCAAAATTTTATGCTTAGGTTCGCGTTTGGTGTCGTTTTCCTAAGGCGGGCAAGAAGAGAACGATGATGAAATCCGAACCCTTATCTTGTATGGCCAGTCCTTTCCCTTTACTAGGAAATTAAAGCAGCCGCTTTCAAGTCCTCAACATATATGCATACGAAGGAAGACAGTAACTCGCTGACAGGGGATTCGCGAGTGTTTCGACAAACTTACCTCCCGTACCAGACGGGGGATGAACCTTTGTAGTCGACTCGGGCCACGACTCCTATGTCATGTACGAACCCGAGGGGCCGAGGTGATATCGTAATCACCGTCCTTCTCTGCCAAAAATTTATATTTAAACTACCCTTCTTTAAGGTTTAAAAATAATGTCCCAAAACTCAAAGTCCAAAGTCCAAAAATATAAAGCGCAAAAGAAAAAGAAAGTCTAAAAAAAATAAAAATCTACAAAAATAAATTTTTTTTTTCTCTCTTTTTTTTTATAAAATAAAAAAAATCTTCTTCTTTCGCTCCTTTCGCTTTGCCTTTCACTCGAAGTCTTTAAGTATTCACCAAAAGCTTTGGCAAAATTTTCTTTCGCTCCAAATTCCGAATTCTGTAAGAAAAAGACAAAAACCCAAAAACGTAAAGAAGAACAAATAAAATAAAAACCTAAAAAAAATCTAAAAACTCTAGCCAAAAGACAAGTCCGTGTCGGCGGCGCCAAAAATTGATGCGTTTTTCAATGTTGTGGTAGTAATAAGATTCGCTCAAGACTTGTGAATGCATATTTTTTAGATTTTTTTTTATAAATAAAAATAGCGAACTAAATTAAAAAGATGTTGTGAAAATTATGGAGAGAATAGGGCTAGGATTCCACCATTGGTTGATATTAGTGATTTAATAAAATAATAATTATGCAACTCAACATTCAAATTGATTCTAATAGTATTGCCTAGACATGTAATTTCCAAAAGAATAGATGTTAATCCAAGCATAGAATATCAAAACCCTAAAGCAAGCATATTCTATCAAGAGAAAATACACCTAACAAATCAAAATCATATAAACAATTTTTAGTTCAATGCAAAAATCATAATAGAGTTGTTGTAATTAATTAATAGAAATATATCACTTTTACCGAAACAACGGCTTCCTCCATAGCCCCAAGGATTGGGTTTAGGTCATCATGATGTTGGAAACACGCTCAAAAGTTGATTTCATTGCTCAAAGTAGGTGTACAAATGATGAAATGGAGAAAATGATGAAAATCAGGTGTTTGCAACGTTTATAATTGTTGCAAAACACTGTTACAAAGAACGATAAATAAGAACTGATGTTGTTGCATCTCTCCGACCCTCGTGTGGCTGTCGTTTTAACTGTATCATATAAGACTGCCTCTGGTGGTCTTTTTTTCTTCGTGTTCTTGGTGCAGCAGCAGAAACAGAGTTCTGAAAACTCTTGATTCACGCCTCCTGAGCTCTACTCTCGACCCCAAACTCTCCGCCCCCCTTCTATGTGATCCTAGGAACCTATTTATACATCATTGCAACATTGAATCTCCCAAAATCTCTTTATTTAATCCCATTATTTCTTTTATTCTCGAAAATATATTGTTTCCGAAAATCGTTTTCCTACGCGTCTGCAGCTGTATTTCTTTCCTTCTATACCTTCTTCACGCTCCAGAATATCGATCAAATCTTCCAAGCACGTGCAGTACACGTTAAAATTCCTCACAACTCGTGCAAGCTCATGTTTTTCCTCCAACTCCTTGTTTGGATTAAACCAAGTTATCCAACCAAATTTGATCGAAACAAACACCCATACTAGCTCTGTTAGGACATATCACAACTACGCATGAAGTTTCAGCGACTGAATCGTACAAAAACTCCTCCAAAATCCGATCGAAAAATCTGCCTGTGAATGGAAATGTTTTCCCGCCATTTTTATTTTTACATTTTGAAGATGAAGTGCCTCTATCCTTTACTGGGGTGCTAATAGCAGATGAGTGCTGAGGACAAATTTGGGTGCTGAGGATGAATTTGGGCTACGCATAACCTTGTTTGTCCCTTACCCAAATCTGGGGTCTGTATAGCAAATGTCCTCCAAGGGTCCAAATAGCACTTTTTGAGCAACTTTTTCCACACAAGTGTATTTCTCCAAAAACACCTACAAAAACATAAAAACACCATAATTATTACAAAATCAAGCACTAGCAATAGAGACACTGAGGACAATTCAGACACAAAAATGTGTCTATCAAGAACTTGAGAGGAATCATTGATGGATGAACGAGCGACATTGATAATATCCAGCAAGGGTTTAGTCCCAGAGACAACCCCTTCAGAAATGTTTTGAGTGGCAGTAGCAAGTATAGGAAGAGAATAAGTATTCATAACAACACTCATAGAGGAGATGGCTTCAAAGCCCTTTGAAAAATATGGAGACGTATCAATCATGGGTGCGGAAACGTTCGCAGAGGCATATGATGGGATATCAACCATTGCTGCAAACGCATTTTCAGAAATGGAGACAATGTTATGCTCTGCTGACGCGGCTTTCTCAGAAATATTAATCCCCTTCGTAGACGCGGGAATATCCAGAGAAGCATAGGCAACAACCTCTTTCAAAGAAGCACCACTAAGGTCAACAAGAGAGGAGGTGCTTATCAATATGTGGAAATATTCGCGGCAGCATAAGGAGTGGCATCCTTGGTAAGAGAGTCAATGTACTCACCAGAAGAAACATGCGGCTGAGGGCGAGGTTTACTTTTGAGTTCCGACAAGACAAGAGAGGTATTGATTACAGGAGGACGACACGACTTCTTGGTCTTCTTCTTCTCATCACCCCCAGAACCCTTTGAATAACAACGCAGATAAGATACAGAGGCAACAATATTTATTTTAAAGAAAAGAAGGTATTTCTTACTACCTTGTCATGCGAAGGATTCCTCTTGAGAGATTCATTATCCTTGGAACTTTAAGAAGAACTAGATATTGAAACCTTGATATGGAGAATACCTGTTGGGGATTTCTTGATGCAATAGAGGAACCTGAAGAACAATAACATATATGAAGAACAGTAACAGATATGAAGAACATAAAACGAGAAGAAAAGTAGCAGAACAATAATGGCGGACTAAAAATTAAAAACAAGAAAAAAAAATGAAAGTGGTAGTAAGGATAAACTAACCTTTGATTAGATTCCATAAGACCCAGAGGAGATCAACACTAGTAAGATTTCTAAGGAAAGAGAAATTAAAGAGTTCGAGAGGATGACGATGAAGAAAAATCACAGAGAAGAAAGAGAAGGTAAAGAAAAAAGAAGAGTTTCTTTCCTTACCACAGTTAATAAATAAGGAAACTGAGGAGAGATGGACAACCGGTTAAAGATGAACGTGCCGGTTGAAAAGCAAGAGTCAGTACGTGTAGATGGTTAAGCTGAAAACCCGAAAAAATGTCGGTTGAGAGGAATACGAAAAGATGAATAGGTGCGGCAAAAGGAAAATTAGAGTTTCGCTCATCGCTCCCTCTATAAAAAAAAAGAATAAGAGAAGAGGAAAAACGTGAGTGAAAAATACCGCACACTCACCAGTTATGCAAAATAATACGTTTGTCTTTATGCGAATAAAGACGCATACTGTATCCAAGATGACGAGTCCGATGATGTCACCAAGTCACACTAAAACTGAGTACGTGCGAAAAAACACCAGTATGAATTGTGCGTCTTTGACGCACATTAGATCCGAAAATATGGGCTTTATTAGCTGTCCTCCACTATGTAAAACTCCTATAAAAAGGACCAACCACCATTGTAAAAGGAGAGATCTTTTTGGTGAGCTAGGATAAGATATTTAGGAGAGAGAAAGTTATTTGCTTCCCAAGTTAGGGTTTCAAATCATCTCCTTTGTATTTTTTCTAAATTTTTTAAAAAAGATTTTGAGTATTCCATTATGGTTTCTTAGTTTGTTTCATAGATTCTCATTAGGGTGTAGTTGTGGGATTTCCTACAACTACATTAATTAATGAGGCCAATAAGTAGTGCCTGTGAGAGGAAGTGGGAGCTTCCTGTTGTGTGCAATGCACCACGCATATATGAAAAAATGATGTTCGAATTTGGAATCATTGTCAGATTTTGCATCACATTAAACAAGAAGCCAAGAAAATCCCCTGGTTTGAAAATCCAGAAATCGAGCTATTTTATGGGCTGCTCAATTTTTTAGACTCTTATTTTATATGCAGGCTCTCTAATGAGTGTGCACTTCACATATTAATTCCCAACACTGATTTAATTTTAGGGGAAGGTCACCAATCAAATGAATATTATGTAGTCTCAAATATGTACGTACGTAATGTGAACATTAGATTATGTAGTCTGAAATCATTTTCTCTATCTATTCTGATGAGTTGCATCAGTAGAAGAGATATATCTTTAAGTACCCATGGTTTTTTCCCATGTTTCTTTGGAAAACATATAGAACATATTAATAAACATGAGCATAGAGATACTAATTTAGTTGTGAGAATAATTATGTATATTCATTGATAGGCAAAGGCCTGATTTGTACAACTTTACACAACTAGGATATATACAACAAGAATATATATGAAGTTACAACCAAATAACAACATAATAATGTCAAGATATATGATATCTTGACCATATCTTAACACCACCACCACCCACCCCCACCCACCTCCCAGACTCAAGGTGGTGGAGTACACAACTTGAGTCTGGAAATTAAGAATCAAAGATGAGCTGCAGAGTGAGTCTTGGTGAAAAGATCAGCCACTTGAAATTCTGATTTGACATGCGGAAGACTGCTTGTACCTTTATTAATATGATGACGAGTAAAATGACAATCTATCTCGATATGTTTTGTACGTTCATGGAAGACATCATTGTGTGTAATTTGAATAGGAGCCTTGTTATCACAATACAGTGGTGTAGGAGTAGAAATTAGAAATCCCATATCATAAAGAAGCCACCGTAACCAAATGAGTTCAAATGTGGTATGAGCAAGAGCTATATACTCTTCTTTAGCACTTGAACGAGAAACCACACTTTGCTTCTTACTTCTCCATGAAATCAACGAGTCTCCCAAGAACACACAGTAGCCTGTAATAGACCCTTTGATATATCTTAGAATTCTTGTAACTCACCATGAAGAAAAGCATTTTTCACGTCCATTTGATGAAGCCCCCATTGTCGTTCTGCAACAACAACAAGCAATGTACGAACTTTAACCATTCTGGCCACTGGTGCAAATGTTTCTTCATAGTCAACACCATACTCTTGTGTATAACCTTTTGCAACAACTCGTGATTTATATCGTTCAAACTCACTATCTGACTTGGTCTTAACTTTATAGACCCATCTGCTTCCAACAACTGATTTTCCAGGAAGAAGATCCACCATTTCCCATGTCCCTGCCTCTGCATGTGCTTACAATTCATCATTTATTAAATCTTTCCATTCTGGAATGGCTCCAGCTTCTCTGTATGTTTTTGGTTCATAAAATGACAAAATAAAAGACAAGGAACAATGATAGTCTGCATACTTAACTGGTAGTCTTCGATTGCGAGGTGGCAAAGAATTTTCTTCAGAATAAGGATCTCGTTCCTGAGTTTCACTGTCAGGTTGAGTCGTAGAGTGGTCTTGATTATCAGTATTTGGTGGATCAACAACTAGAGAAGATGGGCTTTCAGGAGTAGATATAGGAAAAGTGTTAGGATTGGATTCACTAGGAAATGGATCAGAATAAGTGAATGACTCAAAAGATGATGATTTGCTGCTTGGAAGTGACCAGAATGGAACTTTCTCCCAGAATGTGACATGACGAGAGACAAGAAGCTTTTTATTAACTAGATCATAACAACGATACCCTTTTTGTTCAATACCATAACCAAGAAAGACACACAAGACATTATTTTGACCAAGTTTATGACGTTCACGTTCTGGAAGGAGTACAAAACAAGTTGAACCAAAGACTTGAAGCTCAGAATAGTTTGGTTTCTTACCATAGAGATGCTCATAAGGTGATATTCCTCCTATGATAGCTAATGGGACTCTATTGATGGTGTAGGCTGTAGTAAGGACTGATACTCCCTAGAAATTGGAAGGAACTGAACAAGAAATTAACTGGGTTCTAGCTGTCTCTATAATATGACGTTTTTACGTTCTGCAGCTCCATTTTGTTCCGGAGTTTCAGTACAAGACAGTTGAAGAATGGTGCCTTAGGTTTTAAGAAATTCTTTGAATGGATTGAAAATATATTTCCCCACCCTGATCATCACGAAAAACTTTGATCACTTTACCAAACTAAGTTTTTATCATGGTTGAGAAATCAACATATAACTTAAGAAAATATGCTCTAGAGATGAATAGATATACCCATACATGTATAACGCGAATAATCATCAATAAAACTGACATAATACATGGCACCTCCTTTGACATAATTGGATATTTACCCCAGACATCAGAATGTATAAGAGAAAAAGGTTCAGTGTAGATAGAAGTATTAAGATTAAAAGAAAGAGCTGGTTGTTTTGCCAGTTTACAAGAGATGCAATTTGGTTCTTTATCTAACTGAGTATCTCCTAGTACACCCTTATTGACCATATATGAAAGACGATAAAAGGAAACATGACCTAACCTAGAATTCCAAGACATGAAGGGAGATATTGACACAGGTGCAGTGGGAGTAGCAGCTACGACATGACTTTTAGATTCTGCTGAGATAACAAGAGATTGAAGGAGATACAACCGACCAACTCTACGGCCTATCCCAACTAGCTTCCCGGTTTTGAGATCACAACCAAAAGGAAAAAAAAATGTGTTATAACCTTGATCACACAGTTGACCAACTGAAATAAGATTCATTGTAATATTTGGTACAAGAAGCACATCTGGTACATAAAAGTTATTTGAATTGTTGACCAAGCCTATATGACTTGCAATTACTGTTGATCCATCAGCAGTATGAATCTTAGGGGTGATGACAGGATGAAGACTTTCAAAAAAAAAATTGATTAAAAGTCATATGGTTTGATACTCCTAAGTCGAGAAACCATTCAGTTGAATAAATACCTGAGGAGATAGAGAAGGAAGATGTAGTTGTAGGATTGTTACCAATTGAGAGTGCTTGTTTAATCATCTCTTGAATATCAGCATGATTTGGTGCAGAACTACCACCAGCACATCTAATGTAGATGAGTTTGATGTTGATGCAGGTGAGACAGGGGATGCCATAAATCTGGTTGGTGCACTGGATTTGTTTCCTCCATTAGCATTGATTCTTCTCATGTTTCTTGAGTTGGTGAGGTGCAAAATCTGGATGAATTACCAAGTTACTGACAGTACCCACATCGTGTTGTGGGTGTGTCAGGTATTATTTGAGAAGGTGAGGAATTTGCTGATGGAACATTGCAATTCCTTGCAAAGTGCCCAAAAGTCTTGCAATTGTGACAGTGTACTTGAGACATGTCACGTTGCACTGAAGCACTTGAGTTTCTTGAAAAGTTATTTGAACTTGAACGTGTAGGCACCGCAAACACTCCTGATATCTCTGGTGTGATTATTTTTCTTATTTCTTCTGCAATAAGTTCAGACAAAGCAGCTTCCACAGTTGGAAGAGGTGATCGATGAAGAATAAATGCCCTAACAGACTCAAGCTCATCATGTAAAGCCATTAGAAGTTGAACTAAATGTGTTTCCACTCTATATTTATGCCACAGTTCCAAATCTACAGTCCATTTTGGTTCCATAAGTGCTAATTGATTCCAGATTATAGACATCTCAGAATGAAAAACATAAACAATATGATCATGTGGTTTCTTCATAGATCTAATATCTTATTCAAGTTTATATCTCTGAGCAAAGTTGACTTGAGTGTACCTTTTTGAAAGAAAATCCCATGCATCTTTGGCTACCTCAAAACTGGTGAGTTGCATGCTTATAGAAGGAATAACCGTATTTCCAATCCCAGTGAGAATCCTGTTATTGTTAATCTCCCATTCTTCTTTTGGATCCTTTGTTTGTACTTCTTTTCCTTTGTCATTAGAACTGCTTGCTGTAGGGGCTTTTTCTGTACCATCGACATACTTCTACATACTCTTTCCTTTAAGAAAACTCCTCATGAGGAATGACCAGTGATTGTAGTTGGTTCCATCAAAACGAACATTGATAGGTTGAGAATCTTCTCTTGACATGATTACTATGTTTTCTTTGGGTTGTATTTTCTCTGGGTTGTATTGTAACGGAAACTGGTTCTTAGATCTTTCCTAGCTCTGATGCCATGATAAACATGAGCATAGAGAGTCTAATGTAGTTGTGAGAATAATTCTCGGTGTATTCATTGATAGGCAAATGCCTGATTTATACAACTTTACACAACTAGATAAGGCAAATAAAAGATGCACCTAACAATATCTAGGATATATACAGCAAGAATATATATGCAGTTACAACCAAATAAAAACACGATAATGTCAAGATATATGATATCTTGACCATATCTTAACACATATTATTGTCTAATAAGAAGCAAAGATATTAGAAACATTAATTTGGGTCCAATCAAATATTATGGGTTCAAACCCTTATTTTAACACGTCGAAATTTATTAGACCCAATTATAATCCATCTACTTACAATCAAGATATAATTGTGTTCAACTTCTTAACAATGTTGGGCGTTCTTGACCGACCACCCAAGCATTTTTGAAGAGTTTGTTGTTCAGCATTTGCTTGACCGTTCTGAAGTGAAAGTATTCTAGTTGCTTGTGAGGCTTATATTGCTGATGCAGAAAATAGTACAAGTAGTTCTACCATCGAGTCCTCTCCCCGCTTCCACTGAGGACCAAAAAGAGTTGGAAAGGCGCAAGATAAGTATGATGTATTTTTTCGCTGAACACTCGTAATTGAATTTAGAAAAATTGGTTCTACAAGTCCTATGGTGAAGCACCCTGCTGGATATTGGTTATGTTACACTCCCTCCGTTTCGTTTTAGTTGATGTTGTAGAGTTTTTCACGCAGATTAAGAAATAACAAAGAGAGTATCTTTTTCCAAATTCACCTGTATTAATATCTTCTTAGAAGTTTGAAACACCTAGTTTTTAGTAAAGAATTAACAAAAATGGAGTATATATCCTCCATGGAATATATTTAAAAATTGAATTAATTACCCTATTTGATAATTACAATGAGAACTAATGTTATGATGCGATTCCAAAACAGGAATAAATTAGTGAGAAATTAGGGAAAAAATTTAAACTCTCATCTATTTTGGAACACAAAAAAAATCCTAAAACATCAACTAAATTGGAATGGAGTGAGTATTCTTTTTTTTTTTTGTCCGTGCTTACTATTTGCTTTGTTGTTCTAGGTATGCTTTTAATTTGGTTTTTTCGACACCTTGTATGTCTTTCATATAAGTGTACTTCGAATCAAATTTATTTATTTTTTTCCATCAACTTAGTTCCAATAAATTAAGAATTTAGTGGTCGCCAAAGAGCAAGCAAGTCCGGCTATTTCTTTTCAGTTTACCTCTGAAGATGAAAATGTGCCAATCATGAGAATCGTAGATCTCTTTTTATGCAAAATGACCATAAAGAGTATTTCATATAGATTCATAAGAACGCGTACAAATTACAGATTAATGATGATCGAATCACCAAATAACACATAACAAGATAACTAGCTTAAATGAGAAGATGATGAATTGATGATCCATATCAAGACTGCACGACGAAAACAACCATACACCACTGACTCTAACTAGCAGCTAATTAAGTGTATATAGATATATAAGTATAGAGACACACACTTATATAAGATTAATTAGTTTTAGATAATTAAAATGCTGCTTTTATTTTTTAAAATCTTAAGTTTCTTTCATCCCCTTTTAATTAGTGGAATTGCAATAGTTTCTATTCTGTAGCTAGCTTAACAACTAGGCTGCAAGGTCAGAAACTAGCTACCCATAGAGCAGCAAATAGTACTCTAAATGGTGGCACAACAACAAGAACAACTCTTAACTAGGAGCTGTAGGAGACCAAGAACACAAGCTGAAGCTGATGCATTGACGTTAAACTTTGCCATGCACTCCTTGTTACATAAATCGACACACTGTGTGTCCGAAGTGCAGCCGTTGAGTACATTAAGATTCAAGGACAAGTCAGTAGCGCATTGAACCCCAGCTGCTGATGCCATCTCTGCACATATATTCGTACGTACACATATACAGAACAGTTAATATATATCACGTAACGTAATGATGAAAAACATTAAGAAGATAACAAAGAAACAATAACATATCATGACTACGTAAGAAAACAAATCTTGAAAAAGTGCAGCGTATACTAACGCAAGTTGGCAGAAATAGCGATCAAGGCAAAGAAAAAGAGAACCAATGAAGTCTTAGCAGCGGCCATTGTTGATGAAGATTACTTTAAATGTTGTGAAAGCTAAATGTTTGATAATGATTAATGGATAGCTTGGGTGAAGATTAATAGCCAATCCTAACTTCTATTTATAGCATTGTATAGCTTCATTAGGTTAAAGAAAGAGTATTTGTTTATGGTTTTAATTTTAATTAGTTTCTAATTAATTCCAACTTGCTTCTTCACGTTGAAACTTGAAGTTGTCCCAAGAAGGGAGAGATTCGTTGCAAGAATACCGCTGAGATTGCACGAAGATAAGAATTCAAGTTTATGCATGGGTTACATGCGATACTATGGGCTTTGAATCTCCCAAGTCCCATCCGCAAATGAAATGAGTCATATCTGTTGCCTGTTGGAATTATATCTAGGGCAACTAAATTACTTTAAGCTTTTGTACGAACACCTGAGACAACTGTTTCGGTGATTGTGCGATCAAAAAGCAAACTTGCAGATGAATACGTTCACCCCTACAGATTCCGAAGCAACACTTGGAAGCACTTGAATGGCGGATAGATTAATAGATATGCCTTTTCTTTTACCCAAAGCATATTGTCCATGTACTTGTTATTTGCCTACTTTTAAATTAAAGTGGCCAAAGTATAGTTTGTATGCGTCGCGTTACTCAAGCCTTTCATTGTATCCGTTAGCTAGGCTTGACTCTGATGCTTAAGGTCAGAGTGCCCATATATCATTTCGAATTGAAAAAAATGAAATCTGAATAACGGCCTTTTGTATTTTATGCCATGATTTCAATTAGAGTTAATTTTCTCCAACTAATACGAAGAATTAAAGCAGGGCTAGCAAGTTATATAGATGTTGCCATGTTCCGGGCTTTTAATAAGAAAGTTGGTCCGGAATGTTGAGAATATTTAGGCACTCCATATATTACCGGCACTATCGTATACTGCCAGTATCACAAATTATAAAATTTGGATAAAAATTAATCTAGCCTTCAGCAACTGTACGATATATTTACGCTTCCACCTATTCATTCAATTTTTCTCCGGTAAACATTGAAGAATAGATTTTATAAAGATAGGACTGAAGAAGATTGTGGATGATGATGAAAATTTGAAGCCTTATACCAAAGAAGATTGATTTCTGTCGGTTTTGTTCGCTTGTTTGCGGTTGTTGGTTGGGGATGTTTCAAGAAAAAAGAAAAAAAAAAAAAACTGTTGCCAGGAATACTAGAGAACAACTAATACATTATGGTTGCATCTATTCCAGGAGCTTTCGTCTGGCATTTTTTGTTTTTTTTTGACAAAGGGAAAATCATATTAAGATCATCACTCATCGGAGAGATGAATGAAAAGAAAAACAAAAAAGTTAGTTATGTCCAATAACAACATTCCAATTACAAATTAAAGTGTAAAGGTGATAACCCTCAAACAGTTATGTGTGTGCAGACTAATTATACATTGTATACTTGACAGAGATAATAAGCTGATCCAAATTCCTCTTTTTGTTGTTGTGAAGCTTACAGTTTCTTTCATTCCAGACGTTCCACCAAATTGCAAAAAGAAGAAGTCCCCAGATTTTCTTAACCATGTTATTGCTTCTTTCATTCCCACAAATTTTTCTTTACATTCTCAGAGAAAACCCAATGAACACCAAAACTCTCCAGGAAATAGTGTACAATTTTCCTCGTTTTAGTGCAGTGAAGAAAAAGACATTCACTGGGGAAGATGATGCAGGGCATACTACAATTCCAGAAGATTCTGCTTAGAGGTTTGGCTTCCATGGTTTCCTAGTTTCAGTCTTTCTTATTTTTAGGATTCTTTTAGATTTCCTTTTAGTTTTCTGTTTCCTAGTTTAGTTATTCTTCAAGCCTATATAAAGGCTAGATTAAGTCTTGTAAGATCTATCTATTACTCAATCAAATTATTAAACACAAAACTTATCTTTCTCTTCTTGCTTGAATTCTCTTCTCTTCTTGCTTATAGAAATCTAGTATTGCTTTCTTTTACCTTGTTCCACATTAGTTGGTATCACCCGCTTAGTTTTAGGTTTTTCATCCTATCACTTGATCCTTTACTTCTCTTCCGCAACACCTTTTCATTCCTTTTAAGTACACAAAAAAAAAAAAAAAAAAAAAACAAAACAAAACAAAAACTATGACTGCTCAACCAGTTACTCTAGCAGCAATCGAAGCTCTCATCAAATCTCATACCGAGATTTTGGCAAAAACCATTACTGAAACTCTTGAGAAGTCCATGGAGGAAAAATTAGGGTTAAGAGATAACAAGCTTGAAGCAATGCAGAATCATCTTTTCAAGGTTGCAAAACACATAAATATAGATTTAGATATGCCTGAGCTTGTAGACTTAGAAGACAAAAATAAAAACGATACACTTCAGTTTTTACAGAATGATGAAGTACCTAAAGATGTATTGCATACTTTAAACATTAAGAAACCGTATGAAGGGTTCATAGGTCATTCAAAGAAGAAGCTAGTTTCTCCTACACTCGACAGTGATGATGAAGATGAACGTGAGAACGATCTAGAGAAGAATTGGATTGAAGAACGATGTTTAAAAACTGGTCACAACCCTTACAGTTCTTTACCTGAATATAAGCTAAAAGCTGATATTCCCAACTTCTCTGGAAATTTTCGTATTGAAGAACTAACTGATTGGTTCTTTGAGGTAGAAGCTTTTTTTGAATTTATGGAAGTCCCTGAAGATTCTAAGGTCAAACTTGTGACTTACAAGCTCAAAGGAGGAGCTGCAGCCTGGTGGGATAAGATCTGTGATGATCGTAGAAACGCTAACAAACCAAAAATACGTACTTGGACACGTATGAAAACTTTTATCAAGGATAAGTTCTTACCTAGAGACTTTATGCAACAACTTTTCATCAAATTGCAGAACATTCAGCAGGGGGCACGCACTGTTGAAGAATATGTATCCGATTTTTATAATTTGGTGGCACGAAATCAACTCAAAGAATCTGAAGAACAGTTAGTTGCAAGATTCATTGAGGGGCTGAATAGATTAATACAAAATGGTATGACTCATTCAGTTTTTACTATGGTCGAAGCGGTGCAGCAAGCTATTAAGATAGAAAATCGCCTTCTTCGTTCTTCTAGGACTTATCCATCCAGACAAGGGCGTTATCAAAATAATTCCAGAGGTACCAATTCATCTCAAAACTTTTCTCCAGATACTGTTTTGACTATTCCCATGCCTCCTTATGATGATGTTAGCCATTCACATCGACAACCTAGCCATATTGTGCCTTATACTCCACCTCTGGCTACACCTATCTTAGCCAATCCAGTTGATCTTCAGCCGGGTCAGCAGTCTCACTCTCTGCAACCAACTCCTCCTACTACAGGGAATCGGTTTCATAACAGGCAACAACAATTTCCACCGCAACAGAGAACTACTAATACTTATGCAAAATTTCGTGGAGATAACTGCAATAAATGCCAGCAATCGGGGCACACGTCTAGTGATTGTCGGAAATTCAATGCTTTGATTGGTGAACCTCAGTTCATTAATGAAGTCACTGGTGCGCTTAATGAGTTCGAAGATGAAGACTCACCTGGTAATGACGATGAGTTTGTTGGGATGATTCGTCCATTATTTCTTACTCAACACAGTATCTTTAAATCCAGATGTTATATCGGGGGTAAAATCTGCAAGATGATAATTGATAGTGGCAGTGTGGATAATTATATTGCTGATCACGTAGTTAAGAAGCTTGAACTACCAGTAACTTCTCATCCAGAAACTTACACTGTAGGATGGGTTAATGCCTATAGCACACAGAAGATTACTCTTCAGTGTTATGCGTCATTCTCTTTTGAGGGTTATGAAGACACAGTTCTATTTGATGTCATTAATATGACGGCAACCCATCTTCTTCTTGGAAGACCTTGGCAATACGATCTTCACGCGGTTCACAATGGATTCGAGAATACTTACACTTTTTTTCATAATGGGAAAACCAAGGTTCTTAGTCCATCCAATTCCACTTCAAACTCTTGTGCGCAGACTGATGCTGTCGTAGCCACTGTTATTCGTTCTTTGCACCCACAACATTCTTTACATTCCCATAAAGATTCTAAGCCTATGATTGAGTTTCCTGCAAAGGTGAAGCCCTTATTATTTCAATATAATGTTTTATTTCCAGATGAACTACCAACTGCATTACCTCCTTTACAGAATATTCAACACTGCATCGATTTTATTCCTGGGGCCTCTTTACCAAACCAAGCACACTATCTCTTGAGTCCTGATGAGCATGAGATATTACAGGGACAGGTAAATGATTTGCTTACAAAGGGTTTGATACGACCTAGCAACAGTCCTTGTGTCAGTCCTGCCTTCTTGGTTAGTAAAAAAGACAATGGATGGAGGATGTGTATCGAATGCAGAGCGTTAAATCGCATCACCATTCCTTATAGATTTCCGATCCCGCGTATTGATGATATGATTGATTTACTGTCGGACTCTATTATTTTTACTAAGTTGGATTTACGCAGTGGTTACCACCAAATACGCATTCGAGGTGGAGATGAGTGGAAAACAGCATTCAAGACACGCGAAGGTTTATATGAATGGCTGGTCAAGCCATTTGGGTTATCTAATGCACCTAGTACTTTTATGCGACTTATGAATCAGGTTCTCCAACCTTTTCTCAGTAAATTTGTTATTGTCTATTTTGATGACATACTAATTTTTAGTCGCAGTGAGCCAGAACACCTCCAACATCTTTCAAAAGTGTTTCAAGTTCTTGCTGACAACTCTTTATATGTTAATTTGAAGAAGTGTACCTTCATGGCTTCTTCAGTAACATTTTTGGGATATGTGATTTCTACTGATGGTATTCATGTCGATCCTTCTAAAGTTCAAGCAATTGAAGATTGGACAGTTCCTACTTATATTCGTGATGTTCGTAGTTTTCATGGTTTGGCTTCTTTCTATCGAAGATTTGTGAAGAACTTTAGCTCTATTTCTGCACCTTTGACTGACTGTCTCAAGAATGAGAAGTTTGAGTGGACGGAAGCAATGGATAAAAGCTTTATTATTCTTAAAGAAAAGCTGTGTACGGCACCAATTCTTGCACTTCCAAATTTCAACAAGCCTTTTGAAATAGATTGTGATGCATCTGTTGTTGGTATTGGTGCAGTATTATCACAGGAGGGTCATCCAATTGCATATTACAGTGAGAAGAATTCAGATGCACAAAAGAAATGGTCTACATATGAATTAGAGTTATTGGCTCTTGTTCAATCTCTTAAGCATTGGCATACTTATCTTATACATAGGGAATTTGTTGTCAACACTGACAACCATGCTTTGAAGTTTTTGAATACTTCTGCTAAAGTTAACAGAATGCATGATCGATGGATTTCCACACTCAACAAATACACTTTCTCTGTGAGACATAAAAGTGGCAAATTGAATCAAGTTGCTGATGCCTTAAGTAGAAGAAGTCATCTATTAACAACAATTCGTAATGAGAGTTATGCATTTGACTATATCAAAGATATTTATCCAGAAGATGAAGATTTTGGCAAACTATGGGATCAATGCAGTTATCAAACTCATGGGGTTGATGATTTTCTTATACAAGAAGGTTTTCTTTTTAAAGGGAATCGATTATGTATTCCTCAAGGGTCTTTACATTTACATCTTATGCGAGAATTACATGGCAGTGGTCTTGGTGGTCATTTTGGGAGAGATAAACCATTTCCCTGATTGAAGAAAGATATTTCTGGCCATCTTTGAAACGTGATGTACAAAAGTTCGTACAAAAATGCATGATCTGTCAGAGAGCAAAGGGTACAATTCAAAATACCGGGTTGTATACTCCTTTACCAGTTCCTGATGCACCTTGGGTTGATATAAGTATGGATTTTATACTTGGTTTACCTCGTACTGCTAGAGGTAATGATTCTGTTATGGTCGTAGTTGATCGTTACTCTAAAATGGCTCACTTCGTAGCTTGTAAGAAATCAACTGACGCTTCAAATGTTGCTTCTTTGTTATTTAAGAAGTCGTAAGATTGCATGGGGTTCCAAAGTCTATCACTTCTGACAGAGATACAAAATTTTTGAGTTATTTCTGGAAAAGTTTATGGATGCGCTTAGGCACAGTTTTACAATTCAGCACAACTTCACATCCGCAAACTGATGGACAGACTGAGGTTGTTAATAAATCACTTGGGAATTTGATTAGAGCTAAGTTCCTGGATAATAGTAAGAAGTGGGATGTGTTATTTCCACATATGGAATTCGCTTTCAACACTTCTGTGAATCGTTCTACTGGGAAAACTCCATTTGAGATTGTGTACTCTAAAGTACCTAATCATACTCTTGATTTGGTAGCCTTACCCACCACACAGAGTACAAACACTGCAGCCGACTCTTTTGTAGACAAAGCAACTGAATTACATAATGAAGTAAAATCTAAACTGGAGAAGTCCAATTCTAAATATAAAGAGGATGCTGATAAACACAAGAAGTTTAAAACCTTCAAGGAAGGGGAGCTCGTGATGATACATCTAAGAAAAGAGAGATTTCCAGTGGGTACTTATAACAAAACCAAGATGATGAAATATGGTCCTTTCAAGGTTTTAAAGAAGATCAATGATAACGCTTATGTTATTGATCTACCAAATGATTGGAATATCTCCAACACATTTAATGTTCAAGAGATTTTTATGTTTCATGGTGACAATGAACTTCTGGTTTGTTTGGACAACTCGAGGACGAGCTTTACTCTAGAAGGGGGGACTGATGCAGGGCATACTACAATTCCAGAAGATTCCGCTTAGAGGTTTGGCTTCCATGGTTTCCTAGTTTCAGTCTTTCTTATTTTTAGGATTCTTTTAGATTTCCTTTTAGTTTTCTGTTTCCTAGTTTAGTTATTCTTCAAGCCTATATAAAGGCTAGATTAAGTCTTGTAAGAGCTATCTATTACTCAATCAAATTATTAAACACAAAACTTATCTTTCTCTTCTTGCTTGAATTCTCTTCTCTTCTTTCTAATAGCAATCTAGTATTGCTTTCTTTTACCTTGTTCCACATTAGAAGATAGAGACATATTCGACTTTGGGATACAAGGGCATAAATAATATTGTGTTTCATAATAAGGACACTGAGCCTTGAGTACAAGGGCCTCACTACTGTGAGCAAGACATTGAGTCAAGAGCATATTACAAAGTTTTACTGCACAAGCCGAATCAATCCAGTATTTTCAGTTAAATAGGCAATGGTTAAATCATATGGTGTTTGTAAAAAGCTCCGATAACTAAATTGAAGGCTATAGCCAACAACACTAGGGAACCATACCATTTTTTTTATTTACAATTGTTATTTGTTATCAAGTCTCATCCATACCATTTTTCATTTTTTTTTTAATTTACAATTGTTATCAAGTCTCCAACTCTCCAACTCTCCGTACCATTTAAAAAAAAAAGAAAAAAAAGAAATTGTGATCAAGTCTCTGGACTCGTGGTATTTTTCTAATTTCGTCTCAGTTACTGCTACATGCATGCGTGCTTCACACTATTAGATAGATTTCTAAACTAGAGAGCATACCAAACAGAGTATATCATATCGATTCATAAGAAGACATGCAAATTACAGATCAAAGATTATCGAATCACCGAATTACACATAAGATGAAGATAACTAGCTTAAATGAGATTTAGATGAAAAATCATTACATGATCCATATCAATATTGCACGACGATCACGACTGACTCTAACTAGCAGCTACTTAAGTGTATACGGCTATATATATAAGTACAGCCACGTACATTTATATGAGATTAATTATTTTAAAATAATTAAAATTCTGCTTTTATTTTTAAAATTTAAATTCCTTTCGTCCCCTTTAATTTAGTTGGAGTTTCTAACCCTGTAGCTAGCTTAATAACTAGGCTGCGAGGTCAGAAACTAGCTGCCCATAGAGTAGCACTCTAAATAGTGGCACAACAACAAGAACAACTCTTAACTAGGAGCTGTAGAAGACCAAGAACACAAGCTGAAGCTGATGCATTGACGTTAAACTTTGCCATGCACTCCTTGTTACATAAATCAACACACTGTGTATCAAAAGTGCACCCGTTGAGTACATTGAGATTCAAGGACAAGTCAGTAGCGCATTGAACCCCAGCGGCTGATGCCATCTCTGCACATATTCGTACGTAAACAGATACAGAATATAGTCAATATATATTAAGATGATAAAAAATATTATAACTATTAATTAACTATGTAAGAAACGGAGTTCTGAAAACTCTTGATTCATGCCTCCTGAGCTCTCCTCTAGATCCAAACTCTCCGTCCCGCTTCTATGTGATCCTAGGAATCTATTTATACATCATCGCGACATTGAATCTCCCAAAATCTCTTTATTTAATCCCATTATTTCTTTTATTCTCGAAAATATATTGTTTCCAAAAATCGGTTTCCTACGCGTCTGCAGCTGTATTTCTTTCCTTCTATACCTTCTTCACGCTCCAGAATATCAATCAACTCTTCCAAGCACGTGCAGTACACGTTTAAATTCCTCACAACTCGTGCAAGCTCATGTTTTTCCTCCAACTCCCTGTTTGGATTAAACCAAGTTATCCAGCCAAATTTGATCGAAATAAACACCCATACTAGCTCTGTTAGGACATATCACAACTACCCATGAAGTTTCAGCGATTGAATCGCACAAAAACTACTCCAAAATCCGATCGAAAAATCTGCCTGTGAATGGAAATGTTTTCCCGCCATTTTTATTTTTGAAATGTTGAAGATGAAGTGCCTCTATCCTTTTCTGGGGTGCTAATAGTAGATGGGTGTTGAGGACAAATTTGGGTGCTGAGGATGAATTTGGGCTACGCATAACCTTGGGTGTCCCTTAGCCAAATCTGGGGTCCGTATAGCAAATGTCCTCCAGGGGTCCAAATAGCACTTTTTGAGCAACTTTTTCCACACAGGTGTATTTCTCCAAAAACACCTACACAAACATAAAAACACTATAATAAGTACAAAATCAAGCACTAGCAATAGAGACACTGAGGACAATTCAGAAACAAAAATGTGTCTATCAAGAACTTGAGAGGAATCATAGATGGATGAACGAGCGACATTGATAATATCCAACAAGGGTTTAGTCCCAGAGTCAACCCCTTCAGAAATGTTTTGAGTGACAGTAGCAAGTATAGGAAGAGAAGAAGTATTCATAACAACACTCATAGAGGAGATGGCTTCAAAGCCCTTTGAAAAATATGGAGACGTATCAATCATGGGTGACGAAACGTTCGCAGAGGCATATGATGGGACATCAACCATTGACGCAGACGCATTTTCAGAAATGGAGACAATGTTATGCTCTGCTGACGCGCCTTTCTCAGAAATGTTAATCCCCTTCGTAGACGCAGGAATATCCGGAGAAGCATAGGCAACAACCTCTTTCAAAGAAGCACCACTAAGGTCAACAAGAGAGGAGGTGCTTATCAATATGTGGAAATATTCTCGGCATCATAAGGAGTGGAAGCCTTGGCAAGAGAGTCAACGTACTCACCAGAAGAAACCTGTGGCTGAGGGAGAGGTTTACTTTTGAGTTCCGACAAGACAAGAGCGGTATTGATTACAGGAGGACGGCGCGACTTCTTGGTCTTCTTCTTCTCATCATCCCCAGAACCCTTTGAATAACAACGCAGATAAGATACAGAGGCAAGAATATTTTTTTAAAGAAAAGAAGGTATTTCTTATTACCTTGTCATGCGAAGGTTTCCTCTTAAGAGA
The DNA here is from genome assembly GCF_003573695.1 of Papaver somniferum. Lineage (NCBI taxonomy): Eukaryota > Viridiplantae > Streptophyta > Magnoliopsida > Ranunculales > Papaveraceae > Papaver > Papaver somniferum. The sequence continues at coordinate 13,988,122 of NC_039365.1, read as the reverse complement.
TTCATTATCCTTGGAACTTGAAGAAGAACTAGATATTGAAACCTTGATATGGAGAATACCTGTTGGGGATTTCTTGATGCAATAGAGGAACCTGAAGAACAATAACATATATGAAGAACAGTAACAGATGTGAAGAACATAAAACGAGAAGAACAGTAGCAGAACAATAATGGCGGACTAAAAATTAAAAATAAGAAAAAAAAAGTGAAAGTGGTAGTAAGGATAAACTAACCTTTGATGAGCTTCCATAAGATCCAGAGGAGATCAACACTAGTAAGATTTCTAAGGAAAGAGGAATTAAAGAGTTTGAGAGGATGAAGATGAAGAAAAATCACATAAAAGAAAGAGAAAGTAAAGAAAAAATAAGAGTTTCTTTCCTTACCACAGTTAATAAATAAGGAAACTGAGGAGAGATGGACAACCGGTTAAAGCCGAACGTGCCGGTTGAAAAGGGAAGAGTCGGTACGTGTAGATGGTTAAGCTGAAAACCCGGAGAAATGTCGGTTGAGAGGAATACTAAAAGATGAATAGGTGCGGCAAAAGGAAAATTAGAGTTTCTCTCATCGCTCCCTCTTTGAAAGAACGATAAGAGAAGAGGAAAAACGTGAGTGAAAAATACCGCACACTCACCAGTTATGCAAATTAATACGTTTGTCTTTATGCGAATAAAGACGCATATTGTATCCAAGATGTCGAGTCCGATGATGTCACCAAGTCACACTAAAAATGAGTACGTGCGAAAAAACACCAGTATGAATTGTGCGTCTTTGACGCTCATCAGATCTGAAAATAGGGGCTTTATTAGTTGTCCTCCACTATGTAAAACTCCTATAAAAAGGACCAACCACCATTGTAAAAGGAGGGAACTTTTTGGTGAGCTAGGATAAGATATTTAAGAGAGGGAAAGTTATTTGCTTCCCAAGTTAGGGTTTCAAATCATCTCCTTTGTATTTGTTCTAAGTTTTTAAAAAAAGATTTTGAGTATTCCATTATGGTTTCTTAGTTTGTTTCATAGATTCTCAATAGTGTGTAGTTGTGGGATTTCCTACACATATATTAATTAAGGAAGCCAATAAGTAGTGCATGTGAGAGGAAGTGGGAGCTTCCTGTTGCGTGCGATGCACCACGCATATATGAAAAAATGATGTTCGAATTTGGAATCATTGTCAGATTTTTCATCACATTAAACAAGAAGCCAAGAAAATCCCCTGGTTTGAAAATCTAGAAATCGAGCTATTTTATGGGCTGCTCAATTTTTTAGACTCTTATTTTATATGCAGGCTCTCTGTGAGTGTGCACTTCACATATTAATTCCCAATACTGATTTAATTTTAGGGGAAGGTCACCAATCAAATGAATATTATGTAGTCTCAAATATGTACGTACGTAATGTGAACATTAGATTATGTAGTCTGAAATCATTTTCTCTATCTATTCTGATGAGCTGCATCAGTAGAAGAGATATATCTTTAACTACCCATGCTTCTTGCCCATGTTTCTTTGGAAAACAGCTAGAACATATTGATAAACATGAGCATAGAGATTCTAATTTAGTTGTGAGAATAATTATGTATATTCATTGATAGGCAAAGGCCTGATTCATACAACTTTACACAACTAGGTAAGGAAAATAAAAGATACACCTAACAATATCTAGGATATATACAACAAGAATATATATGCATTTATAACCAAATAACAACATAATAATGTCAAGATATATGATATCTTGACCATATCTTAACACCACCACCACCACCACCCCCACCCACCTCCCAGACTCAAGGTGTTTGAGTACACATCTTGAGTCTGGAAATTAAGAATCAAAGACGAGCTGCATAGTGAGTCTTGGTGAAAAGATCAGCCACTTGAAATTCTGATTTGACATGCGGAAGAGTGATTGTACCTTTCCTAAAATGATGACGAGTAAAATGACAATCTATCTCGATATGTTTTGCACGTTCATGGAAGACATCATTGTGTATAATTTGAATAGGAGCCTTGTTATCACAATACAGTGGTGTAGGATCAGAAATTAGAACTCCCATATCATAAAGAAACCACCGTAACCAAATGAGTTCAAATGTGGTGTGAGCAAGAGATATATACTCTGCTTCATCACTTGAACGAGAAACCACACTTTGCTTCTTACTTCTCCATGAAATCAACGAGTCTCCCAAAAACACACAGTAGCCTGTAATAGATTTTCTTTCTGTAATATCCCCAGCCCAATCGGAATCTGAGTATGTGAACTGACTGAATATGTGAACTGCATGACTTATGTCTGGTCCAGTAATGGTCAAGTAATTTAGACTGCCTACTAGTTGACGATACACTGTTGGATTAGACAATAGAGTCCCATCTATAGGACTGTATTTTACATTCAATTCAAGAGGTGTGCCAGTTACCTTATTGTCAGACATCCATGCACGCTATAGAATCTCAGATGCATATTTGACTTATAATATGAAATAACCAGTGAGTGACATGCCAACTTCAATGCCAAGAAAGTAACTTAAAGATCCAAGACCTTTCATCTTAAAACAATCACTGAGGTATGATTTGAGTTCAGTAATACCTTGTAGGTCACTTCCAGTAATAACCATGTCGTCAACATACAAGAGAAGAATGACAATTCTTTTTTCTGACGATCTGACGAACATAGCTGAATCACAGAAGCTTTGTGTAAAGCCAAACTGGAGAATTGCATTGCTAAACTTCTCAAACCAAGCACGAGGTGCTTGTTTGAGTCCATATAATGCCCGTCGAAGCCTATATACTTGATTAGGTTCATGAGGCAAACTAGGAGGAGGTTGCATGTCAACCTCTTCTTGTAACTTACCATGAAGAAAAGCATTTTTCACGTCCATTTGATGAAGCCCCCATTGTCGTTCTGCAACAACAACAAGTAATGTACGAACTTTAACCATTCTGGGCACTGGTGCAAATGTTTCTTCATAATCAACACCGTACTCTTGTATATAACCTTTTGCAACAACTCGTGATTTATATCGTTCAAACTCACCATCTGACTTGGTCTTAACTTTATAGACCCATCTGCTTCCAACAACTGATTTTTCAGGAGGAAGATCCACAATTTCCCATGTCCCTGCCTCTGCATGTGCTTACGATTTATCATCTATTAAATCTTGCCATTCTGGAATGGCTGCAGCTTCTCTGTATGTTTTTGGTTCATAAAATGACAAAATAGAAGACAAGGAACAATGATAGTCTGCATACTTAGCTGGTGGTCTTCGATTGCGAGGTGGCAAAGAATTTTCTTCAGAATCAGGATCTCGTTCCTGAGTTGCACTGTCAGGTTGAGTCGTAGAGTGGTCTTGATTATCAGTATTTTGTGGATCAACAACTAGAGGAGATGGACTTTCAGGAGTAGATATAGGAAAAGTGTTAGGATTGGATTCACTAGGAAATGGATCTGAATAAGTGAATGACTCAAAAGATGATGATTTGATACTTGGAAGTGACCAGAATGGAACTTTCTCCCAGAATGTGACATGACGAGAGACAAGAAGCTTTCTATTAACTAGATCACAACCAAAAGGAAAACAATATGTGTTATAACCTTGATCACACAGTTGACCAACTGAAATAAGATTCATTGTAATATTTGGTACAAGAAGCACATCTGGTACATAAAAGTTATTTGAATTGTTGACCAAGCCTATATGACTTGCAATTACTGTTGATCCATCAGCAGTATGAATCTTAGGGGTGATGACAGGATGAAGACTTTCAAAAAAAAAATTGATTAAAAGTCATATGGTTTGATACTCCTAAGTCGAGAAACCATTCAGTTGAATAAATACCTGAGGAGATAGAGAAGGAAGATGTAGTTGTAGGATTGTTACCAATTGAGAGTGCTTGTTTAATCATCTCTTGAATATCAGCATGATTTGGTGCAGAACTACCACCAGCACATCTAATGTAGATGAGTTTGATGTTGATGCAGGTGAGACAGGGGATGCCATAAATCTGGTTGGTGCACTGGATTTGTTTCCTCCATTAGCATTGATTCTTCTCATGTTTCTTGAGTTGGTGAGGTGCAAAATATGGATGAATTACCAAGTTCCTTACAGTACCCACACCGTGTTGTGGGTGTGTCAGGTATTATTGGAGAAGGTGATGAATTTGCTGATGGAACATTGCAATTCCTTGCAAAGTGCCCAAAAGTCTTGCAATTGTGACAGTGTACTTGAGACATGTCACGTTGCACTGAAGCACTTGAGTTTCTTGAAAAGTTATTTGAACTTGAACGTGTAGGCACCGCAAACACTCCTGATATCTCTGGTGTGATTCTTTTTCTTATTTCTTCTGCAATAAGTTCAGACAAAGCAGCTTCCACAGTTGGAAGAGGTGATCGATGAAGAATAGATTCCCTAACAGACTCAAACTCATCATGTAAAGCCATTAGAAGTTGAACTAAATGTGTTTCCTCTCTATATTTATGCCACAGTTCCAAATCTACAGTCCATTTTGGTTCCATAAGTGCTAATTGATTCCAGATTATAGACATCTCAGAATGAAAAACATAAACAATATGATCATGTGGTTGCTTCATAGATCTAATATCTTATTCAAGTTTATATGTCTGAGCAAAGTTGACTTGAGTGTACCTTTTTGAAAGAAAATCCCATGCATCTTTGGCTACCTCAAAACTGGTGAGTTGCATGCTTATAGAAGGAATAACCGTATTTCCAATCCCAGTGGGAATCCTGTTATTGTTAATCTCCCATTCTTCTTTTGGATCCTTTGTTTGTACTTTTTTTCCTTTGTCATTAGAACTTCTTGCTGTAAGGGCTTTTTCTGTACCATCGACATCCTTCTACATACTCTTTCGTTTAAGAAAACTCCTCATGAGGAATGACTAGGTTGAGAATCTTCTCTTGACATGATTACTATGTTTTCTTTGGGTTATATTTTCTCTGGGTTGTATTATAACGGAAACTGGTTCATAGATCTTTCCTAGCTCTGATGCCATGATAAACATGAGCATAGAGAGTCTAATGTAGTAGTGAGAATAATTCTATGTGTATTCATTGATAGGCAAATGCCTGATTTATACAACTTTACACAACTAGATAAGGAAAATAAAAGATGCACCTAACAATATCTAGGATATATACAGTAAGAATATATATGCAGTTACAACCAAATAACAACACAACAATGTCAAGATATATGATATCTTGACCATATCTGAACACATATTATTGTCTAATAAGAAGCAAAGATATTAGAAACATTAATTTGGGTCCAACCAAATATTATGGGTTCAAACCCTTATTTTAACACGTCGAAATTTATTAAACCCAATTATAATCCATCTACTTACAATCAAGATATAATTGTGTTCAACTTCTTAACAATGTTGGGCGTTCTTGACCGACCACCCAAGCATTTTTGAAGAGTTTGTTGTTCATCATTTGCTTGATCGTTCTGAAGTGAAAGTATTCTAGTTGCTTGTGAGGCTTATATTGCTGATGCAGGAAATAGTACCAGTGGTTCTACCATCGAGTCCTCTCTCCGCTTCCACTGAGGACCAAAAAGAGTTGGGAAAGCGATAAGTATGATGTGCTTTTTTCGCTGAACACTCGTAATTGAATTTAGAAAAATTGGTTCTATAAGTCCTACGGTCAAGCATCCTGCTGGATATTGGTTATGTTACACTCCCTCCGTTCCGTTTTAGTTGATGTTGTAGATTTTTTCACGCAGATTAAGAAATAACAAAGAGAGTAATGTTTTTCCAAATTCACCCGTATTAATATCTTCTTAGAAGTTTGAAACACCTAGTTTTTAGTAAAGAATAAACAAAAATGGAGTATATATCCTCCATGGAATATATTTAAAAATTGAACTAACTACCCTATTTGATAATTACAATGAGAACTAATGTTATGGTGCGATTCCAAAACAGGGATAAATTAGTGAGAAATTAGGGAAAAAATTTAAACTCTCATCTATTTTGGAACACAAAAAAAATCCTAAAACATCCACTAAATTGGAATGGAGGGAGTATTCTTTTTTTTTTTTTCTCGTGCTTACTATTTGCTTTGTTGTTCTAGTTATGCTTTTAATTTGGTTTTTTCGACACCTTGTATGTCTTTCATATAAGTGTACTTCGAATCAAATTTATTTATTTTTTTCTATCAACTTAGTTCCAATAATTTAAGAATTTAGTGGTCGCCTAAGAGCAAGCAAGTCCGGCTATTTCTTTTCAGTTTACCTCTGAAGATGAAAATGTGCCAATCATGAGAATCGTAGATCTCTTTTTATGCAAAATGACCATAAAGAGTATTTCATATAGATTCATAAGAACGCGTATGAATTACAGATTAATGATGATCGAATCACCAAATAACACATAACAAGATAACTAGCTTAAATGAGAAGATGATGAATTGATGATCCATATCAAGACTGCACGACGAAAACAACCATACACCACTGACTCTAACTAGCAGCTAATTAAGTGTATATAGATATATAAGTATAGAGACACACACTTATATAAGATTAATTAGTTTTAGATAATTAAAATGCTGCTTTTATTTTTTAAAATCTTAAGTTTCTTTCATCCCCTTTTAATTAGTGGAATTGCAATAGTTTCTATTCTGTAGCTAGCTTAACAACTAGGCTGCAAGGTCAGAAACTAGCTACCCATAGAGCAGCAAATAGTACTCTAAATGGTGGCACAACAACAAGAACAACTCTTAACTAGGAGCTGTAGGAGACCAAGAACACAAGCTGAAGCTGATGCATTGACGTTAAACTTTGCCATGCACTCCTTGTTACATAAATCAACACACTGTGTATCGGAAGTGCACCCGTTGAGTACATTGAGATTCAAGGACAAGTCAGTAGCGCATTGAACCCCTGCGGCTGATGCCATCTCTGCACATATATTCGTACGTACACATATACAGAACAGTTAATATATATCACGTAACGTAATGATGAAAAGCATTAAGAAGATAACAAAGAAACAATAACATATCATGACTACGTAAGAAAACAAATCTTGAAAAAGTGCATCGTATACTTACGCAAGTTGGCAGAAATAGCGATCAAGGCAAAGAAAAAGAGAACCAATGAAGTCTTAGCAGCGGCCATTGTTGATGAAGATTACTTTAGATGTTGTGAAAGCTAAATGTTTGATAATGATTAATGGATAGCTTGGGGTGAAGATTAATAGCCAATCCTAACTTCTATTTATAGCATTGTATAGATTCATTAGGTTAAAGAAAGTGTATTTGTTTATGGTTTTAAGTTTAATTAGTTTCTAATTAATTCCAACTTGCTTCTTCACGTTGAAACTTGAAGTTGTCCCAAGAAGGGCGAGATTCGTTGCAAGAATACCGCTGAGATTGCACGAAGATAAGAATTCAAGTTTATGCATGGGTTACATGCGATACTATGGGCTTTGAATCTCCCAAGTCCCATCCGCAAATGAAATGAGTCATATCTGTTGCCTGTTGGAATTATATCTAGGGCAACTAAATTACTTTAAGCTTTTGTACGAACACCTGAGACAACTGTTTCGGTGATTGTGCGATCAAAAAGCAAACTTGCAGATGAATACGTTCACCCCTACAGATTCCGAAGCAACACTTGGAAGCACTTGAATGGCGGATAGATTAATAGATATGCCTTTTCTTTTACCCAAAGCATATTGTCCATGTACTTGTTATTTGCCTACTTTTAAATTAAAGTGGCCAAAGTATAGTTTGTATGCGTCGCGTTACTCAAGCCTTTCATTGTATCCGTTAGCTAGGCTTGACTCTGATGCTTAAGGTCAGAGTGCCCATATATCATTTCGAATTGAAAAAAATGAAATCTGAATAACGGCCTTTTGTATTTTATGCCATGATTTCAATTAGAGTTAATTTTCTCCAACTAATACGAAGAATTAAAGCAGGGCTAGCAAGTTATATAGATGTTGCCATGTTCCGGGCTTTTAATAAGAAAGTTGGTCCGGAATGTTGAGAATATTTAGGCACTGCATATATTACCGGCACTATCGTCTACTGCCAGTATCACAAATTATAAAATTTGGATAAAAATTAATCTAGCCTTCAGCAACTCTACGATATATTTACGCTTCCACCTATTCATTCAATTTTTCTCCGGTAAACACTGAAGAATAGATTTTATAAAGATAGGACTGAAGAAGATTGTGGATGATGATGGAAATTTGAAGCCTTATACCAAAGAAGATTGATTTCTGTCGGTTTTGTTCGCTTGTTTGCTGTTGTTGGTTGGGGATGTTTCAAGAAAGAAAAAAAAAACTGTTGCCAGGAAGACTAGAGAACTAATACATTATGGTTGCATCTATTCCACGAGCTTTCGTCTGGCATTTTTTGTTTTGTTTTGACAAAGGACAAATTATATTAAGATCATCACTCATCGGAGAGATGAATGAAAAGAAAAACAAAAAAGTTAGTTATGTCCGATATCAACATTCCAATTACAAATTAAAGTGTAAAGGTGATAATCCTCAAACAGTTTTGTGTGTGCAGACTAATTATACATTGTATACTTGACGGAGATAATAAGAGAAAGTACAGAAAAAAGAAGAGTTTCTTTCCTTATCACAGTTAATAAATAAGGAAACTGAGGAGAGATGGACAACCGGTTAAAGCTGAACGTGCCGGTTGAAAAGGAAGAGTCAGTACGTGTAGATGGTTAAGCTGAAAACTCGGAGAAATGTCGGTTGAAAGGAATACGAAAAGATGAATAGGTGCGGCGAAAGTAAAATTAGAGTTTCTCTCATCGCTCCCTCTCTGAAAGAACGATAAGAGAAGAGGCAAAACGCGAGTGAAAAATACCGCACACTCACCAGTTATGCAAATTAATACGTTTGTCTTTATGCGAATAAAGACGCAAACTATATCCAAGATGACGAGTCCGATGATGTCACCAAGTCACACTAAAAATGAGTACGTGCGAAAAAACACCAGTATGAATTGTGCGTCTTTGACGCACATCAGATCCGAAAATAGGGGCTTTATTAGCTGTCCTCCACTATGTAAAACTCATATAAAAAGGACCAACCACCATTGTAAAAGGAGGGAACTTTTTGGTGAGCTAGGATAAGATATTTAGGAGAGAGAAAGTTATTTGCTTCCCAAGTTAGGGTTTCAAATCATCTCCTTTGTATTTGTTCTAAGTTTTTAAACAAAGATTTTGAGTATTCCATTATGCTTTCTTAGTTTGTTTCATAGATTCTCATTAGTGTGTAGTTGTGGGATTTCCTACAACTATATTAATTAACGAGGCCAATAAGTAGTGCATGTGAGATGAAGTGGGAGCTTCCTGTTGCGTGCGATGCACCACGCATATATGAAAAAGTGATGTTCGAATTTGGAATCATTGTCAGATTTTGCATCACATTAAACAAGAAGCCAAGAAAATCCCCTGGTTTGAAAATCTAGAAATCGAGCTATTTTATGGGCTGCTCAATTTTTTAGACTCCTATTTTATATGCAGGCTCTCTGATGAGTGTGCACTTCACATATGAATTCCCAACACTGATTTAATTTTAGGGGAAGGTCACCAATCAAATGAATATTATGCAGTCTCAAATATGTACGTACCTAATGTGAACATTAGATTATGTAGTCTGAAATCATTTTCTCTATCTATTCTGATGAGCTGCATCAGTAGAAGAGATATATCTTTAAGTACCCATACTTCTTTCCCATGTTTCTTTGGAAAACAGCTAGAACATATTGATAAACATGAGCATAGAGATTCTAATTTAGTTGTGAGAATAATTATGCATATTCATTGATAGGCAAAGGCCTGATTTATACAACTTTACACAACTAGGTAAGGAAAATAAAAGATACACCTAACAATATCTAGGATATATACAACAAGAATATATATGCATTTATAACCAAATAACAACATAATAATGTCAAGATATATGATATCTTGACCATATATTAACACCACCACCACCCCACCCCTACCCACCTCCCAGACTCAAGGTGGTGGAGTACACATCTTGAGTCTGGAAATTAAGAATCAAAGACGAGCTGCAGAGTGAGTCTTGGTGAAAAGATCAGCCACTTGAAATTATGATTTGACATGCGGAAGAGTGATTGTACCTTTCTTAAAATGATGACGAGTAAAATGACAATCTATCTCGATATGTTTTGCACGTTCATGGAAGACATCATTGTATATAATTTAAATAAGAGCCTTGTTATCACAATACAGTGGTGTAGGATCAGAAATTAGAACTCCCATATCATAAAGAAACCACCGTAACCAAATGAGTTCAAATGTGGTGTGAGCAAGAGATATATACTCTGCTTCATTACTTGAACGAGAAACCACACATTGCTTCTTACTTCTCCATGAAATCAACGAGTCTCCCAAAAACACACAGTAGCCTGTAATAGATTTTCTTTCTGTAATATCCCCAGCCCAATCGGAATCGGAGTAAGCTTGAAGAGTGAGATCATACTTGGATGAGAAACACAGACCTTGATGAAGAGGCCCCTTGATATATTTTAGAATTCTGAGAACAGCTGCATAATGAGTAGACCTTGGAGGATATATAAACTGACTGACTATGTGAACTGCATGACTTATGTCTGGTCCAGTAATGGTCAAGTAATTTAGACTCCCTACTAGTTGACGATACACTGTTGGATTAGACAATAGAGTCCCATCTATAGGACTGTATTTTACATTAAATTCAAGAGGTGTGTCAGTTACCTTATTGTCAGACATCCCTGCACGCTATAGAATCTCAGATGCATATTTGACTTATGATATGAAATAACCAGTGGGTGACATGCCAACTTCAATGCCAAGAAAGTAACTTAAATATCCAAGATCTTTCATCTTAAAACAATCACTGAGGTATGATTTGAGTTCAGTAATACCTTGTAGGTCACTTCCAGTAATAACCATGTCGTCAACATATAAGAGAAGAATGACAATTCCTTTTTCTGACGATCTGACGAACATAGCTGAATCACAGAAGCTTTGTGTAAAGCCAAAATGGAGAATTGCATTGCTAAACTTCTCAAACCAAGCACGAGGTGCTTGTTTGAGTCCATATAATTCCCGTCGAAGCCTACATACTTGATTAGGTTCATGAGGCAAACCAGGAGGAGGTTGCATGTCAACCTCTTCTTGTAACTTACCATGAAGAAAAGCATTTTTCACGTCCATTTGATGAATCCCCCATTGTCGTTCTGCAACAACAACAATTAATGTACGAACTTTAACCATTCTGGCCACTGGTGCAAATGTTTCTTCATAATCAACACCATACTCTTGTGTATAACCTTTTGCAACAACTCGTGATTTATATCGTTCAAACTCACCATCTGACTTGGTCTTAACTTTATACACCCATCTGCTTCCAACAACTGATTTTCCAGGAGGAAGATCCACCATTTCCCATGTCCCTGCCTCTGCATGTGCTTACGTTTCATCATCTATTAAATCTTGCCATTCTGGAATGGCTGCAGCTTCTATATATGTTTTTGGTTCATAAAATGACAAAATAGAAGACAAGGAACAATGATAATCTGCATACTTAGCTGGTGGTCTTCGATTGCGAGGTGGCAAAGAATTTTCTTCAGAATCAGGATCTCGTTCCTGAGTTGCACTGTCAGTTTGAGTCGTAGAGTGGTCTTGATTATCAGTATTTGGTGGATCAACAACTAGAGGAGATGGACTTTCAGGAGTAGATATAGGAAAAGTGTTAGGATTGGATTCACTAGGAAATTGATCCGAATAAGTGAATGACTCAAAAGATGATGATTTGCTGCTTGGAAGTAACCAGAATGGAACTTTCTCCCAGAATGTGACATGACGAGAGACAAGAAGCTTTCTATTAACTAGATCATAACAACGATACCCTTTTTGGTCAATACCATAACCAAGAAAGACACACAAGACATTATTTTGACCAAGTTTATGACGTTCACGTTCTGGAAGGAGTACAAAACAAGTTGAACCAAAGACTCGAAGCTCAGAATAGTTTGGTTTCTTACCATAGAGATGCTCATAAGGTGATATTCCTCCTATGACAGTTGTTGGGACTCTATTGATGGTGTAGACTGCAGTAAAGACTGATTCTCCCCAGAAATTGGAAGGAACAAAACCAGAAATTAACTGGGTTCTAGGTGTCTCTATAATATGACGTTTTTACGTTCTGCAACTCCATTTTGTTCCGGAGTTTCAGTACAAGATAGTTGAAGAATGGTGCCTTAGGTTTTAAGAAATTCTTTGAATAGATTGGAAATATATTCCCCACCCTGATCATCACGAAAAACTTTGATCACTTTACCAAACTGAGTTTTTATCATGGTTGAGAAATCAATATATAACTTAAGAAAATCTGCTCTAGAGATGAATAGATGTACCCATACATGTATAACGCGAATAATCATCAATAAAACTGACATAATACATGGCACCTCCTTTGACATAATTGGAGATTTACCCCAGACATCAGAATGTATAAGAGCAAAAGGTTCAGTGTAGATAGAAGTGTTAAGATTAAAAGAAAGAGCTGGTTGTTATGCCAGTTTACAAGAGATGCAATTTGGTTCTTTATCTAATTGAGTATCTCCTACTAAACTCTTATTGACCATATATGAAAGACGATAAAAGGAAACATGACCTAACCTAGAAGAAAAAAAACTGTTGCCAAGAAGACTAGAGAACTAATACATTATGGTTGCATCTATTATACGAGCTTTCGTCTGACATTTTTTGTTTTGTTTTGACAAAGGGCAAATTATATTAAGATCATCACTCATCGGAGAGATGAACGAAAAGAAAAACAAAAAAGTTAGTTATGTCCAGTAACAACATTCCAATTACAAATTAAAGTGTAAAGGTGATAACCCTCAAACAGTTTTGTGTGTGCAGACTAATTATACATTGTATACTTGACAAAGATAATAAGCTGATCCAAATTCCTCTTTTTGTTGTTGTGAAGCTTACAGTTTCTCTCATTCCAGACGTTCCACCAAATTGCAAAAAGAAGAATTCCCCAAATTTTCTTAACCATGTTATTGCTTTTTTTGTTTTTCCATTCCCACAAATTTGTCTTTACATTCTCAGAGAAAACCCAATGAACACCAAAACTCTCCAGGAAATAGTGCACAATTTTCCTCGTTTTAGTGTAGTGAAGAAAAAGACATTCACTGGGGAAGATAGAGACATATTCGACTTTGGGATACAAGGGCATAAATAATATTGTGTTTCATAATAAGGACACTGAGCCTTGAGTACAAGGGCCTCACTACTGTGAGCAAGACATTGAGTCAAGAGCATATTACAAAGTTTTACTGCACAAGCCAAATCAATCCAGTATTTTCGGTTAAATAGGCAATGGTTAAATCATATGCTGTTTGTAAAAAGCTCCGATAACTAAATTGAAGGCTATAGCCAACAACACTAGGGAACCATACCATTTTTTTTTTATTTACAATTGTTATTTGTTATCAAGTCTCATCCATACCATTTTTCATTTTTTTTTAATTTACAATTGTTATCAAGTCTCCAACTCTCCAACTCTCCGTACCATTTTTTAAAAAAAAAAAAAATTGTGATCAAGTCTCTGGACTCGTGGTATTTTTCTAATTTCGTCTCAGTTATTGCTACATGCATGCCTGCTTCACACTATTAGATAGATTTCTAAACTAGAGAGCATACCAAACAGAGTATATCATATCGATTCATAAGAAGACATGCAAATTACAGATCAAAGATTATCGAATCACCGAATTACACATAAGATGAAGATAACTAGCTTAAATGAGATTTAGATGAAAAATCATTACATGATCCATATCAATATTGCACGACGATCACGACTGACTCTAACTAGCAGCTACTTAAGTGTATACGGCTATATATATAAGTACAGCCACGTACATTTATATGAGATTAATTATTTTAAAATAATTAAAATGCTGCTTTTATTTTTAAAATTTAAATTCCTTTCGTGCCCTTTAATTTAGTTGGAGTTTCTAACCCCGTAGCTAGGCTGCGAGGTCAGAAACTAACTTCCCATAGAGTAGCACTCTAAATGGTGGCACAACAACAAGAACAACTCTTAACTAGGAGCTGTAGGAGACCAAGAACACAAGCTGAAGCTGATGCATTGACGTTAAACTTTGCCATGCACTCCTTGTTACATAAATCAACACACTGTGTATCGGAAGTGCACCCGTTGAGTACATTGAGATTCAAGGACAAGTCAGTAGCGCATTGAACCCCTGCGGCTGATGCCATCTCTGCACATATTCGTACGTAAACAGATACAGAATATAATCAATATATATTAAGATGATAAAAAATATTATAACTATTAATTAACTATGCAAGAAAACAAATCCTGTAAAAACGTTGTGTGGTATATACTTACGCAAGTTAGCAGACATAGCGATCAAAGCAAAGAGAAAGAGAACCAATGAAGTCTTAGCAGCGGCCATTGTTGATGAAGATTACTTAAAATGTTGTGAAAGCTAAATGTTTGATAATGATTAATGGATAGCTTGGGATGAAGATTAATAGCCAATCTTAACTCCTATTTATAGCATTGTATGTACAGCTTCATTGGGTTAAAGAAAGAGTATTTGTTTATGGTTTTAAGTTTAATTAGTTTTTAATTTGTTCCAACTTGCTTCTTCACGTTGAAACTTGAATTTCTCCAAAAAAGGGCGAGATTCGTTGCAAGAATACTTCTGAGATTGCACGAAAATACAACTACAAGTTTGTGCATGGGCCACATGCGACACTGTGCGCTTTGAATCTCCCAAGTCCCTTCTGCAAATGAAATGAGTCATATCTGTTGGAATTATATCTAGGGCAACTAAACTACTTTTAAGTTTCACAAAATTAGTTAAAAAGACCAAAATCAACAATTTCTGGATGAAAAGGACATTTAGATTTTGATACTGTTTAAATGGACAAAAACGTAAAAATAATCAGGATGTAAACAGTTTCATCCTACCCATTTTCAAATACTTTTTCTTGTTTTTAATTTATATCAGGATGCATCCAGTTTCATCCATATTATTTTTTAAGTTTAAGTCAGGATGAATCCAGTTTCCTCCTTATTATTTTTTTAGTGTCCATTTAACCCATACTAATTTTTACTTATCCATTTGAACCATGTTTTGAAAATATTTGGACAAATGACCCATTTTCGGTTTAAGTTTATGCACGAACACCTGAGACAAGTCCCATTTGCAAATGAAATGAGTCATATCTGTTGCCTGTTGGAATTATATCTAGGGCAAATAAACTGCTTTAAGCTTTTGTACGAACACATGAGACAACCGTTTCGGTGATTGTGCGATCACAAAGCTAACTTGCAGATGAATGGTTCACCCCTACAGATTCCGAAGCAACACTTGAAAGCACTTGACTGGGGATAGATTAATAGATATGCATTTTCTTTTACCCAAAGCATATTGTCCAAGTACTTGTCATTTACCTACTTCCAAATTGAAGTGGGCAAAATATAGTTTATATGCACTAGGTTATTCAAACCTTTCCTAGTATCGGTCAGCAAGACTCGATTCTGATGCTTAAGGTCGGTTGGAGTACTCATATACTGACCATTTCGAATTGAAAAAAAATGAAATCTAAAAACGTCTTTGAAGTAGTTCAAGACGACCTTTACAAAAGAAAAACGGCCATTTGTTTTTTATGCCATAATTTTAATTTGAGTTAATTTTTTCCAACTATGCCGAATTAAACCAGAGCTTATATAGATGTTGCCATGTTGTGGGCTGGTAGCTAAATTCCACCCAATCTATAAAGATTAATACGAAAGTTGGTCCCCAATGTTGAGAGTATTTAGGCATTGGCCGCATTGCATATATTACCGGCACGATAGTATACTGCCAGTATCAAAAATTATAGAAATTATAAATTTTAGGTAAAATTTATGAGAAATTGGGTAAATTATCCAAATATTTTTAAAACATGATTTTAATGGACGTGTAAAAATTAGTATGGATGAAATGGACACCATAAAAATAGGAAGAATGAATCTGGATTCATCTTGGCTTAAACTTAAAAAATAGCGAGGGTGAAACTGATGCATCGTGATGTAAATTAAAAATAAGAAAAAGTATTTGAAAATGGGTATGATGAAACTGTTTACATCCTGACTATTTTTACATTTCTTCCATTTAAACAGTATCAAATTTTACATGTCTTTTTCACCCAGAAATTCTTGTTATTGGGTTAATTGACTAATTTTGTAAAAAATTATCTAGCCTTCCAACCCTTCGATTTATTTAGCTTCCACCTTTTCTTTCTATTTTTCTCCGGTAAACACTGAAGACTAGATTTTATAAAGAAAGGAATGTTGCCAGGAAGACTAGGCAAACAGACCACCAAGAGAACAAATATAACAGAGATATAATGGAGAACAGTCCTACGATGTTTCATGATGGTTGCATCTCTTTCACAAGTTTTCGTCAACATTGTGAGCAAGATATATAGAGACATTCGACTTTGGGGTACAAGGGCATAAATAATGTTGTGTTTCGTAAGGACACCAAGCCTTGGGTACAAGGGCCTCACTACTGTGAGCAAGACATTGAGTCGAGAGCATATTACAAAGTTTTACTGTACAAGCCAAATCAAACCAGTATTTTCAGTTAATAGTCAATGGTTAATTAGTGCCTATGCTGTCTGTAAAAAACTACTAGTAATAAGTAGAGTGAAGGCTATAGACAGCAACAACTAGGGGATGTAACTCACATGGCATACGAGAGGTACGGGTCCGATACCCCGCATCTTCATACTTTTTTCAGATTAGATCGAGAGTTATAATTATTAATTAGGTACACAATCATTAAGGAAACCAAATTAGGGGAGGACACTCTTGAGTCATCAAATTAAGTTCAGACGGATACGATTGTTCTGGACTCGTGGTATTTTTCAAATTTTGTCTCAGTTATTACTACATGCATGCCTGCTTCACGCTATAAAAAAAACGGAAAATGGGTCATTTGTCCAAATATTTTTAAATCACGGTTCAAATGGACGAGTAAAAAATAGTTTGGGTGAAATGGCCAAAAAAAAAATAGTAAGGATGAAACTGGTTTTTTCATCCTAGCTTAAATTTAAAAAATAGTAAGGATAAAACTTGATATATCCTGTGTAAATTAAAAATAAGAAAAAATATTTGAAAATGGGCACGATGAAACTGGTTACATCCTGCCTATTTTTACATTTTTGTCCATTTAAACAGTATCAAAATCTAACTGTCCATTTCACCCAGGAATTATTGATTTTGGTCTTTTTAACCAATTTTGTGTAAAAAAAAATGTCAAAAACAAAATAGAGAGCGTACCAAACAGAGTATATCGTATAGATTCGTAAGAAGACATTCACCGATACACATCACCGAATTACACATAAGATGAAGATAATTAGCTCAAGTGAGATTAAGATGAATAATCATTACATGATCCCATATCAATACTGCACGACGAACACAACCGCCTCTAACTAGCAGCTACTTAAGTGTATATGTCTATTAAAGTATAGCCAGGTACACTTATATGAGATTAATTATCTTTAAATAATTAAAATGCTGCTTTTATTTTAAAAGTTTAAGTTTCTTTCATCCCCTTTTAATTAGTTGGGATCGCAATAGTTTGTGTTCTGCAGCTAGCTTAATAACTAGGCTGCGAGGTCAGACACTAGCTACCCACAGAGTAGCAAATAGCACTCTAAATGGTGGCACAACAGCAAGAACAACTCTTAACTAGGAGCTGTAGAAGACCAAGAACACAGGCTGAAGCTGATGCATTGACGTTAAACTTTGCCATGCATTCCTTGTTACATAAATCGACACACTGTGTGTCCGAAGTGCAGCCGTTGAGTACATTAAGATTCAAGGACAAGCCAGTAGCGCATTGAACCCCAGCTGCTGATGCCATCTCTGTACATATTCGCACGTACACATATACAGAATAGTCAATATATATCACGTAATGATGAAAAACATTAAGAAGATAACAAAAAAACAATAGCATATCATGAGCATGTAAGAAAGCAAATCTTGAACAAGTGCAGTGTATACTTACGCAAGTTAGCAGAAATAGCGATCAAGGCAAAGAGAAAGAGAACCAATGAAGTCTTAGCAGCGGCCATTGTTGATGAAGATTACTTAAGATGTTGTGAAAGCTAAATGTTTGATAATGATTAATGGATAGTTTGGGGTGAAGGATAATAGCCAATCCTAACTCCTATTTATAGCATTGTATAGCTTCATTAGGTTAAAGAAAAAGTATTTGATTATGGTTTTAAGTTGAATTATTTTCTAATCAATTCCAACTTGCTTCTTCACGTTGAAACTTGAATTTCTCCAAAGAAGGGCGAGATTCGTTGCAAGAATACTGCTGAGATTGCACGAAGATACAAATACAAGTTTATGCATGGATACTGTGGGCTTTGAATCTCCCAAGTCACATCCGCAAATGAAATGCGTCATATCCATTGAACTTACTATTACTTATATCCAGGGCAACTAAACTGCTTTAAGCTTCTGTACGAACACCTGAGACAACTGTTTTGGTAGTCGTGCGATGAAAAAGCTAACTTGCAGATGAATGCGTTCACCCTTCCGAAGCAACACTTGGAAGCACTTTAATGGCGGATAGATTAATAGATATGCATTTTCTTTTACCCAAAGCATATTGTCCAAGTACTTGTCATTTACCTACTTTCAAATTAAAGCTGGATTTGGTAATGTTTTTATTTTTCTAAAAGCACTTCCAAAACTTATATATGTCAATAATTTTTGAAATTGGTGTTTGGTAAAAAAATCAAAGTGCTTTTTAACCGAATCATTTTCCAAATTCCTCAATTTTTAAAAGCTGGAGAAAATGAGCTTTTAAAAGCTACAAAAACATAAGCTTGGTCCCACCAAAATTTAATGCTTGATTTCTCCTTTTTATCACTATTTTATCTTGCAAATGACAAAAATTTCCCTTAAATATATGTACATGTTGTAGGGCTTTAGCCCACGGATGTACGGACCAATATAGTAGCTAGGGCCTTACTCCTATTGTATATAAAAGACTATGTCTACGTAACACATTCTAACTCTAATGAATGGAATCTCCTTCTCTTTGTGTCTCTTTATCTTTCCCATCTACTACAACACGTTATCAGCACGAATTTTAATTAGGGGTCCGTGAATTTTGATTATGATTAATCTAATCACATGGAAGATCATGGAATTGGTTTTCAGGGTGCGGTTTTCTAGGTTTTCTTCGTAGCCTGAGAAGAAGAAAAAGGAAGAGGGAATCCCGTCCCGATCCTATCCTGTTCTGGTCCGGTCCAACTCTAATCGGTCCAGTCCAACTCAAACCTGTCCGGTCCAACTCAAACCGGTCCTGTTATGTTCCATTTTCTTTTTGAGCAGTGCACGACTATGTTTATTCCGGTTTTATGTATATGCAGTGGGAACCGATATTTGAGGTATGTAACTAATCTATGTGTTCACATTCGATATTTTGTTGGGCTTATAAATTTTTTATTTTTCTTTAGAACATGCCTAATTCTATTTTTCCTTAAGATAAGTCCATATGTTATCGGTCAATTTAAATTTTAGTTGTTGTTCTTGATCATTAAGAATTTTGGTTAATGTTATTTAGTTCTCTTGAATATGATATTGGCTATAATCAAATGGTGTCTTTTGAACAATTGGTTGTACCGACTTGATTCAAATGTATGTATTTGGGGTTTAGAAGTACTTGAACACCATTATTGCATATTTGATATTTTCTCCCCAAACTCGAATGTTCCGTGGAATGTAATACACTTGCGCGACTATTAAAGAGTCGATAGTTTCAAAAGATACATTGCAAATAAAATCACATGTATTCCAATTTTTTGTGGAAGAACTCACAATTTTTTTTATTTAAGTCGGAAAATTTTCATTCTCTACTTCATCCATGATACTAACGAAATAGTATATGTTGAAGTGTGACAACAAGAGAATTACCTTTAGTAATCTACTCAAACTAAAGTAAGTGGTTGACATGTGTAGTGAGAATCTCTTGGACTGTTGAGATAAAGAAATTTCTCAAATTAAGTTAAATGTAGCAAAATTGAAAATGGAAAGAACCCCGAAGTAATGAGGGTTAAACGTACCGACTCATATAAAGCATGTGAAAAGGGATATATATATCATGAGACAAAGATGTATTTTCCCCCCGGTAGTAATGACACCAAAATACAGGTATCAACTCAATATGTGATGAATCTAAGATGTAATTCTAATTCTCATCAAAGAGTTGAGAATGAATCTTCTTATCGGTATTGGTACAAGCAATGCAATGTGGGTACCATAATAGCAACCAATTTTCTTGAGAAATTCATACTTTAGACATCAACTTTAATGACAAGAAGAACTTTGCTTCGCCAATTGACTATTTCATTGAACTAGATCAGATGTCTGCGCTTATGGAATGAAAAGTACATCATCCCCATGAGACATCAATTATCTAAATCACTTGAGATATATATGGATGAAACGTAACATATATCACTCTAAAGTAATTGAGTTGAATCCGACTTTTGTTACGTAATAAGGCCACACCACTTATTAAATCTATGTCTAAGCTCTGTATGTATTAAGGGATAATCACATCTTCTTAAGTGCAAAAGGTGTTCATGCGTAAACTATTACCTACCCTTTTGTAAACTTACAGTGAGAATAGAGTTGATTGCATTTATAAATTATTTCTAATGAAAGTGGAAGGAAGCGTATTCTTAGAAAATTAACGTGTCAATCTAGTGAATTGTAAATCACTAGAACTTGAATTATGTAATCTGTATTAACCCCAACAATGAACTGATTGGGATTGATTCATAAAGACTTTGACATAACCATAAGGCACACTTCATTTGACGCGATGTTCCGTTTTGAAAGTACTAACACAGGCATCACTTCATTTGAGTGTACAAGACAATGAACTAATAGAATGCGAATTTACGATATCTATCACCATCAATGATCTCTAAAGTTACTAGATTTGCACTGCCTCTCCCCATTATGCTTTAGAGTAAGAAAGCACGTCACTCATCTTACAGAGTCATTCTTTAGTAAAACATGATTGAGACCATCCTGTTTTACTTAGATGCAAAAGGTGAATAACTCATTCTTCAAAGAAATAAAGTGTTTTTAGTGAACATATATCCATGCAGAATACGGACCATTCAAGTGACTTATGGCTCTGGTGGATGATTCGACGCATTGAATCAGTTATTGCTCACAACAAACGATGCGTTTAATTTTTGTAGAGCTCCTAGCATACTACACAATGCAAATTGCAAAGGTTCACCACCCTTGTTAATGCTAGAGAATTTAACATCAAAAGGACTTGATGAATATTGCATGTTTAATAGGCTCAATATAGAGCATCTTATACCCAATGGTCTCGCAGAGGCTACCATCAAAGGTTACAGATGGTGTCTAAGAAATAGGTTATGCGTACCGACCTACCTTTTATTTCTTTGGGGATATGCAACATTACACGCATCTTTACTTAATTCATTTTAGAACCCAATATTAGTCAATCTTTTCTGCATACCAGTTGGTTACTGGATTTAAGCCTGACATTTGTATTTTTATGCATAGAGTATCTGTCAGTCATTCTAGAAATTGAAGGATCAAAATCTGCTTTTGTCGATATTAGATTCTAATATGTTCTTAAAAATTAAATTATTTGGCTCCTTTCTCTTTGTCAACATGTGTTGCGTGATAATGTACAAAACTAGTGGAATGCTCATTCTCCACACATATGGCGGGTGTGGTGATGTTTTTTTTTTTCAAAAGCACTTTTAAAACATATTTATAGTAATATATTTTTCATTTAAGTGTTTGGTAAAGTTCTTGCAAAGTGTTTTTTATGCAAAGCATTCCAAAATTACAAGAATATATTATTATTAATGCAATAATATTACACTAGTCGAAAATAGTTAGGGAGAGAGAAAGTCTGGCGATGAAGAGAGAAAGTCCGGCGACGGATGCAAGAAGAGATATTTTGATATCAAGGAAGATTTGAGAATGTAATAATCTTGCGCAGAGGGGTGGACCGGTGAAGCCTACAGGAGAAGCTAGAAAGAAAACTATTCAGATTGAGAGGAAGACTTTTGATTTCTCGGTTGAAAAGGAGGATAATAAGGATCTGGTGAAGATTTCTGAGAAGGGAAGTAAGGGATCTAAAATCCTGGTTGTTGTTTTCATCTAATATCATTGGATGGGTAGAAGGAACTCTTAAGGTGATTGTGAAGAGTAAAACCAAGAAAAAAAGTTGGGAAATAGAAGATGATGGAAATCGATCATTACGAGATAAATAAGCTACAAAATAGGCAGGGAGCTTATATTAGGGTTTCTAGACATAAGGAATGAGCTGAAAAATCTTATTATTTATGTATTCCAAGTTGGAATCATGAAGGGTGTTGGATGATTTTTGCAGAATCCTTAGACTTGTTTTTGGAGAGGAATAGTTTTAATAAGGATGGTCATTCTCAACAGATACCTACGGCTGAGGACTTTCCACAAAATCAACCAAGTATCAAAAATAGATTGTTGAGGTTGGGTTTGGTATAAGTGTCAAATAAGATGAGTTGGAATCGGGTAGCTCAAATGGTGAAGAAAATTGTCGGAGTACACAAATATGTTAAAATTCAATATCTGGCTCCTAAGAAAGCTTTGAAACATCTGGAGGAAGATGAATGGATGAAAAATATGGAGACCATTAAAATGGTCTACAGGGGATATATCCATTAGATTATCAACTTGGTCAGGGGATTTGGTAAGTCAGGTGGGCATGAAGAGTCCGGCAGAAATGACCCAACATAAGAAGATGGAGAGAAGTAAGGAGAAGAAATCTGAAGAACTGTTACCAATGGAATTGGTGATTCCAGTTGAGAAAACTCTAAATGCAACACATTGGATGAAGATAAGGGGATTGCCAAAGGAACTTTGGAGTGTGGAGGCATTGATGAAAATTGGAAATGAAATTTCATCAGGAGAATTCTCTTCAATATCAGTTGACACATTAAGGGCAAAAAAAATTCACTTTGCAAGGATTGAAATATCCTGAATAAAATTCCGGCGGTGTTGGTATCGGAAATTGAAGGAATGAAGGTGGTGATGACTATTGAATGGGATCCACAATATGTGCCGAAAATTATGCTATCGGATCAAGAATACAGCTGCGAGGTTAAGCTGTTTCAGAAAAGAATTCAAAATTTGAAACTTTCAAACACGAAATTTTCCGAGGGAGATTCTAATAGAGAAACAGGTGGAAAGTGAAAGATACATTTTTGTGACCGAATTGTCCTCAATTTTCAGTATTGTTGGTACTCGATTTTCTACTTATTATGGTGTTTTATGTGTTTGTAAGTATTTTTGGAAAATAAACATTTTTGGAAAATTCGGCTCGAAAAGTTGGTATAGGCACCCGGAGGACACATGTTATTTGGACTCTCAATTTTGGATAAGGGGCACCTAACTGATAAGGGGCACCCCAGGGAGCCAGCTGCTAATCGCACCCCGTCACTGGTTAAGGGGACTCCATCTTCTTCCTTGATTTGAAAAGAAAAATTGGCGGGAAATTTGGTGTCAACGGTAAAGGATTTATTATCTTTAAGATAAGAATATCTTCTTGCCTTATAAACATGAAGTTTTGAAGAAAAAGGAAGTTATCTTGTATTAAACAAGAAAGATATCCTTAGAAGATTTTATCTTGGATTTTATTCTTCGAATTAAAGAAGATATGGGTTTAGTAAAGAAATATATAGAATAAAGAGAATGAACAAATTCTGAATATATTTTTAATTAAAAAGAAGAAGATTTTGGAGTTATGGAAGAATATATCTGAGTAATGTGTATTTGTGTGTATAAATAGAGAACTAGAGAGCACATTTGGGGAGGCTGGTAGTCCAGAGCCAAGAGCGTTATTTCATTTGGAGTTTAATATTGTCAATTCTATTTTCTACTGTTTCTGATTATTATTATTTTAGAAAAAAGATTGTACGGTTTATTGTGAGAACTCCAATGGTGATTAATAAAATAAATTTATTTAATCATATTATCGTCTCTCGTATTATCATGAGGAGCTAGACCCCATTTCTGGGACGACGGAGGAAACCAAATCTCATGAATGCGGTAATTATATTAATTTTATTATGACTATTTTCACTGTTATTTAATTGATTTATGATTTTCGTTGAATGGTTGTCATTTCAATTGATGGGTTATGCTTTCTTAAATGTTTTGATATCCCATGCTTTAGATCCACATCCATTATTTTCGAAATCTACTTTAGGAAATGAATTAGAGTTAATGAATTTTTATGAGCTATTACTGTTTAGAATCGATATTTGAACTGCATAAAATTGTTGTTTGGTGAAATCCTGAGTCCCAGTGTCCCTCCATCTTGTTACTCATATTTTTTATATTTTTGCTAGTTTTATTATTTTCTTTAATTCAACCTTAAAAATCAATCTCATCAAGTTCGAGTGAACGACAACTCTATTTACCACTATATAATAATACGATCAATTTTTGGCGCCGCCGACGCGGATTTGTTTATAGATTTGTTTTTAGGTTTTATTTTATTTGTTCTTTTTTACGCGTTTTGGTATTTTTGTTTGCTTTCATATTTGGAGCTAAGCTACAGGAAAAAGAGAAAGTGCTGAAAAGAAAGGAAAAGCCCAAAAAGGAAAGAAAAGAGAAATCCAAAAGGAGTGAAGAAGAAGATTTAGTAAATAATTTTATTTTTATTTTATTTTTTAGAAACTGTAATTAAGGTTTTTATTTTTGTAATATTTTATTTTTTGGACATTTTTTTTTTCTTTTGGACATTGAACATTGGACTTTATTTTTAAAACCCTAAGGAAGGGTTAGTTTAAATATAAACTGCACAGGGAAGGATGGCGATTACGATATCGCCTCGGCCCCTCGGATTTGTACACTGACATTGGAGTCGGTGGTCCGAGTCGACTTCAACGGTTCATCCCCCGTCTGGAACGGGAGGTAAGAATTCTAAACACCCGCGAATCCCCTGTCAGCGGGTTTACTGGATGATTTTGTGTGCATATATGTTGAGAATCGGATTTAATTTTCTAGTAAAGGGCAAGGCCTGGCCAAATCAAGATAAGGACTCGGATTTCATCACCGTTTCCTTCTTGTCTGCCTCAGGAACACATAACCTACGCGAACCAAAGCCTTAAAATTTGGACTAGAACGAGACCGATAGGGTAACGAGCTTATTAGGAAAGTCGTTCGAAAAATATTGGTTACTATTTTGAGCATACTTTGAAGTTCATGATGGTTTCTGTGAGTTCAATACGCCGCTTTGTACCGCCGGTGAGGCCTTGGGTATCAAAGATCCACTGAGCTTCCCTCGTCTCTATTCAACTTACTTTAACTCGGATTGATTCCAGAGAGGTTTGCTCAGATTGTAACGAATTCCTTTTCGAAAGAATAAAAGCTAGTCTAGAAACAAACTAAGTGAAGCCATCATGCTTTTTGTTTACTAGATGAAATAGGCTTGTTGTGGCCGAGTCAGTCTTGTTTTTGCTTGTTTAGAATTCCCTTGCAGTTAGGATGTCGAACATGTATAGCCAATACAATAATTATCCAACTGAATAACATGGACATTACTATTTTTATGATCATAGTGTGAATAGTGGTTGGATACACCAACCTTTTCAAGGTTTTGGGTCATACCATGGTGAGCCCAATTACTATCCACACACGCATCGGTCATAAGGGCAAGAAGATTATAATACTAGTTCTTCGTCTTTAGAGGATACAATCAAACTATTGAAAAGTAGTCCTTTTTATGATCCTTCGGTTCCTATTCCTTCTCTAGAAGAGTCTCTCAGGAATTTAGCTGAGTCATCACGTAAGTTAGCTGAATCGACATACAAATTAGATGAGGTGAACAACGTAGTTATGGACGAAAGAAATGCAGCAACGAATGAATCTTCTTTGGAAGATATCCTCAATAGGTTAAGTGAAAACTTAGATCCAGCACTTAGGGATATTTCTTTAGAAGAGACCCTTGAGAGGATAGTTGAGTCAACACGTAGACTTGAGTTAGAGACGAACGAAAGTATTGCTCGAAATGACTTGAATTTCCAGTATAGTGTATCCAATAATAATCTTGAAAATGAGGATAGTTATTTGCATAATCAAGATATCGAGGTTAGAATTGGTGACACTCCTTGTGTAGATGAGGTTCAGCCATTTCCATGTTATGATAATGATGAGTATGATGTGGACAATGTTGATGAAGAATCTGAAGTATTTAGGCATGGTGATCAGGAATTTGTTACTCCTATTGAGCTTTATAATGATAATGATATTTCTGGTTCAAATCCCGATAATTTTAATTATTATCCACCTATTAAAAAGGACGGGGATTTGACTAGAGATAATACCGTTTTAGAAGAAGATGTACTTCCTTTTGATTACGAAGCCAATGATGGTTTAGAGGAACTAGTTTATTCTGAGAATATTGTTTTCGAGTTTAGAAATTTAGAAACTCTACTCTTAGAAGAAAATGAACTCTTAGAGATGAGTGAGGATGAACCTGACTTAGAAAAATCAATTGACCATTTCCAGGAATCTGATGACCTAGAAATTAGGGAAGTTGTGACTAGTCTTTCTAGAGACACTGAAAACTCTAAGTTTGGGGGTGATCATCATTCTCCGTGTGCTTTAACTCCTAGAAAGGTCCCTCACTTGGGACTTGACATATGTGACTCAACCATTTTACAATATTATCCTCATACGCGTTTTCCTGAACCTAATAATGTCCAAGAAGAAGTTCAGTTGTTAGAAACCCATCCTCTGGTTGATGTGGTTTACCCAGGCTATGATATCCAGATTGATTTTGTTTTCCCACCAAAAACTTTTATTCCAATTGTGGGAACATTTGAATTTGAAATGTGTCAGTTATTGAGTTTTGAGAAAAACCTAATTACTTTAGGAGATTAGGGTCGACACATTTGTTTAAGGAACACCACCACTCTCATTGTGGTCAGATGTGTGAATCAAATATGATTGACTTAGAGGATCCCCAGTTATTCAAGTTATTATTATGTGCTTCAAAGTTTGTATTTGAGTTTTTCCAGGCTCTAGAACCTGAACATTCGAATCTAAATTATGAGGAAATGCAACCCATGGAAATATTTTATCTAGACCCTGTTATAGAACCTGAACCTGAAACATAGCTAGATGTAGTTGTCTTAAACAGGAATCTAGACAAGGCTGTCATTTATTTGTTAATTTTCTTGGGATGTTGCAGATTACTTTTACTTGTGATAGCTCTATTTGGTTTTGGTGATCCACAGTTATTCCGGCTATTAATTTATGATTCTATGAGGTGATTAATTCCTTCTGATGTCTGGCTGAAAACTTTAAACTTAGCACGTCTTGGGAGGTAACCCAATCACATGCAACACGGCAATATATTTCCTTAACTCTTTTGCTTCGAGTGGTAACAGTTTCTACTTGTTCATGCTTTTAATTTGATCTTTAGAACATTGAGGACAATGTTAGATTTAAGTTTGGGGGTATGGGAGAAACTTTTTAGTTGCAATAAATAAACTCCAAAGCCTAGAAATTTATGCTTATTAAGGTTGTCACTAACCAATCTAAGTGGATGGGAACATCTTGGTTGTAGGAGTTGAGGAACCAATCTAATTAGATGGAAACATCTAAAGAGTCTATTCATAAAAGCACAGAGCTCAGGTGTTAGAATTAGAAAAAAAAAAAGACATGGTAGTTTCGCCATATCTCGTTGAATCCTAATCCTTCTGTTTTTATATTTTTTAAGTGATCTGGTGGGGCACACGATTCAAGATGTTACCTTTGCTAGGGTGAATTAGGGTGATTGAGATACCAAAAAAAATAAAAAAAAATTGAGACCAGACCATCAGACCAACCGGAATAAATTCAATAAAGTCGACCACTGGTGCCCTTGTATATGCCAGTTGTGTTGACCTAGAGTTAGGTTTATCGACCACTGGTTCCCTTGTATTTGCCAGTTGTGTTGATACTACTCAGACCGGTATCTCAGTCCATTAGGATAGGTTCATCTTGACAGAGGCCTTCAGACAGATATGGGAAACACCGTTCACTTTAAACCATCTATTTTTCTCTTTATCCATCTTCTTAATATTTCCATGTGATTGGTTGACTCCGGTTATGATGTCTAGAAACTATCTGAGTAGAGCTATGTCACTTATATATGAATTATAGTATGCTGAGTGCAAACTCGTGTACAACAATTGGAATTTCGCATCAGGGTACTTCCTCTTGTAGTCAATGTTTGTATGCCAACCAAGGAGATTCTTTAGTGCCTTCCAAGGTTCTGCGTAGATAGCTAGGGTCCGGAGTAATGGTTTTGTGGGTACACCTCTGGTAAACCCTCCCGAGACTATATCTCGGTCGCTAGGGCCACCTCGCGAGTTAGGATTTTATTTTTCTAGATTAGATTTGCTCGAGGACTAGCAAATAATAAGTTTGGAGGTATTTGATAGACACATTTTTGTGACCCAATTGTCCTCAATTTTCAGTATTGTTGGTACTCGATTTTCTACTTATTATGGTGTTTTATGTGTTTGTAGGTATTTTTGGAAAATAAACATTTTTGGAAAATTCGGCTCGAAAATTTGGTATAGGCACCCGGAGGACACATGTTATTTGGACTCTCAATTTTGGGTAAGGGGCACCTAATTGATAAGGGACACCCCAGGGAGCCAGCTGCTAATCGCACCCCATCACTGGTTAAGGGGACTCCATCTTCTTCCTTGATTTGAAAAGAAAAATTGGCGGGAAATTTGGTGTCAACCGTAAAGGATTTATTATCTTTAAGATAAGAATATCTTCTTGCCTTATAAACATGAAGTTTTGAAGAAAAAGGAAGTTATCTTGTATTAAACAAGAAAGATATCCTTAGAAGATTTTATCTTGGATTTTATTCTGCGAATTAAAGAAGATATGGGTTTAGTAAAGAAATATATAGAATAAAGAGAAGGAAAAAATTCTGAAGATATTTTTAATTAAAAAGAAGAAGATTTTGGAGTTATGGAAGAATATATTTGAGTAATGTGTATTTGTGTGTATAAATAGAGAACTAGAGAGCACATTTGGGGAGGCGGGTATTCCGGAGCCAAGAGCGTTATTTCATTTGGAGTTTAATATTTTCAATTCTATTTTCTACTATTTCTGATTATTATTATTTTAGAAAAAAGATTGTACGGTTTATTGTGAGAACTCCAATGGTGATTAATAAAATAAATTTATTTAATCATGTTATCGTCTCTGGGATTATCATGAGGAGCTAGACCCCATTTCTGGGACGACGGAGGAAACCAAATCTCATGAATGCGGTAATTATATTAATTTTATTATGACTATTTGCATTGTTATTTAATTGACTTATGATTTTCGTTGAATGATTGTCATTTCAATTGATGGGTTATGCTTTCTTAAATGTTTTGATATCCCATGCTTTAGATCTACATCCATTATTTTCGAAATCTACTTTAGGAAATGAATTAGAGTTAATGAATTTTTATGAGCTATTACTGTTTAGAATCGATATTTGAACCGCATAAAATTGTTGTTTGGTGAAATCCTGAGTCCCAGTGTCCCTCCATCTTGTTACTCATATTTTTTATATTTTTGCTAGTTTTATTATTTTCTTTAATTCAACCTTAAAAATCAATCTCATCAAGTTTGAGTGAACGATAACTCTATTTACCACTATATTAAGATACGATCAAAAAGGATGACAAAACAACGGATGTGGAAACTGAAGATGATGTGGTGCGTCTTTCAGTTGATGAGGTGGAAGGTGGAGAGTGGGTTTTCGTACCCGGTTCAACATTTAACAGTACAACCCAGCTTTTCTCAAACAATATAATTTCAAATTCAAAATTTGTACCGTTAGATAATAATAATATTGTCTCTGTTAGTGAAGAAGATGGAGAGAGGTCAAGAGATGGTGAAGAAGAAGGAGAGATTCACTTTCATTCAGATAGATAACTGGTGTCAGAAATTAATCTTTTATCGGATATTGAGAACCATATTGTGAAGAATTTGGGTGATATTCAAAATGAACAATTGGATAATATGGATATGATTGATGATACAGTGAATTTGATTTTGAATCATTGTAGAAATCATGGAGGAGATCTAGAAGGTGATGTGAACAAGATGAGGGCTTCTATTCTTAAACAGGTGTTGAGGTATAGGGATAGATTCAGAAAAGACAAACCAAGGAATGAGAATGAAGACATTTTTAAACCTTTTTCTGGAGAAAGATTGGTGGAGAACAATGATGAAGAGGGTTTAGAGCATAGTTCTAATGTTCCAGAGAAGATGGGTGAAAATGGTAATGGTGTTGATGGATTTTAAAATGATTAATTGGAATATTAGAGGGTTAAATTCTTATGCCAAGATGGTTCATTTGAAGAATTTAATTGCAGCTCAAAAGTGTGCAATATGCAAGGTGCAGGAAACAAAAATGATGAAAATAACAAATTGGTTTGTTAGACAGATATGGTATGATGAGGATTTTGATTGGGTGTATATCCCTTATGTGGGAAGTGGTGGTGGTCTTCTAAGCATTTGGGATTCTTCTAATTTTGGCAAAGAGGATGTGAGATTGGGTTTTAACACAATTGTTGTGGTGTTGGTGAATAAAACAGATGGTTATAAGTGAGCAGTGGTGAATGTTTATTCACCATGTGAGTACAATGAGAGATCTCTATTCTGGAGGGATATGGAAGAAATAAGACACTGGTGGGGAGGACCTATTTGTTATGCTGGTGATATGAATGTTGTGAGATCAGATGCAGAAAGAAATAGAGGAGATGGTGATAGTAGAAACAATAATTTTCTTATAATTTCATCTATAATCAAAAACCGGTGGATCTCCCCTTGCTAGGTGGAGCCTATACATGGTCTGATATGCAAAGAGATCCTCTCTTGCGCAGATTAGATAGATTTCTCTTCAGCATTGATTTGGATGAGGTAATTCCTAACGATTTTTGTTAAAGGGAGCACAAAAAGTGATCCGAGGAGAGCAAAAATCGTAGTCGACTCGTTAACCGGGCCGATTCTTATAATAAGTATTGACTCGGACAAATTTGTCATTCACACGCTCCACTGACATGCTTACAGACCAAACCCAACTAAACTCACAAAGGCGTTTCCCAGTTAAGACGCTTCTTTCGTGCTACTATTTTTCTACTTTTAATCCCTAACAGTGCAAATCTATAAGTGATCAGGATTCTTAGTGTTCAAGGGCTTTTCTAAGTTCACGTTTGTCATTTGTGTAAACAAGCCAAACCAAATGCATTTTTCGCGATAATGAAGTTAAACTGAACTGCAGACCATTACTAGTTGTTACAGAAGGTAAAAGGTTCTCCTGCCATGCTCTCTTAAACCCCTAATGATTCTTCCATTTGCCCAATCACAATTTATACAGAGAATGATCCAAAACAAGCAAACGAAAACAAGCAAAATCAAATTCAATGATAATGATTAAAAAAACCTAATTAGCTGCAATGTATAATAAATTAAACCTAAGAATAGCCACCGGAACTCTTGATTGCAGACAGTGGAGCCATATAAAAAGAGACGGAACTATTCAAAATACGAACATAAAACAAAATTGAAAATCTCTTATTCATCTTATGCACTAATCTTTACCAAATCACTAAGATAAGTCATGACTTGGGATTTAGGGTTTCACGTTGTTTTGGGTTTTTGTAATAATAACAATACGATTTTGATTTTATTCCAATGAATTTTTGTTTCAAAAATTATACCGTAAGTTAATTTACGTAGGTTAGGTTAATAACCGTGGTTAGGGTAAAGGATATTTTGGGGGGAAAAAATTTCAAAAACTGACTCGATCTCCATATCGACCTAGTTAACGAGTCGATTACGATTTTCGCTCTTCTCAGATCACTTTTTGCTCTCCCTTTAACAAAAATCATTCCTAACTCTATTCAAATTGCTTTAGCTAGGATTACTTATAATCACAAGCCTATTCTTGTTGTAACTAAACCTGGAACTGCTAGTAAACCTTATTATAAGTTTGAAAATTATTGGATTTTTCATAAGGATTTTGTGAAGAAGGTGGAGATTTGGTGGAGAACTATGGAATTTCAAGGTGGTGCCAGTTTTGTATTTTTCAAGAAGCTACAAAACTTAAAATTTTTTCTTAAAAATTGGAGAATCCAAGAATTTGGGTCTGTGACTAGGGATAAGAATGATTTAACTCTAAAAATTGGTTCTCTAGATCAGGAAGAGGAAAATGGGAGGTTAACTGACTTGCAGTGGGAAGAGAGATTGGAAAATGCTATGAAACTTAATTCAATTTCTTTGTTGGAAGCTAGGAAGTGGTATTCAAGGGCAAAACAAAATCAGTTTAAATGGGGTGACTCAAATACTTCATATTTCCATAGGATAGCTACTTCTAGGAGGAGGAGAAACATAATAGCTAAACTGGAGACTGATGGAGCTGACTGTTTTGATAAAGGTGTAATAAAACAGGAGATGAGGAACTATTTTGTTTCACTTTTTACTGAACAGGATGATGTTGCTTTTACAATGAACAACTTGCACTTTCCAGTAATAGAAGAGGAGTTGAAGGTGTGGATGGAAAAAGATTTTAGTGAGGAGGAGGTGTATAATGTGATTAAGCATATGGGCACAAATAAGTCACCTGGACCAGATGGGTTCTCTCTGGAATTTTACAGGAAATGTTGGCACATCATAAAGGAAGATTTCATGAAGATGATGGTGGAGTTTCATACTTATGGTAGTTTGGATTGGAGGTTAAATTGCTCCTTTCTGACTTTAATACCTATGAAGGAGGATACTTGTTCACCTAGAGATTTCAGGCCATTAAGTTTTTTGAGAAGTGCATATAAGATTTTTTCTAAGGTGTTTTATAACAGATTGAAAGTAGCAATGCCTGTTTTAGTCTCTGATTTTCAGGGAAATTTCATTAAAGAAAAGCAGATTTTGGATGGTGTTTTGGTGGAAGGATAATGCATTGACAATAGGTTGAAGTCTACAATTCCGGGAATTTTGTGCAAGATAGACATGGAAAAGGCTTTTGACAATGTTAAATGGAAAGCTCTCTTTTGTATTCTTAATAAGCATGGTTTTGGTGACAAATGGATTTCATGGCTGGAGTGGTGTGTCACTTCTTCTAATATATCTGTATTGGTTAATGTCAGCTCAAGTGAAAATTTTAAACCTACAAAAGGTTTAAGACAAAGAGATGCAATGTCTCCTTTTCTCTTTCTTGTAGTGGTGGAGGTTTTATCTAAACTTTTGGAAGATGCAGTGCAAAGAAATCAGATTCATGGATTTATGGTAGCTGAAAATGGTATTCAAATTTCTCATCTGCAATTTGCAAATGATACTTTGATTTTCTTAAATGATGATGTTGTTGAAATAAGCAGATTGCTTCTTATCTTGTCTACGTTTGAGATGTTAACTGGGATGAGATTAAACTTAGATAAAAGCTCTATGATTAGTGTGGGTGCTGATGATTATATCAATGATTTGGCTATGGACCTTGGTTGTAAGTTAGAAGCTTTTCCAATTAAGTATTTGGGACTTCCTTTGGGAGTTACAGCAAGAAGTATTGCAATTTGGGATGATGTGATTCAAAGAATGAAGGAGAAAGTTTCTGAACAAAGCTCGGAGATTAATAATTCTTAAAAGTTGTTTATCCAGTTTGCCTTTATGTTACTTGTCTTTGATTCATTTACCTGCAGCTGCGGAGTTGAAGTTAACTAGAATCATGAGGAATTTCTTATGGGATTCTGCTAAAGATAAGAGAAAGATGTGTTGGGTATCATAGGGGAAGATTAGCACTCCTATGAACAAGGGTGGTTTGGGTGTGAAGAATTTGAAGCTTACAAACTTAGCTCTTTTGTCTAAGTGGATTTGGAGGTATACTGGGGAGAATGAAGCTTTGTGGAGAAGGATTGTCCAGGAGAAATGCAAAGGAAACAAGGATGTGTATTTACCTGTGGATGACAATTCATCACAGGGAAGGAGTTTCTGGAAAAACATTTTAAAAACAAGTCATTTGGTTCAAAAAAATTGTACTTTTCAGGTGAAGAATGGGAAAGCAACAAGATTTTGGTATGACAAATGGTGTACCAATGGTGTTCTCAAAGACAGATATCCAGCTGCTTTCAAAGCCTGTAAAAACAAGAATGCTTCAATTGTTGAAATGGTGGTTAATGGAAGGCTTGTGTGTAATACAAGAAGGAGTATGAATGGTGCTGAACAACTGCAATGAGATATCATGTGTAATGAATTAGGGCATGTTCCATTTTTTGATGAAGAAATGGATAAAATTTCTTATGAAGGAGACTTTAGTGTGAAAAACATATATGAGCAGCAGTTGGAGGAAGTTGAAAAATTCACTTTTCTGAAGTTTTTATGGAAAAAGAATGTTCCTTCCAAAATCAGTTTCTTATCATGGACTTATATGCATAATTCTATAGCTACTCTAGCTATGCTTAGACACATGGAGTTGAAGTTGCATCAGATAGATGTCATTTCTGTCAGAATGAGGTGGAGGAAGCTAATCACATCTTTGTGACTTGTAAGTATGCTCGTGAGGTTTGGATGCACTTCTTGAAGGCTTTTAAAGTGCAATGGATAATGCCTAATACTCTTCAGATTCTATTTGAGGTTTGGAGTCTGTGTAATCTCAAAGGCAGATGTCTGGGAGAAGATACAATATGTTATCACTTGGCATTTATGGCAGCAGAGAAATGGTAGAGCTTTTGGTGCTAGACACAAGACTGTGTCTGAGTTAGTTCTGTTAATTAAGAAAGAAATTGTCCTTTGGCTCCATGAGAAGATTACCTTTAGAAATATTTCTGTAAGGTTTATTTTGTTTGATTGGGAAACGGTTATACACTCATGATATAAGTGTTTGAACTCTTCCCTGGATTGTACATATCTTATTCACTTTGTATGTCATTTGGATGCGTTTCTCGGGGGTATACTTGTCTGTTACAAGAATACGTGTCTCCTGTCCATTTCAACCAGCTGAACATTTTAGACGTCCATCTTGACCAACTTTGCTGGTTACCGTCCATATGACCCAATTTATGTTTATATTTGATATAGATACCAACCAAATCACGGCAAGGGGATGTAGCTCACATGGTAGAGCGCTCGCTTTGCATGCGAGAGGTACGTGGTTCGATACCCCGCATCTCCACATTTTTTTCACCTTCACACACATTTACTTTTTAACCTACCATCAACCTGGAAATTCTATTACTGCTGATCACGTAATTTTTTCAGTTTTTTTTTCCTGGAAATTCTATCTTTATATGAACTGATTCTTGTACCTCAAGTGAAACTGACGAAGATAAGCGTGCTGTTGCTATGGTTGTCTCGATTTTCTTAGCATAGACACAGTCTGAATTACTGATTTCAAAGAACTAGATACCAAGCAATAGCATGTTGATAGTAGTTCAGGAGTTTGCCGATTTAGCAGGTAAATACAAATTGCTGCTGCATTTCTGGTCGATCATTAAAATAGTTTACTTTAAGATAATCGTGCTGTTGTAGTTGGTGTTTGTATGGTAGCTTCCATGAGTAAAAACTGTATATTTGTTTGTGCAGCCATTACATCTACCAAAGCAAGTTGCGTGAAACCTTCTGGTACAATATAGCCCAATATTTTCCTTACGGTTGAGGCAAGCTAATGCTTTTTCTTTCTTTTAACAAAAACTGCAAGGACTTGGTGAGCTTCTGCCACTCATGATGACAATCTTCAGCCTACTAATTCTTCAAGGGGTCAACTACCAGAGTAACCACTCAGCTTGCTGAATTGAAAATCAAGAACTAAAGAATTTATAAAAAAGCTTTTTGCTGAATTGAAAGATTCAAATATTGAATTTTCGGTTCATTCTTATGACAGTGAGGACTTAACCTTTCAAGCGAAGCCTTCCCAAATCTACAGAAACATAATGTCTTAGTTTCCCAGTTTTAGTCTCCCATTTTGGATAGCTGACTAGAAACTTCTGTCTTTCTCTCACCCTGGCAAGCACAGGCCAGCGCTGAGGAAATCACAAAGGCCGTTGAAAAAGGGTCTTTCCTTCAAGTCATGGTAATGTTTCTGAGCGAAGTCTTTGGAAGGGACTACTAACTTGATTGCCACAAGCTTAAACCCCTTGCGCTCGGAACGAGCAACAATCTTTGATATCTGCAAACAGGATAAGGAAATTTAGACATTAAGTATATCATGTGGAGCATCTGACAGGAGAGATATGCTTTAAGAGGACCGAGACATTCCC
The DNA here is from genome assembly GCF_003573695.1 of Papaver somniferum. NCBI lineage: Eukaryota > Viridiplantae > Streptophyta > Magnoliopsida > Ranunculales > Papaveraceae > Papaver > Papaver somniferum. Next base: position 13,951,696 of record NC_039365.1, on the reverse strand, counting down.
AGCTCTCTCTCTCTGCAATCCATCAGGTTTAATAGCAATAAAGGTACGTTCCATCTGAGTAAAAGAGACAGATTCGTATTATTAACGGAGAAAAGGATAAAAGAACAGAAAAGTGACTTAATAGAGAAACATGAAACTCAAATAGTGATTTTTAAGTACCTCGGCGGCATGTGTTTCCTGCTCTTGGAGCATGTATGCTGGAGGATCAAGAAACATAATCGAGTAAATATCAGGATTACAATTAGGACTATATGCAAGATAGCTACAAAAACTACTTCATTGCACATTTTTAAATGCTTTGGCTCAAGAACAAGGTTAACAATACAGGGAATCATTCTCCAACTGCTAGCTGGATAAAGTATCTGAAATAAATATATATCTAATGAAGCTTCATCTACTAGAATATTGCTTGATAAAGCTTAAAATGTATATTGCAAAAGGATCAGAAAGAAGGTGTGATCATATGTAGAAAACATGACAGCAGCAAAGAGATGTTCAACATTTGAAGGATGGTATCATATTGGGCGAAGTCTAGACCGCACTCAACTCTAGAGTACGGCCCATGCCTTTTCTTTCAACCCATTACACGAGGTATAATTGTTATGGAAGAGGTTGCGACAGCCACATGCTATAACTTGAACAAGGGCAGGGGTCCTCTCCTTTTTGTCTCCAGAATTCATCTAGTCACTACTAACATGCATTTCCTACTCAGACCTTTTACTTTAAAATCATCATGTCCTTCGCCTACATTGGACTAAATATTAGGACAATGAGTAAAGAAATTAACTAGGGAAATTAAACATGAAATGCAAGTAAACACGGGTAGATAAAGAAGAGTGAGAATCTTCAGGAGAAAGCTGCATTACTGCAAGGGAAGTTTTTCCTCTTGTAGTAAGCACTACCATGAGAAGACCACGAGAGAAACACCAACTTATCTTCCCAAAGATTGTTCACAAAATCCCAATATTTTTAAGTAAATATCAGCCCATCCAGATGAGAGCATAAGATAGAAATAATCCTTAAGAAACGCATTGAAAGTATCTGTTTGCAACATACTTTTTCATCTTAAACTTTGCCATAAGTCACTCAGTGAGTTGCTAAAGCATTGAAATATCAAGAAATAAAAGACCACAGCAATTGCAGTTATAATCAAACCTGCAGCTGGAAGGGCAAGGGCTCCTGAAATCCATCCAGTAGATGCACTCCCTGAGTTAGCCCTACCATAAAATGAGGCTAGAGAAGACAAATTTCCTTCGAATAAGGCCGTTGCTGCTGCTACAGATCTCCCTTCTACACATAACAATATACACTTCGAATATTAGATACAAATCAGAGATTTTAAATCTTCAATCACCTTAGTTGAGGCAAGAATGAATTAAAAAAGAGAAGAAAAAAATAACCCACTTAAATATGTTAGAATCTTCATACCTAAGACTAACAAAAAAAATCCATGAAAAAAAAAATCATAATTACGCCGAGTACAGATTTACAAGAGAACGCCTAAAGTTGCAGCCAATGTGTAAGACTGAAATTATGAACTAGATCTCAACAAATACTTATTGTTTTTGTTTAATCAAGATCTTAGATTCTGAAAATCCTTTAGTTTTTCTTTGATTTTATGGGTCTGCCGCTTAGCTGATCCGGAAGAAATTCAAAAGTTCTATGAAGAAGAAATCAATATAACCTAGAGAACCAAAAGGATGATGATGAACTAACAGATGTACTGTGGCTGGCAGAGAAAGGAAGGTGCGAAGCTCAAAAGAGGAAAGACATAGAAAATCTAGAAAATCAAGAAGTACCCAAAGAACTACCCGTTGAATAAGAAATAATCTTTTGAATTGGACATCATTTGTCACCCTAAAATGAAGCGATACACTATCCAGAGTCAATAAACTTTAGTCTAGTAATGTACTAATGTATACCTTATCAATGCAAGGACTTGTTAACTTTCACAATATGGGCTTTCAGGTTGGGGGATTAACGGAACAAACTCCTGCTAGCCTACCAGTACATGGGTTTTCAGGTTGGAATTCGGAAAGAGAGAGAATTCCAGCAGCCAAAATGCTAGTCCAAGTGCCTAACACGTCATGCCAAAGAAACCGTACAACTCTTACAACTGGACTCCATAAGTTCATCATTAAATCCTAACAATTTAGTTCAAATTTTAAGCAGTTCATATATTAATGTTTTGTTAAATAATGTAAGCATCACATCACCCGAGGCTCACATTTACTTAATAAAAACTCGTACAACTCTTATATAAAGAAGGGTTATTCTGGTGTAAGTATTACAACACCCCTTCTTTAAGCAGTCAGCCAAATAGATACTGCTTGAAGATTCTATCAAGGTTCTTTGCAGGATACAATTGGTTGGAATCTTTTGAAGGTTTCTAAGGGCATATAACTCAAATACAGAAAACCTTGACAAACATGATATATTCTAAAAGTAAATGCAGTAAACTGTGTAAATGAAGCAGATATTGTTTTATATTGGCACTTACGCACTAACTGCACCACCTCCTTTGCTGCACCCTCAGTTTTTGTAACAATAACAGCACCAACTGAAACACTTTGGTTGAAGGCTTGAGCTTAACTGAAAGCAGCTTGACCAATACTACCATCCATAACGAAAATAACAAGATCTGGTTTCTGGAATATTTAACACACACAATTACCAATTATTTAATGATTAGACGAACAAGACAAGACAATAACAGCAAGCACAAATTACCGTTGATTCAGCCAGCTAACACATTTCTTCTAATAGAGAAGCTTCCTGCTGGAGGCGACCACACGTGTCTACAATAATAAGATCACAGTTTTCCTTCTTGAACCTCTCTACCCCTTCTACTACAATCTTTACATGATCTGATTTCATATAGCTGTTGATGATAAACCAAATCACTATGTGAATGAGAAAGTGACATAAAATTGAGTAGGAAAAAAGAAAGTGACAAAATCTACATCCACTAGCCCATTGATCAATAAAATATGGAAGGAAACATTAAGGAACGGAAAAAGTAACCGTATTTTGTGAACCAACAAACATCACAACGCTTGTTTTCCCTCTTTTAGCCGTGAAAGAAAGCTTCCCTGTATCCAAGTTTAAAGAGATAAATGTTCAAGTTTTTCAAGTACAGACTATAACTACCCTACATTATAGACGAAATGCTGAACACATACACTTCAGTCTCACAGAAACAAAAGGAAACATATTTCACGGTCATACCTTGCAAACAGGTGATCAGGTCTATGAGGATCTCTCATATTAACTGAAACATTCTGACTCTTTAAATCAAAATGAATAATGTTCTTTCCATGCAAGTACTCATACCAAACACGGCATCCATAGCTGTAACGAGCCTCTTGCAATGATGAATTGTTCTACGCGGTGGCAATGTGGTGTTAAAATGGAGATTCTTCGATGCGGAATTTGCTTGGGATTCTGAAAATGCTCTACTGCATCTATTACAGCAGCCAAATCCTTCCATGCAAACAGAATTTACTGTCAGAAAGTAAACCATGGTACATGCCAATTTTCAACAAGGAATTTGTATGAGTGTTCCAGTAATCATTCAGGGTTCTAGAAATCAATAAACTTGCATTAGCTTGAAACTGTGAATGAACATTCACTCATATGGGAATATATAGATGTAAGCTTGGATGAACAAAGTACGACTGCACACCAACTGCACACCACCAATTTTATTGTGCATAACATAACTACATAAGCGATTTGGAAAACAGGACTCGTGTTACAATGGTCCTAAGCAGGGAAAGACCCCATGCTGCTTTATTATCCCCATGTTAAGAATTAGCATACAGCTAATATGTTAAAGAAAAGCAAAAGTGGGAAATACACGGTAAACTAAAAACTGTCAAGAGCAAAAAATGATTAGAATACTAGCAAATAGCCAAGGATGGTATACCTTCACTAGCTCCGGAGCTTTTTCCTCGTATTTGATCACAAACTTATCCAAAAAATACTCCTTGGACATGTATAAAATCGAAGATATGCGAATTTCATCCTTATTAATGAGACCCTCATAAACAGAACATGTACGCATGATCCTCTTCTCCAAGCTATAATTCAAAATCACCGGGTAGCTAGCAATAAGCAATAAATAACCCCCATTTGGTTCACAAGGTAATCCATAGTCCCCGATATCTTCTGCTCCGAGTGCATCATACATATAGGATTCAACATAAATGCAAACTGAAATTGTTCTTCTGACCAACCCCATTTCTTATAAGCATTCAACTTTTTTCCCCATGTCGATATACTCATTGCTGCAATTACATGAATAGCACTAAGAAATGCTGCAAACGCATATTTGTAAGGATCAAAACTCATAAACTTAATCTCTTCTACAATGTCCTTAAATTTTCCAGTCTCCTTCATAAATGTCCTCGGTTGGTTGATTTAATATTTGACAATATTTGATTGAGCAACACCTTCATTTTACTAATACAAGTATGTTGAAGAATGTGGAATACATCTCTGTCATTAGCAAAAATCTTCTTGATGAACTCGAAAAAAGGAATGAAATGTCTTTCTATACTTCTATAGAGAATCAGTGTGTTGGTAGATAAGACATTGGCAAGTTCAAGAGCAGTAATATCTCTAGATAATAAATAATCAAATTTGGGCTTGAGGATTCTGTGAGAATCAGATAGAAGGATTGTTGGATACTTGGTGATTAGTTTAGTGATGTGGAATTAGTGAACCCGTAAGATTCAAGGAAAGGAAGAACTTGAGTCTGGAACTGATGTGGTGTTGAAATAGAGTTTCTTTGAAGCGGATTTTGCTTGGGTTTCTGATAATCCATCAAGTATTTTCTGGATTTTGCTTGGGTTTCTGATAATCCATCAAGTATCTTCTGCATCCATTACAGCAACCAAATCCTACCATGCAAAGACATATTTACTATTAGAGAGTAAACCATGTAAAAACAATATTGGCTTTTGCCTTTTGGCCTTACTAGTACCACTATTGAGGTGCATGCCAAAATTTTCAACAAGCAATTTGTATGAGAGTGTTTAGGTAAATATTCAGGGTTTTAAAAGTCAATAAACTTGCATTAACGAAAATATGAAGGAACATTCACTCATATGGGAATACATATAGATGTAAGCTTGGATGAACAAAGAACGACTGCATACCACCAACAGGTACTACTGTGTATAACATAACTACATAATTAATTTGGAAAACAAGTCTCGTGTTAGATTGCTGAATGCTCCTAAGCAGGGGAAATGCAATGCTGATTTATTATCCCCGTGTCAAGAATTAGCATACAGCTAATATGTTAAAGAACAGCAAAAGCCGGAAATACATGGTAAACTAAAAACTGTCAAGAGATTCTGCCAATCTACATCACGTTGATCATATCTCACAAAATGATTAGAAAACTAGAAAATAGCTAAGAATGGTATACCTTCATTAGCTCAGGAGCTTCTTCCTCATACTTGATCACAAACTTGTCCAAGAAAGACTTGTCGGACATGTATAAAAGCGAAGTTATGCGAATTCGGTCCTTATTAACGAGACCCTTAGATACTAAACTTCGATAAACAGAACACCTTGGTATAATCCTCTTCTCTAGGCTATAATTCAAAACATTTGGGCATCTGGCAATAAGCAAGGGACTAATACCCATTTGATTCACAAGGTAATCCATTATCATCGATATCTTCTTCTCAGAGTGCTTCATACATATAGGATTCAACATGAAAGCAAATTGAATTTGATCTTCTGACCAACCCCATTTCCTGTAAGCATTCAACTTAGTTTCCCAAGTCGATTTAGTCATTGCTGCCAATGCATGAATAGCAATAAGAAATGCATTTTTGTAAGGATCGAAACCCATACCCTTAATTTCTTGTACAATGTCTTTAAATTTACCAGTGCTTATCAAAAGGGTCCTCGGTCCGTTGATCAGAAACTTGACAATACTTGATTGAGGGACACCTTCATCTCTTAAAACCTGTATGTTGAGCATCAGTTTATCACTTAGTCCCATTGAACGTCGAAAAACGGCAAACACGTATTTGTCAGTACCAACAATGTTTTTGATGGAATCGAATAAAGGGACAATAAGGTTTTCTAAACTTCTCCCAAGAATTGTAGGGTTAGTAGATAAGACCTTGACAACTTCAAGTCTAGAGATATCTTTAGAATTCAAATAATCAAGTTTGGGTTTGAGGGTTTTATGAGCATTAAGTGAAAGGAATCCAGGGTTCTTGTTGATGAGTTTGGAGATGTCGGGTTTAGTGAACCCGTAACCTTGAAAGCAAGTAAGAACAGTGTCTGGATTTGATGTGGATTTGAAATTAACTTTTTTAGAAGCAGACAGAGCTTCTTTTTCTGTTAACCCACAAGAATTCATCAAGTAAGAAACTACAAATGAAGAAGAAGAAGTAGAATGGATGTGATCTACAGAGGAAGAAGAAGAAGAAGAAATAAATCGAACACTGATACGAAGAAGAAGATTAAAAGAAGGGTTTAGTGATGTAAGATTTGAGCATAGAGAAAGGGGATTTTGATCTCCTCCATTCATGATCCTATTTAGGATCAACGTATTGTACAGCGGACGAAACATTCTTTGAAGAAATCAGCGGAAAAACTAGAGAAACTAGGGTTTTGAAATTGATCAATTTTTTTGGGAAATGGACACAGCGAAAAATATTTATTCTCAAAGTGGTGTACAACATGACCACAAGTCCCACCAAAGTCATGAAACCAACCGAGGATAGCCTGATGGGCTTGGGTTCTTACTCTCATTCTTGAGGTCAGCGATTTGACCGAGTCCGTTTTAAAATACAGAGATGATACACGTACCGAGGCAGTGCACCGTGTTGTGCACCGTGATCAGACCCAAGGGCCATTAGGACAGCCTTGGAAAAGATTTGCAGGGGGTGGGATTAAGGATGGGGTCCACCACCTTTTCTTTTTCTCACACCAAACATCACGGTGCATTGCTGCGGTACACCAAACATTTCTGTTTAAACTAGTGAGTATGTTTATTTTTCACCAAAATCGGATATAAAGAACGAGAGTGTGTATTTTAGGGGTTAATTGGTGCATTTTTACTGCATAAAAATCGTCCATACAACTTACAAATTCTAAAGAAGTGTTTTGGTTAGGAATTTCATGATTCACGACCTAGCTTGCAGTGTCGAAGAGAAGTAACCTTATCTGAAGGGCCTCTGCAAGGTATAGTTTCTCCTACAACTTATAGTTTTTCCCTAGTATCAATTGGAAACTACAAGATACAAAGAGACATTTACTTGCAGCTCGAGAATTAGACGAGTTAATTCTACCTATTGACAACAATTAGGTTTGAAAGAAGAGACAACTCTCATTTTCACACAAATATTCAAGAACAAACGAAAGTTTATCCTCTCTCCAATCGTATCTCTTATAATTTATACTACTACCACAGATATATTCGGTAGTTTGGAAAATATTATAGAATTTGGACACAAATGGTATTTAGATGTTGATCAGCAACATCCACAATGCATTATCTTCCCCTTCCTTGAACAAGTTCGTCCTTGAATTTTTCAATGCGTGTTTTGCATTTGTGTTTGAATTTATTCCTCGCTTGAAAGCAATTCTTTCTCGGATTTTTCATTTTAGTCACTCACAAAATTGAACATTTCTTTGTAACATTTTAAAACATACCCAACCACCAATGAGCCGTTAAGTAATTCTCTCACCTTTTCACGGTGACTAGCTTCGGGATACCTATCTTCAAAGAACACCCAAATTTAAATATTTAGTTTGAAATAAATAAATATTTATTTAAATAAATAAATAAATATTTAGTTTGGATCAGTGTATGTTGATTTTCCGATAAGTTGTAGTTTGAGCAAAGTCTTGTTGCCTCTAATATTTAGTTTGCTTACTTGCAATTGTTCTCCAATGTATCACTTTTCCAACTTTATACATATAATGATTCACCAAAGTCTTCTATTTCACCATCATCAATTACCTTACCAAATGTTGGACACACTGGTTTGTGTTTTTCTTTATTTTGATTTTTACATGATAACACTTGCTCCATATGATAGTGAAATAATTAAAAATTTGATCCACATTTATGCTTTCTTGATAAATTGGAATATCACCCCTTATTTCATTTCCCCACAACTAAAACAACTATCAAATACTTGTGGTAGCATTTCATCAAACACCTTGTAGGAAATTTGTTCAACCTCATATCTACCAACCAATATTGATATATTTAGTTCATTTTCATCATCACAATCATTATGTGGAATCCTTACTTGGTTACAGAGACTTTCAAATTTCCCATAATTTTCTTCACAAATTTCTCTGATTCTTTGATTAACACATCATTTGAATGAATTATATTCAAATCAACTCTTCTTTTTGAAATCACTATGAAATCACAATAAGATTGAAACAACAAATTTTAATATGATATCAAACAAAATAGTCACTTTTTTTTACTTAAAAGGTTAATATCTTTGATAGAAAAAGAAAATAGAACAGGGGGGAAACGCCTAGGCGAGTCCAAAGGAAGGCTACGGCCAACCAAAACAAGAAAACACAACACTCTCACACAATGTGAAAAGAAAACACAACCAGGAATATAAAAAACTCCAACTACCAAGAAAAACTAAACAAGGCCGAAATATGGAACCTAAACTAATCCTAAAAGCAAAATGGACATGCAAAAAGAATTAAGAATGACCTTTCTTAGTTTGAGTTCAATAACCTCTTCCTAATTTCCTTTGTTTGTAATTCTTAGAGCTTCTATTCCTATTCTAATTGAGCCTGAAAATCCCTCTATATTTTCTCTTAATGTCCCTCTCTCTTCTTTTTGAGATATTGTCTTTGCATGGCAAGAATTTCAGATTTCTCTCAAATTCAGCATCATCCATTTCTTCACTGTCTTCGTCAACCTCTTCAATACTGACTCTATCTTCATTAAACATCACTGGGGGAGCCTTGTCTTCCGTCTTCCTTGCTGCCAGCTTTCTGTTATCAATTGGGAATCTACTTTCCTCTCTAAAATCACTTAGCATAAAAATACGGTTCTTTTTAGGAGAATTACCTATCTTTTTTGGAGATGCCACCTGATTTACTGCCCATTAGGAGGAGACTTTCCTTTGGTCGAGCTTAAATCCACTCACCACTACTTGCATAGTCAACCCCACCAGATTGCTCGACTTTTGTTGGATTGCTAATACTGCATGAGTTCTTTTTCCGAACCCTTGTAGGTTTGCTACTATCTCCAATTTTAATAAATTTTTTTCCCTCAATAACAATTGGAACAACTGCAATTGGAGCTAACATCTCTCTCCTTGGTTTTTCCATTGCAATATCAACTACTTCAACACCTTGTTCCTTGGTGACTACCTTTTCAGCTATACATGAGGAATACCAATATTCTGATCCTTGTCTACTTCCCTTGGGGTAGATTTGTTAGTTTTCGAACTTGCGCCCATATCAACAATTTGATCCCCTGATTTGGTAATCCCTTCTTCGCTGATTGCATCCATTATTGCAGGTTCCTCAATTCTGTCAGATTTTTTTTTCTCCCGACACTACCTTCAAAACCTCTGAAGTAGCACTAACTTGAGCTTGTATGACCTTTTTAGATGCCTAGGTAGTGGTCCTTTTTCTTGAACAGTTCTTGGTTTCATGCCCATACACCAAACAAGTTTCACATTTAGGTGACCTGTAATTATACTTATGGAATTGTCTCTGGGTAGTCAAAATCTATATCAATTTCAATACAGATCCTAGCAAAAGATAATATAGTTTTGCTAATTATGGACTAATCTACTAACAAGGGCTTACCCGAATAACTTGCAATCAATCTCAGACCATCAGAATCCCACATATGGAGAGGGACCCCATAAATCTGAACCCAAATAGGTACGTATTTGATGTCTGTAACATAATTTTCAATTAGATGAGTCCAGGGTCTAATGGTGAACAAACTTTTACATATGTAGAATGTACATGTTTCCCTTTCCCTTTCTATTTTTTTTTTTTTTTTTTGCTTAATAATAACTTTTATTGATAACCAAAATGTTTTTTACAAGATTGCAAAATTGAAGAAAAAAAGATAAAAGAACTAAAGGTAGTTACAACCAGTTTTTGGAGTTCTTTATGTAAACCTGTAATATATCAGGTGATCATTCTCTAAGCTCCCTAGGAAGGATGGTTTAACATAGTATATTTGTTGTTCCCCTTTGTTTAAAGTAGCTCCTTTTTTATCTAAAGAGTCAGCTGAAAAGTTGACCTCTCTGTAACTGTGGATAGATTCATATTCAGTTACAAAGCCACAAATTCTCTTCCATCTGGAATATGCAAACCATGGAATTTTGAGATTTTTGAAGGCTTCAATAACAATCTTAGAATCTGATCTAAATAGCAGTCTTCTGTATCCATTATTTATGGCCCATTCACCAACACATATCACAGCCATTACTTCTGCATAGAAGTTAACTGCTATCACACACTCTCCTTCATTGTTTCTTGTAATAAAACCATATCCAGAGACTCCAGGGTTTCCTCTTGAGGCTCCATCACAACAAATAAGAAGTTGTTCTTGTTGTGGTAGTTTGAAGTGTAACTCTTGGATGGAATATGTTTTTACATTTCTACATTTCATTCCAAAGTTCTTAAGAATCTGAAGATCATAAGATGTATTCCACATTATAGCTTTCATTCTCACCTCACAATCTGCAGTAAGTTTGATGACTCTTGTCTTCAGGTTGAGTTCATTAAATGTCTCTCCTTCATATGCACATTTGTTTCTTTGAAACCAAATTTCCTTGAGAGTAATGATTGCAGCAGTCCTCCATACTTCTTTCACAAAAGATCTTTAAAAACTTCATCAAAAGATCTTGGATTTCTAAAACAAAACATATCACCTACCCAATTCCAGATTTTTTCACTTTTGTTGCAATCCCATAGAATATGATCTAGAGTTTCCTCAGAATTTTTGCAGAAATGACATCTTGAAGCAAGCTGAAAGTTTCTTGTTTTCATATTTTCATCTATTGCACAAATTCTTCTAACCAATTTCCAGATATTACTTGAGATACTAGGATGGACAGAGTGATGCCATACCTGAAGAGACCATTTTAGTTTAGGCTACTTTGTTCTTAGGCATTCTACAACTGAATCTACTGTGAATGTAACAAAGATAGTTCCACTCCAAATTCTTCTGTCTTTTTCATGAATAGTTACTGGAAGCTCATTTATATCCATCATCTGAAGCATTTTTGCAGGAATTACCCATTCTCCCTCCAACAATAAATCTTCAACCTTCACATCAGGAAATTGAAGCATATAAGAGTTGTCAGGAAATATTTCAGACAAGGTTGTATTCTTTATCCAATTATCTTTCCAAACAGAAATTTGTTCTCCATCTCCCACTATCCACCTTGTCTGTTTTCTAACATCTTCTGCAATCCATTTTAAACCTGGAAGAATAGATGATTTTTTTGTAATAACTCAACCACTCTCCCTGTTTGTTGAAAAAAATTTCTTGAAAAAATCTGGCTCATTCTTCAGTGCTATTATGTATCTTCCAAAGTAATTTCATTAGTAAAGCTTTATTGAGGATTTCTAGTCTTCTAAGTCCCAAACCTTCTTCTTCTATTGGTGTACACACTAAATCCCATTTCAGAGTGATGTTCTTTCTTGTTGAAGAGTCTCCAGTCCAAAGAAAGTTCCTCATTATTCTTTCACACTCTTTTAGAACTCTTTGAGGCCACTTATACACTGACATACTATAAATAGGGTAGCTGCAGAGTACATGTTTTATCAGAATCAATCTTTCTTGGAAGGACAACAACTTCCCCTTCCACCCTACTAAACTTTCTTGCATTTGTTCCACACAGCTTCAGATATGCATAGATTTTATGCATCTTGGTGTTAACATTACACCCAAATATTTATCTGAAAAAGTTGACAGTGGCATGTTGCATTCTGCTGCTAGTTGATCTTTTCTCAAATCACTTGTCCCCCCAATGAAGCATTTGCTTTTTGCAAGATTGACAACTTGGCCTGAAGAATCTTGGTATTCTGCTAGAATTCGTAATAGTTTCCTCACATTTCTTTTATCTCCATTACAAAATAAGAATATATCATCAGCAAAAAATATGTGAGAAGGATGTACACCATTTATTGAAACCATTGGTTGAAGTTGACCAGTATGAACCATTCTAGTGAGTGTTCTTCTTAATAAATCTTCAGCTATTACAAAAAGGAGTGATGATAAGGGGTCACCTTGCCTCAATCCTCTTCCTACATGAAAATATCCAACAGGGCCACCATTTAGCAAGACTGAAATTCTAGCTGATTTTAACAATATGTTGAGCCATTTGATTACTAGTTCAGAGAATCCAAATTTTCTCATGACTTGAAACAAGAAGTCCCAACTGAGAGAGTCATAAGCTTGAGTTATATCTAGATTTAGACCAATGTTTCCACCTCTTCTTTTAACTTCAAGTTCATACACCAATTCTGAGGCAAGCACCTTTTTGATACCTGGTTCATATGGAAGGAGAGATGTAACTTAGTGTTTGAGAATAAACATCAGACCAATGCTCAATTAAGTACATATATCAAAAGATACTTAGAATTTTGGTACAAAGACCATCCCATACTGACACAAGTGATGATGAATGGAAACAAAAATATTAATTGGACACCCCCTGAGAAATCCCAGTTGAAAATAAACATAGATGCGGCATGGATATCAGCTAACTTTCCAGCAGGTTTCTCTTTAATTCTTAGAAATGATGCAGGAATACTTGAACAAGGAAGAGCTGGAGCTCTCACAGCCACTACCCCTGAAGAAGCGGAAGCATTAGGATTGTTGTATGGAGCAAAATGGCAGTGGAAATTGGTTTGTCAAACTTTTCTCTAGAAGGGGATTGCAAGAACCTTTTTGATTACCTTAATGGAAAGGAATCCTTGTTAGAATGGCAAAACATTCCTATTTTATATGAAGCTGTCAATGAATTAAAGTCCTGTAATAACTTTTTGGGTTTTCATTTTGTACCTCGATCAGCTAGTATTGTAGCTAACTTAATGGCCAAAGAGGTGATGAGTGCTAAAAAGTGCATATTTCTATATATTTTTCTTGGCATTTAACTCATCTTTTGTGCATTAATTCTACATTTTATCCCATATTCTGTGTTTTCGTTGTTTTCAAGAATAAATACTTTTCTTAATTAATTTTGCATTTTTAGGTACTAAATAAAGCCTGGTTAACTCACGGAGCGAAAAGAGCAAAGGAACGGCAAGGACTCTCGATAGGAGGAAGCGAAGAATGATGTTTGCAAGAGCCAGATCAACGAGAAGTGGGATTGAAGAGGAAGAATTGTTCTTAAAGAAGATATGGTCTTGGCATACCCAAGACCCAAAACCCTTACCCAAATCCATTTCCATTATCCATACCCATTTCCATGAGAGCCGTCAGATTGGATCCATCTCATCATCCAACGGTCGCCTCATCATTGTGCATCAAAATCCGAAGCTCCTGTCAAACACTATAGTACCTAACTCCATATGAAGTCGTCAGTTTTGTTGTATCTCATCATCCAACGGTCGCTTCTATCGCGTCGTTGGATCATTCCATCACCTTTTCATCCTACGCTTTCGCTTCGCTAAGCATCAACCTTTGATACACCCGCCTCACACCCTAGCATCGGAACCTATACCCTTCACCCAAACACTCCCTTCCATTCTTCCCATCGATCTTATCTTTCCCAAAAACCTTCTTCTTCCCCCGACAGTTGCAGTCGAGCTCTGCTCCTGCCTCTCTTCCATGTCCACTGCCACCCTCTGCCTCACTACCATCTCCATACCCCGACACCACCTCAATCACCATCACTTTCCCCAACTCTCTATCCTAGTTTCTTCTTCAAACCCACATCTCTCTGAACCCTAGGTGTGGAGTTGATGAAACAACTCGAGCTAGGGTTGCAGTACATCAATTGGAGCAGGAAGAGCATCAGAGGGACATCAACAATCATGGGTCGAGTCTATTTGCATCAGAGGGTGAGTTAATTTTATTTATCGAAACCCTAATCCTGCTGATTTGGGGATTTTCAAATTAGGGTTTGTAGAAAATTTGGGTATTTTGTTGTAAGCTATAAAAGGGAAATGATGTAGTGTGTTGTAACCATGCTGGAATAGCCAGTGTCATTTGGTATGATTTTGGGAGAGCTGGATTAGCCAGCCTCTCCAATCTTTGTGATGTTCATATTTTGCTCTTGTTTTATCCACTGTTAACTGTTACTGTGAGGTTATTGTTGTTGTTTTCTTTTAATTTCAGTTTTACCATGTTTTAGTTTGTCACCTTGCTGAGGAAAAAGATGAAGCTTCATGTGAATGCTAGTTAACTGATATGTAGAGAAGAGTTTTGTGGTCTGAAATTGTGCAGGATAATCATAATTTAAGCACTTAGTTAGGCTAGCCTCGTGACTAATGGTGTTGCATCTCATGCACAGTTGTTGCTAAGCCCTTTGACTAGTTGTACTTTAATCAGACAATTAGTACTTTGGTAAGTATTTTAGCTGTAATTAGGATATCCCATAGGAAGAACAAGAGGCAGAAATTTGAGTCACATTAAAGATTGATTAGCATAAGTTTGAGGTGAAATCAAAAACCTCAGTGCCACTGCCCTATTACCATTTTGTCTCACTGTTTCTACTTCACTATTAACTTAATTTCTCATCTCCACTGCCCTTGGCTTAGGCCTTGGTTTATCTCTTTGTCATTCTTTGTGTCACTGTCACTTTTCCAGTCACTGTCATCACCTAGTAGTTTCTTTGCTGTTTTAGTTTACTTGTTCATTGTTTCACATTTTATCACTTTCACTGTCACCTTCTCACTTTCATTTTGTTCCATTTTGTTTTGCTTTTGTTCTTTGTTTAGTTTCATTGTTCTGTCACCTTCTCATAATACTTTTGTGTTGTTTGCTTTTGCCATTGTAAATATCCATGTTTTACCTTGGCCTAGTGCTCTGCTGCCTTGTTTAGCTCCAGCTGCACTAGGTCTTTTTGGCTTTTCTGCCCTTTTCCTTCCCTGGCCTTGCTGCCAGTTCTCCCCCAGCTGCTACTACTTGCTGTTGCTGTTGCTGCTGCTGCGCACTGCTTCTGCTGCTGCTGAAGCCACCACTGCTGCTGCTCCAGGTCCAGTTCAATTCTGGGCTACAAGTCCAGTCATTACAAAAGCCCACTGTATCTGTTTAGAAACCTAAGGCCCAACGGCCCAGTTCACATCAAAAGACATTGAGCCCAATTCACAGTCACTGTTAGCCCAAGGCCCAGTGCAATTCAAAAGACCAAAAGCCCATAAGTTCACAGTCAATCCAAAAACCCACTAAGCCCAAAGCACAATTAGAAGCCCAATAGCAATTTAGAGCCCAAATAGCTAGAAACTCCAAATACCCCCAGTCTCTGTGGATCGACCCGTACTTGCACGAGCTACAACCGACGACCGTGCACTTGCGGTATTACTGTAGGCCCATTTTTATCGCTTAATTTTCACACACCTTCGGACCAACCAAGTTTTTGGCGCCGCTGCCGGGGACTCGGTTTGTTTCTCTAGTAGTTTTATTAGCTATTTTTGCATTTCACTGCATAGCATTTGCATCTGCATCTGCTTCACTTCATTTGTTGTTGGACCTGCTGTTCTGAACCAGTTTTTCCTCTGCTGGGACGCCACCAAGGAAAAGAACCAAAGCCCAACTCGGTTTTTGCAACAATATCAGAGCAGCTGGGCTGTGCTAAAAAGGTAAACCCATTCAGAGAACCCGAATTGTGGGCTTCCAATTTTTAATTGTGGGCTTGTAATATTAAAGCCAATTTTTGGGCTTTTTATTTTCTGTTGGGTTTGTAATTAATTTTTGTGGGCTTGTTTGTTTAATTTGTGGGCTTGTATTTAATTTTTGTGAGCTTGTTTAATTTGGACTTGTATTTTGTATTCTGGGTTTTTAAACCCAGCTGAGCTTGTAACCGATCACGCTAGGTTAACTCGTTAGTGGGCCGAGTACCCAAATTCTAGGCCGAGATTTTGGACTCAGTTTCACCAAACGTTTTCAAACCAGCTGAGCCAAAGCAAACACAAAATCAACAGTGGGCTTGCTCCCAATTTCAAAAAACCAAAACTTTTCTCCCATTCAAAAACCAAATTTTACTTGCTCCCACATTAACAACCAAATTTTTTTCTTTTATCCCACCAAAACCAAATTTTTCCCAAAAATCCAAACCCATTAAAAACCAAATTTCTTTTCAAACCCGACAAAACCAAATGTTACCTATAAAAACCAAATTTTTCCCAAAAATCCAAACCCTTTAAAAACCAAATTCTGAGCTTTGTACATTCTTTACTTAGCTTTTGAGCCAATCATGAATAGATCTTTTTCTACAGTTGGGGAGTACAACAAATCCCTTAGAGAACTTGCATATGGACAAACTTCACGTTATGAACCTTCCACGGACCATGATGTCAATAGTCATAGGAATTATTATGGACATTTTCAAAGTCCCGAGCCGCAATACATGAACCCTAATGACTATTCATACATGCATCATTCATCGCAACGTGAAAATGAACATTCTGCTAGAGCCTCACTCACACAATCATCACTTATGGATCAATTAGAAGCTCGAATCACAGCTTTAGAAATGCAATCACATGAGGAATCTGTCACATCTAATTTTCTTAGGCAACCTGAAATCTATGCATGTCCCGCATGTGGTAGTCTAGACCACCCTGTTGAGAATTGCTATATTTTCCATGAATTTAGGCGGACTAGAGAAATTCCAAGGTTTGAAGAACCTACAGATTATTATGCTGGTAGTTATTGGGACCATAATCAACCTTTTGTAGGTTGCGATCAATCATTTATAAACCCTAACGACCATCCACCCATGTATCAATCAACACCATGGGAAGACGAACAATTTCAAACTCCCATGAGTTTTAGTGAGCAACTTCTGATGGAAGCTAAAAATCTCCTCAAACGAACCACTGCTAGTTTAGAAATGCAAACATTGAATGATCATAGCAGCATTTTTCTCCCTAATGAAGTTAATTATGAAAATAGTGTTTTTAACCCTACTCATGCTAGTAACATTGAACATGAACCTAATCTAGAGGTAAATGAGTGGAATAGAAACACTATGGTTTTTAGGGAAGCACACTCTTGTTTTGTTGAGGATGATAATAATTGTGATGTTATATTAGAAGAACATGTCTATGCTGATGATGTTATGGAACCCTTGGGTTCAAATACATTAGGCTTCTCTGCCCCGACCTTAATGAATGATATTTCTTCTAGTATTCCATGTTATGTTTCCACTGATTTGCCGATGCATGAGGATAAATCTGTTGATGATGTTGATGATTCTGATTGTGAACTTGCTAATTTGATTGATGATTGTGAGCATGATGTGACATGTGTAGATGATTTAGGAGATTTTGATTTGATTGATAATGATGTGCCTATTCCTCTACATAAGTCACAATCTGATGGCCTTCCACCCAACCTAGATTTGGTTTGTACCAATATTGTAAAACCAATTTTTCTGAGAATGCCTAATCTAGGTTTGGAACTGTGTGCTTCCCAAGTCCTCTTGGACCATTTTGCATCTAAATATAATATCTTTGAGGAGCCACAGTTGGAATTAGCATGTTTGCCCGTCCCTAGCAAAGTTCATTTCGAGTTAGACCTTGTGCATGATGAACCCCCAAAACTGCGAGATTTTGTTTCAAAATTTATCCGTTGAAAAATCCAGGTTTGGGGGTAGCTCATTTGTTTCACAGTTTCACTTGCGTTTCTTTCTGTTATTTGTGTGAAGCTGTTTGAAACCTCTACACTTTGTCTTTTGGGTTGATCCTCAACTCTTTAGATTGTTAGTGTATGGTGAATTTTTGTATATAATCCAGTAGATAAAATTTCTTAAAAACCTTTTGTTCCTTTTGTATATTTTGCTAATCCAATATGATCTCGGCTGACATATGTTGGATTCTTGCCTTGAATAACGGAGTTCTAATATTGCTTTCGCCGAAATCGGGTATTCTCTTTCCTTTTCTCTACTCAACATGATCCTCTTCATATGTTGTATTATAATTTTGTTCATATTTTGAAACATTGAGGACAATGTTTAGTTTAGGTTTGGGGGTGAAAAGTAGATACTTTGATAATATGCCATAATTGAAAACAAGAACTCCTTCTTTTTGAAAAAAAATGAAAAATGAAAATAAAAAATTAAAAAATTGAAAAAAAAAAAAAAAAAAAAATAAAAATGGAGCTCATTTACCTTGAAATGTTGACTCTTGTGCAAATATGTAATTATTAGGAGTCTTAGTCTAGATATTTAGGCACCCTGATTCTAGCACAATTCACATAGTGATAAGAAATTTGCACGCGCACGATCTACCAATACATGTATAGCCTCGATCTTCAAGGTGTTTGATAGGAAGTCACGATTGCCAATCACTTTAGAATACTGAACGAAACTTGACTAGCTTGTTCTTTGGTTGGTTGGGATAGAAGGTGGAGGTTACATTAAGAAAGACAACCATCGAATTTAACTGGGTGCATCAAAAAGGGCTACCTCTTGCAAAGTGTCATGTAATTTTTGTTTCCTTTTGTATATGTATCAAAAGTGTTTCTTTATCAAAAAAAAAAAAAAAAAAAAAATCAAAATAAAAAAAAAAAAAAAAAAAAAAAAAAAAAAAAAAAAAAAACGATGTATATATTCAGAAAAAAATATCAGAAAAATACAAAAAATCAAGTATTGTTCAATTCCATCCTCTCTTGTTCCAAAAATAAAAGAGAGTAGTCAATGTAAATAAGAGTCATGTAAAGAGTCATCTTTTGTTTTTATTGTAATAAGCAAGGAAGGGTGTATGCCATTGATGTACAACGCGAGTAATTGTGAAATACCTCCAACTCATTCACAATTCTCGTAAAGTCCGGACAGCTAGCTAGATTTCGACCTTGGTTCTTAGCCTGAGAAACTATCTCTTGGTGATTAGTAGTCATAACATCCGATCTTTCTTTACACATGTGTAGATACACTTTACACTCTTATCACATGTCTTTATTTGTTATCAGTGCTAGGATTGTGCCTTTGATAGCTAGATTGACATCTCCATTTTGCTGTGAGCTTAAACTGACTTGCACATGTCACATTTGATGGAATCTGAGCTTATTTTGACCTAGAACTTTGTAGGTACGTTCTAAGCAAACCTTCACGAGACTTCAACTCGTCCACTAGGGACACTTAGTGGTTTAAAAGGCTTAGTGCATACGCTAAATGCATTCGAGAGACCAGCGACAGTGGTATAGGTAGGATTTCCTTAGTTTTGTTTTACTTGAGGACAAGTAAAATTCAGGTTTGGGGGTATTTGATGAGTGCTAAAAAGTGCATATTTCTATATATTTTTCTTGGCATTTAACTCATCTTTTGTGCATTAATTCTACATTTTATCCCATATTCTGTGTTTTCGTTGTTTTCAAGAATAAATACTTTTCTTAATTAATTTTGCATTTTTAGGTACTAAATAAAGCCTGGTTAACTCACGGAGCGAAAAGAGCAAAGGAACGGCAAAGACTCTCGCTAGGAGGAAGCGAAGAATGATGTTTGCAAGAGCCGGATCAACGAGAAGTGGGCTTGAAGAGGAAGAATTGTTCTTAAAGAAGATATGGCTTGGCATACCCAAGGCCCAAAACCCTTACCCAAATCCATTTCCATTATCCATACCCATTTCCATGAGAGCCGTCAGATTGGATCCATCTGTCATCCAACGGTCGCCTCATCATTGTGCATCAAAATCCGAAGCTCCTGTCAAACACTATAGTACCTAACTCCATCTGAAGACGTCAGTTTTGTTGTATCTCATCATCCAACGGTCGCTTCTATCTCGTCGTTGGATCATTCCATCACCTTTTCATCCTACGCTTTCGCTTCGCTAAGCATCAACCTTTGATACACCCGCCTCACACCCTAGCATCGGAACCTATACCCTTCACCCAAACACTCCCTTCCCTTCTTCCCATCGATCTTATCTTCCCCAAAAACCTACTTCTTCCCCCGACAGTTGCAGTCGAGCTCTGCTCCTGCCTCTCTTCCATGTCCACTGCCACCCTCTGCCTCACTACCATCTCCATACCCCGACACCACCTCAATCACCATCACTTTCCCCAACTCTCTAGCCTAGTTGCTTCTTCAAACCCACATCTCTCTGAACCCTAGGTGTGGAGTTGATGAAACAACTCGAGCTAGGGTTGCAGTACATCAATTGGAGCAGGAAGAGCATCAGAGGGACATCAACAAGCATGGGTCGAGTCTATTTGCATCAGAGGGTGAGTTAATTTTATTTATCGAAACCCTAATCCTGATGATTTGGGGATTTTCAAATTAGGGTTTGTAGAAAATTTGGGTATTTTGTTGTAAGCTATAAAAGGGAAACGATGTAGTGTGTTGTAACCATGCTGGAATAGCCAGTGTCATTTGGTCTGATTTTGGGAGAGCTGGATTAGCCAGCCTCTCCAATCTTTGTGATGTTCATATTTTGCTCTTGTTTTATCCACTGTTAACTGTTACTGTGAGGTTATTGTTGTTGTTTTCTTTTAATTTCAGTTTTACCATGTTTTAGTTTGTCACCTTGCTGAGGAAAAAGATGAAGCTTCATGTGAATGCTAGTTAACTGATATGTAGAGAAGAGTTTTGTGGTCTGAAATTGTGCAGGATAATCATAATTTAAGCACTTAGTTAGGCTAGCCTGGTGACTAATGGTGCTGCAGCTCATGCACAGTTGTTGCTAAGCCCTTTGACTAGTTGTACTTTAATCAGACAATTAGTACTTTGGTAAGTATTTTAGCTGTAATTAGGATATCCCATAGGAAGAACAAGAGGCAGAAATTTGAGTCACATTGAAGATTGATTAGCATAAGTTTGAGGTGAAATCAAAAACCTCAGTGCCACTGCCCTATTACCATTTTGTCTCACTGTTTCTACTCCACTATTAACTTAATTTCTCATCTCCACTGCCCTTGGCTTAGGCCTTGGTTTATCTCTTTGTCATTCTTTGTGTCACTGTCACTTTTCCAGTCACTGTCATCACCTGGTAGTTTCTTTGTTGTTTTAGTTTACTTGTTCATTGTTTCACATTTTATCACTTTCACTGTCACCTTCTCACTTTCATTTTGTTCCATTTTGTTTTGCTTTTGTTCTTTGTTTAGTTTCATTGTTCTGTCACCTTCTCATAATACTTTTGTGCTGTTTGCTTTTGCCATTGTAAATATCCATGTTTTACCTTGGCCTAGTGCTCTGCTGCCTTGTTTAGCTCCAGCTGCACTAGGTCTTTTTGGCTTTTCTGCCCTTTTCCTTCCCTGGCCTTGCTGCCAGTTCTCCCCCAGCTGCTACTACTTGCTGTTGCTGTTGCTGCTGCTGCGCACTGCTTCTGCTGCTGCTGCTCCAGGTCCAGTTCAATTCTGGGCTACAAGTCCAGTCATTACAAAAGCCCACTGTATCTGTTTAGAAACCTAAGGCCCAACGGCCCAGTTCACATCAAAAGACATTGAGCCCAATTCACAGTCACTGTTAGCCCAAGGCCCAGTGCAATTCAAAAGACCAAAAGCCCATAAGTTCACAGTCAATCCAAAAACCCACTAAGCCCAAAGCACAATTAGAAGCCCAATAGCAATTTAGAGCCCAAATAGCTAGAAACTCCAAACACCCCCAGTCTCTGTGGATCGACCCGTACTTGCACGAGCTACAACCGACGACCGTGCACTTGCGGTATTACTGTAGGCCCATTTTTATCGCTTAATTTTCACACACCTTCGGGCCAACCAAGAGGCCAAACACTTTAACTCTTTCCTTAACTGGAGAAAGCAAATTCCATATTATATTAAGGGAGCTTTGGAAGTAAATAAATAAAATGTTAGGGTTGATTCTATCGGCCCAACATTGGATGGCTCTACTCATTTAGATGTAAGGGTTTCTAACTCCCAAAGTTGGTTTTCTTCTATGCATTTTAACTTACCAAATTTTTTTTTTTTGAGGCAAGCACAATTTGCTCTTGAATATTTCTCCCTTTAATGAAAGCTCCTTGTTGAGGTAATACAATTTTTTGAATTATAAAGCCAAATATTGAAGTTATAATCTTTGTTATCACCTTGAAACTAAAATTCATCAGTCCAATGGGTCTGAACTGATTTGCTCTTTTGGCATTCTTAACTTTAGGCAGAAGCAGTAAGAAATTAGCATTAAAGCCTTGAGGGATAAAACCTTTTCTCCAGCAAAATTGAATAGCTCTTGATAAATCTTTGCCTATGATATCCCAAGCATATCTATAGAACCAACCTGCAAAGCCATCATGCCCAGGTGCACTATTTGGATCAAGCTCAAAAACTGCATGTTTAATTTCTTCATCTGAAGGTATCAACTCTAACTTTTTATTTTCTTCTTCACTCACTAAAGAAGGAATATCTTGGAATATATTTGGAGAAAAGGCTACTTCCTGGTATTTAAATTTTTCTTCAAAATGATTTGTTAGAACATTTGCAATCAAATTTTGATCAGCTACTATATTCCCATTTGAATCTTCTATCTTCATTATTGCATTTTGAGCTTGTCTTATTTTCAGGTTCACATGAAGGAATTTTGTATTTGATGCTCCATCTTTCAGCCACTTGACTCTTTCTTTTTGTTGGATTATCTCTTTTTGTTGTTCAATTAGTACCTCTTGGATGCCTCTTGCAGTTACTAATTTGTTCAACAAATTGATATCCCCTGGATTCTTATCTGATAAAATAGAAGCTTGTAACACAGATTCTTCTGCTTGTTTCAATTTCTTTGTAACATCACCAAAAATATTCCAATTCCATAGCTGAATATCCTTTTTCAATTTTTTTAGTTTACTCATAAAGATGAATATAGGATTACCTGTTATATCAGAAGACCGTGAATCATGTATTTGTTGAAGAAATTCATGATGTGATTTCCAAACTTTTAATGCTCTGAATGGAACATTTTTAGGTTTTGGAATATCAGCATTTGCACCATATAAAACTCCATGGTCAGAAACTCCTCTTTCACTAACTTTGTAGCCCCAACTTGGATATATTTCCAACCATTTATCATTGAAAACTGCTCTATCAAGATTACACACTATCCTTTTTTTCCCTGCTCTGTTGTTACACCAAGAGAATTCTAATCCAGTTTTGGGAGCTTGGATTAATCCACAAATATTCAAACAATCAGTAAATTCTCTCATTGATATTCTCAGAGGAGAAAGACCGCCAATTTTTTCATCTACACTTGTTACTGTGTTAAAGTCTCCAATCACAAGCCATGGCTTATTTAGTATATTTATTATCTCCAATTCTTTCCATAAAAAATTCTTCTATTTATTGTTAATGTTGCTGCATGAATACCAATAATTAATACATCTCCTACTTCCACAGTTATTGACTATCTAGAACTTGAAATGATTGAAGGAGTATTTATTGAGGAACTCCACATAATCCATATATTTCCTTTATTGGTTTCACTAGAATTATGAATCACTTTGTAATGCATACCTGGTAATCTTAACTTTTTAAGAAACTCAGAAGTAACCCAAACTTTTGGTTTAGCTAAAATAACTAAAGAAGGACAATTTTTTCTTATTATATTCCTTAACCTGTCTTTGGCCTTTGTTCTCCTCAGGCTTCTTATATTCCAGTAGAGTACTTTCATTTGGAAAAGGAATGTTGAGAAGAAAATGTACTTCTCTTACCTTGTCCATTTTTACTTACATTTGCGTTCAAGTTTGCAGCTTGATTCCTTGTTGTAACATTTGGTTTTTTTTTCTAGATTTTGGCTTTGCTTGAATAAAATCTTCACTTTCTTTTGAACATGAAGCAATTAAAGTATCATTTTTTTTATGAAGTTCAGTTGGAGCAGTATGTTTTTCTTGAAATTACTCATCATCTCCTTTTGAAGTATCAGCATTTGAAGTATCTTTAGAAGTATGAAGAGGAATTAACTCAGCATGTATTATAGGAGTTCCAGTAGGTGGCTGAATATTGACCACATTGTTTAATGGTGGTACATTGGAGACCATAGTAATAATCTTGTCCACTGACAATAATGGAAACTCTTCATGAGAGTTGATAGATCCCCTGAGTTCCTCATATTTATCTTGCAGAATATGGAATCTTCTAGATGATGCTTCATTTTTTTTTTTTTGAATAGGAGGATTTATTGCATCAATCATTTCATTATCACTCAACAGATGATCTTCAGCTGGTTCAATTATATGATCAGATTCTTTCTCAGTTGGAGCAAAACAAATGTCAAATCCTCTAGTAGGAGGAACTTTTTTTCTCCATTGTTTCTTTGGTATTTACTGGACTTGTTCTGCATCATTAGTTTCAACTTTTTTAGCCCTGCATTCAGTTGTTAGGTGACCAACAATAACAAAATTTAGGCTTCTTTGGTATTTGAATAGCTTGATCAAATTTACCATACTTGTATTCAACAATCACTTTTGCTGGAATAAACTTTGCAAAATCAACTTCTACTAAGACACTGGAAGAATATCCAATTTCTCTTTTTAATGTGACTTCATCAACTTTGATATCTCTACCCAATTTATTACCCATTTGGAGAAGAATACTCTCCTTCCAGTACTCAATACTCAACCCTGGAAATGTAATCCATACAAAAGCTGAAGAAGATATTTGTGATTCAGGATTGAAATTAGGTTCCCATTCCCTAAGTTTCAGAGCTTGAGATTCAACTATCCAGATACCTTTCCATATAAGACTTCTATCTGCCTCATTATGTAACTTTATGATGAAAAAACCTTTACCCAAAGGTATGAATTGTAAGGAACCCTTGATAGTCCATTGTTTTCTTAATGAAGTAGCAGCAACTTCAAATTTCAATTTAACAAAATTAAGTCGATCGATTAAACTATATTTCCATTCATTTAAACTCTCTTCAATAACATCATCAGCTATGAACAAATATGGAGGATCATCAGTATTCAGTGAAGAAGAATCAAATTTAGAAATCAAATTTTCTATATTAGATCGAAAACCAGATCCAAACAGATGAGGGTTTTCAGACATAATTTTCTTGTCTAAGTGATAAAATCAAAGAAACAATTAACACTAATCATTAGATTGAATAGAAAACACCTGAATTAAATCTGAAAAACAGTACGCTTATCAAAAAATCTACGAATTTAATGAACGAGTTCGTCGCCGAGATGTCGCCAAGTCGTCACCGACTCGCAGAGCCTGCTAGTCTAAAAGACAACTCACCACCTAACCTTTCCCTTTCTATCTTCTTCATACGAAAATTCAAATCTAAAAGCACCTTTCCCGTATAACTTAATACTGACCTGTTTCTTAAGCTTTCAGAGTTTGGTCACATCAACTTGAACCGTAGGGAATGAAAGTCTTTTACCTACAAAATATACTAAAACCAAAGCTTCACAATTGTTGATGGTGGTTTTTAGCTTAGGGTTAAAATCATAAAATCATAGTCAAACAGTGACGCCACTCTGGAAAGAAACATAACCTGACTAATAATGGCTCCGCTAAATGCATTTATTGAGCCTTTCAATACGTCTGTGAGAAATTTACGGGGTACCTTTGTTAATGCTAATTAGGGTTTCGACATGCCAAACCTAAATTCCCACGTCACTGTGCCAAAAACATACCAAACCCTAATTCTCACACCACATATGCCAATGGCATGCCGTGCCAGCCACACCTCTGCGCCAAGGCATGCCAGCCGTACCACATGTGCCAATGGCATGCCGCGCCAGCCACACCTCTGCGCCAAGGCATGCCAACCATGCCAGCCGCACCACATGTGCCAATGGCATGGCATGCCAGCCAAACCTTCGCGCCAAGGCATGCCAAACATGCCAACCACACCACATGTGCCAATGGCATGCCATGACAGTCACATCTCCGCGCCAAAGGCATGCCAACCATGCCAGCCGCACCACAATGCCAATGGCATACCATGCCAGACACACATCCGCGCCAAGGCATGCCAACCATGCCAGGCGCACCACATGTGCCAATGGCATGCTATGCCAGCCACACCTCCGCGCCAAGGCATGCCAACCATGCCAGCCGCACCATAGTTCCAATGGCATACCATGCCAGCCACATCTCCGCGCCAAAGGCATGCCGACCATGCCGGCCGCACCACGGTGCCAATGGCATACCATGCCATCCACATCTCCGCTCCAAGGCATGCCAACCATGCCGGCCGCACCACGGTGTCAATGGCATACCATGTCAACCACATCTCCACGCCAAGGCATGCCAGCCGCACCACAGTTCCAATGGCATACCATGCCAACCACATCTCCGCGCCAAGGCATGCCAACCATTCCAGCCACATCTCCACGCCAAGGCATGCCAACTATGCCAGCCGCACCACAGTGCCAATGGCATACCATGCCAGCCACATCTCCGCGCCAAGGCATGCCAACCATGCCAGCCGCACCACAGTGTCAATGACATACCATGCCAGCCACATCTCCGCGCCAAGGCATGCCAACCATGCTAGCCGCACCACAGTACCAATGGAATACCATGACCGCGCCAAAGCCATGCCGGCCCTACCACATGTCGCTGGCTGCCAAACGCATGGAAACTTCTGTCCCAAGGAAAAACATCACGGTTTATGCCGAAACCCTAATTCTGGCCGCGCCTAAAACATGCCAAAGCCATGAGGCCCTACCACCATGCCGCTGGCTTCCAAACAAAGGGTTGCAACAACCAACCGCTACCCTTCCATCTGAGATGCAGATCTCAGCCGTACAAGTTCTCCACCTAACGCATGGAAACTTCCGGCCCAAGGCCAAACATCACGGTTTATGCCAAAACCCTAATTTTGTCCGCGCCTAAAACATGCCAAAGCCATGCCGGCCCTACCACATTCCACTGGCTGCCAAGCGAAGGGTTGCAACAATCAACGGCCGCCCTTCCTCCTGAGATGCAAACTTCAGCCGTACAAGCTTGCCATCAAACGCATGTCCACATTTGGCCCAATGCCAAGCACTAATTTTGGCCGCACCTATACTCTGCCAAAACCTTAGTTTTGGCCGCGCCTAATTAAACAACGCCAAAATCCTAGCTTGGTCGCGCCTAAACCATGTCACTGGATGCAAACGAAGGGTTGAAACAATCAACGTCCACCATTCCTCCTGAGATACGAATCTCAGCCATACAAACTTGCCACCAAACGATTCATGACAATCTCTTGGCCACGACGCCAAAACCCTAATTTGGCTGTGCCAAGAGCATGCAAGTGCTGCAACCATGCCGCTGGTTGCCAAAGTAAGGGCTGCAATAATCTACGGCTACCCTTCCTCCTGAGATGCATATCTCATCCGTACAAACCTTCCACTAAACGACTTGTGGCAATGTCTTGGCTGCGATGCTAACTCTTGGTCACAGCACTAACTTGGCTGCGATGCTAACTCTCTGGTCATGACACCAACCTGGATACGATGCCTATTCTTTGTTCACGGCACCAACTTGGCTACAAACGCCAAATCCTTTGTCCACGCCACACGTAGAAACATGCTACACTTTTCCACGAAAACGCTCGAGACATCAAAACATGTCACAAACTGGGGGATGCTCATCAGGGTATTGGTTTGGCGGTTTACAGCATGCGGCGTACACTACGCCCGTTACAAGAAAGTGTCATAAGATTGAAGCGGTTAGTAAATACAATGAGTAATGGTGTAACGTTTCCTTCATTATGGAAACATCAATTCCAGGCGTTTCCCGTTACCGCTTTCTTCCATTTACTCAACTGTTTCCACTTCTTACGATGCCAGGGTACGTTTCGTTGCGAATTGTATAAATAGGTATCACTTATTTCCACCAAAAACAAGTTTTGGTCAGGATTAGCTTTACCGTCTGTTAGCTTTCCACTTTCTGATACAAGTCGTCAAACAACTACTCTTCCCGAATCGACTATTCTGGTCTGAACACTCTCTTCGATTCCCTCCCTAGACCAACCCTTCTCCTTCACTTTGTGACCGAAGTAAGTCTGGAGCGGCCATTTCTTGGTTTAGGGAGGATTTGTACAGACCGATCTCTCGAATCAAAGTATTCCCTTGCAGTACATTGTTTAGGGTTTAGACTCGTTTCTCACCCACACACTCGAAATTACCAAAATCAGCAGAAACTGTTTTTACCCTCAAACAATTGGCGACCACAGTGGGAGATTAATCTCTCGGTTATAATACGAATTTCCAACTATCGATCTCATACTTCGACCCAGACATCAAGGCGGTAGAAGCAAACGATCCACTCATGGATCGACGACTCAGTTACCAGACGACCCGATTACCAGTCATGACATGACAAGGTATGACTGGGGACTTCTCAGAGGTTAAAATAAAACGATCCGCCCAGGGATCAACGACTCGGTTATCAGGTGACTTAGGGACGACTGGGGACTTTCAACAATCGCGGCGGCGCTTCCCACAAAACTCGGACTTACACCCGGATGATTCATTTTTCGTTAGGAGATCCGAAAAACCAAGTAAGTATTACCTAGATAAAATACATGGTTTACTACTTCAAGTTTTCACGGGAATGATAAAACCAATAGCCATGTTACGTTTCATCCCATGCTCTCTACTGACACACAGCGCTCGAGGTCCCATGGTTCTCTTGGAACGTTTGCGTCACTTGCAATAGTAACCAATACAACATTATTCTAAAACAATTCATTCCAAAAAGAATAATCCAAAAGCCTCATAGATAACAGTTATCTATCAATTAAAACCAAACCATAAACTGCGCGTCTCATCTGCCTTTCAAAAAAAAAAAAAAACCCAAATAAAAAAGTTCAGAAGACGGGAGTGCGTTCAAGGAAAACTATCCAGCAACGACTTGCTATTCTTGTAGAAATCCTCCCTCGCGCTTTCGAGAGCCGCCCTTTTCAGGTTCAGCTTCCTGGACGACCTTTCAATCTCAGCCTCCTGCTGTGAGATCTCGTCCGCGGAAGGACCCTCAGACGCCTCGGCCTGCAAATTTTCAATCTCGGAGAAACCTTCAACAAACCAAGGAGCATTGAAATCGTGATCTATACACACATTGCGATGAAACCTCCAGACTGAGGTCACGTCCTCGGAAACGGTATGGCCAGTTACTTTGCACATGTCGTCAATCGAAGACAAAGCTTCGTCCACACGCTTGGCCAACACAAACCGGCAAGTGACCTTCTTGGCTGTTGCGATGTGTCCGTACTTTTCCCATATTTTGGTGTATAGTACTTCATATTTAGCTGGTACACTGAAACCCCCGATCAACACGTAATATGGGTAAGGAAACAGGTATGGAGGAGTGAAGATAGCACCCGCAACTGAATCAAGAACCGACAAAGGATTCCCAACTACAATTGCGTCAGCGATCACTGGAATGTTCTTTGTTGTTTGAGTCGCGACAACACCTCCATCTCAGAGCCATCTTCAAGAACGGCTTCTCCCTACGATATCACGAATTAGGCATTTCCCCCAAAAAAAGGGAAAAAGTCCAGGAGACTCACGGATTCACTTTCAGACCCAGTAGAAGAAGACTCGGCGCTGCTGTCGGAAGAACTATTCTCATCATTACGAGATTCCGTGCTTTCCTCCTTTTCAGGATCTTCTTCACCATGGGAAGGTTCAACACTTCCACCCACCGCCTCAAGAGACGCCGCTTTCTGACGACGTGCAAGTTAGGCAAAGGCATTAACGCTGCTGAGACCCTGAACAAAACACAGAGAAAGATGTTCAGAAACGAAATGAGGATTTGCACAATCTAGCTAAGCCAGCGAGAAGATGACGCATACCCGGATATTGGAAGAGCTGAAAGTCACGAGAGCCGCCGGATCTGCCGGACCTGACCGAAATCCACCTGCACGATTCTTTAACCTTTGTTCCTTCGCTTGGGGACTGTCCGCATCCCGACTAGGGGACTTTCACTTAGTTGAAGAAGGATCCCTCAGCTGCGGGTGCTTTGCCAAAACCTCAGGAGAGGGTTTACCGCGGGTATTCTCCATCGTATTATTCACGAAACCATGGATAGCAAGGAACTCATCCTTCCAGAACGCATTATACTTGGAAGTCGTCGACGGGTTTCTTTCCAAGGGCAAGAAGGGGAGACTTTTACCCGGCGCGAGAACACTGGCGCCGAGAACGGCTGGCAACGGATTCTCTGAAGTAACCGGCTGACGAGCAAGAGGGACTCCTTGGTCAAAGCCCATATGTCGAGCTTCCCGATCAGTATTGTAGGAGACTACCTGAAACGATCCTCGAAAGAAAGACGGTATACAACCAGGAACGCAACTTCGCATGAATACAACTTCTCCAACACTGATATTCCTTTCGTCAGAGAGCAAAGACATGCTCGGAGCAGAAGCAAAAGTGTTAACCTGAACTATAGATGCACATATGGCCCACGGACGAAAGTTAACCGCGTAGGAATTGTCGATAAAATCAACTAGGTTTGAACCGGCTCCTGGGCGCCTATTTGACCAGCGAAGTATACTCGAACCTCCACAAGCCTCGGGTAGTGAATCCAACGGTTTAGTAGCGTATCTCCCGAAATGCTCCCATAACCATGCCTGGATGAAAGCGGCATGGACGTACGAGTCCACTTTCATGTAGCCATTTGAAGCACGCATGTCTGCAACCAGATGATCCAAGTGTGTGTACAGAGAACCGAGAAATAACCCGCCAATGGGGAGAACGACGCCTTTTGCTAATTTTATGGCAAGATTGATAAGTTCCGGCCTTATCTGCTTCATACCAGAGCCATCATAAAAAATATCTCTGGATAACCAAAGAGCCAAGAATGCCGCGACATGAAGCGTACTATTCTTTTGATCCGGCTCCAACTCATCGAGAAACCGTTGAGACACCCACCAGCTGTAGAAACACCTCTTCTCGTTTTTCTTCTGAACGAACCCTTTCTACTTCGCAACCAGAGCGGCGCGCGTCTCTTCTTCATCTTCTGAAAACTTGATATCGAGGTTTCCTGTTATGGGAAGATTCAGCAGAACGACCACACTTTCTAAGGAGATAGTCATTTCGCCCCACCTACATATGGCCGTGTGAGTATCTGGACACCACCTGGAGATGAAAGCAACCAAACCCGGGATATCTTTCATGACTTGAAGCATTGCAGAGGCCACGACATCATCAATGATTTGCGCCCCGGTCAAGCTAGCTCTTACGCAGTCTTGGCTTATCATGAATCGCATCCATTTGTCGAAAGAACACAATGGAATCACACTGATTTTGAAGTCAATAGGAGAAGTAGAGTACTCTCCTCTGTGGAGACAGAACCGTATTACACCCTATGGTTGAACCGACCGGGTCCTTCTTTCATCTTCTGAACCAGTCAGAAGAATCGACACATACTTGGGATGATTTCTCCTAGCTGTGGCAGAAGACATCGTGAAGAATTCATCATCCATGTTTGGTTTGGAGTTGCCAACGTCTTTTGGTATAACAAGACTTTTCTCAGGTGACATTCTAACGAAAATTTCTTACGTTTTCGCTGTCGAAGTAACTACACTGAAAACAAAACAAAGAGAAGTTACTACAAGGTGCATGAAAGCTATTTTGTGAGCAATGGAAAATCCATTTTAGGCGCGAGCCAACTTGTTTTAAGTTTCAAAGTCATAACACGCATATCCGAAGAAATAGAGACTACTAAACCCTACGAAGCCATGGAAAGCACACCCCTTGCAAAGCCGCACCTTGCAGCGGAAAGTACGCACTCGACCAAGAAAGCATGCTCCACCGCGGAAACTATACACACGGCCACACCAAGGAAAGAGGAAATCCTAAACAACTAGGTTTTAATGGGAGAGGAATTGGTGGCAGTCACCTGCCCGTGCATACCTACTATTTCATAATAATTGAGGTGTTTAACGCTATTGAGGTGTTTACGCTGAAATATTTCTACAAGTTCATAGAAGATATACCTACGGCTAGGGTTTGCGCCAATAATAATAATAAAAAAAATATTGAAAGAGAAACCCTGGAGTACGTACCTGGAATTCTTACTCGCTTTATTGCCACCACTCTGCCGCTAGCACAAGGACGTGAGAACAAAGGTACAAGATAAAAGGAGAGCGACCCCTTTTATAAGCATGACACTTTTAGAATTTGAACAAGGAAAGGATTCCATATTGGAGCCGCGAATGGAAGAAACGCAATTGGGCCCACAAGAACAAGTATCACGGTACCCAATCAGTCCGCGCCATGCCTTGCCTCACCGTGCCAAGAATCCGCTCCATGCCGTGCCAACATCGGCACCCCGCCTTGCCAACGCCCACACCATGCCGTGCCAACTCCAAGCCAGTGCCATGCCAGGCCAATAGTCCGTACCCTGCCGCACCAAGTCCATGCCACGCCAGGTCCAAGCCAACGTCCGATCCAAGACAACGCCTGCGGCTCCTTTCTAAGATGCACGATACCTGCGGCTCTCATTCCAAGCCGATCAATTTTGTCGGCTATATTCCAAGACGATCCAATGCTAGCGGCTTCCCTTCAAGCCAAATCTACACTAACGGCTCCGTTCCGCGTTCTGAATCCTAGTCCAGAGGACACACAACCATTCCAGAACGAGGCAAACAACTTGCGTCTCAACCAGCGATCGCCTCTATCACTCCGAAGCCAAACATGCAATGCCACGAGCAGAATTTACGCAAAGCTTCCAAATGCAAGTATCACGGATTCTACTTACCTCCCGAAAAAGGTTAGACGGATCTTCCTGACCATCTTTCATGACTTGTGTTTCGATTCTGTCCTTGTCTGTCACCATCTTATGGTTACCTCGCAACAATGCCCCTGTTCCTAGCTAAGCAGGGGACTTAATGTTGATGGTGGTTTTTAACTTAGGGTTAAAACCGTAAACCCATAGTCAAATAATGACGCCACTCTGGAAAGAAACATAACCTGAGTAATAATGGCTCCGCTTAATGAATTTATTGAGCCTTTCAATACGTCTGTGATAAATATACGTGGTACCTTTTTTAATGTTAATTAGGGTTTCGACATGCGGAACCCTAATTCCCACGTCACTGTGCCAAAAACATACCAAACCCTAATTCTCACACCACATGTGCCAATGGCATGCCATTCCAGCCACACATACGCGCCAAGGCATGCCAACCATGCCAGCCGCACCACATCTGCCAATGGCATGCGATGCCAGCCACACCTCCGCGCCAAGGCATGCCAAACATGCCAGCCGCACCACATGTGTCAATGGCATGCCATACCAGCCACATCTCCGCGCCAAAGGCATGCCAACCATGCCAGCGCACCATAGTGCCAGTGGCATACCATTCCAGCCACACCTCCGCGCCAAGGCATGCCAACCATGCCAGCCGCACCACATGTGCCAATGGCATACTATGCCAGCTACACCTCCGCGCCAAGGCATGCCAACCATTCCAGCCGCACCATAGTTCCAATGGCATACCATGCCAGCCACATCTCCGCGCCAAATGAATGTCGACCATGCCAGCTGCACCACGGTGCCAATGGCATACCATGCCAGCCACATCTCCTCTCCAAGGCATGCCAACCATACCGGCCGCACCACGGTGCCAATGGCATACCATGCCAGCCACATCTCCACGCCAAGGCATGCCAACCATGCCAGCCGCACCACAGTGCCAACGGCATACCGTGCCAGCCACATCTCCGCGCCAAGGCATGCCAACCATGCCAGCCGCACCACGGTGCCAATGGCATACCATGCCAGCCACATCTCCACGCCAAGGCATGCCAACCATGCCAGCCGCACCACCGTGCCAATGGCATATCATGCCAGCCACATCTCCGCGACAAGGCATGCCAACCATGCCAGCCGCACCACAGTGGCAATGGCATACCATGCCAGCCACATCTCAGTGCCAAGGCATGCCAACCATGCCAGCCGCACCACAGTACCAATGGCATACCATGACCGCGCCAAAGCCATGCCGGCCCTACCACATGCCGCTGGCTGCAAACGAAGCGTTGCAATAATCAATGGCTACCCTTCCATCTGGGATGCAGATCTCAGCCGTCCAAGTTCTCCACCTAACGCATGGCAACTTCCGGCCCAAGGCCAAACATCACGATTTATGCCGAAACCCTAATTTTGGCCGCGCCTAAAACATGCCAAAGCCATGTGGCCCTACCACCATGTCGCTGGCTGCCAAACGAAGGGTTGCAACAATCAACGACTACCCTTCCATCTGATATGCAGATCTCAGCCGTACAAGTTAACCACCTAACGCATGGAAACTTCCGGACCAAGGCCAAACATCACGGTTTATGCCAAAACCCTAATTTTGGCCGCGCCTAAAACATGCCAAAGCCATGCCGTCCCTACCACATGCCACTGGCTGCCAAGCGAAGGGTTGCAACAATCAACGGCCGCCCTTCCTCCTGATATGCAAATCTCAGCCGTACAAGCTTGCCATCAAACGCATGGCCACTTTTGGCCCAATGCCAAGCACTAATTTTGGCAGCACCTAAACTATGCCAAAACCTTAGTTTTGACCGCGCCTAATTAAACATCGCCAAAATCCTAGCTCGGTCGCACCTAAACCATGTAACTGGCTGCGAACGAAGGGTTGCAACAATCAACGACCGCCCTTCCTTCTGAGATACGAATATCAGCCATACAAACTTGCCACCAAACGATTCATGACAATCTCTTGTCGACGACGCCAAAACCCTAATTTGGTCGTGCCAAGAGCATGCAAGCGCTGCAACCATGTCGCTGGTTTCCAAACGAAGGTTGCAACAACCTACGGCTACCCTTCCTCCTGAGATGCAGATCTCATCCGTACAAACCTGCCACCAAACGCCTCGTGGCAATGTCTTGGCTGCGATGCTAACTCTTGGTCACGGCACCAACTTGAATGCGATGCTAACTCTCTGGTTACGGCACCAACCTGGATACGATGCCTATTCTTTGGTCACGGCACCAACTTGGCTAAAAACGCCAAATCCTTTAGCCATGCCACACATAGCAACATGCTACACATTTTCCACGAAAACGCTCGAGACATCAAAACATGTCACAAACTGGGGGATGCTCATCAGGGTATTGGTTTGGCGGTTTACAGCGTGCGGCGTAGACTACCCCCGTTACAAGAAAGTGTCATAAGATTGAAGTGGTTAGTAAATACAAGGAGTAATGGTGTAACGTTTCCTTCATTATGGAAACATCAATTCCAGGTGTTTCCCGTTACCGCTTTCTTCCATTTACTCAACCGTTTCCACTTCTTACGAGACCAGGGTACGTTTCTTTGCGACTTGTATAAATAGGTCTCAACTATTTCCACCAAAAAAAAGTTTTAGTCAGGAGAATACAACACTCAGAAATCACTTGTTAGCTTTCCCATCTGTTAGCTTTCCACTTTCTGATACAAGTCGTCAAACAACTACTCTTCCCGAATCAAATATTCTGGTCTCAAAAATCTCTTCGCTTCCCTCCCTGGACCAACCCTTCTCCTTGACTTTGTGACCGAAACAAGTCTGGAACGACCATTTCTTGGTTTAGGTCGGATTTGTACAGATTGATCTCTCGAATCAAAGTACTCCTTTGCAGTATATTGTTTAGGGTTTAGACTCGTTTCCCACCCACACACTAGAAATTACCAAAATCAGCAGAAACTGTTTTTACCCTCAAACAACAATCCATCACACCTGTTGAGTAGTTTTTAGTATGAGAATCAACTACTTTCTTTCCATTAACGTCTAATGGAGGAGTAAATTTTATTGTTGGTTCAGGGGTAACAAATCTTGGCATAGGAAATAAAATTTTCTACTCATTAGGGTTTGAATTTCCCCTAACTTCACTATTCAAAGAACTAACATGAACTAAACCAGTGGGGTTAATTTTTTTGTTGATGTCAGTAATCCTTTTACCATACAAAGTAGATTTTATGAAGTGGGTAGTGGTAACAATACTGATAGTGTGGTGGTGATGTTGATGTTGATGTTAATGGTGTTGACGGTGTTGATAAAGGTGTTGAAGTTGATGGTGTTGATAGAATGGATTATGATGAGAAACTGCCCGCATGAGATAGCGGAAAAACAGATAAGGGTAAAAAAACAATGCAGGGAGAAGAGTAGACCTCTAATAAGAAGCCTGAATTTTGTCAGACAAAATATGGGTCCGACGATGATAAGTGGAAACTGTATATGTTTTATCCCCGCTTTGGTCCTTATCAGGTTAATGAAGGTGTTTCTATTGTTACTGATCACTTTCTGGTGGCCTGGGTTGGGCGGATTGGATTCATGTCTATCACCATACGTGCAGATGCCAATTTATACGATTCTTGTTTATGCATCCTTGAAATCATGAAGCACAAATGTATTTCCCTGTTATTGATGCTCTTTGTTCTACTGTTGCTGGTCTTGGTCGAGAAGGGTACGGAGTTGGACCAGAAGCGGATTTTGCAGTTCTAGTCAATGAACCATCCGAGCCTACCGATCAAGATGACGTGGCCGTTCCAGCTAACGTGGATAATCCCGAACCAGCACGAGCTCCACCACATGCTCCGGTACAGGCCCGTCAAACAACTGCCTGAAATACTCGAAGTCAGACCCACCGAGTTAGCCCGGGGACTCGAAGTCAGACTTGCCGGAGGAATGCTGGGAATGCCTGAATGAAGTATCTTAAACAATCTTGCAGCAAGGTGGTGAAATTGAGTCACTGGAAAAGGTAAGGGTATTGAATAATTGCCATTTTTTGAAGCATGGTAGAGAGGTTCTCTACGGACTTTGTTTTTTGGTTTTAGTTTATGGACTTTTACATATTTTTGGTTTTTGAAACAATGGGTTAGGATGGAATTAAGACTTAGATGCTTGCACATTCTCACTTTGTGCTTGAATGCTTTATGTTTATTATGAATGAATCTGTTTGGATGTTTGTGGTTAGTATTCAGTTGAATAGTATCATGAGCTCTCAAAGCTTTGTGGGGGTTTAAAACTATGTTGACTGAGAACGGAGAAAGTAGATAAGCTTAGGGGAGTAATTCTTGGATGGTAATAATTTGATTTGTGGTGGTTTTGGCTCACATACGGTTTGGTTTTTGATAAATCATAGTAAACGTGAGAGATTTGTAGGTTCATATTAGAAATTTGTAGAGAGTGGGTGAGATAAATGGGTACAGTAAAGTGATACTTGCTTGATTGTTCATGTGTCAAAGATGGTTGCCTGTGATTTAGAGTTTTTCCCGGGGTTTTGAGATTTCCTCCATTAGATACTATATAAAGATTTCCTGTGATTTCAGAACTTCTGCCATTATTGATTTCAGTGTTTCTTATGATACTTGTGATTAGGTAATAGACCTTAGTGATTTGGTAAGTGGCAGATTTCATGATACTGCTGAAAACTAAGAACTCATGAGAAATTCTGGTGGAAAAAACTGGCAGAAAATACCCGTAGACGCTTGGCCGAGTGATGTAGGACATCTCGGCCTTAGTCTACAAGTTATCTTATTTCCTTTTTAGTATCTCTCTTTATTTAGAACTCTAGTTATTTTAGTTAACGAGTAGCCTATATAAACAAGGCATATCGTTTGTCTTAGGGTAATCTATAAGTTTTAATTTTATAGATCGTTAGTTAGGATCGTGAACTTCATGATAATCACATTATCAAATACACAAAGATTAGTTTATATGGAATACCTGGTAGCGCTAATCCATTTTATGTTACCGATCATCTTTGGAGCAACGATAATACCTTATGGAGGTCATGGTTTCTCTCTCTTGACCTTAGCCGTAATGAATCATTCCTTGGATACAATAGTGATGGTTATTGTTTTCCTTTCATAGGTAAA
The DNA here is from genome assembly GCF_003573695.1 of Papaver somniferum. Taxonomy (NCBI): domain Eukaryota; kingdom Viridiplantae; phylum Streptophyta; class Magnoliopsida; order Ranunculales; family Papaveraceae; genus Papaver; species Papaver somniferum. The sequence continues at coordinate 13,913,792 of NC_039365.1, read as the reverse complement.
GAAAGGACCAACTTCCTAGGGTTTTATATTAGACATTAGATCTCGACCGTCCATCAAGGAAGAGATAATTAGGAAATAATCCCAGAAATGGTAACCGACGTAATTTAGCAATATTCTCTAATTAACCAAAATTATTACATGGCCCAAAGGAATATTTCTATATACAGAAATATTCTTACATTCTCCCGCTGGTCCATGTGATAATCTATTTAACGATTAATCTTAGAACAACATAAGCGCGCATAATAGCTAAATAAATTTAATGGTTCAAACATAATACCTTAACCAAATAAATTTAATGCATATTGTCCTGTTATCAACATGTTCCCTTCCATGCACCACACCACAAATAACTTACTTAACTAGGCCTTAAGTTGGGATATCATAATGGTCCACTGATGTCTTCAAAAGAAAGACAAATTCTGTTAACATTCATCCATTCACATATATGTATACTAAACATGGATACATAAATAATTCAGAATTACATTAATAAGAGCTCAATAAGTGTTCAAAATGAAGCACATAAATTAGATGATTCAGTAATCAATTACTCCCACAAACCTAAGATTTTAATTTTTTCTTAAGAGGTCTTAAAAGGTAGTTATTCATTAAGTGCATCTCCGAATACAATAGTGCTTAAGTGATACATGAACAACTATGGTTTCTGAATTGCTTAATTCACGCATATATACTCAAGGTTCATGTGTTTTGTTCCTTTTGTATCACATCGTGCTTTGATGCTGCGAAGTTAAGACGATAAATTTCAGCAATGTAGAGACAAACCTTAAGTCTCTAAGTATCGCAGTCATAAATATTCAAACTCAATTGTGGGACTAGCATTAATGGATTCTTTATTTATAGAATCCATACATCCACAAAATTGAAGTCTGAAAACCCAATCAACTCTAGTTGGGTTTGCTAACTAATTATAAGACATAAGTTAAGATAATATCTCAAAATTCTTGATAGCTTTCCCGTAATTTGTTCTTCGATTCTTAAGGCATTTAGTTAACATATCAACAACTTGTTATAAGTTTCATATCAGAATTAAGACGTAGTGAAGATTAAATTTATATCTTCTATTTAACATGAAATAAAATTTGTTAAATATATGTTATTATCTCAAAATTCTTCGAATATTCGATATATGCCTTATATGAGAGATTTAGTAATCCATATGATATTACTATCACATGGTCAGCTTCATTGATATCCTTTATTTCAAAAAAAATATAGAGATATGCATAAAGTCAAGATCACTACTCGTAGGTAGTATGTCTTAACATACAAGACCAAGAGTATGAAATTCTCCCACTGATCTTGAGGTATATGCATAAATCTGTAATAATTTAATCCAAAACTTGAAACATTTATAGTTTTGTTGAATTTCATATACCATTATGGGAGGCTGCTTAAATTTCATACTTTGATTTCTAAAATTTGTAGACTAAAATTTATAATTAATAAAGGTTATTTTCACATTTAATTAATGCAACTCTTATGTCATACTGAGCTACTAATAATACTATGATAATTCTGAATAAGTCTTTCTTTGACACGAGAGAAAAACTTATTTATAATTAATGCATCGTTTCAGAGTAAAATCTTTGGCAATAAGTCTTGCTTTATACCGTTTAAAATTGCTATTACAATCATATTAGGTCAGAAAGACCCACTTTCATACAACTGATTTGTGTCTTTCGAGCAATTAAACAATATCCGAGACTATTTCAACCAATGGTTTTTTCTCACATAGCATCAATCCATTAATCAAAATTATTATACATAATGTTTGTGAACCTAAAACCGAGTCTTTGTCATTCCATATCAAAATGTAAGAAATTATTGTAAGAAAATCACTGAAACAACATGAATAACTTTCTTTCAATCTCTGTTGAGACCTTCTTAATGATGGTTCATGTTGTTATCAAAAATTTTATTTATTGGCAGTAGTTATATTATGGAGTATTGGATAAGTAGTTTGTGGTCTTTCATTATCTAACATTCTGATAATGAGAAGATTCACAATATCTGTAGAATTCTTAAATAAAGGGATCAATATCATGATTTCTTGAACATATATATCCACGTACTCCTACTGATTATGCCATCATTAACGAATTTATATTTTCAGTTTCAATAAGTCTCATACTACGGTTAGAACGTTAAAGAATACCATTTGGATTATTTAGGAAAACCAATGAACCAATAATAGTTTCCAAATACAATTTTCATTCTTTGGAATGTAAGACCTCACCTCCAACTGAACAACCATAACTTAAATGTGATTTAAACTAGGTTTCCAACCATTCTAGTCCAAAGTGTGTCTTTGAAACTGCTTTACTCGGAAATCTATTTAAATTACACAGTTGTTGAAAGAACATACATTCACTGATATGCATAACTTATCATGCTTCTAACCATTTTCATAAAAGTGTGATTTTGCCTTTTGTTATACACCATTATGCCAAGGATAAGTTGGCCTTGTGTATTGAACAACAATTCCAAACTTTTGGAGATATTACGCGAAAGATTTAGGATATTATACTGTTTTCTCATACCTTTCACAATATTCACCACCTTTGTCAGACTTTATGCTTTTCACTTTCTCTATAATTGCCTCTCAATTTCAACAATGAATGTTCGAGAAAACATCCACAGATTGAGATTCATAATGCAATTTATAGATGTACACAATAATGCGAAAAAAAAACATCAGGTGATAAAAAAATTTATCTTCCAAAAATTGGATCATTAATTAAAAGCCTACAAAATAATCATAATCAACAATTAATAAGAACAAAAACTGAAAGTTATAATAGAGATAAAAGACAATTAAGCTTAAAATAGTTTCATACCTTCAACAGGATTCTCCTGTGGGTAAAACCTTATCAAAGAACAAAGTTAGACATGAAAAATATCTGTGGATATTTTACATTCTCATAATTCAACATTATATCTGTTGAATACTACAACTAGAATCACCTGTGGGAAATTCACGTCCTAAAATGTATTAACAAACTCCAATAATTCTAAATATGTTCAACCTAATATAACGTGAATTGTAGTCACCTGTGGGTGGCTATTATTTCACATGTATATGAAACATTTAGATAACCTTAATGCTTGTTTAACGTGTGAAGAAAAACTACTTTTCAACAGCATTGTTCTAATCGTTAAATCAAACTAAGAGGACTCAAAATATACAACACTTACCAGATAAGAGCATAGCATCACTGTGATGATAACTAAACTATCCAACAAACATGTACAATTGCAAATATCACACTAACTTTTCTTGTGATATTGCACAGTTCCACTCAATTATATGGACATACTTGATCTGATCATAAATTTAGTCGCTTATAAACAAAAATGAGTAACCCTAAAACATCAATCACGAACATTTATTCAAAAGCATGCCATACATAAATTGTGAAAAAAATATCAACACCCTATAATCGAAAAATATCCAAACATAATGAACTTTTTCTTAAACCAAAATCGAGCATGAAGCAAGTCTATAAATATAATTCAATAATGAAATTTCGTTGAATAAAAATTCTTTGATGCATCGCTCGTTTAAATATGATACAAGCTTAAAGATCGTGATAAATAACGGATATATGATGAATTAATATGAAAGGTGTTAAATAGTCAATGAATATCGTTTTCAGAAATATGGAGAAATTTATCAAAAATAAAACCTCAATTTAATAGAGGATGCAATAAGTTTTGGACAACATAAGAAAAATTCGTAATAGGTTACTCAACTCGATAATGAGTTAATTTATGTAAATTTTCTTTTATGCACTACCAATTATTTAATTACCATAATATATGATCAGATATTGTACACTTTAATGTTATCTTAAACATGTGAACTCAAATTACATGTGGGTAATTGTTGTTCTAATACATTTAAGAAAAACAATGTTATAAGCACTTGACATGATAACGATTATGATTGGAAAAATTATTTGACATCACTGTGGTGATAGCCAAACAACTCAAAAATAATGCCATAATAACTACTAAACCTTGCCTTTACGGCTTGGCGTATTCGTTCTTACAATAAAATTATTATTTCTAAGATAAAACACTCTAGTATCACTATGGTGATAGCTAAAGAGTTATGACCTAAGAATCTTAAGCACAATAATTTTATACGTACAATTGAAATTATCATTAACATTTGGAGAATAGTGAAACATAGTGACACAAGACACCCTCAAGATTCAAATCAGTTCATATCCATAATATATGATCAACAATCATATCAGTCAATATTTTCTTAAATACATGAACTCAAATTTCCTGTGGATAAATTCTGTTCTAATATATTTAAGAAAAAACAATATTACAAGCATTAGAAAAACTGTGATCATGGCCAAAAGTGATTTGACATTACTGTGGTGATAGCCAATCAACTAAAATAATGCCATTATCACATGATGTCGATAACTGCAAAACCTACATTTTACGGTTTGCAAATTCATGCTTATAATAACATTATGATTATATTGAGATACAACACCCTAACATCACTGTGGTGATAACTATAGAGTACCATAATAATTTCAAGTATAATCTCATAAAATCCAAAAAGAAAAACAATAATCTGAGAGAAACTATTCCCTAATGCAAAAGCACACAAACCATATCATAACGTACACACAAACTTTACAGTGTCAAACATGATTCGAATTAAAATCTTATAATGAATTCGGTAAGAAATCAATGTACATTAGTTTTCAATAAAACGGAAGCACAATAACGGGATCATATTTCGTTAGTAAAATCCATTTCATAATTTCTTGACATTATTATAGAAATTAGTTTTAATTATTGATCTATTATATTTATTACTTGATTCCATAATAAAGGAGCGTTTGATAAAAATCAATTTCGGATTTACATTAATGGTTTTTAACGAGCAGAAACATACCAATGGGTTCATTTCTTTATGTGAGACCCTCTCTTTAATAGTATATACACTTTACACATACAAATAGGTTCCGACTATTAATAAATTTTAATTAATTTAATCAAAATTAAGTAAGAACCAAAAACGAGGTACCACTGGTTCAGTTCAGAAACAACTTAATTAGTCTAGATCGATACGGTGAACCCAAAACATTAATACACCATCCTTTCTTTAATTATTAAGACCCACTTTATAAAAAAAAAGTAATTTAACAAAAATTAATAACCCACCAGAGAACAAGACTTCTAATTACAAGTCTTAAAACTGAACAGAAGAAACTTGAATGGATATGAACTATAATGGTTTAGTCTTAATTCAGGAGAGGAACATGACGGGAACAGTTCTGGATAGTGAAACTGGTTTCAGATTAGCATTGGTTCCAAGTGACTACATTCAAAAATGGGTATTGGTTATTTACAATCAGGGCCCATTAAACAAAATCATCTAACGTAAAACTACAGGCCCACAACACCATTTTTTTCCAACTTACGGAAGAGACAATCAAACCTAAAAGCAAAAAAAAAAAAACAAAAAACAAAGAACTGATGCGGCGGAAATAGTTTGACGACTGATTTTCATTTCAAGCTACTGATGATGACGACCTTATAGCGGTATCGAGATGTATAACGTCAATTATACATGATCACAAATAAAAAACTACACTACTATTGCAAACCGTTAATGGACGATCATGAGTTCTAAACACAGGTTCTTGATTCCAACTATAAGTTTTAATTTTATAGATCGTTAAAGGATCGTGAACTTCATGATAATCACTTAATCAAGTACACAAAGATTAGTTTATATGGAATACCTGGTAGCGCTAATCCATTGTATGTTACCGATCATCTTTGGAGCAATGATAATACCTTGTGGAGGTCATGGTTTCTCTCTCTTGACCTTAGCAGTAATGAATCATTCCTTGGATACAATAGTGATGGTTATTGTTTCTCTTTCATAGGTAGAGAAACGACCAAGTTCATGGGGTTTTATATTAGACATTAGATCTCGACCATCCATCAAGGAAGAGATAATTAGGAAATAATCCCATAAATGGTAACCGACATAATTTAGCAATATTCTCTAATTAACCAAAATTATTACATGGGTCAAAGGAATATTTCTATATACAGAAATATTGTTACATAATCAATCTATTATCATTCATATTATTATCAATCTTATTATTCGTTTAACACAAATTCTCTTTTATCTTTTCTTAATATTTTTATCAATTTCGTCAATTTCTCATCTCTTTCTTCCTTCGCATCCCTATCAATCACCGTATTGCGTTATTCTTCCTATCGATTCTACATTAGTTGGTACCACAACCAATATTTCTAAATCCTTATCTAGAAACCGATCCATAATCGCTTCAGCAAACTCAAAACCCTATCCCATATATATAACAAAAAAAATAAAAAACCGAGTTTTCTTATTCTCCTTTCTGATCATGGAAGAAGTACCTGTGAAATATCTTCTGCAGTATAAACTAGAATTATCAACAAGAATTCAAAGATACACCGAGAAAATAATGAGGCTTCGTTCTAAGTTTTATTTTGGCGAAGAAGATAGAAGGGAAATAAAAAAACTTTGTCTTGCCAGAGAAGAGAAAAAGCAAATATTGGAGGAGCTTGAAGAATTTATAGGGAAGAAGTTTCAAGAATTTCTGAAAAGGAAGAAGTCTGAAGAAATTCTGAGTATTATCGCTAAAGCTAAACGTGTCAGTAAAGAAGTTCAACAGAATTCATCATCATATAAAGGTGCTGATAAAGTTTCGGCTACATCTGTTTGTAACGTAGTTCCTATAGAAGAAGAAGAACATCAGGTTAAACAAGTCTCGTCTTCAACTCTAAGAAGTTTTGTTGTCATCTAAAGGTGCCGGGGCTGTTCTAGCTGCATCAGTTGATGAAAATCCGGTTTCTAAGGAAGAAGAAAATATGGTCGACAAGGATGAGGAATCACATGATGATAAAGAAGTTCCGTTATCAACTCAAGAGGATTCTTCTTCAACTGAAAACAATACTGATATGATTCTCACGCCATCACTTAGTGAGGAAAATACGGAAGATACTTCTGAAGAGAAAAAACGAAACCATGTTAATCAGGTTTTGCATGATCCGTTAGAACTTAATGGTAAGTCTTCATATTTTGATATACCTAATGATTTTATAGATTCTGGTTACGATGAATTTCCTTTATCTACTACCGAGAATAATCAAGTTCTTAATCATGAGAAAGCACGTATGGTCTCTCACATATACCCTAAGAAGTCAGACGTAACTGAATTAATTTATGAGGGTTCTTCTTATAGGAATTCTTTTGTATCATCGTATATGTCTGTCTATGCATACGAGTGTCGATATCTTGAAGATGTACCACTGGAAAATTATTCTGGACGAATTCGTGGTAGAATTTTCTCAAACGCCGAGAGAGTATCGTTGGCACAAGATTTAATAGAGAAGTTAAGATGCAACACTGCTGTAATGGATAACGCAGAAGTCTCTCTAGCTGTTACAGCTGGCCAACACCGTGTTTCATGTCGTAGGCTGTTTATTGGTGAGAATATCTATCAATATGTGCTGGATCAACTAGTTGGAGCATTCCAGCAAGTCAAGATCGGGTGTATGTGTTTAGAAAAGGCATTGATCAATGAGCAAAGGCCTGGAAACATTTCCAAAAAGTCAGATAAGTATTTTGAGATTACAAACCCGCACAGGATAATTATTATAACTATACACACACAGGGAGACGACTATTTATAGACCTCTAAAACGTAATAAGTTACGATAATGCTCAAGAACTAGCACTATGGAGGGGTTCATCCCTTCCCTATCCCTCAAAAACTCAAAAACTCATGTGCTATGGTCTCCCATATCCCTACATGATTAAGGATATCTCTCCCATTGCCTACTTGGAGGATTACATCTGATCCCTCTTGTAAGGAATGGAAATCGCACGGCTACTCAGTTGCCGTATTTTTTTACACTTTACGGCTACTGAGTAGCCGTAACATTTTTCTGGTTTTTAAAGTTTTACCTTAAAACTTTCCATTTTCACTTTTTTTTTACTAAAACTCCTTTTTACCTATTATATCTACTTTTTTACCTATTACATATTTTTTTTACCCTAAAATATTTTCTTTTACCTAGACAAATAAATTTTCGTAGAAAATAAATTGGAAAAAAAACGTAGCCGTTTGGCACTATTCATACGGCTACTCAATAGCCGTTTCGTGTAGGGAAGGGATAAGAGGGCACCATAGTGTGGTTGCCTTCTTTGTGCTATCCCTTCCCTACATTTTAGGGATAGGGAAGGGATGGAGGTCACCATAGTGCTAGCTCTAAACGTGATATCTAATAAGTTTATCTCACAGACACATCGTGAACAACAGGGGTAAAGAAGAGGAGGAGCACACTGAAGAACAACCACAGAGTAAGCCCACCCAAGAACTGGCAAATGAAATCGAATTAATATTGATAATAAATTGGTGGCTATTATATAGTAAATTTATCCATTGAAGAGTAATAAAATGATAATTATATCTAGTGTAAAGGACGATGATGATCGTCATCAATCCCCAAAAGGGTAGGTAATCAATATTGTACCTTCTCATGTACTTGACCACTAATGCCCACATGTACATCATAACAACCTATATACATACTGTTAGAGCACTGCTCGGTCGAACTCGCATGCGTTTCTATCTCAATCATGTTTTTCAATGTTAGTGATCAAAACTATAAGTCTTGATTTCTAGTCTATTTATAGATGTCTCGGACCAGGACATAGTTTGTGTAGTTGAGCTTAGACTTCACGGCGCTTATCACTTGAAGACGAAGAACTACTAAGGAGAGCTTGTGGAACTTCATCGACAAAAGGCATGTGGAGACTTAAACTCATCTATCACTTGGAAAGTCTATTTCTACTCTATCTTCTATATTGAGACATAAGTCGTGTTACGGTATAGTTTTCTCTATACACATTTGAGATTTCGAGCTGAGTATATCTCGCTTACATATTTCTCGAAATATGTGTTGGTAAGCTTTCGCTTCGACCAAGTTCATCTTATATTATGAGAAAATTGCCTAGTAACATCTTACATGGTTTGTCTGATACAATCATTTGGTGTAAGACTTGGAATGTTTCGATAATGATTATTTCAGTATCTTGAAAATTGCTTTGATGCTAATAGTGTGTGAAAATGGCTACTATCATTATAGAAGAATGTTTCAATGATTGAAATGAAGAGTTGAGATTATGTATCCATCTTTAAATATAAGCATATATAGTGTGTTCTCACATTAGTGTATAAATCTATAAATCGAGAACCAAGAGTATGCATATGTGTGTGTACGAAATTGGTGAAGGAGACAGGTTAACCAGTACGCATACTGGCGGAAGTTTTCCAACCGAAAAATTCTGATGAGTTTGGGAATTAACAATCTCTTAACTAGTCACCTTAAGTATGCGTACCCGTACGCATACTGGCAGAAGTTTTCGAACTGAAAATTTCTGCTGGGTTTGGAAACTAAACCAACTCAAATCTGGTTGCTTAAGTACGCATACCCGTACGCATACTCAAGCTGGTTACTTTATCAAATCGGTCAGTTCATGAACTAAAACATTTACCAATAAAGAATGTAATCTTTGCAAACCGTGGCTATAATGTTCACGTATCGATTCGAGTGAATCAAACCGATTTTGCTTCAATTGTGTTCTTGTATAAATCCATGAGAATATAGAAATTAAACAACTCTTTAACTAGTTTCATTTGAGTCATTTGAACTAGTTATGGTTAAGATGAATAAGGTTGATATGAGAGTAATCATATGGCTAACCTCGGTTAACTATTTGTGAACCAACATAGTGTACACGTTTAGGTACGGTTACATAAACCTAAATGAGGGTAAATTTCATTTTTGTGTAACAAGCTAAGTTCGATCTAACGGTTGAAATATATTATCTTGGTTGAATCAGGTTTTTCATCTAACTGTGATTATTGAATGCTTTATCACCAAGGTAACTTGGATTGCAAACCCTGGTTTGAAAACTATATAAAGGAGAACTCTAACAATTGGGAAACCTAATCCCCACACCTCCTGTGTGTTACTAGTTGCATAACTAGAGTCGATTCTCCTTTAACCTTAGGTTTCTTCTCGAGACCCTGTAGGTTAAATATTTGAAGACTTCATTGGGATTGTGAAGCCAAACCCAACTATTCTCTTTGTAGTTGCGTGATCTGATCTTGCTGTTTCTATCGTGATTGAGTGCAATTGTAAATTTGGCTTGAGATTTATATCTCCGGTAGGAAAGATAGAAAAGTAATCACAAACACCTTCGTCTCATCGTTTGTGATTCCACAATAACTTGTTTCGCTAGTCGATTAAGTTTATTGTGAGGTGAGTGATAATACTAGGATGTTCTTCCCGAATATAAGTCCGCTTTATCAATTGGTTCTTGTTCACTTTGATTTATCAAAAAGACGGAACAAAAACTCTTGGGTATTTCTGTGGGAGGCAGATTTATTCAATCCTATAGACTTTTCTGTGTGAGACAGATTTGTTTATCAAGTCTACGACTTTGGGTCGTAGAAACTATTAGTTGTGATTGAGATCACCTAAGGGAATCAAGTGCGTAGTATCCTACTGGGATCAGAGACGTAAGGAGCGCAACTGTACCTTGAATCAGTGTGAGATTGATTAGGGATCAAATACGGTCCAGTCCAAAGTTAATTGGTATTAGGCTAGTGTCTGTAGCGGTTTAATACAGTGTGGTGTTCAATCTGGACTAGGTCCTAGGGTTTTTATGCATTTGCAGTTTCCTCGTTAACAAAATTCTGGTATCCTTGTTATTTCTTTTCCGCATTATATTTTTTTATATAATTGAAATATCACAGATTGTGCGTTAAGATCAATCAATTAGAATATCCAACCTTTGGTTGTTGATTTACATTGATTGACACTTGAATATTGGTCTTTGGTACCGTTCAAGTAATTCCTCTTATATCCAATCGGGCTCACAGATTTCTATTTGCTGATTGCGGATTGAATTAAGAGGTAGAGATATTAAACTCTTTGATATACTTTATTCTAGATTGAGTCTGACTGTCTAGTTGATTCTCTAGAAAGTGTATTGGAGTAAGTCCTCTCAGATTTCCAAACGAATTGTTGGGTGTGGTTGTTAGACCCCCGCATATTCACATACATTGTTATCTAACATGATGTATAGATCAATTTTTGTCACCTCAAAATCAAAAAAAGTTTAGAAAAGCTCACCACTAGTAAATATGGCATGGAGACTGGAATAAAAGTATTAAGAGTGCAGTCTGATGAGATGAAAAAAAATAGTATTAGCTAATCATGGAATACCCAAAAGTAATAAGAAAGAGTTTCACATGCACACAACAGATACAGTTGATTCAAGAACTTGAAAACACACAAAACAACACTACAAACCCTTATTTATCAAAAAATGTTTTTTAGCATGTGTCACCATTTTACTCTTCAAATCAGTGTTAACTTTTGCTGCTACAAACCTATTTTTAGAAATCAACAAAAAAGGAAAAATCCTTAAACATGAATATTGTTTGAGATCACTACTCAAACAAAGATAAAAAAATACACTATTCCCACATCATACGTTACCCAAAATCCCACGAAGACCCATCTTCATTTTATCAATTACCCTACTTCTGTGAATGCAACTTATATCCCCAAAACCCTAACCTGAAGTACAGAAACCTCATTGGTTCTCAAGTACTACTATAAAGTTTAGAAAACAACAAAAAAGGAAAATCCCTAGCATGAACACTGATGACGAAGACTATATTATTTGAGAACTATCTCAAAAATCCAACTCATAATATGGAGATTAGTTGAAAAATAGATTATCATCATCAAAATCCAAAAAAAAGGGAAAAATACCTAAATATAAAACCGTACTACACAGTAAAGCATCTACATGAATTCAATTCTTCATGTTAATGAGTGATAGTATGACGATTAATATGATGACATCTAAGTTATAATCGAAAATTAAATATTCAAAATCATTTAAACCAAAAGAAAAATATGGATTATTAAGATAAGAAAATCATCATAAACTTGTTAGCTAAAGGTTAAAACAGATTCATATACCAAGTAGTCTTCATCATCACCGTCACATGATGAGTATCATTTAACCCAGTGAAATATCATTTCAATCACCTTCAACTTACCCCAAATATCAGTCAACCCCACAGATTACAGAATACAGACACGTCTTCTATTACCCAATAATCATTCTATGGATTCACTTTTATGGCCAAAACCTTAAGCTTAAAAGGTCTCCAGATCCTTTTTCTTTATTATATTTACAGAACAACAAAAAGCAAAAATCCCTAGAACTGAACATTGTCACACACGATAACGTTGCTTATTTGACAAATTTCATAAATTCGTGATAATATGAATGTTAGTAGAAAATTTAACTAATCATCATAATCAAATTATAGTAAAAAAAAGAAAAACCTAAGTATAAAAACTGTACTACACAAGTTAATAAGTAAATACATAACATGAATTTGTGATGTTAGGTGACAGACAATACAACGAAGGAACAATTTCAGAACCTTTTGTTTTCTGTCAAAATCAATATTATTTTTTCCTACTACTACACAGAGTTTACATCTGGTAAAACAACAAAAAGGAAAAATATCCTTTAACCGTACAACAAGCCCTACTCAAATATTACCAGAAAATACAAACAACAAAAACCCCAAACAAAAGAAATTCAGAAAAGTACAACACTAAATTAATTCAACAGTGATGCAAATGATGAGTAACATGATAGATAAATGATCGAAGTTAAATTAAACTTCAAAATCATCATAAGAGAATTATTTAACGAAAAAAACACATATATAAACCAAAAAAAAAAACCAAAAAAAAAGAAAGAGAAATTCAAATGTAAATCTAGCTACAGTCATCGTCACGTCTTTATCATACTCTGTATGAACAGTGTTTTGGGTAATGATATGTCATAGACAGACATTACCTTCATCTCTGAGCAGACAGAAGCAGGAGCAGTACGAAAAGATGATTTGTGGTTTGAAACTCAGTGTCACGTTTTCGTTAGTGTGCAACATTCTTTTGAATGATATATCACCTCTTTTATTAAGCGGGCCCCACTGAATTTTCCGAAAATAGAAATCGGGAACTTCTCAGCCCCAAAAGTGTGTTTTATTACTATTCTACCAAACAATACCATTATCATATTTTCGTAGACTTGATTTTTGATTCAACAATGAAAGGACATGCCAACATGTATTTACCTACGAACCTTGATAAGCAGATTTTGATTCTTAAAAAACATCCACAGAGTAAAATGATTAATAAATTGGTGGCTATGACATAATAAATTTATCCATTAAAGATTAATAAAATGATAATTATACCTAATGTAAACGACGATGATGATTGTCATCAATCCCCACAAGGGTAAAATAATCAATGTTGTACCTTCTCATGTACTTGACCACTTATGCCCACATGTACACCATAAGAACCTACATACATACATTTTTATATAACATGATAAATATATAAATTTTTGTCACCTAAAAATCAGAAAAGTTTAGAAAAGCTTACTACCAGTAAATATGGCATGAAAGACTGGAATGAAGTATTAAGAGTGCAGTCTGATGAGATGAAAAAAATTAGTATAGCTAATCATAGATTACACAAAAAAAATAAGAAAGAGTTTCCCATGCATACAACAGATACAGTTGATTCAAGAACTTGAAAACACACAAAACAATACAGCAAAACCTTATTTATTAACAATTTTTTTTAGCATGTGTCACCATTTTACTCTTCAAATCAGTGTTAACTTTTGCTGCCACAAACCTATTTTTAGAAATCAATAAAAAAGGAAAAAAAATATAAACATGGAAATTGTTTGAGATCACTACTCAAACAAAGATCAAATATATACTGTTCCCACATCATATGTTACCCCAAATCCCAGGCAGACCCATGCATCTTCTACTTATCACTTACCCTAGTTCTGTGAATGCAACATATATCCCCAAACCCTAACCTGAAGTACAGAAACCTCATTGTTTCTCAAGTACTGCAATAAAGTTTAGAAAACAACAAAAGGGAAAATCCCTAAACATGAAAGGTGATGATAACGACTAGATTGTTTGAGAACTATCTCAAAAATCCCACCGACAATATGGAGATTAGTTGAAAAATTGAACTAGATTATCATCACCAAAATCCAAAAAAAGGGGGAAATCCCTAAATATGAAACTGTACTACACAGTGAAGCATCTACATGAATTCATTTTTTGGTGTTAATCAGTGATAATGTGACGAGTAATATGACGAGATCTAAGTTATAATAAAAAATTAAAGATTCAAAATCATATTAACCAAAAGAAAAATATGGATTATTAAGATAAGAAAATCATCATAAACTTGTTAGCTAAAGGTTAAAACAAATCCATATCCCAAGTAGTCTTCATCATCACCGTCACATAATGAGTATTATTTGACCCAGTGAAGTATCATTTCAATCACCTCCAACTTACCCCAAATATCAGTCAACCACACATATTACAGAATACAAACACGTCTTCTTTTACCCTACAATCATTCTATGGATGCAATTTTATGGCAAAAACTTAAGCTTAAAAGGTCGTCAGATCCTTTTGATTTATTATATTTACTGAACAACAAAAAGCAAAAATCCCTAGAAATGAACATTGCCACACAAGATGGCGTTGCTTGTTTGACAACTTTCACAAATTCGTGATAATATTAATGTTAGTAAAAAATTTAACTAATCATCATAATAAAATCATAGTAAAAAAAAAAGACCTAAATATAAAAATTGTACTACACATGTTAATAAGCATAATAATTTCTTACTACTACACAAAGTTTACATCTAGTAAAACAACAAAAAGGAAAAAATATCTTATAACCATACCACAAACTCTACTTAAATATTTCCAGAAAAAACAAACAACAAAAATCCCAACAAAAGAAATTCTGAAAAATACTACACTAAAATTAATTCATTAGTGATGCAAATGATGAGTAACATGAAAGATAGATGATCGAAGTTAAATTAAACTTCAAAATCATCATAAGAGAAATACTTAACTAAAACAAACACATTTAAAAACAAAACAAAAAAATAATAAAAAAAAATCAAATGTCGATCTTGCTACAATCATCGCCACTCTTCATCGTACTATGTATAAACAATGTTTTGGTTAACGAAATGTCACAAACCGAGATTACCTTCATCTCTGAGTAGACAGAAGCATGAGATGTATGAAAAGGGAAGAAAGAAGGAGAGAGAGGGGGATTTAAAGAAGAAAGAAGAGAGATGATTTGTGGTTTTGAAACCCAATGTCAGATTTCGTTGGTGTGCGAAATCTTTTGAATGATATATCACCTATTTCACTAAGCGGGACCTACTGGATTTACTGAAAATAGAAATATGGAACTTCTCAGCCCAAAAAGTGTGTTTTATTACTATTCTACCATACAGGACCGTCATCAGATTTTTTGTAGACTTCATTTTTGATTCAACAATGAAAAGACATGCCAGCCTTTATTTACCTATGAAACTTGATAAGAAGCTTTTGATTCCTGAAGAACAACCATAGAGTAAGCCCACCCAAGAACTGACAAATGACATCGAATTAATATTGATAATAATTTGGTGGCTATTACATAGTAGATTTATTCATTGAAGAGTAATAAAATGATAATTATACCTAGTGTAAACGACGACGATGATCGTCATCAATCCCCAAAAGGGTAGAGTAACCAATGTTGTACCTTCTCATGTACTTGACCACTAATGCCCACACCATAACAACCTATATACATACATTTTTATATAACATGATATATAGATCAAATTTTGTCACCTCAAAATCAGATAAAATTAAGAAAAGCTTACCACAAGTAAATGTAGCATGATCGACTAGAATGAAAGTATTAAGAGTGCAGTCTGATCAGATGAAAAAAATTAGTGTTAGCTAATCATGGATTACACAAAAATAATAAGAAAGAGTTTCCCGTGCATACAACAGGTACAGTTTATTCAAGAACTTGAAAACACATAACATTACTGCAAACCCTTATTTATCAACAATTTTTTTAGCATGTGTTACCATTTTACTCTTCAAATCGGTATTAACTTTTGCTGCTATAAACCTATTTTTAGAAATCAACAAAAAAAAAATTCCTTAATCAATGTTGTACCTTCTAATGTACTTGACCACTTATGCCCACATGTACACCATAAGAACCTACATATATACATTGTTATATAACATGATATATATATATATATAAATTTTTGTCATCTAAAAATCAGAAAAGTTTAGAAAAGCTTACTACCAGTAAATATGGCATGAAAGACTGGAATGAAGTATTAAGAGTGCATCCTGATGAGATGAAAAAAAAATAGTATCAGGTAATCATAGATTACACAAAAATAATAAGAAAGGGTTTCTCATGCATACAACAGATACAATTGATTCAAGAGCTTGAAAACACACAAAACAATACTGCAAAACCTTATTTTTCAACAATTTTTTTAGCATGTGTCCCCATTTTATTCTTCAAATAAGTGCTAACTTTTATTGCCACAAACCTATTTTTAGAAATCAATAAAAAAGGAAAAAAATTTAAATATGAATTTTTTTTGAGATCACTACTCAAACATAGATCAAAAATAACTGTTCCCACATCCTACGCTACCCCAAATCCCACGCAAACCCATCTTTTATTCATCAATTACCCTACTTCTATGAATGCAACTTATATCCACAACACCCTAACCTAAAGTACAAAAACTTCATTAGTTCTCAAGTACTGCTATAAATTTTAGAAAACAATAAAAAGGGAAAATCCATACACATGAACAATGATGATGGCGACTAGATTGTTTGAGAACTATCTCAAAAATCCAACTATATAATACGAAGATTAGTTGAAAAGTTGAACTAGATTATCATCATTTAAATTCAAAAAAAAAGGGGAAAATCCTTAAATGTGAAACTGTACTACACAGTAAAGCATCTACATGAATTCAATTCTTGATGTTAATGAGTGATAATGTGACGAGTAATATGACGAGATCTAAGTTATAATCGAAAATTAAGATTCAAAATCATCTAAACCAAAAGAAAAATATGAATTATTAAGATCATAAAATCATCATAAACTTGTTAGTTAAAGGTTAAAACAGATCCATATCCCAAGTAGTCTTCATCATCACTGTCACATAATGAGTATCATTTAACCCAGTGAAATATGATTTGAATCACCTCCAACTTACCCCAAATATCAGTCAACCCCACATATTATAGAATACAGACACGTCTTTACCCTACAATCATTCTATGGATTAACTTTTATGGCCAAAATCTTAAGCTTAAAAGGTCGTATGATCCTTTAATTTTCTTTATTATATTTACAAAACAACAAAAACCAAAAATCCCTAGAAATGAACATTTTCATACACGATGGCGTTGCTTGTTTGACAACTTTCATAAATTCATGATAATATGAATGTTAGTATAAAAATTAACTAACCATCATAATCAAATCATAATAAAAAAAAACTAAATATAAAATTTATATTACGCAAGTTAATAAGCAACTACATAACATGAATTTGTGATGTTAGATGATAGACATACGACGAAGGAAGAATTTCAGAACCTTTTGTTTTCTGTCAAAATCAGTATTATCTTTTTCCTCTACTACACAAATTTTACATCTAGTAAAACAACGAAAAGGAAAAATCTCCTTTAGCCATACCGCAAACCTTATTTAAATATTTCCAGGAAAAACGAGCAACAAAAATCCCAAACAAAAGAAATTCTGAAAAGTACTACACTAAAGATTAATTCATTAGAGAGTTTCCAACAGAAAGGTCAAATATTTCTTCCAGATTGGTTGAGTCTTCTTCTGAAAGAATATCAAGATTGATGTACGTATTGCTAAAATTATCAAAATTAATATTTTCACAAAGAAGTGCAGTACTTGATTTTTCGTCTTCATTGGAATCATATTGATCATACATTTCATCAAAGGTTGCATCCAGACCTTTGTTCCCAGTATATTTTCTGCGGTTTGGACACTCATTTGCAAAATGACCGAAACCCTTACACTTAAAGCACCGAGGCATATCCTTAGATCGCTACAAACACAGACTTATAAGGTCATTAACGTGTTTGCCTGCTCTGATACCAATTGAAAATGTGGGGGTCTAACAACCACACCCAACAATTCGTTTGACAATCTGAGAGTTTCTAGAGAATCAACTAGACAGTCAGACTCAATCTAGAATAAAGTATATCAAAGAGTTTAATATATCTAACTCTTAATTCAATCCGCAATCAGCAAATAGAAATCTGCGAGCCTGATTGAATATAAGAGGAGTTACTTGAACGGTACCAAAGACCAATGTTCAAGTGTCAATCAATGTAAATCAACAACCAAAGGTTGGATATTCTAATTGATTGATCTTAACGCACAACCTGTGATATTTCAATTATATAATAATGCGGAAAAGAAATAACAAAGACACCAGAATTTTGTTAACGAGGAAACCACAAATGCTGAAAAACCACGGTACCTAGTCAAGATTGAACACTGATAGGCTTTCGGGATTGCCTATATGTAATAACCACAATCGCACGGTTTCTAACTAGTAGACAATGGCAAGTACGGGTCGAACCCACAGGGAGCGATGGAAATACTGTAATCAATATCTCTAATAAACTAAAAAGAAATGATGTTTTTGGATTTTTGAAAGAATAATAACAGAGAAATAAAACTAAAGTAACAAAATGAATCCAATGAGAAAGACGGTAACCAGGGTTTATAGTATCCACCACAACTTCTATTCAATTACTGAAATGAAACATAATCCATGAATTATTTATCATCTGTTCTATCGACATCACCTATTAAAAGTATTAGCGTCGCAAATATCACTGGTATACCTTAAGCATGGAACATCAAAAAAATAAATCCAAACATGAACCATCAAATTGCATAAACGAGAAATTTATACGACACTAAAATATTGATTCACAACTATTATATGGCTCTTCTAAGCATAACCCATCAAAGATATTAACCCAAGCATGGAATTATCAAATAATGAGACAAAAATATATTATGAACCTAAAAATTACGCACAAAGGTTTACATGCAAAACCGGTGAAGCAACAACTCATTTCATCATTAAATCAATATATGAAATCATGGAATTAATTTATTAAAATCATAATAGTCTTTTGCTAAATATTATTTAATTGAAAATAGCCTAAAACTCAATGTGGTTTCAACATAAACCCTACTAACAATAAAACTAGCAAGACATGATCATGGGTTTCTCAAAACCCATCAAAAATAATACAAAAGAGAAAAGATTAAACCAATATTATCTTCTTCGTCTCTTGTTCTTATGCTCACTTCAGCGGCCGCCTCTGTTGTCTCCGTCTCTGTATGACACTAACAGAGAAAACCCTCAAGCTTCTTCCGTCTGCCGGCCTCCCCTTCTGTCTGTTTCTCCGTTCCTTTTTATATCAAGCTGCTGCCACAGTCCAAACAAATACCTAGCCGATAGTTGCCAAGGCCCAGTCCATTTACCACAGTTCAAAATGGCTACTCCCAAAATCTGACCGCACCGCATCACCAACTTATCTCTGTCCGTCCATCCCATGCATCTCGATCCACGTAAAACCATGGCATCAGTTCCATTCAACCACTTTCCTGACTCGTACCGAAAACAGAAGTTCAATCGTCTCCATCGAAACCGCTGAACCATCACTACCGTTAGCTTTGTAGCTCAAACAATCACAACTAACAACATCATCAGACGAACCCCGTTCTCCATCTATCCATCACCCCTTGTTGTACAAACTCCGGATTCACTACACTGAACTTCAACTGCTCATCTTCATCAACACTACGGACTCCTAACTTTGCCGTCGCCACCGACTGCAATTCTGTTGCCTCATCGACTGCTCTTCAACTCCAACTGCAAACTCAGCTTCTCTGCCGATCGATCACCACCACAGCTGCAACTCAGCTCCTTGTTTCGCTGCCATCTCATCTAACTCCGATCACTGCCCATTATGTCTATACAAAACTCTCTTTCGCGCAACTCAGCCAACATCCCATCCACTTATCGGCATCAATGACCAATTCTTTTTTTCATGTCTACTCGGCCGCGACAACCACCACCAGCAAGATCCGGATCTTGAATTCGACTTCATTCACATCCAACCTCTGCAGACAAGACAATGTTCATTCAATACCACTTGCGGAACACAGACTCCATTCAATTCTCGGCACAAGGCCCATGGCAGCTGCATCACATCACTGGCTCCTAACTCTGACCATCTGAGACCACTTCCATTCCTTCAGAACTTTCCCCCAGCGATTGAGTACACAGCCCTGTAGTATGCCATTAACTTCATTATCGAACACCACCGAGGCCATATAAGCTAGCACTCATGTTCATCCCCTTTCGAATCTCAGTGAGAAACCTCAGTTTCATTTCATTGTTGCCTGTCTCTCGATGGAACTCCAACCAACTCAACCCCAATCAACCATACCACAATAAAACAGCACAGCCAACACACATTACCCGAATTTCAATCCAAATCATCTCCAAATTCATGTGCTAACAATCACGAAAATTGCACTGATGATTTCCGCCGACATGCAACTTCATTTCCTTCCAATCTCCGGCTTCCATTCTCTCTAGCTATCCCCACCGGTAATACAGCTCTACCAGTATAACTCCAACTAATTGTGACTAGAGAGAATATGAACAGCAGCTTCTTCGAAAATAAAGAGTAAAAACTCTTTTGGTTGGATGAAAACTGAGTTGATGCTTCGGAATGTGCCCCTAATGTAATCGAGAGTCTGCCACGTCCACTTTCTCTTAACTCCTGAAGGACTTGAATAATTAACGTGGGAGCCTACAGTTAATTGCTCAACTCTTCACATGATGTGGCTTTGGTGATGCTGACATATGAATGGTTAGCCTGGCAGCAAACATAAAATACGCTCTCTTTCGGGTGCCATGAGGTGCTTTAGTCATTTTTGTTGCAAATGCTCTTTTGACTTCCAATTTAGCGGTTTATCCTCCAGATGATGGAATTCACTTGTACTTTCTATAAAAGCACTAAAATAATGTCATTAGCCAAATTATCGAGTCTTAGATAATATAATATGGGTACAAAATATAACACTTACGTGCTTATCAAACACCACACTGTATTAAGCCGTTACATACACTAGCCTACTACCAATTAATTTCGGTCTGGACTGTAGTTGAAACCTAATCAATCTCACACTGATTCAAGGTATAGTTGCGCTCCTTACGTCTCTGATCCCAGCACGATACTACAACTACGCACTTGATTCCCTTACCTGATCTCACCCACAACTAAGAGTTTCTACGACCCAAAGTCGAAGACTTGATAGAAAAATCTGTCTCACACAGAAAAGTCTATAGGATTGAATAAATCTGTCACCCACAAGAATACCCAACAGTTTTTGTTCCGTATTTTGATAAATTAAGGTGAACATGAACCAATTGATAAACATGACTTATATTCTCGAAGAACAACCTAGTATTATCAATCGCCTCACAGTAAACTTAATCGACTAGCGAAACAAGTTATTGTGGAATCAAAAACGATGAGACAAAGTTTGTTTGTGATTACTTTTATATCTTGCCTATCGGAGATATAAAATATCGAGCCAATTATTTCAATTGTACTCAACACGATAGAAACAGCAAGATCAGATCATACAACTACAAAGCTAATAGTTGGGTCTGGATTCACAATCCCAATGAAGTCTTCAAGTCGTTAACCTACAGGGTCTCGGGAAGAAACCTAAGGTTAAAGGAGAATCGACTCTAGTTATGCAACTAGTAACACACAGGAGGTGTGGATATTAGGTTTCCCAGTTGCTAGAGTTCTCCATTATGTAGTTTTCAAATCAGGGTTTGCAACCCGAGTTACCTTGGTAGCAAAACATTCAATATTCACCATTAGATGAAAAACCCGATTCAACCAAGCTAATATCTTTCAACTGTTAGATCGAACTTAGCTTGTTACACACAAATGAAATGGACCCTCATTTAGGTTTATGTAACTGTACCTAAACGTGTACACCATGTTAGTTTACAAATAGTTAACCGAGGTTAGCCATATGATTACTCTCATATCAACCTTATTCATCTTAACCATAACTAGTTCAAATGACTCAAATGAAACTAGTTAAAGATTTGTGCAATTGTTTAGAAAACACAATTGAAATCAAATCAGTTTGATTCACTTGAATTAATCATGAACATTATAGCCATGGTTTGTAAAGATTGCATTCCTTATGATTTAAATGTTTAAGTTCATGGACTTGACCAATTTGACAAAGTAACCAGCTTAAGTATGCGTACTGGTATGCATACTTAAGCAACCGGTTTTTGAGTTTGTAAAGTTCCCAAACTCAGCAGAAATTTTCGGTTCAAAAACTTCCGCCAGTATGCGTACGGGTACACATACTTCAGGTGACTAGTTAAGAGTTTTGCCAAAACCAAACTCAGTAGAAATTCTCGGTTCGAGAACTTCCGCCAATATGTGTACGGGTACGCATACTTAACCTGTCTCCTTCACCAATTTCGTATACACACATATGCATACTCTTGACTTCTGGTTTATGGACTTATACACTAATGTGCGAACACACTATATATGCTTATATCCAAAGATGGTTACATCATCAGCTCTTTATTTCAATCATTGAAACATTCTTCTATAATAACAATAGCCGTTTTCACACAATATTAGCATCAAAGCAATTTTCAAGATATTGAAATAATCATTATTGAAACCTTCCAAGTCTTACACCAAATGATTGTATCACACAAACCATGTACGATGTTACTCGGCAATTTTCTCATGATATAAGATGAACTTGGTTGAATCGAAAGCTTGCCAACACATATTTCGATAAATATGTAAGCGATATATACTCAGCTCGAAATCTCAAATGTGTATAGAGAAAACTATGTCGTAACACGACTTATGTCTGAATATAGGAGATAGTAGAAATAGACTTTCCAAGTGATAGATAAGTTCAAGTCTCCACATATCTTTCGTCGAAGAAGTTCCACAAGCTCCCCTTAGTAGTTCTTCGTCTTCAAGAGATGAACGTCAAGAGATTTAATCTCAACTACACTATTTATGTCCTAGACTGAGACATCTACAAATAGGCTAGAAATCAAGACTTATAGTTTTGATCACTAACATTGACAAACATGCTTGAGATAGCAACGCATGCGAGTTCGACCGAGCAATGCTCTAACAATCTTTCCCTTTGTCAATTTTAGTGACAAAACTATCAATACATATGGATTACAAAAAAGATAAAAAATGTAGCTTCTTATCCACATGCTTGATCTCATTGGCATCTTCAACGCGACTCGAAATCTTCGTCACTTCCAAGTACTCCATGATCCTAAAGGTTGTAAGTTCAGCCTCATAGTTGTTGAAGATCCGTAGCTATAACAATGGGAAAACAAAATGCTCTCAACCATTGTTATACAGTGTCATAGTATTACTATACAACATCAAAGTTCAATTGTATCACAACTTTGACAATAACACTATGGTGATATGAATCACTCCCCCTTAGTCAATACATATCTCAACATGAAAACCACTCCCCCTTACACAATGATCTGTAAACCATATGTATTTGTAGTGTGAACTACACATTAATTATCCCCCTTTTTGTCAAAAAATTTGGAAAATGTACGAAAATTAGTGGGATCCTAATGAAATTTCCATGGAGATACATCATGACCAAAAGGTGTATTAACATACCAACAAATTTAGATGAAATCATAAAGCCGAAGCTAAATGCATTCATCAAGGAGTTAATGAAGATACAAGATAACCCCTAAAAATTCCATAGCCGCACTCCCCACAAAGATTTGGCAATTAAGCACAAGTTTAAAATAACTCTCCCCCATAAAATGTCATCCCCGAAGGAACAAAAAAAGCGACCTTACTTTTACAAGAAAAAAAGGATTTCTTACAAACACTAGGATACGAGACGTAAACATATATACTAGAAACAAATGTAAACAGGACTTAACACTATTCTGGAGTTCCAAACTCAATTGCCCAAAAGATCGAGATAAGAGCAGGGGCAAGAGTTATGAGGAGCTAATGAAATTGAAAAACACCAATAGACTGCCGCAAGTGCTGAAACGTGGCAGTGTCTAATGGTTTGGTGAGAATTTCATCCAATTGTTGTTCAGAAGGCACAAATTCCATAGTGATGGTACCATCTTCATAAAGATCTCGAATAAAATGGTACCTGATGTCTATGTGCTTAGTTCTTAAGTGCTCAATAGGATTCTCAGTGATGTGAATCACACTTGAGTTATCACAAAAGATCTTCATTATTCCAGAATCAATTCCATAATCAGCAAGCATTTGTTTCATCCATATAAGTTGAGTACAATATTACCCAGCAACAATGTACTCTGCTTCACATGTTGAAAGAGATTGTGAATTTTGTTTCTTGCTATGCCAAGCTACAAGATTCATTCCAACATAGTAGAAACCTCCTGATGTACTCTTTATGTCTTCCACACATCCTGCCCAATCGGCATCTGAATAGGAAGTAAGATCAGTGTTAGTATCAAAAGTGTAAGAAGGACCATACCCATCAGTGTGACTGATGTAACGTATGATCCTCTTTGTGGCAGCAAGATGAGATTCCTTTGGATTTTCTTGAAACCTAGCACAACAACCGACACTAAAAGCAATAACAGGTCTCGTAGCAGTGAGATACAAAAGACTTCCAATAATAGATCGATAAAGTTTTTGATCCACATTTACACCTTTCTCATCTCTATGTAGTTTACCCGTAGTAGACATATGAGTGAGTTTTGGAGTTGACTTATCAAGACCAAATCTTGAGACAAGATTTTTTGCTTATTTTTCTTGAGATAAGTAGATTCCATCCTTGTGTTGTTGAATTTGTAAACCCAAAAAGAATTTTAATTCACCAACATTGCTCATCTCAAACTCCTTACCAAGAGACACTTAAAACTCTTTTGCAAGTTTATCCGATGTTGATCCATAGATGATATCATCTACATAAAGTTGAGCAATAACAACATATTTTCCACTCCATTTGGTAAACAAAGTTTTATCAGCTCCACCTCTTGAAAAACCTTTCCTTAGAAGAGAAGTAGTTAGTTTTTCAAACCAGGTACGAGGTGCTTGTTTTAACCCGTATAATTCCTTATTGAGCTTAAGGACATGATCAGGGAAATCAGGGTTTTCAAGACCTTTAGGTTGAGCAACATAGACTTCTTCCTTTAAATTTCCATTAAGGAAGGCGGATTTAATGTCCGTCTGAAACAACTTAACCTTAAGAAAACAAGCATGGGCTAATAACAATGTAATGGACTCAAGACGTGCCACAGGAGCAAAGATTTCGTCAAAATCGATTCCTTCAATTTGTAAATAACCCTGAGCGACAAGTCTAGCTTTTTTTTTTTCTGACAATGGTGCCAAATTCATCAGACTTGTTCATGAATATCCATTTAGTACCAACAATATTTACATTGGGGGGAAAAGGTACAAGTTTCCATACGTCTTATCTCTCAAATTGATTTAACTCTTCATTCATTGCGTTCACCCAAAAAGGATCACTAAGAGCTTCATCAATGTTTCTAGGTTCCACTTACTATAGATAACAACCAAAACTGCAAATATTTTGAAGTTGACCTCTCGTCTTAGCAGTAGAGTCCTTGCCACCAGTAATATTGTTAGTATCGTGATTCATTTGAACCCAAAGGTGTCGAGCGAAGACACGCTCTTGTTCAAGAGGAACAACCTGACTAGAACTTTTCTCCTCATCACTAGAGATATTAGGATCGATAACCGTTGGAACAACTTCTTCTGATTCTGACATTTCTTTGACATTCTCAATTGTCTCGGTTGGAGGCAATTCAATAGGAGAGTCATCATGATGAAAGTTACTTAAATCATCAATGATAACATTAGCTGATTCCATCGTGACTTGGCTTCTGAGATTAAAAACTCGGAAACCACGACTGTCAGATGCATAGACGATAAAAAATCCCTCCTCTTTTTGAATCAAACTTCCCTTTTTGTTATCGATCCTTTAGAATGTAGCACTTACTGCCGAACACTCTGAGATAGTGTAAGTTGGGTTTCCCACCGTACCACAACTCATAGGGAGTGTTTAAGGTCTTTGACCATAAGTAAAAACGATTGATCAAATAGCAAGCTGTAAAAACAGCCTCACCCAAAAACCTTAATGGTAGGTTTTTTTTATGGAGCATTACCCTGGCCATTTCTTGAATATTTATATTCTTCCTTTCTGCAACTCCATTTGCTTGTGGAGTGATTGGTGGTGAGTATTATTGAATAATTTTCAGAGAGTCACAGTATTTAAATACCTTGGTGTCTTTGAATTCTGTGCCACGATCGCTTCTAATTTTCTTTAGTTTGCAATCTTGCTCATTACGGATTCTATTAACAATAATCTTGAACTCACTGAGAGTTTCATTATTGTGAGCCAAGAATGCCACCCAGGTGAATCTAGTGTAATCATCTACCATAACCAAAGCATACTTCTTCCCATCCACTGTAGATTGTTGAATTGGGCCAAAAAGATCCATATGAATTAAATTAAGTTGTACTTTGGTGAGAATATTCCGGGATGATTTGTGTGGAACTTTCGTTTGTTTACCCTTTTGACAGGAACCAGATACACCTTCAACCTTAGCGTTGATTTTGGGAACACCTCTAACAAGTTCTTTATTAATGATCTTAGTTAGAAGACGATAATTGATGTGACCAAAACGTTCATGCCAAAGGTGTGTAGATTCAACCTTAATCAAATTGCAACGGTTACTTAACTGAGTATCTAGAAGATAACAATTATTTTTGCCACTTGATCCTTGAAAAATTACTTTTCCAGATTTGTCGACAATGTCACATCCTTTATTATTGAAGGCAACCTTATGGACCTTGTCACAGATTGACTTATAGAAAGAAGATTAGCATTCATACCTTTAACGTACACGACATCATGAATTTCAGGAACTCCAGGTAATTTGATCGTCCATTTCTTGCTTATGTAGCAGCAGCTTCCATCTCTAAAAGTTATGGGTCCACCATCAAAATCGCTTTAAATGATGAACCATGAGATATCTCCAGTCATGTGTCTGCTAAATCCACTATCAAGGAACCATTGAAAGGGTGACTTTAGAGAAAAAGCTCTCATATTAGCACTACTAGCCATTTTTAGCTTTCTTGTTAGTATTGAATGTCTTTTAAGAGATGTCACAAGTTGAGTAGTTTTTTTTATGAAAATCACTAGCAACCTTTAGTCTTCTCTTGAAGGACAAACACACATGTTGAAAGTGATTGTGAGAACCACAAAACAAGCATGTACCAGCATCATTAACCTTGTTCGAAGAGTTCTGAGCGCTGTCAGATTTCACAAAGCCTAGACCTTGTTTATCACCTGAAAAACGAAAATTCTTCAAGGAAGAATTAGAGTTGTTATTCAAAACCTTTGAAAAAGTTTTTACGGACTTCAAATCCTTAATCTTTGCAATTTCTGCAGCAAGATCAGAATTGATCTGGATTTGTTTATCTAACTTTTTCTGGAGCTCAACAACCTCTTCAGAGCAGTCTTGAGAAATAGGTTTTTTGATATAACCTTCGCAATGAGGATTATCAATTTCTTTCATCCATCGAAATTTTTTGAGACACAAGACCTTGATAAGTTTTTTTAAATCAGGATTGTCAACCTTTTCGACGGTTTCTAGAACACACTCAATGTTGAGTTTATCTATTTCTGGTAAAGGGTATTTAGAGACAATATTTTTCATCATCAGATTGCTATAACACACAGACTTATAAGGTTTTTAATGTGTTTTCCTGATCTGATACCAATTGAAAATGCGGGGGTCTAACAACCACACCCAACAATTTTTTTGGCAATCTGAGAGGACTTACTCCAATACACTTTCTAGAGAATCAACTAGACAGTCAGACTCAATCTAGAATAAAGTATATCAAAGAGTTTAATATATCTAACTCTTAATTCAATCCGCAATCAACAAATAGAAATCTGCGAGCCTGATTGAATATAAGAGGAGTTACTTGAACGGTACCAAAGACCAATGTTCAAGTGTCAATCAATGTAAATCAACAACCAAAGGTTGGATATTCCAATTGATTTATCTTAACGCACAACCTATGATATTTCAATTATATAACAAAATATAATGCGGAAAAGAAATAACACATACACCAGAATTTTGTTAACGAGGAAACCGCAAATGCTGAAAAACCCCGGGACCTAGTCTTGATTGAACACCACACTGTATAAATCCTCTACAGACACTAGCCTACTACCAATTAACTTCGGTCTGGACTGTAGTTGAACCCTAATCAATCTCACACTGATTCAAGGTACAATTGCGCTCCTTACGTCTCTGATACCAGCAGGATACTACGCACTTGATTCCCTTAGCTGATCTCACCCACAACTAAGAGTTGCGACGACCCAAAGTCGAAGACTTGATAGACAAATCTGTCTCACACAGAAAAGTCTATAGGATTGAATAAATATGTCTCCCACAAGAATCACCAACAGTTTTTGTTCCGTCTTTTGATAAATTAAGGTGAACAGGAACCAATTGATAAACTAGACTTATATTCTCGAAGAACACTCTAGTATTATCAATCACCTCACAATAAACTTAATCGACTAGAGAAACAAGTTATTGTGAAATCACAAACGATGAGACGAAGGTTGTTTGTGATTACTTTTGTATCTTGCCTATCATAGATATAAAATATGAGCCAATTATTTCAATTGTACTCAACACGATAGAAACAGCAAGATCAGATCACGCAACTACAAAGATAATAGTTGGGTCTCGATTCACAATCCGAATGAAGTCTTCAAGTCGTTAGCCTACAGGGTCTGGAGAAGAAACCTAAGGTTAAAGGAGAATCGACTCTAGTTATGCAACTAGTAACACACAGGAGGTGTGGAGATTAGGTTTCCCAGTTGCTAGAGTTCTCCTTTATATAGTTTTCAAATCAGGGTTTGCAACCCGAGTTACCTTGGTAACAAAGCATTCAATATTCACCGTTAGATGAAAAAAATGATTCAACCAAGGTAATATATTTCAACCGTTAGATCGAACTTAGCTTGTTACACACAAATGAAATGTACCCTCATTTAGGTTTATGTAACTGTACCTAAACGTGTACACCATGTTGGTTCACAAATAGTTAACCGAGGTTAGCTATATGATTACTATCATATCAACCTTATTCATCTTAACCACATAACTAGTTCAAATGACTCAAATGAAACTAGTTAAAGAGTTGTTCAATTGTTTAGAAAACACAATTGAAATCAAATCGGTTTGACTCACTTGAATTAATCATGAACATTATAACCATGGTTTGCAAAGATTGCATTCTTTATGATTTAAATGTTTAAGTTCATGGACTTGACCGATTTGACAAAGTAACCAGCTTAAGTATGCGTACGGGTATGCGTACTTAAGCAACCGGTTTTTGAGTTTGTAAAGTTCCCAAACTCAGCAGAAATTTTCGGTTCAAAAACTTCCGCCAGTATGCGTACGGGTACGCATACTTAAGATGACTAGTTAAGAATTTTGCCAAAACCAAACTCAGCAGAAATTCTCGGTTCGAGAACTCCCGCCAGTATGTGTACTTGTACGCATACTTAATCTGTCTCCTTCACCAATTTCGTATACACACATATGCATACTATTGACTTGCGGTTTATAGACTTATACACTAATGTGCGAACACACTATATATGCTTATATCCAAAGATGGTTACATCATCAACTCTTTATTTCAATAATTGAAACATTCTTATATAATGACAATAGCCGTTTTCACACACTATTAGCATCAAAGCAATTTTCAAAATATTGAAATAATCATTATTGAAACCTTCCAAGTCTTATACCAAATGATTGTATCACACAAACCATGTATGATGTTACTCGAAAATTTTCTCATGATATAAGATAAACTTGGTTGAACCGAAAGCTTGTTAACACATATTTCGGGAAATATGTAAGCGATATATACTCAGATCGAAATCTCAAATGTGTGTAGTGAAAACTATGTCGTAACACGACTTATATCTCAATATAGGAGATAATAGAAATAGACTTTTCAAGTGATAGATAAGTTCAAGTCTTCACATATATTTTGTCGAAGAAGTTCCACAAGCTCCCCTTAGTAGTTCTTCGTCTTCAAGAGATGAACGTCGAGAGATTTAAGCTCAACTACACTATCTATGTCCTAGTCCGAGACATCTACAAATAGGCTAGAAATCAAGACTTATAGTTTTGATCACTAACACTGACAAACATGCTTGAGATAGCAACGCATGCGAGTTCGACCGAGCAATGCTCTAACAAGGCGCTAAACTATGACAATAATATTAACATTGTTAGTGCTACCAGTATTGTTTGGGAATGTCACAAATATTATAGTGGAAGGCAATGCTACAGACATAGCAAATGTTATCGCAGGAATTACAGATTCTATACCTTGGTGTATTCGATCAATCATTCTTTTGATTAGAGATCGCTTCAAAGAATTCTGTGAAGTCTATTTTACAGCTATTCCTACGGATGCAAACTTAATTACACATGACTTAGCTCAAAGTGCAATCTCAAACTTTGTAAACAGATGGTGGGTTTTTAATGAACCACGAAATTGCATTGTTCAACGTCTCAGCTTTGCTGAGGATTAATATCAATAAAAAATTTGTTTCCTTCAAAAAAAAAAAGATTTAAACCTTTTCTGTACACGAGAGGCAAATGGGTAAGTATTTCAAGATATACTCTGGTATTTATTATCACATTTATTTCCATATATATGCTATCTTTGTGGATTTTGTACCCATGGCCTATTATCAGTGACCTATTCCTGAGGTTTACTTGAGATTACCATATTCCCTCCTCCACATTATTCAGCTACCGTCATGGGCGTTTCCATAGTACGTACTATGTAGAACTACTGCGTAGGTATAAGTGAGCATGGTTCCGCACATATGGAGATGAAGGATATTGAGATTAACATCGAGTAGAAAGTATTACCTCATGGGTGAAATTTTGACGGTATACGTAAGTGATGACCGTTTTTTTTTTTTTCTGCACTCAAGTTTTTGTAGTTTTTTTATATAACATTTTTTTGGGTTTTTACGTTTGCATATTATAGTTGTACTCGCCTTGGAAACAAATTATGAACAATTTAGTTTAATATTCAATGTATTCGCACCTTGTAGTTAAAATCGTATTCAACTTACTCTAATATGTTGAACCTTTTACGAGTCACGTCACATAGACAAAAATGATGAAATGATGGATGAGTGATAAACTTCATAAACACAAAACTAAGGTATTCTGTAATTTACTCCACATTAGATTATATGTCAAGTCAATTTTTGTTAACTGAAGTCAATAGTTAACATGTGTCCATACCATTTTATTAATACACATATGCCAGATTGTTAGAAAGCAATGGATAATCATTTCAATCTAATATACAATTTTTATATTATTATAACATTTCTGACACCTCACAAGCTTCCAAGGATGAGGCGTTACTGATTTATGTTTGTTAAGTTATTTTGGGTGATTTTAATGATGGATTTAAACACATTCTGTTAATGGAGATGAGGGATAATAGCTTTTCTCTCTTTGATTTCATTTAAAGTATGTAAATTATATTGGATAATGTATATGTACATATTTGTATCTCCAATACACAAGCACATATACATTTTTATGAACTTATAAGATCATTAAAAATTATTTGATATTTTTCTTAGCCAATTCAATGTATGTAAAGGACATTTTCAGACAAATTGAAGAGCATATTTTGGAACCATCAAAGATATCAATCCTTGATTGAATTGTAAATGCAGTTGCTTCATGGTCAATGGATGTGAATCGTGCGCAATTGAAAATTGCTTTAAACACTGTAAAAATTCAAACAACTAGTGTCGATGAATCATCAGTTGCAAATGAAGTACATGAATAGAATCAAAGAATAGTTAAAGGATTTAGTAATCAAACTGAACAACTTCACTACAGTAATCGAATGGATATGGATGTCTTTCTTAATCATCTAAACGAGGAAAAGTAGTACATGCTTTAACTGAAGAAGAAATTGCTTTTGGAATTAGACAAGGAGTGGAGGGAGATAATCCCCATGATGATAATACGAAGATACCAAATATTGAGGTTTAAACATGCTTGACAATTTGGAAATGGTTTGGCTTCAACAAAAAGGTGCTCATAACATTGAGGTCTTATGCATCCGCAAATTAAAAGATGCGATAACAATTCAAAAAGTCACGTCATTTTCAAACAACTATAGATACGTATTTTTTTTTTCATCCTACATTTTGATATAACAAGATCAATAAGTTTCCAATATAATGTCGATCATATTAATATATGGAGGCAAATTCCTTATAACGAGACCAGAAAAATCTATTAAAATTAAAATGTGGAGGTTATTACTATTTATAGATATCCCATATTGAGGCTAAGTTTTTTTTATTAATATATAAAGTTTATTAATATACGAAGTATCAATAAATGGAGTTTTAACTGCACAACCATATCACTTGCTAATAGAGTAGAAAGTAAATGATTAAATTTGTGAGCTTATGACACTTGTCATTAGACCATCTTAGCTAGAAGGTAAACAATTGATAAATATAACTTAAAACGACAAATAAATAATTTTATAGTATACGTCCAGATTGACGAAATCGAGCCCCCAGCCACGCATTAATATTCACTAACAAGTTGATCCTGCATCTATAAGCGCCTTGCGTCATCGCCTTCCTTAGGTCGACAAAAAAAAAGCTAACCCTAGCAGCATCGGGGCTCCATGGGAAGAGAAATGAAAGCGAAAGAACATGAGTGAATCCAAAAAGATTGCCTCAGTTCGGATTGTACTTTGTAACCCGGGAACATGAAATTGAAATCACTAGTATATATATTCTGGACAATGATTCATGTGAATACCATATAAGTTGTTAGATGGTTCATCAACCTCGAAAAGCTAAAAAAAACAACAACCATAACCTCCATCAACTTCTTGCTCAGACCCAGTCTGAATATGAGTACGAATTTAAGATTTATCAGTTATTTGATTTTTATTCCTAGATTTTATTTACATTATATAAGGTATCTTTCGACACATTTTCTTGTTATTTCGGCAATATTTTTCCAAGGAAATTTATCTTATATTTATAACGATTTGCTAAATTTCACTATGTTCGTGGTTTCATTGTTTTTGATTCATCAAGAACACTGGCGATTCTACTCCGCAATTCTTTAGATTCATATTTAACATGGGGTACTCAAAGCATCCGCGTTAGATTGGATCTACTAGATTATGCACAAAATAACACTTTCCTTTTTGGGCATTTCTTGAGACAATCATGTTTAAATGGTGGGAGTTGATTCCACATAAAACCATCATTCCTAACTACTGCTTATACCAAAATACAATATCTCTGCGCTTCATTCCTCCTTCCTAAGTATTATGGACTAGATTGAGATGCTCGATTAGCAAAAATGTGTTGCAATTCAAAAAAAAAGTGTTGCCTATTTTTTAACACTAATTCTCTCCCCTACCAGTTGCTCGCATGTGAATTAGCAGCTAGATAGTTACACTTAGGCCTGTCAATGGAAGAATATCCGTCGGATATTTAGAAATCCGATATCTGACAGGTTAAGCACTATCGGATATTCGATATCCGATAATATTCTATAGGATATCAAAATCAGATATCGATTCCGATAGGCTAAGTTGTCGGATATCGGATATTTATCCGATAATATGCGGTTCTGAACAAAAATGTTAAAAACCCTTTAAAACATGTTCATAATTGAAATTTAAGTTCAATTTTTCAAACATTTCATATCGGATATTATGATAAATCACAAATAAATCACATATATGGTTAGGGTAAATCACAAATAAATCCATGTTCTATCGGATATCGGATATTAACCAAACAGATAGAGCCTAATTCGATTCCGATAGGTTAAGGAAAAAATATCCGATAAGTATCCGTATCCGATATCCGATAAAACGGATAAAATCCTATAGGATCCCGAATACTCGGAAACGGATTCTGGATATCGGACATATATTGACAGGCCTAGTTACACTGAATCATTCAGCGTTGGAAAAACCATCTTTTCGCGGAATGGTTCAGCGCTTGGCGATTTATTTTTTGATCTGACGGCTGAGATTTAAAGCGCTGAACGGTTCATCGCTGGACGGTGGTCCCAGCTGACATGGAGTGCTAATCTAGCTGCTAGGTTAGCACTCCCATAAAACTTAGATGGTTGTTCTAGCTGACGTGGATTGCCAATCTAGCTGCTAGATTAGCCCCTCATGAAACTTAGCCTTAGCAAATTACTTGCAATTTCCTTATGTTCCGGTTGAAAGTAAAAGCAATTGAAATTAAAACGGATCGAGGCTTACATATCGGATCTTGGGCCTCATATATATTTCATCAACATTGTGAGCAAGACGCAGAGACATTCAACATCCGGGTACAAAGGCGTAATGTCTCGTACGGTGAACAAGAAAGGAACAGAGAGCACGTTTCCCAGGTTTCAAATCTCATTAAGGAGTTCGATCTTTTATTTACTGCTAGGAGATCCACAACAACTGGGGATGTAGCTCACATGGTAGAGCGCTCGCTTTGCATGCGAGAGGTACGGGGTTCGATACCCCGCATCTCCATGTTTTTGGTTTCAACTTTTTTTTGTCAAGAGGGTGATATTGTGAAAATAATTTGAACTTCAAAGGTAAACCTGATACACTTTTTTCATCAGAGTATTCCTTCCATGTGAATATCCCAGTGCTGATACTCTTGGATATTCACGTGTAAGTTTACAGCTTGTGAGAAAAGCTGGTTGAATCTTTGCATCTTCCATTGATCATTAAAATCGTTTCTTCTGTGTATCAAGCAGACCTTCATTTATTTCTGTATTTGGAAAAGGCATGCTTATATCTTTTCGTGGATGTTTTCTCGTATTTGATTCTGATGAACCCCCGCTTAACTTTTGATTTGCACGCGACGAGTTTCAGCTA
This sequence comes from Papaver somniferum, assembly GCF_003573695.1. NCBI lineage: Eukaryota > Viridiplantae > Streptophyta > Magnoliopsida > Ranunculales > Papaveraceae > Papaver > Papaver somniferum. The sequence continues at coordinate 13,878,495 of NC_039365.1, read as the reverse complement.
AAATAACAGATTGTTTTTTATCATGGCTAGAAAAAGGCAAGGGATATAAGTCTAATGATTACTGTCAATGCAGTTTTATGGTAATGAGGCCAATGGTTTATACAATTAAAATCAAATACCATAAATTAAAAAGTACAGATTTGAGGTTACTATATAGGTCCCCACAAAACAAAACACTAGCTAATACCTGAAAGACAACGTCACTGCAACAGTGATCAGAAGAACATTGCTTATTATAGGCGATAGCATGTGTACCACTAGTAATGTTGTTAGTGAACGGATCCTTCCTCTTAAAGGATGATGATGATGGTTTAGATAGAACGTGCAGATGTGTCATTGGCTAAAAATACATATTTAGATCTATCAAGTCAAATTCTCCAGCAAATCATTGATTAAGTGTCGAGTGTAAACGTAATCCATATTTATAATTCATTGAATCAGATAAAGAAGTTTAGTGTCCTATTAGCAAAGTCAATTGTGATCAGTGTTGAGTTAGTTAAGATGTATTCATTGACAGAAAAATTGATATTAAAACAAAAACCAATATAAAAACCCGAATTTATAATAAAAATCTTCACAATCACAAGAAAGATTCCAAAACAGTGTTTAACAGAAAATTAAACCATGTAGTAGTACACAATTAGCCTGAGTTTTTACTTTCACAAGACTCAGATTACAAAGAAACAACAACTCAAAAATAACGTATTATCTCAATCCTCCTCTTTGAAGTTCCTCAGAATTTTAATGCACCATTTTGTTTTTTTCTCAAAGAACTTATTTTTTTTTGCATGTTGTACGTAATTTAAAAATAAAATAAAATGACAATAAACATATTATACTTGGTTAAAATACACAAACAAAATTCACCCTTAGCCTCCTTGTGTTGCCTAGAGATGTGTTGGTGTAGCTCCTGGTGGTGTTGGTGCAGAGACGACACGTCCACCGCGCTCTGCCTTAGCATTCTTTGCGAACTTGAGACTACCTTCATGCAATCCCAGATTTTGTTCCTCCTTGGTGTATTCGGCTGCGTAGTAGTGCTCTTCTTCAACATGTTTTGAAGCCGGAAAGAACATACTTCCCCACTGAGGGAAGTGTACAAAGGGTACTGTCATGGTAACAGCTACAATCATTATTCCCATGTAAGTGAGTCCTTTGGCAGTTGAGTAACTCGAACTTGTAAAGAAAAGGAACTGGGTTAATCCTGAACCGAAGTTACCACCAGCGCCGGTTAAACCTGAAATGATACCCAGTGATCGTCTAGAAATGAATGGGATGACGCCGAATGTAGCTCCACATGCTGCTTGAGCACAGATCGAGAAAGCAATCATAGCCACGATAGAGACGATAAGTGAATCAGATTGACCAAGCCATACGCAGAAGAGACCTCCTGCTGTTTGAAGGATCCATAGGTTCCATAATCTAGCCCTCATTCCCCATTTACGGGCACCGAAATCTGAGAGATAGCCTCCAATTGGGCGAGCAAAGAAGTTGGCCATTCCAAAAGCAGCAGCTATTATACCAGCTGTGTGGAGCTTTAGATCAAACCTGTCAAAGAAGTACTCGGCAATGACATTATCGGTTGATAATTCAACACCCATAGAGTAACCGTAAAGCAGTACAAAGATCCATGTCCTGTAGTTTGTCACAGCATACCAAAGTACCTAAAAAAAACACAAAGTGACAGTAATATTTTCAAAATGAGATGAGATTAATTCATGAACAACTTCATTTTTCGAAAAGGGAACTTAATTTGTTGACTAACTACTTGAGAAAATAGAACAAACCTTGGAGAACTTGTCTTTGGCAACAGTTCCTGACTTTTGTAAAGCACTAAGATTTCCATCAGGAAGATCTTGTCCAAGGATCAAAACCATGAGCCCTGTAATGATATGCATCCAACCAGGGATGAAAAATGCAATACGCCACGCTGTGAATTGGGTGGCACCGGCTTTTCTGATTATCTCGTAAAGAATAGGCATTATAAGTTGAGTTGCTCCACCACCCATGTTTCCCCACCCTGCCGCGGTACCATTGACTGTCCCAATGATCTTACTGTTGAACATAGTACTCATCCAGTACTGGCAAGAAACGAATGTAGCAAGAGAAAACCCGATCATAAACCGAACAGCTACGTAACCGCCTGGAGATCCCACCAAAGCCATGCAAAACACAGTTGGTGCGGAGAGCATCATCAAGAAAGCACAACCGTATCTTGGCCCCAATAGATCACATACTGCTCCCATGGCAAGCCTAGAAAAGATACTTCCCGAGACGGAGGCAACCCCAGCGTTACCTACATCACCTTTTACTAAATTGAGATTGTCCCTAATAATAGGAACAAGAGGAGCTGCTGCAAATGTTGAGACAAAGCAAGTAAAGAAAGACAACCATGAGAGATGGAAAGTTCTCATATGTGGGTTAGCGAATGAGAAAAGCTTGAACTTTGTTGCTTTATGTTCTGAATCAACAGGCAAGTCGAAATGTGCAGTTTTATCGGTCTCAACTGATTCCGCTGATAGAGCATAAGATTGTTCTCTACCAGTGACTCCATGCATGGAACTCCCTGGTTCTCCCAATTCACCAGCCATTTCTTCTCACAAAGAAATGAAACTCAAGCAGACAAAGAGAGAGAAGAGAAAAGTTAATTGTTTTAGAGAGATGTAAAGTGTTGTTGTATATTGAAGAAATGAAATGGTCCTGGATTATATTTATATATGAAAAACGTTGACATTTTCTGATCACCGTGTTGGGGGCAATTTAATTAGAGAGATTCTAATTAGAGCTAGTAACATGAATATAAAATGGAGAGGAGAATGAAGAATCCTTTACGCCGCATCTACGAGGAGTCTCATCACATACTCAAAGGATCAATTTTGTTGATGAGGCATATCGCAAATTTTGTTGAATCTTGAAAAGATACCACCAAGCTGGTTGGAAATGTTTCAACATTATCTAGTTAATTGTTTACACCCTTGACACTCTGAACATACATTTTTATGAGAATCAACTTTGAAAAACATTCAAATAATAAGCGGCACTAACGTGTTCTTAACATACCTCCTTCCCACACACACACAGAATAAAGAAAATGCAAATTAATTCCCCAGCTAGGTAGATGCATGATTGATGACCAAATGGGTGGAGACCTCATAGAGTAATCAAATATAATCTAGTTGTACCCTTTACCCTTTCAAGAGGCAGGCAGCAGATTGTTGGACAACTATCCGATACAACTAGCATAATACCTCCTCAAGATCACGTATGACTTGGTCATCCATCTTGTAAGTTTGTGTGGAATTTGATTCAGTTGAAGAGTTATTGGATGACGCAAGAAGCAAATCTAAATAATCTGCGGTATCTTTCTAAATGTGGGTGGTGTGGAGCAGACAAAATAGTAGAGAGGAACAAGAAATGAACACTGGACCGTACACTTACATAGCCAAACCTATCTGACAGTGCAACTGGGATCCTAAACAGAATCAACTTATTATATCTTGCTGCTTGTTTGGATTGGAGTTGGAAAGTAGTACATATTGTGACATAGGCCATTTGGAATAGGCGATAACAAGCAAGGTATTTTTATTTTAGTTTTTTAATTTGTAGACATTCTAAGAGATGAACTGACATTGTACAATAATCAACTCATAGATTTCTAATATGCCTGTTGCAATTAATCCCAAAGATCTAGCTTGTATTTTGAAACAGACATTAATCTCAAATTTGTGGTTCCACTTGTTACTGGAATTTCTGAAATAAAAAACAGCTTGGAAAAAGATTTGACAATTTAATAAGGGTTATAAACTTATAATGTACTATACAAGCTAATTTCTTTTTCGAAATAAGTTTGAAAAGGGTGCAAGATAAACCAACCTAAACAGAGCTTTTCCGGGGGTGGTACATGAAAGTACCAAATTCTATGGGAGTTACTTATTAAGTATTGAGAATTGTTCTGTTTTATATGAAATTCGGTAAGATATGAAATAGTAATCCTATGGAATAGTCCTGGAATCTTTTTAGGACAAAATGTTGGCCTTAGAAAATACTCCAAATAAATTTTTTGCTTGCTAATATAAGGGTATCAATTTGCTTGGAATGTACCTTTCCGAAGGTCATGGTTGTTTTTTATCAACCCCAAATAAATTGGAACCTCAATTAGTAATTCTGTAAACGAAAAAGGTTAAATGAAATTAAAAACATCATTGTCGATGATGGCATAGAGCTGTCAAACGGGCAAGCTAGGGTCAATCCGGCCCTAGCTTGCCAACCCGTACTAGGGTTAGGGTCAACCCTAGCCCTAATACTATTCACGAACAAGCTCAAAACCCCAACCCTAGCCCTAGACGGGTCAACCCTGACGGGTTGGCTTGTTAATGTTATCAATTTAAAAATTAAATTTAAAATTTAGGATTGTTTAGGATTATTCATTTAGTAAAGGTCGAACCTAGGTCAATTTGGTGTTTAACTAGAAGCCCCACCACTGAGTTGTAAAGTGGACGTTTTTATTGCCACTTAATCAACGATATAGCCGGTTACGGCGCTTTAGTTTTCTTAGGCAGAGAACCCTAACATCAACTAAGCATTTTACTTTTTTTTTAATCATTTTATAAGTTTAAATTAATGTGAGTAAGACTAACTCACTGTTTAAATTATGCTAGTCCTTTTATCAATTTAGGACATCCCGAATAAATATGTGATTGATGAATCTAAGTTGTAATTTAATTTATTGATTGATTAATTAAAATCTAAAAATTGTTATATTTGTTTGGGTAGATCCAAAATTAGCTTTATTTATTGATTTAAAATTAACTAATTCTAATATATGTTTGCAAATCATGGATTTTAAAGAGTTGGTGGGATTGAGAGATATATTTATTAATTTTGACGGGTTGACGGGTAACCCGCGGGTTGGCCCTAGCCCGACTTGTTTTCTAGTAGGGTTGTATATGCCAACCCTAACCCGGCCCGTTTAGACAACAAGCCAAACCGGACCGGGTTGAAACAAGCCGGGTTAGGGTCAACCCGCAAGCCGGGTTATAAATTGACAGCTCTATGATGGCATCAACAATCTACCACGTGACATACAAACCAGAGCGTGTCCAGTCTGAAATTATCTGAATTGTATATTCGGGACCAAGTGGCTTATTTAAAGCCCAAAACCAAATGGTTCTTCACATTTTTTGCAATAATGATGCTCATAAATGTATACCAAAAATCATCTCAAACCCAAAGAATAGATAAACAACCCTGTTTTAGGGCATACCTAATAATTTCAGGGTATACAAAATAATAGTCCCATCTTTGGTAATCTTATAAGGGATACCTTATGGGTAGTTTAATTACTTATATACCCTTAATACAAAAACCTAAAATCAGTTTTAGAAAAAATTAATAACATATCTTCTTTTTCCTCTTCTAGCCGAAGTCTTCTCCTCCCACAATTTTTTTTTCATTGCTGTGATTAATCTTCGGTTCGTAAAAATTTGATCGTCGATTAAACTCAACTATATAATGACTCGTACAAAGAAAAACACATGGACTAGGAAAACCAAATCGTCTTCTAATCCATCAATCGAAGAAAAAGAAGAACCAATTGAAGATGAAGGTGTAGAAACTGAAAATCAACCACCAATCGGACAAGAAATTGAACCAACTACATCTCCAGCTCCGGAAATGAGGATAAGAAAGCAAGTTTTACAAACTCAATCTCTTATTTGTTGTTTTTCATCGATTCAATAGGGTTAATTCAAAAAATAAAGGGAAAAATATCGTTTAGTCCTTTTTTAGGTGGGCCCATGTCTGTTTAGTCCTTTGGTCAAACGCCTTTACTGTCTGGTCCATAATTATTTAAAAATATTTAACTTGACAAAAATACCCTTCCGTGTTAGTTTTTTTATTTTTTATTTTTTTTGTAGCAGTTCATTCTTCAAAATGAACTCCAGTTAATTTCTACTTATTTTTTCAGAAATCACCTAAAAAAACAGAGTTCATTCCAGAAATGAACTCCATATAAAAAGCTAAAAAAACAGAGTTCATTCCAGAAATGAACTCCATATAAAATCCCAAAAAAAAAGAGTTCATTCCAGAAATGAACTCCATATAAAAAGCTAAAAAAACAGAGTTCATTCCAGAAATGAACTCCATATAAAAAGCTAAAAAAACAGAGTTCATTCCAGAAATGAACTCCATATAAAAACCTAAAAAAACAGAGTTCATTCCAGAAATGAACTCCATATAAAAACCTAAAAAAAACAGAGTTCATTCCAGAAATGAACTCCTGATAAAAATCCATATAAACCAGAGTTCATTCCAGAAATGAACTCCTGATAAAAATCTATACAAACCAGAGTTCATTCATCAGAATGAACTGCTGATAAAAACCTACATAAACCAGAGTTCATTCCAGAAATGAACTCCTGATAAAAATAGAGTTCATTCGTAAAAATGAACTCCAGCATCATTAATTTCATCTTCTTCTTCGTCTTCAACAGCAGCAGCAAAACATCATCGTCTTCAACAGCAGCAGAATTTCATCTTTAACACGAGCAGTAAACATCAGTTTCAAAGATCTTCAGCAACAAAATCAAGATCTTCAACATCAAAATCAAAATCATCATCATCTTTATCATCGTCAATAACAAGATCTTTATCATCAAAATCAAGATCTTCATTCGTTTGCATCATCATCTTCTAAAGAAAACATAGTTCATTTCAGAATGAAGTTCATCAAATTCATCATCTTCAACAGTTTCAGCAGCAGTGATGAATAAGAACATAAATCTTCGTCGTTTTCATCATTTTCATCGTGTTCATCATCATCTTCAACCACAACAACATCAAAACAGGGAGAAAAACAGAGTTCATTTCAAGAATGAACTTCATCAAATTCATCATCTTCAACAGTAGCAGCAGCAGTGACGAAGAAGAACATAAATCTTCATCGTTTTCATCATCTTCATCGTGTTCATCATCATCTTCAACCACACACATCATCAAAACAGTGAGAAAACACAAAATCTTTGTCAAAAAATTGTCGTCTTGTTCATCATCTTGATATACTCATAACGTTTATCATCTCTGCAAATCGTATTCATCATCTCTGCAAAATCAAAACCCTAGAACTCACACAATCTTCATTGTTTATGCAGCAGCAGGAGAAGAAAAAAGAGGAGAGAGAAAGTAGATCTGAAAATATGGAGGTGAGAGAAAATAAATCTGAAAATAATATCTTCTCTCTTGATAATTGACTATATATATCATATGGTGACGTCATGGATGATGTAATGGTCCCAAAAGAGTATTCCGCCACTACAAGATGACATTTACATCATCTATGACATCACCCTAGGACCAAACTATAATTTATATTACCAAATAGGACCAAACAGACAATTGACTAGGTCAATTGGACTAGACTCTCTCTAATATACTATTCTTAGGACCAATTGGTATTTCCTTGAAAAATAAAAGGGTTCTTAACAGTTACAGAGGAGGGTTCCGCGCAAATTTTGGTTGTGTGTTGAGCCGAACTATTCTTCACGAAAGCTTCCTATAAGTGTACATGAACAGTTCGACTTGAAATTTCATCAAACTTTTAAGCCGAACCTAGTCATAGATAGAGATGCATAGGATGATCGGCGTATTCGATAAAATTATTTTAAGCCGAACATATGTTGTTTTCATTTACATAGGAGGTTCGGCTTATATACTAATTAACACATGGGCCGAACCTAATGCATTCAGAAGGTTCGGCTATTACGATATTTAACATATGTGCCGAACCATAAACAAATTCTGAACCTACCAATTCTCAGTTATATAATTTGTAATGTTCGGCATGTATACTACTTAAGTGACAAGCGGAACCAAATATTTCAAAGAGGTTCGGCTCTTACGATATTCACTAAATAAGCCGAACCATTAACATATTTTCTTCCAAAACTCTCAGGAATATGTTCGGCCTGTTATAAAACTTCCAAATAAGCCGAACCATGAATTAGCAAATACGCACGAAGTTACAAAATGGAGGTTCGGCGACTAACTTAAAACATTACAGCTAGCCGAACTGTTCTTCATTTTTACAGAAACAGGTAGGTTCGGCTGATAAATATAAGCCGAACATATTCATCGTTCACTGAACCATGGTGTAAAAATTTAAATTTTTGATGATTTCAAGCCATTTCCGGATCATTGTTGTAGTTGATATGTATTTTCCTAGGTTTTTTAGATGAAGAACGACCCTCCTCATCCATTGAATCAAGATACAAATTTTTTTTCTTAAAGTCATCCTCTCCTTCTCAAAAATAACCTTACTTTTTTTCCTCCTCAAAATTTTTCATCTACACAAATTTTAATAACTAAATTATCTTAATCACTAATCAAGATTATTAATCACTAATCAAAATTATTAAAACTAATACTAAAAAGGTAGATTTGCCATTACTAAAAATATTTAGTTAAGTGACTTTTGATTTTACTATTTCCAATCCATTTTTATTTTTATTCAATATGTCCTGAAATTTTTAGGTACGTCGTAAAACAGGGTTCCAGATAAAATCATCAAATTTCCGTAAAACCTAGCTCTAACCAAATTCTCATATTAAGTTATTGCATTACTAAAGCAAGTTCCAATATACTTGGGTTGTGCTGCACAGTTCCAGCATCAACACCAAACCTCTCAGCATAACCAATTTCAGCGGACCATCTTGTTGAATGCACGTGAGTATGTTGAGACAGCACGTTTGACTTAACATGAACCACTTGTCAGTCTTCCTGATAATCAGTGGTGTAGCTAAAAATAAATAATCAAAGGGGGCTAAAAAAGATCCATAACAATGTAGGGATTTTTAGTGGACTAAATGTTTGAAAATGTGGCGGACTAAACACAAAAATAATTAATAAAAAGAAGATTGTTATACAACTTTTGGGATTTTAGGGGTAGAACCGGGGTTAGTCAATCCTAATCTCCGCACCTGCATGTAAAGCAAGTTTGGCATGTTGTCCATACATGTTAACTGCAGACGAGAGAGCATATAACGAACAGATTATTCTCCGCTCTAAGCCCGTTTAATAGTAGATTCCTTAAATTTTGGACACTTTTGGTTGCCTCTTTGAAGAAAAAGAAATCTTCCTTTTACCCACAATCCTAGCTTTGCTCTTGTTTTAGCGTACAACATTGCAGCAGAGAAGTCATTCTTTTCTGCCAACAAAAAAGTTTTACCTTTCAGGATTTGAAACATGCGCCTAAGTGGGACCCAGAGAGGGGATTGGTAATGGGAAATGTGCTAGAGTTTTATCTAAACTCAAATCCAACTATATTAAGTTACAAAGTCTTGGTGATTTGGTTATTTGTTAAAACATCCCCAATAGAGGATGAAAAATATAGGACTCGTAGATTTCCATTTTACATAAATTCATCTGCAATAGTTATGTCCTACAAATTAAGAAGGATGATATACTATTTTCGTTCTTTTCTAATAGACTGGTTTTGTTTTTAGCGAAATTTAAGGAAATTAAGATAACTAATAATTGAAAGTGGTCCTCACGACACTTGTCAATAAAAGAAGTGAAGTGAAATGGTCCCCGTGACACTTGTTAGCAAAAGAAATAAAGTGAAGTGGTCCACATGACACTTGTCATCAAAAGAAGTTAAAGAGAAAAAGTTGTCCCAAAAAATTTAAGTAACATTTAACTTTCTCAATTAGGAAACTGACCTATTTTTTTGAAACTTTTATTTATATAAACTGGCTTATTAAAAAAGAATCGAAGGAGTATTAAATACAAAAGTGTTAAAAGAAAATCTTAACTGCACCTTCTTATTTCACCTCCAATAGAAGTTAGATTATGGAGTTTCATGGTGCTAATATTGGTTGAAGATTTGCAGTATCTTCTACTAGGGAGCTGATGATGTTTTGACGAGAGGGTTGGTGAACTAGGTAGGAGCATATGAGAGTTAGAAAATGCTCAGAGCATGTTCGGTGAAAGGCATGCGTAAAACAAGCTTGAATTTCATAGATACTGTACTCATCAATTGTTTGAAGGTAATCGTGTCGTAAAGTATTGTTTTTATACGGTTTCATGTTCAATTGGCAAGCATGAAAAAAGCTGAAGCTCTAGCTTGTTATTTAATGGTTTTGGTAATACAGTTGTATCATAGAATGACCGAAGTAAAGGTATACTGATGTGGAATTCTCCTCCACAAATGAAACCTCCATATTGATCAAGCAAAGTAAAGTTAACACTAAGTTATGACAAAGCTATGTTTTTCAGTAAATGTTGCTGATTTGGTTGTATCCATTAATCGAATTATTTTTATTTGTATAGATCAGTAGTTAAAGTTTGTAACTTGTTTGATTTGAGTTGCATGATGTGGAGATTGCGAGTGGCAGCAAGAACTAATAAGCTGAATTGTAATGAGATTTTCTTGGGAAGTCATACATGCATACTCGTAAAGTATGACACAGTACACGAAGATGCTTAGTTTGGAACCTTGGGAAACAAACAACCTAACTAGAATACAATGTTCTTAGTTTTCTTAGGATTATCATGATATCAATTAACGAACATAGTGTTTGTCACTGTTAGAGCAATGTTTGGTTGAACTCACTAGTTTTGTTGTCTCAAGTTTGTTGTCAATGTTAGATGATCAAAAATATATCTTGATTTCTAGTCTAATAAGTCAAGTCTCGGACTAGGTTAGAATATGGTAGTTGAGTAACAAACATCACCCTCGAAAACTGGAAATTAACGAATACATTTGGAGAACTTTTGTATCAGGTATAAGAAGTCTGGACTATTCTATTTTACTCACTATCTTACCATTCTATAGTTTTGAGATGATGTCGTATGACGTCTAGTAGATTTACAACCGAAAAAATTGAGTCAAGATTGTCTTTTTAAAAATCTCGAAATATGATTCTAACAAAGATGTTCAATGATCCTTAACAACATTAGTTCTAAACAATTTATTGTGTGATTAATTTTTGGATCAATTGAAAATTTCCCACGCAAATGATTTTATCACGTGGTAATGTGTCAAACATCATAACAGAGAAATATTGAACTTTCTGATATTTCTGCTCATGGTAAATTGGCTAACCAGTTCACAAACCATAAATATCTGAGTTTCAGAAATACAGGAGGGTTGGAGAACCCTTTCCCAAACTGCAAGTTCAGATGGGGACAATTCATGAACCGTTGTGAACTGAATTTGGAAAGTTGGTATTATAGCCTAGCAGTTGACGAATCTGGTTCACGAACCAGGGTCAACTGAGTTTGGTAATAGTCTTGTAGGTTTGACGAACCCGGTTCACAAACCGTTGCACCCTGACCGGTGAACAAGCCTAAAGGTTCACGAACCATTTACTAACCATCATAATATATTTTAGCATATGCTCAAAGACTTATTTTTTAAATATGTTTAGCATTGCTAGATCTCTCTCAAACACTTCTAAGACTTCATTAATCGCTCAAACACTTATGTATGTGCATCATGATAAAATTCTTAGGTGTTTAAATGAACATCAAACTTCTTTATCTGTTTGGCATACTTGTCAAACCGAACAATCATTATACATGGTTCCAGAACCGGCTCATAGTGTATATTCTTCCATTGTATTGTCAAGTCCTAAAAGTGTTTTCTTGATTCTCAAGTTATCTTAGCTTGAATTATAAGCAACCACTGGTCTTGGAAATCTATAAAAATAGATGCTCTTTAAACTGGGGAATTCAATCCCTGACACTTTGTGTCCTAGTTGATTCTAGAGTCGTCATATATAGATCTAGGTTTCCTCTAAGAAGCATAATTAGGTCTACGACTAAAAGACTTCACTTTGGGGATTCGTGAAGCCTGGCCTGAATATCTTTACCTTGATAGTTCGTGTATCCTGATCTTGCTTTTATGTTATTGAGTTTTTTTTGATCTCTTTCAGGTAAGATAGATAGTAATCGCGAAGTTGTATTCATCACAGACTTGGTGATTCCTCAAGATAGATACCTGAAAATTGATCTTTTGAAGATTGTTCTTGAGAGGTGGTTAAGAATCTAGGATGCTCTTAGGGAGTCATAAGTTTCGAATTTGTGAAGTTTTCTTGCTTTGTTTATTTTAAACATATTTCCTCACCTTGGTATTTGATCTAAACTGAAATCAAATATGCTTATCTATTAGAGGCAGATTGGTATCAAAAGTCTTCACTTCGGCTGAAGAAACTCTTAGGCCGTAAAGGACGTCAGTTAAGGGAATCAATTGCATAGGGCCTTGCGAAGTTCAAGAGACGTAAAGAGCGCGAACTGAATGGCTTGGAGGGTGGATTCATCTCAACTACATTCCAGTCCGAAGTATGATAGTGTGCTAGTGTATTTAACGACTTAATACAGTTTGGAGTTCAAATCTGGATGAGGTTCCGGGGTTTTTCCTGCTATTGCAGTTTTCTCGTTAACAAAAGTTCTGGTGTCTAGTGTTTTTCCTTTTTCCCATTATATTGTTTATCTTTATAATTGGATTTACACAAGTTGTATGTATTAAATCTTAGTAGATACGTCCATATAATTGTGATTGATTACGAGGCTTGTTTCTTGTAGAATTCGTATCTTGAGAGACAGATAACAAGTTTTAATTACTTGGAAGAATTTTGATTGGATTATTTGGGTACGATTAGATTGATCTTGGATATTTGATCGTCCAAGTACGCTTCTTACCAATCAGGTCCACAGACTCTTGTCTATGTACATACTGATTGGGAAGAGGCTAGAGATATAAACTCCATATACATATTGTCAAGGATCATTTAGTTGGTCTACTTGCAATTGTATTAGGTTTTATCTATACAGGTTACCAAACGAAAAAGTTGGTGTTGTACTTGGTGCCCTTGTGTTTTCAAGAACTTTATCAAGTTTGGCATGTGTTTATTTTCTATGTTATTTGTATTATATTCTCTATTATTTATATTAGAATTTTTTTTTATCAGTATTAATTAAATTTATAATGAGATTTTGTAGAGTGAAAAAACATAATAAAATTTTAAATAAAAAAGAAAATGTGAGAAATTAAGACAACTATCAATTTTAAATCAAAATAATTATCTTATGCAGTTGAAGATATACGTACCTCAGATATTTGGAAGAATACCATAACCTCATTTTTTAGCTTCCTAAATTTAAGGAAAGTTTAATAATTTTATTCGAAATTGGAATTGCAGTGAGACACATTTTAATCTAGAAAGAGATGTCTAGGGTGCGTATCAAACACGGCCTTAACTCTTCATGTAATTATGAGTTTATACTTGTTAATTAAGCATGTTTATGTTAGTGGGTTGGAGCCAAGTAATGGACAAAGCATATATAAAGGTAGTCATTGTAATCAGAAAATGTATGGGAATTGATTACAATGTAGTAGTCCACTGTGATTATTAGAGTTTCAATCCTCTCTGCTCTCTTTCTATACCTTGATTTTCGTCAAAATGGTAAGGGCAACTCTTGTTAAATGATAAAAAGAGAGCCATAAATTTATTCTTGGAGGTACCTTATATAGAATTTATGTGTTATCCCAAAACAAAAACAAAAAACTTTCAAATTTATGCAACACCTTTCTGTGATTATTATTCTGAATTTTATCTTCAATCTTATTTCTTTGAAAAAATTGAAAAAATCTCAAATGCATCAAGATATAATGGGAGTGATGATACTTCTTAACGGCTTAAGAATTAAGAACACAAAAAACTATGTGTCAACAAAAGAAAATCATTTTATATCTCATCAAGCACATGACACACACCTCAAGAACATGAATAATACCTCACCCGAAACTTTCAAATTTGAACTATAATGGTTTCCTTTTGCACTGAATAAATTTGTATACTCAAAACCAGGAGCCTTACTAAAAGTCCTTACAGTATTAATGCTGCTCGTAAATGCACGATATTTATAAGGTTTCTCTTCAGAATGAAATTTAATGGGGTCTGTAGAAACCATATCTCCATTCATAGGATTCCAAATGCCCCCTTACTAAAAATCATATCGACCCAAAATAATAGAAGAAAACATCACGTTGCCTTAAAATCTAGCCGTAACCAAATTATCAAATATTATTATATTACTAAATCAAGTTCCAATATATACTTATGTTGTACTAAAAAGAGATCCAACATCAATGCCAAAGATCTCAGCATAACCAATTTTATCTAGACCATTTGGTTGGATGTAAGTTAGTAAGTTAAGATAGAAGGTCTTAATTTGAGTTAACTTAAATACTCGTGACTTGTCACTGTTCCTTCAATGTCACTCTAAGCAACTTTTGCATATCGTCCATGCATGTGTAGGCCACGGAAACTCTACTGAGCAGATTATTGTTCGTAAAAAAACACTCTAATATGGGCTTTAGTGACGTGGGGGAGCCAGCCTATGGCAAAGGTGGAATCCAAGCTGACTCCCAAGCCCATTCTATAATAACTTTTTTTAAATTTCGGCCTTTTAACCTTTGATTGACTCCTCGGGAAAAAAATACTTTCCCTTACCTGCAATCCTAGCTTCACTCCTACTTCAGCGTACAACGCGACAGAAGAAGGGTCATTCTTGCTCGAAAACATGAAATTTTTCTTTTATGAATTGAAAAAGGCTCATGTGAAACCTCTATGAGTGGAATGGTATATCAGAGATAATGTTCTCCACTCTTGCTCAATAACAAAAGAGAGCCACAAAATTTATCCTTGAAGGAATCCATATACAATATAGATTTTGTGTGTTACTAATTAAATTATTTTGAATTTGTGCAATACCTTTTTATAATTATCATTCCGAACTTTTTCTTCGATCTCGTTCTTTGAAATCATCAAAAGTTGAAAATTCTTAAACGCATCCAGATTGAGGTTATTGAAATTACTTCTTAATTGACCAAGAAGAACACAAAGAAAACAAAATCATGTTTGTCTCACTAAGAACACGAAGAACACTTTAGAAACATGATAAATACCTCACCGAAAATTTTCAAGTTCGAACTATAATGTTTCCCTTTTAGACTATAGATATTTGATGAATTTTGAGGCTATTATAATTATGAACCTTAGATATCGATTTTTTTTTCACTAATCAAATTTTATTAATTTTTGTTATAAAATAATAATTACAACAACAATAATAATAAAAACAGTAGAATTACAAACTTTTGGTGGGCAGCCTAGCAACAAGCTGGGCTCCAACACCTTTTTGAATAGCAATGCCTAATGTATGAAAAATAAAACTACCAACTGAATACAACTGAGTTTTATAAACTCTCGAACATGAATGGAACCACTTTCAATCTATATAACCATATGCAAAACTTATATGTTGGTGTTATAATAAAGTCTACCAACGATTGTTGATTGAAAGCAAAATTTGATTTATAAAGTTTCTGAATCCCTGAAAAGAACTGCATGTAATTAATGACTTAAACATACGAAGAAATATTTATTATCATAACTTTACCATTATCATATTTTTATGAGAAAATAAATAACTACTATAATACTACCTGAGGTCTTCAACATCCTTGCAATCATCTTAATGAATTAGTGAAGACCTAAGTACCTAATGTGTATTAGGCTAACACCAATAAAGAAAATGAGAACGTTATATATATTTTTTAGATGATAAACCGATCAATTAAAGGGTCTGATTTTTGTGGACTGGTGCAAAAGTTAGCGTCAGATATTATTTTTCCTTAAATTGTGAGAGTATTTTGATAAATGTATAATCTGTATTAGAAAATAATTTATTTATCCAAGATAAAATACTTGTAAATAACCTTGCAATGTAATGAAATTTTAATTAGAATAAGTGGAGACCAAAACTAAACCTACCTCATTAGTATTTTTTGCTTAGTTTCTAAATTTAGATAATCTTGCGTCTATTTCCACAATTTTATTACAATTTTCTACAAATACAAGTTTCAAAAAAAGTTTTAAATGATTAATGATATAACTTTATTTGGTATTTCAACTTGGTTTAATCAATATTATTATAGTGTTTCAGTTTAATGTTATCGTAATGATTTATTTTAATATTCGAGATTGGCTTTTCTAAAAATGAAGAAGATGATGAGGAATTGACGAAAGATCTTAGTAGAGAATCAGAGTAAGAAGGGAAAAGAGAGTACAATAAAAAAAATGAACTGATGACATTATAGGTTTTGATATATATTTTTTTTTATTAGTGAACTTATATTTGATAAATCCAAAACATTTTTCTATAAAAAAATAAAATTCAAACCGGAGAAAACTGTTATTCATAAAGGAAAATACATATTTTATATTAAAGGATAATTTAAGAAATAACATAATAGTAAATAATCAATTTTACCATATAGGTTATAATCTCCAAGAAGAAATATATAATCTAATTAATATAATACGTGAATCTTGTTAACCTGTGTTGATGTGGCTTGAAAAGATTCCACTCATAAAAACGTGATCCAATTCCAATCATAAAACCGAAAAGTAGACTCTAGCGGTAACAAATAGTCATTGAGACAAAGTAACAAAAAATCTATTGAAGTACCCACGTTAAATATAGCTTTTTTCCCAAGACACATCTTATTGCATAGTCGAGCAAATGCACACATAAAAACAAGGAAGATAAAATAAAAGCAAACACGTGTGGTAAAAAAGAAAAAAAATGTGTGGAAAAAGTAAAATATACCCATTACTGAATAACAACATTTATAAGTCACTTAACTTATGAAATTACCTTTGTTTCGACATTTAGTTGATCATCAATGATATCAGCATACTCATTCAAAATTTTCATCTCATTTTCATAATTTTGAATCTGAAAGGTTAATTCCGTCACGGGATTGCTGTAAGGAGTAGCATACACTTCCATTCTAAGAGTCTCTCTTTAACATAATAATCTAAGTAAACTTGTGGGTCATTAACAGACGTGGTTCTAGAATCACTATAAAAAAAGTAGCTCTCCGAAAGGAAGAGTAATAATAACTATATTAGCATAATCCTTTGTTATCTTGTTTGTGGATATAAAGAATAACAAACCTTTTTCTTAAAACTCATTGATTCCCCGAACCTTATTCATTCCTTCTTTCTCCCTTTCCAGCCCGCACCTTCACCATCTCCAGTTTTCTTCTTCTCCATCTTCGGATGTGTCCTTATGAATTGTTGATAATTTCTTTCACATTACGAACACCATCGGTTATCTTAGGATTGGGGAATCTAGATGTTTTACTGATCAGCTTTTTATCAAAATCCTCATCTGGAAGTTTCTCAAACTTCTCAATCCCCTCCAAAATATCCTTGGATAAAAACTTCTTGTTGCGTGAAGTAACCAAAGAAGGATTCTCTCCAAGGAATTTTGAAATATCATCTTCGCTTGTATGGTTCTTCTTCTTCTCATTTTTATTTCTGATTCTCTCCAAATGTTTTCCTCAATATCTAGAACCATCTGTCTTAGGAAATTTGCATCTAGATGATTCCCCATTAACTTTAGTACAAGTATGTGCATCTGGGAGTGGTCTCTCCAAATTATCGAAATATGTTTGGGTAATGATTCTTCGTGTGATAAGTAATTAAACTTGGATTATATTCATAAAAGTCTGAACAACGGTAGAAATGGTCTTCACAATAACCTAGAGTATTAAGATCACTGAATGAGCTATTAGGTGTAATGGGAATATCTCTAGCTTTTGCAAGTATTTTCCATGTCGGAGACATTTTACTCAAATTAATTTCCCTGCCAATCGTATTCTTAAAAGCTTCCAAATTAGTAGGTTGTTGTAGGTTTGTACTGGCCCTAAGTTTTTCTAATATATAACTTGAATAATCGCCATACTCAGAAGGTAAAATAAAAAACTTACCAATAACTTGAACTTTACGATAATGATCTACATAAACTTCTAGGTTATCAATAGACGTGCTCCTAGAGTCACCGCCAAAATATACTCGCCGGAATAAAGATGGAGAAAATAATTCATAGTTCCATTAATATAATCATCTTCATCCATGCATATCAATCTGCGTACATCATTCAGAAAAGGGTTTTTATTAGTACTCGAACTATTTTAATATAATGTTCATAAAAAACAATACACTAACAAACTAATTAATTCACTCTCCTTCAATTATATATGTCAGGGGTTTGAATAAATAAATGCTTTTATGGTAATCAGTATATTTCAAGAGCATAAATGTGAACGAGTGACACAGTTTACACCCATAAATTAGAGGATATCTTGGAACACTTGCCTATTTTGTTTCTTCTTGAATGTATGCTTGGACAATAGATCATGAATTTCAAGTACACCATTAAGGGAAAAAAAACTTAATAAGAACTAATTAAATATATGACTGAAATATAATATAGTAAAGTGTATGTGTTAGAGCGTTGTTCGGTAAAACACGCAAGTTTTTCTATATCAAGCTTGTCATCAATGTTGGATGCATAAAACTATATATTGATTTCTACTATACTAAATTCAAGTCCCGTACTAGGTTTAGATTATGGTATTTGTATATTAGACATCACTAAATAACCCTCGAAGATTGAAGAATGAAGATCAAATAAAGACATTTGGAGAACTTCATCAACAAAGAGGCATATGAAGACTTAATCATTCTATTTACTCACATTCATTACTATTATATCTATATGAGACTATTTCGAAGGATTTCTAGTAGATTTAGTATTGAAAATAAGAAATTTTGAATCAAGCTTGTCTTGTTAAATATCTCGAAATATGATTCAAGCAATGGATGTTCATAGGTCCTTAGAAATCTAATTTTGAAATAATTTATCATTCAAGAACTATTTTTGTTTCGTATGGATCATTTGGAAATTGTCCAAGCGATGATATTTTATATCTATGGCGATTGGGAATGTTTCAAAACATCAAAAGAGAGTTTTATAACAAAGGAAATCTACACTTAGAGCAGGTACGGATAAAGGATACCTAGTGATAAGGGATAAGAGAGTTTCCACGGGAGTGTATCAAGGTTCTCCCGAATTTGTTTCTAGTGAAAAAGGATAGCTTATACTCTAGTAGTTTACCTAAATACCTTACGATAAAGATAAGAAAAGAAACGATAAAAGAGAATTCGTGTGAAATGAATAATAAGATAGATAAATAATATATCTGATTAAAGATTGTATGTAGAGATAATCTATATGCCTGTTTAGATAGGCTTCTACTAGATACCTAAAATACTAAGATTCTGAATAATAGAAACACTAAATTAGGAAATACTAGTAACTTGTAAATTAAGGAAGATGTCGTACATCATAAACTCTCTTCAATATTCAATAGATGATTATCGATGAATTTCAAAGGGACGCCAAAGTTTAATGATACTATTTCAATTATTGGATCTTTCTTAAATTGCTTGAGAAGGTAAGAGTATAAGACACTTCTTGTTAAATTATTGCAATTTGTATACATTTTTTGCCCGTTGTAATGCAAACTTTTAATGTCAGACCACTATATAAGGAGATGAAGCAAAATGGTTCAGGTTAACGATATTTGCAAACCTGGTATGCAATCAGAAAAATATTGCAAATAAATTGAAAGTTAGTTGGTTAAATAGGAAATTAACTATCTAGGACAAATAGGTGATTTTAATTTGACAAGATGAGACATTATTGGGATTGGGATTGTGATTTATATTTTTGTTATTATTAATAAAATTATAATATTTCTATCAAATAAAATAATATCAATCGACAAAACAACTCAAGTTGTCACCCACAATGGTTGGGATGGTAACCTTTGTTTTTCTAACATAATAGACTTTGGTAGTATTTTCCATAATTTGGACTTAGGATTTAGATTTGAAATAGTTATTGTTAGAGCACTGCTCGGTCGAACTCGCATGCGTTGCTATCTCAGCATGTTTGTCAATGTTAGTGATCAAAACTATAAGTCTTGATTTCTATTCTACTATAGCTAAGTCTCGGACTAGGATAGAAAGTGTAGTTGAGCTCAAGAAATCCATGGCGATCATCATACAAGACGAAGAACTACTCAAGGAACTGGTTGAACTTCGTCGACTAAAAAGGTATGTGTAGACTTGAACTTATCTATCACTCAAAAGTCTATCTACTCTATCTCCTATCTTGAGACAAAAGTCGTTTTGCTATATAGACTTTAATTATATACATTTGCTATTTCGAGCCGCGTTTATCTCGCTTATCTATTTCTCAAAATATATGTTGGTAAGCTTTCGCTTTGGCCAAGTTCATCTTTACCTAGTGACGAAAGTCATGTTATGTTTCAATCACTTGAAAATAGCTTTGACGAAAAATAGTTTGTGAATAACAACTATATAACGTCCTCTAAGAATGTTTCAATGATTGAAATGAGAGTTTAGATTATATAACCAACGTTGGATATAAGCATTGTGTGGCAACACATACATGTATAAGTCCTCATTCCTTGAACTAAAGTATGCGTACTTTGTTAATCAGGAAAACCGGAACGGAGTCCGTGAACTGTCGGAGGTTCTCTTCCCGAGAAAATCTGCTGGAGTTTGTGATTTTTTACAAACTTATTCCGGGTACTTAAGTCCGTGAACTCAGTCCGCGTACTTAAATTGGTTATTTCTAAAAACGATTATTCATGAACTTATACTTATATTAACTAAGGAATGCAAGTTTGCAAACCGTGGGTATAAAGTTGATGAACCGGTTCGAGTGAATCAAATTGTTTTTGCTTCGATTGTGTCTTGTATACTTCTATAAGATCTAAGAAATTTAACAACTCTCTAACTAGTTCATTTGAGTCATTTGAACTAGTTATGGTGACGAAGAACATGGTTGATATGAAAGTGCTCATATGGCTAACCATTTGGTTAACTACTGTTGAACCAACAAACATACATGTTTGGGTACGGTTACACAAACCTAAAACGTGCATATCATTTGTGTGTAACAAGCTAAGTTTTCGACCTAACGGTTGAAAGATATTAGCTTGAATCTAATCAGATTTTCATCTAACGGTGAATATTGAATGCTTTGTTACTAAGCTAACATTGATTGCAAACCCTAATTTGAAAGACTATATAAGGGAGAACTCTAGAAACTGGGAAACCTAATCCCCACACCTCCTGTGTGATATTAGTTGTATAAGATAGAGTCGATTCTCCTTTAACCTTAGGTTTCTTCCGAGACCCTGTAGGTTAACGACTTAAAGACTTCATCGGGATTGTGAAGCCAGACCAATACTACTTTCTTTTAGTTGTGTGATCTGGTCTTGCTGATTCTATCGTATTGAGTACAATCGTAACGATTGGCTTGAGATTGATATATTCGATAGGAAAGATATAAGAGTAATCACAAACATCTTCGTCTCATAGTTTGTGATTCCACAATATCTTCTTTCACCGCGTCGATTAAGATTGTTGTGAGGTGATTGATAATACTGAGCTGTTCTTCAGGAATATAAGTTTGGTTTATCAAAGTTCTTTTTCACCTTGATTTATCAAAAGACGGAACAAAACTCGTGGGTATTTCTATGGGAAACAGATTTATCTATTACCGTAGACTTTACTGTGTGATACAAATTTATTTATTAAAGTCTTCGACTTTGGGTCGTAAAAACTCTTAGTTGTGGGTGTGATCAGCTAAGGGAATCAAGTACGTAGCATCCTGCTGGGATCAGAGACGTAGAAGCATAACTGTACCTTGGATTAGTTTGAGATTGATTGGGGTTCAACAACAGTCCAGACTGAAGTTAGTTTGTAGTAGGCTAGTGTCTGTAGCGGCTTAATACAGTGTGTGTTCAATCTGGACTAGGTCCCGGGGTTTTTCTGCATTTGCGGTTTCCTCGTTAACAAAACTTATGGTGTCTGTGTTATTTCTTTTCCACACTATATTTTGTTATTTAATTGAAATATCACAGGTTGTGCGTTTGAATCAATCATTAGAGTATCCAACCTTTGGTTGTAAATTTAGGTTGATTGATACTTGAACATTGGTATTTGGTACCGTTCAAGTGATTTCTCTTGTATTCAATTAAACTCGCATATTTCTATTTCCTTGAGTAAGAATTGAATCGATAAATAGAGATATAACTCTTTGATATACTTTATTAAGATTGAGTCTAGTTGATTCTCTTGAAAGTATATTGGAGTTAGTCCATACAGATTGCTAAGTGAAATATTGGGTGTGGTTGTTATACCCCCGCATTTTCAGTTATGTTTAGCTTGTGTTGAATACCAAAAATACACGAATATACTTAGATAATTGGTTATTGGAATCTTGGGATTTGACATTTCTATTTAGATATTTTGTGATCTTGTTATGTCCCTATTTAGAGTACTAATTTTTAAAATTACTTCAATTGTTTTTGTCTTCCTTTATCCATACATTGACGCCAATATTTCATATTCTTCAAGTTTTTAATGTAATCTCAGGTACACTAACATGTAACTTCTGTAACCCATAAGCATTGGTGTGTCATAGTCTATTCTCATATACCATTTATCAATACTATCTCTTTATTTGTAATCCACTAAAGTCAACCGACTAGATTAGATTAGGCAATATAGTTTAATGATTCACTCAAATTACCTTTACAGAATAAAAATTGAAGATCACACGAAGATATCATTTGAAGAACTTCATCAACGGATAGTAACGATTACTGATTTTCCTTTAAGACTCTTGTTCATTTTGTCTATCTAATCACCATAACAACGTCAATGGCTTTAGTAATGAATAAAATGAAAAGAAGGTTCTTGTCACGGATAAATATTTTGGCTATGTTTTAGTAAAATTTCGATGTCAAGTTCTTGCATATCGTATTTCGAAATTATAATCAAGTAAGACGGACTATCTTAAAAAAATTGTTAGTTGAAGATGAGTTTTGAAAGTATAGTTTTGCAAGCTAACTCCTTAAGTTCGCAAAGCTAGTCAATAAGTTTTTTTGATATTTCAATTTTATGCTCATTGAATTCGCGAACCTAAATTTTGATCTCAAACCTAAAAAAGAGAAAGGTTCCTGAACTCCCGCCTTGGTTCTAGTTCGCGAACTTAGTGAAAAGAGAAAAGTTCCTAGACCCGAAATCTTACTTGGGTTTGTGAACCCCGTTTTAATTTCCCAAACCTTAATTAGAAAAGATTCTCATGGGTACTCTTTGTCTAATAGAGTTCGACAACCTAGTTACCTGGGTTCGTGAACCTAAAGTGTTAAACGTCCATAAACTTGTTTTTCATGAACCCATTGTGTCATGCGTAGAAATGTCTCACCCAACTCAAAAGGAATCTCCCTACTAGCTAGTCTATGGGTTAGAGGTCCAAGAGACTATGTCATGCAAGATAGTCTGTGGGGCGCAACCCTCGGTCAACTTAGCAGCGTTATTGGTACGAATCAATTCAGACACTACCAAAAGTTCATCTAAGAAAGATGAGTTAACCGTTGAAGTTTAAGAAGGTTCAATTTAAAACCTCTAAGCAAAAAAATTGAAATAAAGTGGTAAACAAATAAATGTTGTAGTTGCAGAAAATCCTACAACACACCCCTTATGATATTATGATAATAATTTCTAGATCTAATCATTTTTATCACATAATCATTAATATAAATGCTAGAAATATAAATAGATACAAGGATTTTTTACATGGTACGATCAATGTGATCTACATCCATGGTTATTCACTATGAGTGTTGAAATTACATGAGTATTACATTTAGATTCTCCATTAATGGGTTTTTGGTAGAGCTCTAGATCTAGTTTAGGCGATGGAGGAAGAAGATGATAATACTAAAGATAAGATTGACCCCTCTTTACCAGTGTGTCCTCCTCTTTTCTCTCTCATGCATTTCTCTTTATATAAGTGTTTACATAGTGGATGATAGCTAATATGTAGTGGAGTACAACTAATATTGCCTCACGCTCTTAATATTGATAATGACGCACACTTGATATGTTGTGCCATATTTTGCCCCTATAAATGCATTATGACATAAATTATGAAATAACTTATCTTATGCAAGGGGGATTCATGCAACATGGTGAAAGTTAGGGCTGAACATGGTTTCGATTTTCCGTTGGAACCGGATCAAACCAGACCAATTAGGAAGAAACAAAACCGAACCATTTACTAATGGATTGGTTACGGTGTAGAAAGTGGGAAACCGATAGTGTTAGTTTTGGTTTGGTTTGATCTCTAAAACCGAACCAAAAACCATTGGAAAACCGATTAATTTTTAAACTTAGTTTCTACCGTCGATTTACAAGTATTAGATTCTACCCATTGATTTAGAGGATAAATAGAAACCCTAAATCTAATATTTCATTATGATACTCTCCCTCTTTCTCTTTCTCCTTCTCTCAGTCGCCTCCCTTCTCCACCCCCAACTACAGCTGCTGCTACTCGACTTTTTTCTTCCCGTCTTCCTTCTTTTTTATTTGTCAATAACTAAATTAAGATATATTATATATCTTCTTTTGATCTCTAGAATTAGAGTAAGCTTTAACTATTCTTGATATTTTTTTTCCTGTAAATTTGTGTAAACCAATACTATCGGCAACTACGATTTTTTTATCTGTAAATTTGTGTATTTTTTTTTTTTGGTTTGACATAATTATTGGTTAACCAAAAACCACTGGGACAAACCGAAACCAACTGGAACCATTTGGAAACCGAACCAATGATTAATGGATTGGTTTGGTTTAGATTTTTAGAAACCAATAGTATTGGTTTCGATTTTGGTTTGGCTAGAAACCGAACCAAAACCGACCATGAACAGCCCTAGTGAAAGTGGAAGTTGAAGATTATTATTAACAATCGTTTTCGGGGGAAGGCTCTTGAGAGTGAAGCTTCTCGAGCAGACTAGAAACAGGACAAAAAGGATCCGCCAAATCTGGGAAAGGAGGTGGCTCCCTTCCCCACCGTAGATTAACGGGGTGCTTTTATGGGAAGTCATAGATGGGTGTCATATCGTTTTGTTTTTTATTTCTCTATCATTCAGTCCCGCATTTAGCCCATCTTTTTGTTTGCGTTTGCTTTGTCCCGCTTTCAGAAGCATTTTGGATAATCCGTCTGTCATTTATATTTATTGGTCACGCAGGTGGTTTAGTAGGACACGAGTCCAAAGTTGACCGGACCGATGTGCAGCCTAATCACTTCCTTTTTAGTATTCCCTCCGCTTCAGAATAATAAAATGGTAGAAAAAGAGTAAATTTTTTTATTTAAAATGTCAAAAGAAAACCACAACTAATTTTTTTTTAGCATTTCGAGTTCCAACCCCCCTGTAACCAGCCCTAACATAATCTTTCTTTGTTTCTCCAAGTTTTTCTTATCTTCTCTCTTGGAGTTGGGAATTTGGGGGAGATGATCAAATCAAATCCTCTCTCTTCCTTTCAGATACATGTTATCTGTTCTACTGTATCTTTTTCATCTGGATGGACTACTTTGTGCTGTGATTGCTTAATTCTTGAGTCACTCTTTCTCTCTCCTAGGGTTAGGGATTTGTTGCATTTTGGAATGGAGAATCCAAAAAATGAATGATCATGGTAGTCCCTTAGATGAACAGCGATTTAGTAAAACAAATGGAAAGGACTGGAGATGGCAACAAATTGGTCAGTACTGCTGCTTATAATCACCACAATCTTTGCCCTGAACATTACTATGGGATTTCACTTTTTTCCTTGTCAGTTTTATTTTCTGCTAATTAGAAGGATTTCTATTTTTTCCCACTTCATCTTTGTGATTTTGTTAATAAGCCGCTGCTGCTGCTGATAGCGATGCCAATGCCGGAGCTGGTCCTGTTGTTACGGACAATGATATTGAAATAAAGACAGTGAGCTACGTTGATGATCCTCCAGAATTCGAAAAGCTTTGCAAGCAGATATTCAATGCTTCCCCATAAGATCCGCACTATAAACCCCTTTTTAATCTAAGTGGCAGTAGTATTCGAAAGGAAATATAGTAATCGTCAAATGCGACAGGTAATCTCTGGTAAGCTGCATTGCTTATAATCTTTTCTATTTGAAATGTCATGTAATTTTTCCTGGATTGAACTGATTTCTAGCCATGATGTTGGTAAGTTGCACCTTATTGTTTGTAGTCAAAAGAAAAAACTCTCATGCTTAATTAGAGTTCATGACATCAGTAAGAAAAACTCTCATGCTTTTGTAGTTGTGTTTCCAAGAGCAATACAATTTTCTATATAGAATTGTAGGTGGTCAGTGAACCTGGATGTAGCTATTTCAAGAGTCTCATACTCATCAATGCAGCATTTATCCATTCATGTTTCCAGTTGTCTTGACACCCTTTTGTGAGAATGGGATCCGCAAACTGAATATTGTGGACAGAAACAACCAAGTTTTGGTAATTTTAATCAATTGAAATGTACAGTGAATGTAGATTGGGCAGTAAAGTCTAAATATTTTTATGATCTTGGGAATTTAATAGCTGTCATACCACCGTAGTTTTAGGTGTCGTGTGATGAGAAGAAGAATCTGTGCATGCAGCGACGCGTATGGCTGACAATAAATCCTTAGATTGGTTGTTAAAATGAGATTTGTTGTTTACATCGCCGTCTAGTTGTTTCCTTCTCTTCTTTGATAGAATTTTGGTTCAGAAGCACTTCCCTTGAAACCTTACCTTCTCATTTTCACTCTATAGGAATTGAAGAATTCATGGCAGATATGTTAAGCCTTCCTGAAGAAATTCTTCTGGATATATTTCTAAGGTTAGCAGTGATGTCACTGTTACCATTAAGGTTTCGTTGCCACTTATTAAACAGGAACGCGGTGAATTTCAATCAAAATCGCTTAGATCTCATTTAAGATATATACCATGGTCCATGGTTTCACGAAGAACAGTCGAAACATGGCTGCAACGTAATCGAAAAATATTTGATTATCTACCGTGATTTTTACTGTGATAAGATTGTAAAACAATTTTTTCTTATCAAAACATAAAAAACAATCTACATGCCCAACTTTTATTCGATTTGAAACTACGGAGAACAGTGAGAGAAGAAGCAGACCAGTGAGAGAAAAAGAGGAGAGAGACGAACTTACGATATGAAAATTCAAAACCATCAGATTTCATTACGTATACCCGATGATCCATATTTAGGTGAAGCTTTTTTGACCGTCTATGCACGAGGTTTGTTTGGTCATCCAACGGCTGGCATGAGCCTGTCAAAACTTGTTAGGAAGGAGGCTGTCAAGGGATCGCTCCTCAATTTTAAATTGATAGTTTGATAATAAGAAAAAAACAAGGAGAAAGATTATATTACCTTCCTCTATGCTAGAGTTATCATCTGATATATAATCACATAGAAGATCAAGAGGAATTGGTTTTTTGGAAGTGCCTCAATTGTTCTAGTAGAGTTATCATCTGATATATAATCACATAGAAGATCAAGAGGAATTGGTTTTTTGGAAGTGCCTCAATTGTTCTAGTAGTTAAAGAACTTCTTCGTGGAGTAAGCACACGCTTTTCGGTGCTAAATGTTGATTCATAGGAAGCGGAAAATACATGTATGGGTGATATATTATTTGCCATACATGAGAATCTCTTATATTATTAGCCTCCCGCCAAACCAATATGTCAAAGCTAGTTTTGGTCTCACTTGAATCACTTATTTCACCATCAGATTCAGATTCATCCAACACTTTCATTAAGGCCCTAAATCCTTCACCTCCAACCATTATGAATGACATGTTCTCATCTTTAATTATAAACTCAACAAGAGCTCCTATGCACTTATCATAACTATAAGTAAATGCAACTACTTTACCATCCTCACCTAGTCGTGGGGGCTCAAACTTCAAAGTCAGTTGTCCTCCCTCCTTCTTCCTATTATGATGTATGGTGCATCGCTTCAGAGGTTTCCATAAGCCAGAAAACTATTTCTTCTAGTATGTATTTTCAACCTCTTCTTACAATGCTTACACTGTGCTTCCTCTGCATTTTACCTTATGAAATCCTCCCGAATTTTTGAATTGATTTGTTTGGACTCCTTCACGGCTCCATAGTCAGCAGTAGTTATATCTTTAGTTTGAGCCTTATGTGTAGCTTGTTGAGCATCAAATGCAGGTGTAGGTACAGATCAATTTCTCGGCTCCATTACCAGCAGTGTGTAGCCTGCTCCATCACCAGCAAAAATTGTATCTTTTGAATTGATAAATTTGAAATGTACGCAATAGCCATAAACTTTTTCCATTGTTTGATTGGGCAATTTCCAAAAGATCAATTTAGACAAAAATAGTTTGTGAACAAGAAGTTTTTCTAATTAATTAAGTTTGCTAAAGATCTACGAATATACATTGATCGAGTCATCTTTTGAGAGTTCAACCAAGGCAAGCTTGAACTTGAAATTTATTCTTTGCAATGTTAAGTATATTAAAATCATATGACAAAGTCAAATAAAATAAAATAGTAGATGCACCGAGTAAATAGGATAGGTTAGTCTTCACATACCTTTTTGTTTATGAAGTGCTCGCAAATATTTTTATTTGTTCTTCAGTCTTCAATTTTTGATGGTATTCGTTGATATCCAACACTCAACTACAATGCTC
This sequence comes from Papaver somniferum, assembly GCF_003573695.1. Lineage (NCBI taxonomy): Eukaryota > Viridiplantae > Streptophyta > Magnoliopsida > Ranunculales > Papaveraceae > Papaver > Papaver somniferum. Next base: position 13,849,984 of record NC_039365.1, on the reverse strand, counting down.
TAATCCTAGTCCCAGACTTGATTTTAGTAGACTAGAAATCAAGATATAGTTTCATATATCTGATATTGACAACGAGCTTGAGATATAAAAATTCGTGAGTTCGACCGTGCGATGCTCTAACAGTAAATTAACATGTGCCTTATATATATAAACATGTTGTACTTATTTAAATTAATTTTTTATCACCTTCGGTTCAAAAAAATGGCATTTGATTTAAATGATCAAATAAAAATTGGCTTTGTATGCTTATAGCATGTTGAAACTCAATTTTAGAGAAAACATTACTCTATATTACTCAATTTTAGAGAAACATTACTTTATATTTAGTTGTTAAATAATCTTTATCGAACATTTCTTTACTTCCGTTTTTCTTTTTGCTTTTATTGCTTTACACTATACTAAACATATGCATTTTGTAAATGAAATTTGTAAAAATTGTAGTATCGCTGCAACTTTTAATATTTATATAAACGCTTCATATGTCCATAAAAGTATCGACAACAAAAATTATACTTTAATTAAAAATGAAATTAATATTACATAGCTCTACGTTCCTATCAAAAATGAGCATATTCCGAGACGTTTACACCATCTACTACTTTAAAATGAGCCGTTTAAAATAAATAGATTTTTAGCCGTTGAAATTAAATGGTAGATTGTGAGGTTTTATATTTCGGAATTTGCACATTTTTGGTAGGCATGTAGAACTTGGCAAGAGAAACATATTCCTAAAATATTAGATTCAAATCCGTTATGTTTCTGTTTTTATTCACAAAAATGACGTCTAATATGTGAGATAGTGTGAGAATAAAAGTGTGAAGGGATCGTTCCTCTTTAAGTAGCCAAATAATCTTTAGTTCCTCTCATATATGATAGAATAATAGTTTATCAACTTCATAACAGTTGCTATAAATAAATTTGATAACATGTCGGACACACTGTCCATGATATACCCAAGGCTTAAATTCACGGTGTAATGAAAATTTGTGCATGAATACATTATGACATTGTAACTAATGAAAATGTTAACATACAAACTTGTACAATCCAATGATAAAGAATTACTCAATTATCTATGTGATTAGCATAATAGATCTAAGAACATTATACTCAACAAAAATAAGTAATTAATAATGCAGTTAAGCTAATAATTAAGTCTTATATGAATTTTGATTAATTCTTACCATCAACAATTGTAGATTGAACTACAGTTGGAAGGTGGTGAGTAGAAAAAAAAATAAGTAATTAACAATACAGTTAAGCTAATAATTAATTAGTATATGAATCTTGATTAGTTGTTACCATCAACAGATGTAGATTGAACAATAGTTGGAAGGTGGTGAGTAGAACAAGGATGGTTGAACTTGTAGTTGAATTCATATAATTGAACATTTTGTGAAAAAAATAATAATCACAGAATCGATGTTCATAATCATCATTCTGAAATGTTCTTTCTCTCTACCAGTATAATTCATAAACACGAGGAAATGAAAATGTGTGCTTCCAAAGCGACGATTTTTATTATTTGGATCCAAGTGACGTATAAGTGAGATGCTATATAATAAGAAATATAAACCATATCGAGAAAATACAATCACAAAATCAAATCTAACCATGATTTTTCATATTGAGTGTTGGTATAATATTAGTGTTCACTTTTCTTGATATGATATGGCAGTATAAACAATTAAACATAGTGACTACTATTAAGAATTTTGCTGATTTACATAAAACGGATGTTTAAATACACTTACATGTACGATAGATATCTACATATTTTGTGTTTCTTAGAAATTAAATAGGGTTTGCAGCACGAAAAAGATAATAGGCATATTTACGTAAAACACGAGGTGTTGGTAGTAAATTTCATACTTTATTTCATCTTTGTTTGTAAGGATAATACTGTATTATTAGATATGTGTTTGTACTGCATTTTAGATACATCGCTAAGTGAACATATGGAGAAGTTCTCAAACAGAACGTTATTGCTTAACTGTATAATACAATTATCTTATTTAGGGATTTTCGTTTTTGATGATTTATAGAAATATGCTGGTAACAAGAAAAGTTAAAACTGATTTCACAGAAAATACATAGAAAGCTACACTGAGAACTAATGAAGATTGTACAAATGGTGAAGACATATGCCAATCTTTTTGTTGTTGATAATTAGGATTTTCTAGCGCATTATTTTGTGTGTGTAAAGTTTTTGAATCAACTTTAGTAAATGTTGTATGCATTGGGACCAATCTAGTGTTTCTTATTAACTTTTGTGTAATCCTTGATTCACATTATTTTTTAATCTCAGACTACACTGTTAATACTCTATCTCCAATCATAATGCACTTATTGGAGGTAAATTTTTGTGTATTTAATTCTGTTTTTTAGGTTATAAAATTATCAATATCAGTAAAACAGTCTTGTATACTTGTGATTTTGGTGTATATGTGCGCGTTGGTGGTTAGGCATATGAGAATATACAATATTTATTACACTACACTTTTGAGGATTGGTGAGGATCACCACCGCCATTTACACATGGTATAATTACTTATTTTGTTAGTCTTTGATGGATGATAAATGTACTTACTCTATGGATGTTCTTTAACGTTTTGTTTTCACCCCAGACACTCTAGCTTTCAGCGTACTAGTGAAATATTATCTTTATTATTATCAGAACTTATTACTTACATATTTTGCGCTATTAATAGTTTAGTAATAAATTGGTTTATATTTATAGTTGTTGATATATCAACTACGAATATTTGTGACTATGCTTTTCATCATCAAACCATACCAGACCTTTGTGAGATGGAGGAGTATATAGGTTCATATGTTTAGAGTCTTGGTACGTAAATTAATAAGGGACCATTTTTAATGGTCAATATATGCAGGGATGTCCAACGCTTTGTGACATGCTACTTGTGGACATGATAACGTAACTGTCAAAAGTGAACGATCTTTCCTATTATATATTGTATGAATGTGCAGGTTATCAGTGAATTGGTCTGCATGCGTATCAATTATGTGTCATTATGGACATGTAACCAATAACTATCTGAGGCTTTTGAACTATTTAATTAACCATCATAACTGATGTCTGATCATACCACCATCCTATTTATGCTGAGAATTACCCCAAATGGAAGAACAACGATAGCTAATGACCAAACAAAAATACCCAAATGTGGTTACAATTATAAAAATCAAGGTATTAAATGATATTTTTGTTTGATTTATTCCTTTATATATCACTTGTCAATCTTATGGTTCATATCACATGTTTTATTGCATTCTACTAATAAATATAGAAGAGGTCACGAGATTAATAAATATAGAGAAAACATAATTATTATTGTGACTGTTATTTATGATTCATAATTGAAGTTAGTGTCTAAGAAGATCATAGAAATGCCCACATATAAGGATGATACAACTCTAATAGTGACAGATAATTGAGAAAACAATAGTAAAAACGAGTTGGATGGATTTATACCTTAATTTTGTCGGTCTTGTAAAAAATAACCATAAATAATGAAATTAGATTTATTTGTCTATTTCACTGACTAAGTCTCGTATTATTATAATTTATGATGGTTATTACCTCTCCTTTGCATCATATTTTTTAACCATCGATTTGAATTACTTGATTTGTATTTGATAATTTCTTCTTTGTGAATGTACACGTGTAGTCTCATACGGAGACATGGTTAATGATGTTTCCGCTTGGGGGGCAATCACAATGTGTATCACCATGGGGTTCACCTACCTGGTGAGGTTTGTCAGTGTGTCCGGTGCTCGGACATGCCTAGTTTCTTCGATGGTATAACCGATTGCAAATACTAATGTATTTGCTACATTTGCTTGGGACATCCTTCGTTACTGAGGTTTATGGAGCAATTAAACCAAAGAATAAATTTTGTTGGACTTGAGTTATATGGCTAACTTGATATAATAATAATTATAAAGTTTTGTACTATTATTTTGGGTTATAGGTATTCGAACCAAAAATTGCAGGAAAAAAAAGTCATACCTAGGTAAGTGGTCGATTTAGTAACATATTTGGAGCTTGACCATGCAACAACACAAATTAGGTCAAAAAAATTGAATTTTACGAGCTTCGGAGTTTGGAATGTTTTTTAACCTAAATTTATACTAAATTACAAAAGATACTTAGTAGTTTATCATTCATTATATATGCTCACATCAATCCATGATAAAGAGTTGTTGTACCTAGAGGCTAACTTATAAGCCTAGTACTATTTTAATGGTGCAATTGTGCAAGAGCAACAATTCTAGTGTAAGTTGTGATAGACACATTTTTGTGTCTGAATTGTCCTCAGTGTCTCTATTGGTAGTGCTTGATTTTGTACTTATTATGGTGTTTTTATGTTTGTGTAGGTGTTTTTGGAGAAATACACTTGTGCGAAAAAAGTTGCTCAAAAAGTGCTATTCGGACCCCTGGAGGACATTTGCTATACGGACCCCAGATTTGGCTAAGGGACACCCAAGGTTATGCGTAGCCCAAATTCATCCTCAGCACCCATATGCTATTCGTACCCCGGAAAAGGATAGGGGCACTTCATCTTCAACATTTCAAAAAAATATTTTGGCGGGAAAATATTTCCATTCACTGGCAGATTTTTCGATCGGATTTTGGAGAAGTTTTTGTGCGATTCAATCGCTGAAACTTTATGGGTAGTTGTGATATGCCCTAACAGAGCTGGTATGGGTGTTTGTTTCGATCAAATTTGGTTGAAAAATCCGTGAGAAGAAAACAGGGTATCACGTGCATGAGAGGAACAGTTCACGGGATTGCATGAGTTTTGGAGAAGTTAAACGTGTTCTGCTCATGTTTGATGACTCGAGCAACACTTTGGACCTTGACAAAGATAAATAAGGAGATTTTACAGATGTAGAAACGCGTGAGAAGCTAAATCAGGGAAGAAAATATTCGCAGAATATTTTCTTTACTGCCCGAGTTCAATGAAGAATATTGAGAATTATGGCGTGATTAAATGAGGCTGAAGAGTATAAATAGATTGATTGGATCATAGAGAAGGGGGACGGAGAGTTTGGGGTCGAGAGGAGAGCTCAGGAGGCGTGAATCAAGAGTTTTCAGAACTCTGTTTCTGCTGCTGCACCAAGAACACGAAGAACAAAAGACCACCAGAGGCAGTCGTTTATCAACAATGACAACGACAGCCACACGAGGGTCGCAGAGTTACAACAACATCAGTTCTTTTCTATCGTTCTTTGTAACAGTGTTTTGCAACAATTATAAACGTTGCAAACACCCAATTTTCATCATTTTCTCCATTTCATCATTTATACACCTACTTTGAGCAATGAAATCAACTTTTGAGCGTGTTTCCAACATTATGATGAGCTAAACCCAATGCTTGGGGCTATGGAGGAAGCCATTGTTTCGGTAAAAGTGATATATTTATATTAATTAATTACAACAACTCTATTATGATTTTGGCATTGAACTAAAAATTTTTGTTATGATTTTGATTAGTTAGGTGTATTTTCTCTTGATAGAATATGCTTGCTTTAGGGTTTTGATATTCTATGCTTGGATTAACAACTATACTTTTGGAAATCTACATGTCTAGGCAATACTATTAGAATCAATTTGAATGTTGAGTTGCATAATTATTGTTTTATTAAATCACTAATATCAACCAATGGTGGAATCCTAGCCCTATTCTCTCCATAATTTTCACAACATCTTTTTAATTTAGTTCGCTGTTTTTATTTATTAAAAAAAAAATCTAAAAATCCGCTTTCACAAGTCTTGAACAAATCATATTACTACAACAACTTTGAAAACACATCAAATTTTTGGCGCCGCCGATGCGGACTTGTCTTTAGGCTAGAGTTTTTAGATTTTTTTTTTTTTAGGTTTTTATTTTATTTGTTCTTCTTTACGTTTTTGGGTTTTTGCCTTTTTCTTACAGAATTCGGAATTTGGAGCGAAAGAAAATTTTGCCAAAGCTTTTGGTGAATACTTAAAGACTTCTAGTGAAAGGCAAAGCGAAAAGAGCGAAAGAAGAAGATTTTTTTACTTTATAAAAAAGAGAGGAAAAAAAAAGACATTTTTATTTTTGTAGAATTTTTTTTTTAGACTTTCTTTTTCTTTTGCACATTATATTTTTTTTGGACTTTGGACTTGGGACATTATTTTTTTTAAACCCTACGGAAGGGTAGTTTAAATATAAACTGTTTGCAGAGAAGGACGGTGATTACAATATCACCTCGGCCCCTCGGGTTCGTACACGACATAAGAGTCGTGGCCCGAGTCAACTACAAAGGTTCATCCCCTGTCTGGTACGGGAGGTAAGTTTGTCGAAACACTCGCGAATCCCCTGTCGGCGAGTTACTGTCTTCCTTCGTATGCATATATGTTGAGGACTTGAAAAAGACTGCTTTAATTTCCTAGTAAAGGGCAAGGACTAGCCATACAAGATAAGGGTTCGGATTTCATCACCGTTCTCTTCTTGCCCGCCTCAGGAAAACGACACCAAACGCGAACCTAAGCCTAAAATTTTGACTAGAACGAGACCGATAGGGTAACGAGCTTAACAGGAAAGTCATTCGAAAAATATTGGTTACTCTTTTAAGCATACTTCGAAGTTCTTGACGGTTTCTGTAAGTTGAATGCGTGACTGCGCCGCCTTGTAATACCAGTGAGGCCTTGGGTATCAAAGCTCCACCGAGCTTCCCTCGCCTCTACTCATCTTACTTTGACTCGGATTGATTCCAGAGGGGTTTTCTTAAATTGTAACGAATTCTCATTCGAAGGATTAGAAGCTGGTCTAGAAACAATCTAAGTGGAGCCATCATGCTTTTTGTTTGCTAGAAATTAGTAGGTTTGCTGTGGTGGAGTCAGCCTTGTTTGTGTTTGCATAGAACATCCCTTCTTTTTTAGGACTTTTCTTTTTGATTTTGTTTTTCTAGTGTATGCCCAAAGTTTTTAAACGGGTTTGGAAAAGAAACACTCTAGGTCGTTTGATTAGTGACAAACCTAGTAGTTCTTCTTGTGAAGGCGGGGAGCTCGAAGACTCTTCTTTTCAGAGCCCCGTTTTTGGAAACTTCAGTTTTGAGAATCTGTCTCTTTGTGAGGAAAGTACCCCTAGTACTCTTAGTCCTTTGGTAGTGCCAGAAATGGCAACTTTGAAAGCTTTGCTAAACCCAACTAGGACCTCTCGTCCGTCTTGTATCAAGTTAGCTGAAACCGAGGAAAATTATGAACTGAAACCTGGGACTTTACAGATGCTCCCAATGTTTTTAGGGAAGGAGAATGAGAACCCTTATTTTCATGTTAGGGAATTTGAGGAAGTTTGTAGTACTCTGAAAATTAAAAACCTAAGTGATGATGCATTGAAACTTAGGTTATTCCACTTTTCCTTAAAAGATAAAGCCAAATCTTGGCTGTATAGTTTGGACTCTGAGTCAATTGAAACCTATGACCAACTTACTTCTGCCTTTATACATAAGTTTTTCCCAAGGCATAAAACATCGTCTATTAGGACACAAATATATACTTTTGCCCAACAAGAGGGAGAATGTTTATATAGGTACTTAGAAAGGTTCAATGACTTGATATCTCAATGTCCTCATCATGGTTTGGAGAAGGTTAGGTTAGTTCAGATCCTCTACGAGGGTTTAGATTATTCAACAACAACCATGGTTGAGTCCTTATGCACAGGTGGGTTTGAGAATAAAACTGTTGATGAAGCGATGACATTTTTGAATGAAATCGCCGATAAGACCCAACAATGGGAAAATAGTAGGGAACCACAGAAAATAATTCTTCTAAGTAGAGAAAATGTTAATAGGGTAGAACGATCTTATGAGTCAGATGCCAAAATAGCAGCTATAGCCAAAAGGTTAGAAGCCTTAGAATTAGGTCATTCTAGTGGTAGTAGTGGAAGAAATGAGCCTTTTTGGGAAGGCCATGTTGTTGAAGAGCAAGCCAATGCTCTTTATAACAACACTAGGTTTGATAACCGACAGAAGTTTGACCCATATTCACAAGTCTTGAACGAATCATATTACTACAACAACTTTGAAAACACATCAAGTTGCTATGTAATTTATGAACTAGTCCTATCAGTATAAACATATCTTTTAGGTCTAACCTAAACAACCATTTGAGTAACCACTATATTCTTTTACATACTTAATATACCTGCTTGACAGGGTTTTTTTTTTTTTTATGAGTTTTCTATTATATCACATATGAGAAATGTATGGTGTGTAAACATGTGTTATATATATTTAGTTATTAAATAATCATTCTTGAGGATTTTTTTTTCTTGGGTTTCATTGTTTTCCACTACAATAAACAAATGGGTTTTCCAACAGAAAATTGTAATAATTGTAGTATCGTTGCAATTTTTAATGCTAGATAAAATCCTCACCTGACCAAAAAAGTATCGACATCAAACCATATTTATTTATTTTTGATTGATGTTACTAATAAAATTTATTTATTTTTGATCGACATTACGAATCAAATTTAACTAGTCAAACAATCTTTAATTCCCCACATATATGATAAAATAATAGTATATCAACTTTGTAACAATCATATTGATAAATTTTAAACACATGTTGGAAACACCTTCCATGATACACCTGAGGCTTAAAGACCTGGTGTAATAAACATTTGTGCATGAAAATATCATGACACTAAGTAACAAAATTAGTGTTAATATACTAGTCTGTACAAATCCAATGATAAAGAACTACACATTTATATATTTGAATAATAAAATAGATTTAAGAACATTATACTCAACTAAAACAAATAATTAACGATACAATTAAGTTAAAAACTAAGTAATATATGAATATTGATTAGTTCTTACTACTAACAGATGGGTACTAAACCATTGTTTCAACGTGCTGAGTAGAAGAAGGGTAATAAAAAATTTGTAGTTGAATTCACACAATTTCATATTTTGGGAAAAAAAACATGGAACCAGTGTTCACAATTCGAAAACGTCGTTTCTCACTACCAGTATAATTCATAATCATGAGGAAATGAAAATATGTGCTTCCCAAGCGAGGATTCTTATCAATCAGATCTAAGTGACTTATAAGTGAGATGCTAGGTAATTTTTAAGGAACATGAAGAATATTGAGAAAATACAATCATGAAATCAAATTTAACCACAGTTCGTCGCATTGAGGTGTTGGCATAATATTAATACCCACTTTTACTGATACCATATAGTAATATCAACGATAGTGATTGATATTAAGGATTTTGTTTAATAAAGATTTTGACTTTAATCTTATTTTCATAAAGTATATGTTTAAAACACTTAAATTTATAATTCATATCTTCATTTTTATGACTTACTCAACTATAGACACAAAAGTTTAGTATTCAAATGAATATCGTTCTATGACCATTTCTATTTATATTCTTTCAAGTTAAAACATAATATGTGAAGTTAAGTTTAATATAATGACTTTAGTATTAATGTCCTGGTCATTATGTTATGACCAAAGTATATCAAAGGGAATAATATACAATAGTTGTCTCGACAACTTTAGTATATGGAGTTACTAATTAAGTATAGTTTATCTATGAACTTCATGTTATCGACACTACACTAATTGGTAACTTGTTATTGTTTAGTGTGTTGAACTTTTGGGTGAATTCTTACTTTAATATTTATGTTATAAAGCAATTGCAGAAACAAAATTGTAGTAATGTACTTGCAAAAATTGTTTCGTAGTCAAAATGGGATTCAAAATTGATCTTAAGATCGATTCTAGATGTAGGACCAATCCTTGGATAAGACCGATCAATCATGGAAAAGATCGATCTTAGGACTGATCCTGACGATATATGAATTGTTATTATATTTTATTTTGGTATGTTATCTTCATGCGTCTTGCAGACATCGGGATGTACACAAGTTAGACTCTGAATGTTCATAAATGTTGACATAATATTTGAAGGTTTCACCTATTCGTCACCCACAGTTTTCCCATTTACCACTTGCCTCACAATTTCTAAAGTATAAGTAGTTTTAAATTCCATTTTCCTAATTACCACCTATAAAAATCAAATTAAGTTTGACCTATAATGATTTACATTCTTTTTGGCGTCTTCTTCTTCAATAATCCTGGTTTAGTCCCTATTTTTATTGAAACACCATTAAAACCAAAAATTATTAACCCTGAATAAGGTATCTACTTAATTGTAGTACAATGAACCCTTAATACCAGCAGATATGTGCCTAAGCAATAAGAATCAAATGACAAACTTAAATATTTGTTAAAACAATAATGAAACAGACAAGTTAATCCAGACAAATCAATTCTGGGATGGAGGACTATTCAACTTTTGAAAATGTTCAATATTCAATCAACTATTTTGGGATCATAAGTTCGCAATCACACATGCATAAGTTCACAAATACTAGGTTTAGCTTTTATCCCCTTTTTGACTTTGTTTTTTATTGAAAAACTCCTTTTTTTTTGGGCGTCTCAAACAAGATTGAGAAATAAAAAAGAGGTGAAAGAAAAGATGATCGAAGGTGGTGGCGGGTTGGTGGAGAAGGAGTATTGCAGGTTCTTAGTTGGATGGTTTTAGCCGATGGGTGTAAATAGAAAGTCAATGAAAATCAATGAGTGGTATTTAGGAGATATGAGAAATTTTATAGGTGGTAAATAGGATATTTAGGGGTGTGAATTTAGGTGGGTGGTAAATAGGAAAATTATGGGTGGTGAATAGGTAAAACCTATTTGAATATGTAGTGAACTCCAATATCTTATTGTTCAAGTATATTTCTTTGATAATCAAGATTCCAGAATACCGATTTTAAATATTAATATTAAATATTATATCAAAAATATATGCTTACCAATCCCATAGGTTTCTACATGATCTAATTGACATACTAGTCAAGTGGATGGATGTGTGCTAGCTAATCTTAGTTGTCATACTATGAGAGAAATCAATGACGAGTTGGAATACAATTAATATATTTTAATTTTCGGAAATAAATGTATATTACAAATCTTAAGAATTTTCAAAATTTGTAGATATTGTTTGCACACATGCCTTTCTCATAAAAATATAAATAATGAGTCTTGTATTCTTATAAACTCATCCCTAGAACATACTTTTGTAGTGTGGGAAAACTGAACTGAAAAAAATAAGAGTAATCTTATTAGGCGAAACATCTTACATTACATTTCATTTAAATACTTTTTTGGGATCAAGAAACTCTAGTAGTATCGTTGGTGGAAAAGTAAGAAATGGTATTGTCTTTTAATTTCCTTTTGGTCCATGATGACATGAAATTCATAGCAGCAATTTCAAGTAATACATTGAAATAATCTTGAGGTCATTATTGTTACGGTAAGATTATACAAGGTGAATATATGTATTGGTTGATATCGAAAAGATTGGGTTGTACTTGGTATCCTCGTCATTTCATCTACTCCTTCAATTGAAATCACACCAATGTTAAATCATCAATTCTCTATTACCTATATCAAAGGTCATATTTTTGTTGTCATCATATATCATATATTTTTATTTGTTTTTTCCATGGAATATGTCTTTCTAAAAGAGTAGAGTTTTAAAATTCAAAAGTCAAACAAACAATACATTTACCGGATATAAAAAACAAAATGATTTGTGACTCCCAAAATCCCTACTTCCATTACCCCCAACATCAGGTGACGTACACATAGGATAGAATTTCCATTGATTATGAAAATATCTCCTAAATATATGTTACCAGATTAATTGTTAAGGAGTAATGATACACTCACCGCGGGCTGGTCTCGCGATGTATACCGACAAGAGGAAAAAAGGGAATTCCCTTGTGACTCGACGGTTTGCAGGGGGTGGGTTAAGTGTGGGTCTCACCCCCTCTCTCTCACACAAACAGAATCCGCGGGATGTTAATCATTCTCGATTGTTAAGTGAGAGAATTTACTGGGTTTTTTTGTTAATTCCTTAACATACAAAATCTGGATCTTCTCTCTAATATCAAACAAAGTATGCATCTGAATCTGAATATTTAATCGAATCGAGGGTCCTCTTATTTGAGGATCGCGCTCTACATTTTCTTTACCCTAGTATTTTGTCTCAAGTTATTTGTATGCTGTTGTAGATGGACGTGGATGATGAAAATTGTAACTTTTAATGAGGATGTGAACGAGGACAATGAGGATTTCGAGTTTAGCAATGAGGAAGTTGTAGAAGCCGAAGAAGGTGATGATGATGAATGCATAGATAATGAAATACATGCTGGTAAGATTTTTTCTATTATTAAAAGATATGGAAAAATACTAGGATTTGCGGCCAGGAAAAAAAAACCATCGCAAGAATGAAGCAGGGTTTATTATAAGTGTGTCTTACTGTTGTAATCGACAAGGAAAACCCAATAAGAACAAAAAACCAGCTAAACAAAATAAGATAAACGGGTGTGGGTGTAAAGTTGCATTAATTGCACGTCTAATCATGGCTATAAATGGGAGATTTCGACCTTCCACATCTAATTACATTCAGAAGTTGTACACTAACGATAAATACATGGAGTTCTCACATGAAATAAAGGAATCCGTTAGTTGCAATGTACTTAGCTTGGATGATAGTCACGAGGTATCTGAATATGTTATTCAATAGGATATTTGGGTAATTGATCAATTCTTGCAAAAAGATGAAGTTTGTCGTAACATTTGAAAAAATCGAAACTTGTGAGAATGAAATGGAGAAGGATGCAAAATCAGAAATTTCAGTTGATGATGACACATCTTCAGAAGATTCGGACTCTGAGAGTGAGTCTGGTTCTAATTCTGACGATAGTAATTTGGTGAAAGCGAAAAGAATAAAAAAAGGAAAACAATAGATTTTGATGTTTGTAGTTGCAAAAGGTTTGACAGTAAAGGAATCCTTTATAGGCATACGCTCAAGATACTAATACTTAATAAGATCCGATCTATATCTGACAAATACATCTTAAGAAGGTGGAGAAAAGATGTAAAGAGATCGCATACAAAGGTTATTGTAAATTTAATTTTTGGAGAATAGTGAAGCAAGCTTGCATTATAACCAGAAGTGTAGAAAGTTCAGCGAGGTTGTAGATTTGGCTTCAGGAAGCGATGAACAATATAAAGATGTTAAAGGGTGGTTAGGCTGTAAGATCGATGAGATTATTGTTAAGTAAAAGGAAGCTGAAAAGGCGAAGATGGATGAGGCTAAAAAGGTTGTACCAGCGGTCGATGTCAAAGATCCATCAACTAAGAAACGTCCAGGGCGCCCTAAATCTACAAGACTGAGAGTTAAGAGGAGTAAGAAGAAACGTGCAACGAAAAAATCATCAGCCAGGAAAGATCATGTAAGGATTCTATCTTTTCCTTTGGTGTTTTTATACAGATAACTCTAGCACGTTGTATAAATTGATAATCTTTAATCTATATTTAATTAATATGCTCTTAGTATCATGTATTTTACACTGTACATGGTATATGAATGCTAATTATTATGTGTTGAAGAGTTGTGTTCAACTGATTGCTGAATATTGGTTGTAGGATATTATTATCAATGAGCCAATGATTTAAGATAATGTTATGAAATCCCAGGAACCACAACACATACAACAACAACGACAAGTACAAGGGGCGTCCCAAAGAGGTAGAGGAACAAGATGAGGAAGGGTCATACCAGGAGGACGAGGCACGAGAGGAGGACGATGCACACATGTGAACGACCTTCGTGGTACCTACACGCCCCATCTAAGTGGTTCGTATTTGAGCCATCCCCATAAGAAATATATGAGTTCTCCCCATTTACTGATATGAGACGTACCATTCCATATGGCAGTACTTTTGTGCCTTACACTGACCATCCTGTAGTCCCATCTGGAACTTCTATGGTAAGTGGTATATGCAAATTGTCTATGGAATTTTTGAAAGATAGTTTTCTATTAAGACTCTTATGTAGTGTTATTTTGATTCTTATCTAGCCAACAATGGTCACAGCACAAGAATTTAGTAGTACACCAACAAATACAAACCCGGTTTCATTCTCGGAATTGCTGGTCAAGTATCATTTTATTTTTACTCAAACCTTGTTTTCTTTTTATTCAAAACCTTCACTACAACCTTTATTCATTATTATATATTTTTTCCACTGAATAGGAGTCGAATCTTAACCCACGGGATCTAGTATAATGAAGTTTCACTTAGATTTTACAAGATGTCAGATGTTCCGTTTGATGCCGATCGAATCTTCAAGGACGCTAGCTGTTATGTTTAGAATGATAGTATTAGATTGTCTGCAAGACAAAAAAGGGTTTCTGCAGAGATTTTGGGAGTCACAAATCATATATTTTTTCCTTTAAGTTTTATAATTGTACTTAGTTTTGCGTATTACTAAAACTTTCTTGTCACGCTACAGTTGTTTCAACCTCAATTCACAAGGTTCAAAATCAGTGGTTTCTTGAAAGTAGACTTGAAGCTTTTTATGAATTAGAACCAATGCCTTCATCTTAATACAACTCTTATCTTTTCCTGCATTTGAACTTCATTTCTATTTGAATTTAGAGTAGGAGAATCTAATGCGAATATCGTGCATAATCTAGATACCCCCATAACTAAAATCTAGTACAAACTTTGGTGGTTCAAAATGTAAGATTATCTGACCAGTTTGAGTGGTGCCTGCCAAACAACAAAACAACTAGGAGAGCGTTAGGTTGTTAGAGAGGTTTAATATCAAGCGAGAAACTCATTTCTGCTCGCCATTCCCAGTCTTATGCATTTAAAAGAGCTGGAGGGAAAGAACTCCATAACAATTGGCTCTTTGACCACGTAGAGTACTGCATATTTGTACTAAGAGCGTCACAACGAAGGGGATAAAAACCAGAATTTACCTTTGTTTGAATCAGAATGGAGGAGTTTCATTTGGCATATGCTAAAAGTAAGCCTGACAAATGTTGTATCTTAGCCATTAAATATAATCGACGGCTAACAGAATGAACAGAAACTTAATGATAAATTCTCTAACCTCCGGTATTATTGGTTGATATATTTATGAGATATTGTTACAAATCAATTAAAATAAAATCCAACGTGTACGCCACCTAATGTTGTGAGCAATGGGAGTCACAAATTATTTCGACATATTTTCATGGGTGATGTTATCTTATATACCGATATAGAGGATAGACATTAATAACACGTCTGCTGTTTTATCGGTTATACAATTTTCTAGGTTAGGACTGTAAACTTCATGAAAACTTTGGTACCTAGAAACTCGTCCGAATAACTACCGTGTTTTTTTCCATCAAGTACCCTTGGTGTTTAGAGAGTCTTTTTTTTATCATTTTTTTTTATGTAGAACCTACATGAGACTGTATGGCCACGATTTTTCATCGAATTTCAAACCGTATTCACTTCTCTTTTCACCATCATTATGAAATGCTAAACAACAAATGATTTTGAAGATCAGTCTTCTGGATTCAAAATGTTACCTTAACATGATATTAAACAAATTTCTACAGCCGTTCAAATTAGCACCATAATTTGTGATTTTAACTTGATAAAACCTTAAGAAAGATTAAAGAATTAATGATTGCAATATTTTCTTCGTCTTCTATCAGCTTTTTTTGATTTACTCATTCACCTCCACGATAGATCATCTTGATCGAGAAAATTAAAGGCAGTAACCTTTGTGGGAAATTGGGTATGCATGATATTACCAGTAATTGTTGTCACTAATGTTTTAAGATTGGGTACAAATATTTGTTCATTTCAGACCGATTAGAGTAATTGAAAATAGAAAAAAAAAATTTACCTATTAATTTGTTTTTGGGGTTGAGTTTTTACAAGATTTTCCATGACAGAACAGAATATTCATCAACAGGATCGGGATTTTACAGTTAGTAATAAAAAAGAGGAGAAGAAGACGTAAGAGACAGAAGAAAGAGAGATGATGAACTCGATTTTGGTGAGTTTTCAAAGCATTAGAGTAACCACAGTGGAGGACCAAACCCATAAATATGGTCCAGAAACGAGATACAGTGGGACGGACTAAAGAGTAAAAGCTGGACCAAAACCAAATTCCAAACTATATTTGGTCTGGGACCAAGACCAAAACCAAAAATAGTCGAGCGAACGTATAATGTACGTTTGTTAATAGGCGAGTTTTTAAGTTATGTTTGAGTTGAAGCGGACGTATATTTTCCGTCCGTGTAGTGAGACGTATATATAAGTTACGTCTTAGTGAGGCGCATGTATAAAGTGATCCTGATGGCTGATGGAGCGGATGTATAAAGTGATCCTGTGATAGGACGGATGTATAAAGTGATCCTGTGATGGGGCAAATGTATAAAGTAATCCTAATGTATACTTTTTCACCAAGCGAACATTATATGTGTGCTCGACCAAATTTACACTTCCACCCTAGTGTAACACCACGGACTAAACTCAAATTTGATCGTTTTTTTTTATCTTTGGTTTTGATCGCACCACTGCAGTTGTTCTTAGTAGAACATAAGATTCAGTTATAGAGAAGAATAAATTATCATTATTCTAATAACATATTACAATTTTCCATGTAATTAAAAGTCTAAAATACCCCTGCTAACTTGTATTCGGCTATACAAGTTAACATGACCCTATTTTCATATCAGGATGTTTTAAGAACCCCATAGAAAAAAACTAAGATTACCGTACTTATAGGATGTGAGGTAAAAATTTGTCCAAATTCATCCTTATTTTAAGGATAGTTAGACTATTATTATGTATATTTTTTTATGCTAATTAATATTATGTATATATCAATGTATCTGGACTAAAAGCTAACAGAATTCATCCATACCTTTTAGGATAATTAGGTTAAAGTTATGTATATGTATAGCTATCCACCTTGGTTCATTCTCATCTTTTATGTTTAAATATGTAGTTGGCGCACAATTGACGTCCAAGTTCATTTTATCCTAAATATACAATATATATGGCTAACCAAAAATGTATTTGGTCATCCTTGAAAGAACTATAATTTTGGGCATACCAAAATCTTCCAAGGCATACTGAATGAAGACAAGAAAGATTGTGAAATAGCAAAATCAGATAACCCCTTAACCCAAAAAAATTTTAATGGCAAATCTTCCCTTTACGTATTAGTGTTAATAATCTTGATTATTGATTAAATATTTTGTTTAGTGATTAAAATAATTTTCAGAATCATAAGAGTTGTTTAGATGAAAAATTTGAGGAAAAAAAATTAAAGTTTTGGTTTGGTTAAGAAGGAGAGAAAGAGAAGGAGAAAGTGAGAAAATTCTAATTCTTGATTCAATGGAGGATGAGGAGGGTCATCATTCATCTAAAAAACCTAGGAAAATACATATCAACTACAACAATGATCCAGAAATGGCTGATTTCTTAGATTATGAGAATGATTTTACACCCACTCAAACTCAAGCTCAAACTCAAACACAAACTCAAGATGATGATTTTTATGAGCCAAATCCTGATGATGAAGACATTGATGAGGAACCCAATGCTTCTAATACACAGGTACACTTATATCCTATACTTAATCTCACTTCTATAGCTCTCAATTATCAAAAGTTAGGTTTTTTGAATCATGGTTCGGCGAAACAGGTTGAGGTTCGGCTCACATCTATGAGCCGAATCTACCAATTGATGAACGGTTCGGCTTACTGAATCTGTTTACTGCATGTGCCGAACTGTTTTCTAGACACTAGTTCGGCTTATATGAAAGTTTCATAGTAAGCCGAACAACATCCTGAATAGCTCGGAAAAAAAATAATTACCGGTTCGGCTTATATTTCGAAAATCGTATGAGCCGAACATCAATTTGTTATTTTTTGGGTTAAAATATTGTTATTGGTTCGGCACATATTGAGAATATCGTAATAGCCGAACCTCGTTAATGTGCTAGGTTCGGCACATATTATGATTATCGAATACGCCGAACCCCTATGCATCTCTATCTGTGACTAGGTTCGGCTTGAAATTTCATGCCGAACTGTTCATATACACTTACAGGAAGCTTTTGTGAAGAACAGTTCGGCTAAAAACGCAACTCAATTTTGAGCCGAACCCAACACTGTAACCGTCATTTAATCGATGAAAAACAGCAAATAGGAGATTGGGTTTGTAAAACTTGCTTTCTTATCCTTATTTCCGGAGTTGGAGATGCAGTTGGTTCAATTTCTGGTTCAATTGGTGGTTGATTTTCAGTTTCTACACCTTCATCTTCAATTGGTTCTTCTTCTTCTTCAATTGATGGATTAGAAGACGATTTGGTTTGCTTAGTCCCTGCTTTTCTTTGTACGAGTCATTATGTGGTTAAGTTTAATCGACGATCAAATTTTTACGAATCGACAATTAATCACGATGATGAATTTTTTTTTTCGCAGGAGGGGGAAGAGTAGATGGTAAGGGAAACTGATTTTGATTTTTTAGAAAACTGATTTTAGATTTTTGTATTGAGGCTATATAGGTAATTGAACTACCCATAGGGTACCCCTTCTAAGGTCACCCAAGATGGGACTATTGTTTTGTATGACTAGAAAGATTTTGGTATGCCCAAAATCAGGGTTCCCTTGAAATGACCTTAACAAATTAGGCCACTAACATTATCGGGCTTAAAACTTAAGTCATGAACTCTAACTGGTTATCTTGTTTTAGATGCTCTAGAAATTTACTGTCCTAAAGAACTATTAGGCCTCCCAAATCTTGAAACATGATCTTCCCTGTATAGATAATAAGTGATTCTAGGGGGTACAAATATGGCCCCCTTTTGACCTCACCTTGCTGATGGGTTTAAAAGAGTCACCTAGGTTCACTGGATTAATATTTTGCTCATACGTCTCCAAGATACTTGTTGAAGACATGCATATTCTGCTTGCTAAAGAAAAACTTAGTTCGGTAGAGTCTACAACCAAAGAACTTGCGCTATTATTATTGGATTGTGAAAATTTTGATATTGACGATGAAAATGATAAATATGTATCTTCCTCTCTCCGAAACTAGTGATCCTCAAGACAGATTGAGGATAGAATTGTAATTTAGGACGGATTAACGATTTAAGGCAGTATTTCTATAGAAAGAAAATAGATTCCTAAGAGGTTTGGGAAACCAAACCAAAGTAAGGAAGTATACTTGGATAAGGAAATACTTCCTAGACAAGCTAATATATCTAGATAAGGAAATATACCTAGAAAACGTATTATTCATAGATAAGGAAATATATTCTTAGAAGGTTTAAAAAACCAAACCAAAAGCTATAAATAGAGATATTTAGCTCATAGCTAAGATAGTCTGGACAGTGTGGTTTTACACCTAGAAAAGGAGGTATAAATCACATACCTAGAAAAAACTTGTATACAAATACTTGTGTTATTGTCAAACCAAGCTTAGCAAACAATTTAAGATTGATCCACTGTTTAGAGAGATTGTGAGCGTAAAAAAGATATAACTATAATAGTTTTCTTGTCCATAATCTAGAGAAGATATATTTCTTAGAATTATTACTTTGCGTTCTGTTTTCTAGTTTTCGTCTATTATTATTTTGAATTTCGCTTCTATGATAATAGTCACCAAAGTACAGAGATCAATACGTATCAAGTTAGTAT
Source organism: Papaver somniferum (assembly GCF_003573695.1). Classification (NCBI taxonomy): domain Eukaryota; kingdom Viridiplantae; phylum Streptophyta; class Magnoliopsida; order Ranunculales; family Papaveraceae; genus Papaver; species Papaver somniferum. The sequence continues at coordinate 13,830,335 of NC_039365.1, read as the reverse complement.
CATATTAAGGTTCGTTTCTTATAGTGTAAATTCGTGTGGTTTATGGTTTTCACTAGATCTCTCTATATAAAGCTTGGTGAGTTACTTAAGAAGCTAGAAGAAGTTTGGAGAACAAGGGAACCAAATATGGGTAAGTCATATGACGATCCTAAGCGTAGCGATCCAAAAATTATAGAATAAAGGGTGTCTACACTACAAATAGACATGAAGTTGATTCAAACTACACTTAAGGAATTTACTGAAGGTATTCATACTCATACGCTTAAGTCGAAGGCAAAGAAAATGACTATGTTTTCATCTGATATTGAGGAAAACATCAAGGTCAAGTCTTGAGGTTTCGTCGCTAAAGGAGAAGAAATGAGAAAAGAGGATAAGAAGTCTAAAGACAAAAAAAAGTTTGATTTGCGCTCATTGCAAACAAATGGGACATGTTGTCAACAAGTGTTGGATAAAGTATCCTAATCTAAAACCAAAAGGGCGGTAGAAGAGAAAAGTCATGATGGCAACACTAGTCGTACAAGCTCCAATAGAAGTCCAATTACTAATGGAACCCAATTCAAAGCTCTCTCTTATGGCATGAGCAAAAGAAGAACCTTTAAAAAACGACCTTAGGGAACGACTCTTCACTGTTAATATTCAAGTTAAAACAACACTTATAGGTGTTGTTATTGACCCGGGAAGTCAGGAGAATTTACTTTCATATTCTTTGGTACATAAGTTGGGTTTGAAGAATTTCAAACATCCTAAACCCTACCCTCTAGAGTGGCCTGAAAAATAAGGTGGGCTACAGGTTGCTGAGTAGTATACGTTCAAGTTTGCTTTTGATGAGTCATACATTGATGAAGTTACATGTGACGTGGTTCCATTAGATGTTTTTAAAGTTTGTACTTGGTAGTCCTTACTTGTGGGATCGAGATGTGACTCTACACAGGAGGGATCAAAAGTAAACCTTTACCAAAAATGGGAAAGCTTTTGTAATACGAGCTATAGACTCTCCTCTTGAGGGAGCTAGCTTGATTACAACCACTTAGGAAAAACGGTTGGTGAATGCTAGTACAAAGTTCATTCTCCTTGTGATCCGCTCTCTTGAGGAGAAGTCGAGTAGAGTTTGTTTGGAAACCCTAACCAAACAACAACAAGATGACCTAGGAAGGTCGAAGATTTTTTGAACCACCATTACTAGATGATGACGAGATAATACTGCCGCACGTGGAAGACTTGTGGTTTGACAGAAAATAACCACTCAAAAAGGATTGCATTACAGAGAGAAGAGAGACTAAGACAAGACAAGAAGATATAAAAGGACGCTTTTCTAATTGGAAGTCGAAGTCAAGTTCCCAGCAAGGACAGATGGTTCAGCGGCGAGAAAGGAACTATTGGGTTCCCTAACCTCCAAATCTAACTTTCACATGATGATACATATGTATCTTCCTTTCTCCGGGAACTAGTGTTCCTCAAAACAGACTGAGGATGTATAATATTGTAATTTATGAGGGATTACTGACTTAAGCAGTATTCCTATAGAAGGAAAAAAGATTTCTAAGAGGTTCGGGAAACCAAACCAAAGTAAGGAAGTATATCTAGATAAGGAAATACTTCCCCGACAAGGTAATATACCTAGATAAGGAAATATACCTAGAAAATGTATTATTCCTAGATAAAGAAATATATTCCTAGAAGGTTTGAAAAACCAAACCAAAATCTATAAATAGAGATGTTTAGCTCATAGCTAAGACAATCTGGAGAGCGTGGTTTTACACATAGAAAAGGAGGTTTAACCCATAGACCTAGAAAAAGCTTGTAGAAAAATACTTGTGTTATTGTCAATGCAAGCTTAGCAAACAGTTTAAGGATGATCCACTGTTTAGAGAGTTTGTGAGCGTAACAAAGAGAAATTGTAATATTTTTCTTGGTCATAATCTAGAGAAGATATATTTCTTCGAATTACTACCTAGTGTTCTGTTTTCTAGTTTTCGTATGTTATTATTTTGAATTCCTCCTCTATAATAATAGTCACCAAGATACAAAGATTAATACGTATCAAATAAGGATGTTGATTAGCCAACCTTGAGTGGTATCCATTAATGGTATCAAGGAAATTATTGAAGAAATATTGTAACAAATCAAGATTCAAATCCATAACCGGATAAACATTATAAATTGTTCATGAAAAATTGTTAAATTTGATATCAAAAAGATTGTATGAATCTGAAGATGTTGACAACATATAGAGTTACATAGATTGGAAAGAAAGATTGTTCAGAAAATGTTAGGATTCTGAATCTGACCTGTATGATACCAAGAACATTCCAAATAGAATTTGAAAAATAAAATGCATTGACAAGAATAGAATGTGTAGTTTTTGTTACAACCCAAATCTTGTATAAGCCAATGTAGATTGCACTTATATGACTTGATATTGTACTTAATAACTTTATGAGGTGTTCCTTATTTTCAAAACATGGTGAACCGTATCAATTCACAACCAAGACCAACCTTCTAGCTTTTTAGGAACAAATTATCATCTAAAAACTGTTTTATAGAATCTAGGATCCACTGTTCACATTCAGGTGTACAAAGACATGCTAAAAATACAGACTTCCATCAAGAGAAATGTAGTACCGTCTCTGTTTTGTGAGAGGTGATATTTTCACTTCCAATTGTACTTACTTGTAGGCTAAAATGAAAAAATGAAAACATCATTTTTAACAAAGACATCTAGGAAGCCTACCAGCTGGAAGTGCAGGAAAGATACACTAGTGGAAAATGGAAGTTAAACCACTGCCAGTACAAGTGGGAATATCGCTAAAAACGACTGTGTCCATCAGCTGTATTTTAGAAGTGTTTTTTTCCGAAACGACTGTTTCCCACATACGTTTAATTCTTTAAAAGGACCACTTCTTTCAACAGTCACCCGATATCTCTGGTAGAAACAATAGTTTATTTTGATTATAATTTACAAAAAAAAAAAATGATTTGATTCAGCTGATTCACCTGAATCTAGAGCTAGAATCAAACATGGTGGGAAAAAAAAAACTTAAACTGAAACTGAAATTAAAAGAAGATAATATTAATAACTAAACTCATTTTACAATTTCAACAAATTACAATCACTCAAGTCTAATACTAAACATGGAATCCATTTTACAACTCAAAAAAATTACAAACTGATGAACCACCACTGCATCAACAGACCACCACCCCATTATCTGACATACTAGCTCAATTTAGGTGCAAGATGCTTCCATAAGATATCTTTTTTGTTCTCGATATCTTGTTAACATGGATTTACCAATTTTGACAATATATTTTCTGTTCAACTGGTTTCTGGAGAATAATAAAAAAAAAAAATTTAACGGCTGACGTAGGTCAACAAAAACAGCTAAATAAACAAGAATGAAGAAAAAAAAATACAAACTATGTTACTTGATTTTCAATTTCAACATCCAAATTGTCAGAAGAACAATGTAGACCTCCAAATGATGTGGTTCTTTATCCCAATTATGGTAAGAGTGTACATACGCAATGTGTTTGTTGTTTGCAACACCTACACATAGTTTAAAATATGATAAGTAACAATTTTAACATGAATCCACTAAGGCTAACTCTTAAACATCAGTGTTCGTAAACAGTAAATGGTCTTCATGAAGAAAACTAACAAAAGAAAATAAGTATGAAATGATCTTAGAAATTATTTTCAGAAAAAGTTCCAATAATGTAGACAATGATGTCGAAAGAATTGCAGTTGGAGGCTTTACTTGCGGGAAAATATCCAGAAAATGTTTTTGCATATCCATAAGTTCCATTTTCTCTTTGCAAATGAAAGTCCGTATAGAGAATAAATTCAATCCTTTGTTCAATACCTTTATACAAAAAAGTGAAGTGGACAGATCAACTCAGCCAAGCAGTAAAGAAAACGGCATACTTAGTGATTAAGTGAAGGAGAATAACATCTAAGAATAAATTTGAACCTCCGTATAGACATATAAAGTAAAGATCAAAGCAAAGATTGCTAAACTTCGTTAACAGCTACATATGATACATGATGGACATCCTAGTTCCAGAAGGGTTATTTCAGTTCATCAAAGTATATCAACATCTAAAAGCTTTTGTATGTATATTTTTCCTCCAGATCTTATAAGTTGACGGAGCCAGAATTTTTGGTTGGGTGGGGCCCTGTGGAAAAAGCTTGCACCTTGATTAATCTTGCTCCTATGTAGTCATACCCGATTGTATAATCTAGTGTGGGAGTGTCATCATTTATCCTAACCTTTTTTTTTATAATCGAATCTTATATGGCTAATAAAATAAAAGTCACTTTAAAATTAAAAGATATTAAACAAACAAGTAGCAACCACTAGTAATTTTGAAAGGAACATTGTTCATCAAATCAAATTATTATAAAACGTAAACAAAAAAAAAAGTTGGATAAAAACCACATACCAAAGGAGGAAGTATCCTAGTAGAGTAAAAGTAGGAACAAAAATTTAGTTGGTTTGCGACTGATTCTCATGATTGCTTTTATCGGATGACGAAAAGAAAATGTCTCACACGTTACAAACAAATAAACCTCTCGGTATCAATTGTGTTTTTAAGGAAATTTAGGTGGTGCCAGGGCCTCACCCACCCTACTAGCAGCTCCGTCCCTGTTATAACACTAATATGTTATTCAAAAAAGTTCTCAAGGGTCAATGATTCAACAGTTAGTGAAAATTCAAACTCAAAACTAGTCACATTAACAGAACAACAACAAACTAGTACACTCTAAACTAGTCATATCACAATGACTCAGACACCCGAGCTTAAAACAGGGCTTTAAACTTTTTGCCATGATATCAACCATTTCAGTGATATCATTTATACAATATGACTCCATTAATTTCAAGTTTGGTGACAAAATTGTATCAGGCAAATATATCAACCAAGTTGTTGTACCTTATCTTTCTCTGTCCTAGTATAGAGTTATAAAAATAAATGCAAAAACAGGGGTGATTTTATGCGAGTTACAGTTAGTATATAAATGATAAAGTCGACTTTCCATACTCCGTTGAGGTGTATATTGGTGTAAGGGGAAAAGAGCCTACAAACTAGCCTGCAAGTATACAGAGTTGTTGTAGATAGGTGGAGTAAGAAAGGGTTTGTCCACAGGGACTTGGAGGATTTGCTAAAGTTCTCTTTGGGGAGTTTCTAAGGTTATCTGAGTTCAAGGGAGGGTACTAAGGCTTTTGATTCCACTACTTGACCCTAGGCTAAGGAATTTGTGATGCAAGGTATGTCTTGTTCTTTCATGAAAGACTACAAAGACGAATAGAGTAACTAACCTAGCTAAATGACCCCTAGCATCAGCTGTCTTTCAACAGCACAACTGATCACAAGTATTTAGCTCAACTAGCTAACTGAGCTTAAGGCAATCTCTCTAATGGATTAAATTCTCACACACTGACCTAGTTGCACTCCTAGCATCAGCTGTCTTTTAACAGCACAGCTGATCACAAGTGAAGTAACTCAAGTGGCATTTCATTAATCCTAAGGCAGTTAAATCATTCCAAGATAATACATATACACTTCCTATCCTAGCATATGATCAAGAGCTTCCTCTAAGCCCTAGCAAATGAATTAGAACATGGACATGGTTATAATCATGATATTAACACATACACACATGCTCCACATGATAACAGCACACTTCACAGTCAATTTTTATGCATAACCAACATTCCACATGAACTGAAAATGTAACTGATATATAAAATAAAATGAAAACTAAAACATGTGTTCACTGGCTAGCCCAGAGATAATTTTTACAACAACACCACAGTCTATTTATACCCCAAATCCCTAAATTATACAATTAGGGTTTATAGAAAAATCCCCAAATTCCAATAGTGAAATTAACTCACCTAATATTCAAATTGACGTCGACCCATCCTTCTTTGCCTTCTCTCAGTCCTTCTCCTGCTCCAATTCAGTCTTATAGCCTCACCTATTTTACTAATTTCCCACCTAGGGTTTCAAGGGAAAATTAGAGGGGAAATGGGTAAAATAGGTGGCTAGAGATGTATGTAGGGTATGGGGGTGATGTGGGTAGATACGGTTTGGTGGAGAGAGTTGTTGGCGGCGTTTGGTGGAGATGACAGGGGAGAAGGTGGTGGTGATGGTGGTGCAGCAGGGTATGGTGGTTCTGCAGGGGGGGGGGGGTGATGGAGGAGATGGGTTCGATAGAATGGGAGAAGGGTCTGTTTGGTTGGGGTGTAGGTGCTCGGTCGCTAGGGTGTGAGGCGGGTCCATCAAGAGGTGATGTTTCGTGAGATGGGCCGTGGGATGTGAAGCTGGTAGGTGGATCGGATGGTTCCTCCTGATGAGGTTGGTAGCGACCGTCAGATTTTTTGATACAACGAAGTTAACGGCTCTAGATGGGGTTAGGTGTTGTAGTGTAAGGCGGAGATATCAAACGTTGATGAACAGCAAGGGAGCGACCGTTGGATTCAACTACCATCTAATCTGAAGGCTTGGAATTTCAGCGCTGTGGTGCGGCAGAGACTTCAGATTTTGATGCTCTATGAAGGAGCGACCGTCGGATGCTTCTGAGAACTGATCTGATGGCTGAGAACGGAGGCGCTTTTGTGTGTAGAAAATGAGGTTGTGCGCACCATTCTTCGCGGCTTCCTTGCGTGATTTCTCCCGGCTTTTCACTACTTTTCTGCTCTTTTGCTCCGCGTCATCCGAACTTTATTTATTACCTAAAAATGCAAATTAAGTAAAAAAATATTTATTCTTGAAAACAATGAAAATACAGAATATGGGATAAAATGTAGAATTAATGCACAAAAGATGAGTTAAAATGCCAACAAAAAGGGATAAATATATACAATATTTGGCACTCATCAAATACCCCCAAACCTGAATTTTACTTGTCCTCAAGTAAAACAAAACTAAGGAAATCCTAACTATACCACTGTCGCTGGTCTCTCGAATGCATTTAGCGTATGCACTAAGCCTTTTAAACCACTAAGTGTCCCTAGTGGACGAGTTGAAGTCTCGTGAAGGTTTGCTTAGAACGTACCTACAAAGTTCTAGGTCAAAATATAAGCTCAGATTCCATCAAACGTGACATGTGCAAAACAGTTTAAGCTCACAGCAAAATGGAGATGTCAATCTAGCTATCGAAGGCACAATCCTAGCACTGATAACAAAAAAGACATGTGATAAGAGTGTAAAGTGTATCTACACATGTGTAAAGAAAGATCTGAAGTTATGACTACTAATCACCAAGAGATAGTTTCTCAGGCTAAGAACTGAGGTCGAAATCTAGCTAGTCCGGACTTTACGAGAATTGTGAATGAGTTGGAGGTATTTCACAATTTCTCGCGTTGTACATCAATGGCATACACCCTCCTTGCTTATTACAACGAAACAACAAAAGATGACTATTTACATGACTCTTATTTACATTGACTATTCTCTTTTATTTTTGGAACAAGAGATGATGGAATTGATAAATACTTGATTTTTTTGGTATTTTTCTGATATTTTTTTTCTGAATATATACATCGTTTTTTTTTTTTTTTATGAACACTTTTGATACATAACAAAAGAAACAAAAGATTACATGACACTTTGCAAGAGGTAGCCCTTTTTGATGCACCCAGTTAAATTCGATGGTTGTCTTTCTTAATGTAACCTCCACCTTCTATCCCAACCAACCAAAGAACAAGCTAGTCCAGTTTCGTTCAGTATTCTAAAGTGATTGGCAATCGTAACTTCCTATCCAACACCTTGAAGATCGAGGCCATACATGTATTGGTAGATCGTGCGCGTGCAAATTTCTTATCACTATGTGAATTGTGCTAGAATCAGGGTGCCTAAATATCTAGACTAAGACTCCTAAAAAAATACATATTTGCACAAGAGTCAACATTTCAAGGTAAATGAGCTCCATTTTTATGATTTTTTCATTTTTTTAATTTTTTTGAATTTTGATTTTTTTAATTTTTTGGAATTTTTCAATTTTTTCAAAAAAAGAAGGAGTTCGTTTTCAATTTAGCAATTATCATGGTATCTACTCTATACCCCCAAACCTAAACTAAACATTGTCCTCAATGTTTCAAAATATGGAAAGAATTATAAAACAATATATGAAGAGGAACATGCTGAGTAGAGTAAAAGGAGAGAGAATACCCGATTGTACGGTGGTAGCTCGATTAAAACTCCGTTATTTCAAGGCAAAAATCCATCATATTAGCAGTCACAATGGATGAGCACAAAATATATACAAAAGGAAATTTACTAACACATTATCTACAAGAAAATTTGGTTTTTAATGGGATTGGACTTTTTGGAAAAATTTGGTTTTGTTGGGGACATTTGGTTTTGATGGGAAAACGAAAAATTTTGGTTTTTAGGGAAACATTTGGAAAACTTTTTGGTTATTTAGGGAAAGAGTGGACCAGTTTAGTCCACATAGACTGGGTCCTCCAGGTTGGTTGTTTCAATGTCGGGTGGAAATGGCTCAAGGAATGGCTTTAATCTCTGCCCGTTGACTTTGAAAACGTTCTTGTTGGAGACATCCTCCAGCTCTACAGCTCCATGAGGAAAAACTGTGCGTACTAGGTACGGACCCTTCCATCTGGAACGCAGTTTTCCTGGAAAAAGATGTAATCGGGAGTCATACAGCAAGACTTTCTGACCAGGAGTGAAGGATTTGCGTAGAATACGCTTGTCATGAAATATCTTCATCTTTTGCTTGTACAGCTTGGCACTGTCATAAGCCTCATTTCTCAATTCATCCAACTCGTTGAGTTGAAGTTTCCGTTGAATTCCAGCTTCGTCCAGAGAGAAGTTCAGCTCTTTGATTGCCCAGTAGGCACGATGTTCTAATTCCACAGGTAGATGGCACGGCTTTCCATACACTAGACGATAGGGGGACATGCCAATTGGTGTCTTATAAGCTGTTCTATAGGCCCACAAAGCATCATTCAATCTCAATGACCAATCTTTCCTGGACGGGTTGACCGTCTTCTCCAGAATGTGCTTTTTCCCTATTAGACACTTCCACTTGTCCACTAGTCTGAGGGTGGTACGGAGTAGCAACCTTGTGAGTTATGCCATACTTGCGTACTAAAGACTCAAAGTACTTGTTACGAAAATGTGAACCGCCGTCACTGATGATAGCTCTAGGGGTACCAAAACGTGAAAATATGTTTCCTTTAGAAATGAAAGTACCACCTTGTGGTCATTTGTTCTGGTTGCTATGGCTTCTACCCACTTAGAAACGTAATCAACTGCAACTAGGATGTACAACTTGCTGTCAGACATGGGAAATGGACCCATGAAGTCTATCCCCCAAACATCAAAAATCTCCACAATCAAAATGGGGTTCAATGGCATCATGTTTCTCCTTGAAATGCTTCCTAGCTTTTGACAGCGTTCACAGCAACACAATAATCATGGCAATCCTTGAACAATGATGGCCAATAGAATCCACACTGCAAGATCTTTGCAGCGGTTTTCTTGGCACTGAAATGGCCTCCACATGCTTGGTCATGACAGAAAGATATCACATCTTTCTGTTCCATGTCGGGTACACATCTCCTAATGATTTGGTCTCGGCAGTACTTAAACAAATATGGGTCGTCCCAAAGGAAATGTTTAACTTCAGCCAAGAACTTGGAGCGGTCTTGTCTCGACCAATGTGAGGGCATTCTACCTGTAGCAAGGTAGTTAACAATGTCGGCAAACCAAGGAAGGTTTGTCACAGACATCAATTGTTCATCAGGGAATGATTCTCTAATCAGCTCAGATTCATAATAGACTCACTAGTTAATCGGGACAAGTGATCAGCAACCACATTCTCACAACCTTTCTTATCACGGATTTCGATGTCGAATTCCTGTAATAAGAGTATCCATCGAATAAGGCGAGCTTTAGCATCCTTCTTAGAAAGAAGATACTTCAAAGCCGCATGGTCAGTGTATATGATGATCTTAGATCCTATCAAAGATCTAAACTTGTCTAATGCAAATACCACGGCAAGTAACTCCTTCTCGGTAGTCGAATAGTTGAGTTGAGCATCATTAAGAGTTTTACTAGCATAGTATATCACATATGGTAGTCTATCAACACGCTGTCCTAAAACAGCGCCAACGGCGTAATCAGAGGCATCACACATGAGTTCGAACGGTAATTCCCAGTCGGGTGGTTGGACAATAGGAGCTGAGGTGAGGAGAGTCTTGAGTTCTTCCCACGCCTTCACACACGCAGCATCAAAGTTAAAGACAACATCTTTGGCAAGTAGGTTACACAAAGGGCGAGAGATTTGGCTAAAGTTTTTGATGAATCTCCGGTAGAATCCGGCGTGACCTAAAAATGATCGAATCCCCTTCACAGAGTGGGGTTGGGGTAAATGTTGAATGAGATCGACTTTAGCTTTATCTACTTCAATTCCTTTTTCCGATACGATGTGTCCTAGAACTATGCCGGATTTCACCATGAAGTGGCATTTTTCCCAGTTTAAAATCAGATTCTTTTGCTTACATCTTGATAGCACAAGGACTAGATGGTCCAAACATTCGTCAAAAGAAGAGCCAAACACAGAGAAATCATCCATAAAGATCTCGAGAAAACTATCTATCATGTCTGAAAAAATGCTCATCATGCAACGCTGGAAAGTAGCAGGTGCATTACACAGCCCGAAGGGCATACGTCTAAAAGCAAATGTCCCAAATGGACACGTGAATGTAGTTTTTTCCTGATCTTCCGGTGCAATGTGAATTTGGTTATAACCGGAAAAGCCATCTAGAAAACAGTAGTGACTGTGTCCAGACACACGTTCTAGCATTTGGTCTATGAAGGGAAGGGGGAAGTGATCTTTTCTTGTTACTGTGTTCAACTTCCTGTAGTCGATACATACTCGCCATCCTGTGGTTGTACGTGAAGGGACTAACTCGTTCTTTTCGTTCCGAACTACAGTAATGCCTGACTTCTTAGGCACAACTTGAATGGGACTAACCCATTTACTATCTGAAATCGGATATATGATACCCGCATCAAGTAGCTTCAAGATCTCACTCTTAACAACGTCTCTCATGTTAGGATTAAGTCTCCTTTGCATTTCCCTAGATGGTTTGGCATTCTCTTCCAGATTAATGTGATGCATGCAAATGGTGGGGCTTATCCCTTTGAGATCTGAGATGGTCCATCCTAAGGCTTCTTTCTGCTCCTCAAGTACTCCTAAAAGCTTGTTTTCCTGTTCTATGTTTAATCGTGAAGAAATGATAACAGGTAAAGTATCAGAAGGACCTAGAAATGCATACTTCAAAGTATCAGGTAATGGTTTCAATTCCTGTTTGGCCTTAGGAGACTCATCCGAAGATATAACAGACTTCTCAGAAAGTGGGAGTTGTTCCACTGTAGTCTGCCATTTAGTGATGTCCATTTGAGGTACAGATTCGAGCAAAGATTGGACTTCACCAATGTATTCATCATCATACAACTCCAAGTTAACATCTTCCAAACATGCTTGCCAGGGATCTTTTGACATAATGCCAGTCAATGAATCTTGTATCAAACTCTCAATCATATTGACCTCATGTACATCCTCATCATCAAGATTCACATGCTGTTGACTAACATTAAACACATTCAGCTCGACAGTCATGTTCCCAAAAGACAGCTTCAACACTCCATTACGACAATTGATGATCGCATTAGATGTCGCCAAGAAAGGACGTCCTAAAATGACAGGAATGTGACTATCCGGGTTTTGTACAGGTTGAGTGTCTAAGACAATAAAGTCTACAGGAAAGTAGAACTTATCAACCTTAATTAAGACATCCTCAACTACACCTCGAGGGACTTTGACGGATCGGTCCGCCAATTGGAGAGTTATGGGTGTTGGCTTCAATTCTCCAAGACCTAACTGCGCATAAACAGAATATGGCAGGAGGTTCACACTTGCACCTAGATCTAATAAAGCTTTACTGACCATGTGGTTTCCTATAGTGCAAGAAATTGTTGGACAACCTGGGTCCCTAAACTTAGGTGGAGTTTTGTTCAGAATGATGGAACTCACCTGTTCAGCTAAGAAAGCACGTTTGTGCACATTAATCTTGCGCTTTTGAGTGCACAAGTCTTTGAGGAATTTGGCATATGCAGGGATTTGCTTAATTGCCTCAAGAAAAGGAATGTTGATGTTGACTCTTTTGAACAGTTCTAACATCTCATTGTAGTGGGTGCTTATCTGTTGGCGAACTAACCTCTGAGGATATGGAGCAACATCAACATTAGGAGTTAGAGGGTATTCACAACAGTGGGATTGTCGGCTTTGCTAATGTACTCAGGTTCCTTTTCTAAGTTGGAGGTGTTCTTTGGTGGTGTAGGCAATGATATGCTTGGCTCAGACTCATTTGATTGTGGTATGCCTACATTGTTCTCAACAATCTTACCACTTCGGAGAGTGGTGATGGAATGGGCTTGATCGGGTGAGGTTTCATTGCAAGATGATGTTCCTGCTTGAAATATCCTCTTTGGATTTTGTTGGGGCTGGCTAGGAAGTTTACCCTTTTCTCTTGTATTCAGTGCATCGCAAATTTGACCCATCTGTAGTTCTAGAGCGGAGACTCGTTGATCAGTTGCTTTCTCATTCTTCATCAGATGTTGGGTCAATTGATTGATACTCTCTTCAATGCTAGACAATTTCTTGTCAGCAGTGTATTGAGGGTACGACTGCTGTTGAGGATTTTTAGGGTATTGATAGCCTTGATTGTTTTGATAGCTTTGAGTGGGTTGAGATGGTCCTCCTTGGATGGGTCCTTTAGACCATGAAAAATTGGGGTGGTTCCTCCATCCTGGGTTGTAGGTCTGAGAATAAGGGTTATGCTCTTGTTTTTGAAACATAGCATGTGCCTGTTCTAGCCTAGATTCTTGGAATGCATGCATTTCCGGACAATCACTGACCTGATGGTCAGAACCGTTACATATATCACAGATAGCCATTTCGACATGTTCACAGAAAGCAGTGGTAGAAGGTTTTACGTTTTTCTGAAGTTCTAATGCTTCTATTCTTCTGCTAGTGCTGCCATTTTTGCATTTTCCTCAAATTAGACTCAATTCTATGGACCTTATCTACAGGTGTAGTCTTTCTAGGTTCACGAATGGACTCCCATTGTTGAGTTTTTTCAGCAACTTCAATTAGGAAAGCCCAAGAGTCATCAGCACTTTTATCTGTGAAGAGTCCATTGCACATAGACTCTACAATTGTTCGGGTGGAGACATCTAAACCTTCATACAAAATTTGCACAAGTCTCCATTTCTCAAAACCATGATGGGGACACTTAAGCAACAATTCATTGAATCTCTCAAGATATCTAGCTAAGGTTTCACCTTCTAATTGTACAAAGCTGTTCAGATTTTGACGAATTGTCGCAGTCTTGTGATTAGGGAAGAACTTTTTGAAAAACTCTTTCGTGAGGTTGTCCCATGTCCTAATTGACTGTGGATGTAAGGCATACAGCCATGACTTGGCCTTTTCCTTCAAAGAAAAAGGGAATAGTCTCAATTTTAGGGTTTCGTCAGACATCTGAGTGAAACGTATAGTTCCACAAATCTCCTCAAATTCTCTCACGTGATGGTAAGGGTTTTCATTTTCAATTCCTCTAAACACGGGAAGCATTTGTATTGTGCTCGATTTTAGCTCATAATGACCAGTAGCTTCTGGTAAAACAATGCACGAGGGTTGGCTTGTCCTTGTGGGGTACATGTAATCCTTGAGGCTACGGGGTTCTTCCATTATCTCAGGTTGGTCCGGTGTGTTTCCTCAGAGGATGTGGGTATGTCAATTGGGTCTATTGGATTGACTCTAATTAGTCGGTTTGATTGGTCTCTAAAGGTCACAACCATATCCTAACAAGATCATTGATCGATGAACTAACATCTAACAAGCCCACAGTCAATGAAAAACACGACCTAAAATTTGGTTTAGTTGGGTTTTGGTTTCACAATGGGTTTAGAGAAATTTTGGATTAATTGGGACAAAAAGCCCAAACAACTAAAAAAAAAAGCTTTTGGTTCTTGGTTTTTTTTTTGTAAGGTTAGGAGCCCAATGATTGGGGTATAAACCTATAGTCCAAAATAAAATGCAAGCCCACAAAAGAAAAATAACAAACAAATAATTACAAGCATATAAAAGAAAAAGAAAAAGAAAAATAAAAATTATTACAAGCCCAAATAGAAAATAAAGAAAAAGAAAAATAAAATTATTACAGGCCCAAATATAAACACTTAAATACAAGCCCAGATAAATTTAATGAGGCCCAGTTGGGTTAGCTCATGGGTTAGGCTTACCTGATTTTTGGAGGGAGCCCAAATTTGGGCTTTTTATCCCTTTTTAGTTGCACAGGCCCAGTTGGGCTTTAGGATCGTCCTAAGCAGCTCAGTTGGTTCAAGCCCAACAGCAAAGAGTTGGCACAAGCCCAGCAGCAGAGAAAGCAGGCTTTGGTTTTGGCTTTGGCAGCAGCAGCAACTGCAGCAGCTGCACAGCAACAGCACCAGCAGCAGCACTTGCAGCAGCAGAGCAGCAGCACCACAGCAACAACAGCAACACTTGCACACCAACAGCAGGAAACAAGCAGCAGAAACCAACACTTGCACACCAACAGCAGCAGCACTTGCACTTGCAGCAGCACAGCAGCAACACTTGCAGCAGTGCAAGGTAGTGCAAGGCAATGCACTTAGTGAAGCAAAAACAAGACAGAAAACAGGAAACAAACAGAAAACAAGCAAACCGCTACCGAGTCCCCGGCAGCGGCGCCAAAAACTTGGTGTAAGGGGAAAAGAGCCTACAAACTAGCCTGCAAGTATACAGAGTTGTTGTAGATAGGTGGAGTAAGAAAGGGTTTGTCCACAGGGACTTGGAGGATTTGCTAAAGTTCTCTTTGGGGAGTTTCTAAGGTTATCTGAGTTCAAGGGAGGGTACTAAGGCTTTTGATTCCACTACTTGACCCTAGGCTAAGGAATTTGTGATGCAAGGTATGTCTTGTTCTTTCATGAAAGACTACAAAGAAGAATAGAGTAACTAACCTAGCTAAATGACCCCTAGCATCAGCTGTCTTTCAACAGCACAACTGATCACAAGTATTTAGCTCAACTAGCTAACTGAGCTTAAGGCAATCTCTCTAATGGATTAAATTCTCACACACTGACCTAGCTGCACTCCTAGCATCAGCTGTCTTTTAACAGCACAGCTGATCACAAGTGAAGTAACTCAAGTGGCATTTCATTAATCCTAAGGCAGTTAAATCATTCCAAGATAATACATATACACTTCCTATCCTAGCATATGATCAAGAGCTTCCTCTAAGCCCTAGCAAATGAATTAGAACATGGACATGGTTATAATCATGATATTAACACATACACACATGCTCCACATGATAACAGCACACTTCACAGTCAATTTTTATGCATAACCAACATTCCACATGAACTGAAAATGTAACTGATATATGAAATAAAATGAAAACTAAAACATGTGTTCACTGGCTAGCCCAGAGATAATTTTTACATCAACACCACAGTCTATTTATACCCCAAATCCCTAAATTATACAATTAGGGTTTATAGAAAAATCCCCAAATTCCAACAGTGAAATTAACTCACCTAATCTTCAAATTGACGTCGACCCATCCTTCTTTGCCTTCTCTCAGTCCTTCTCCTGCTCCAATTTAGTCTTATAGCCTCACCTATTTTACTAATTTCCCACCTAGGGTTTCAAGGGAAAATTAGAGGGGAAATGGGTAAAATAGGTGGCTAGAGATGTATGTAGGGTATGGGGGTGATGTGGGTAGATACGGTTTGGTGGAGAGAGTTGTTGGCGGCGTTTGGTGGAGATGACAGGGGAGAAGGTGGTGGTGATGGTGGTGCAGCAGGGTATGGTGGTTCTGCAGAGGGGGGGGGGGGGGGTGATGGAGGAGATGGGTTCGATAGAATGGGAGAAGGGTCTGTTTGGTTGGGGTGTAGGTGCTCGGTCGCTAGGGTGTGAGGCGGGTCCATCAAGAGGTGATGTTTCGTGAGATGGGCCGTGGGATGTGAAGCTGGTAGGTGGATCGGATGGTTCCTCCTGATGAGGTTGGTAGCGACCGTCAGATTTTTTGATACAACGAAGTTAACGGCTCTAGATGGGGTTAGGTGTTGTAGTGTAAGGCGGAGATATCAAACGTTGATGAACAGCAAGGGAGCGACCGTTGGATTCAACTACCATCTAATCTGAAGGCTTGGAATTTCAGCGCTGTGGTGCTCGGCAGAGACTTCAGATTTTGATGCTCTATGAAGGAGCGACCGTCGGATGCTTCTGATAACTGATCTGATGGCTGAGAACGGAGGCGCTTTTGTGTGTAGAAAATGATGTTGTGCGCACCATTCTTCGCGGCTTCCTTACGTGATTTCTCCCGGCTTTTCACTACTTTTCTGCTCTTTTGCTCCGCAAGTCATCCAGACTTTATTTATTACCTAAAAATGCAAATTTAAGTAAGAAAAATATTTATTCTTGAAAACAATGAAAATACAGAATATGGGATAAAATGTAGAATTAATGCACAAAAGATGAGTTAAAATGCCAACAAAAAGGGATAAATATATACAATATTTGGCACTCATCATATATAGACTAAATATACGGAAGCACATAATTAATAAGACGGAAAAATTGAAAAACTTACATTGCAGAGGAGAGCAAATGTGTTTCTTTCCCAGGATTCCAATGGCTTGTGGTTTACGAGGCTCGTGAGATCATTATTCATCATGGCGGAAATACACTAATATAGAGAGTTTCTCTACAACTTCACCAATCTGTGCAACGGAACCAAGGTGACTGAGAATCTTTGTCGTTGATGTCCCATCATCTTCAAACATAACCTTCAAGAAGCTCAACATTTCTTTATCATCCTCAGATCTGTTCAAGGACGTAGAGTAAACATCATTTTTATGTAATTAACTGCTGGAAATTAAAACCACTATTACATACTTTATAAGCTTGACATAGAGTTTTACCAAACAACTGAGTTCGGTAACTTAATGGTTTTTTTTTCATCTTGAGTTGCAGCTTCAAGTTCAGTGAGAACTAATCAAGTAAGAAAGATTATTAAGAGTAATATGAGTAAAGTGAATAAGATAAAGGGTCTGACATAGGTTTTTACCTGTAAATGTACGACATAGGTTTTTATCTGCAAATGCACAAGATAGTTTATTTGACAGGTAGTGTACAAAACATATTCATTGTATCTATCTCCAGTACATATCCACCCACCCATACGACTATGAATCTCTGTCTCCGCCTCCACCATCTCCAGTACCAGCTCTATATACACTACTACAAAATTGACTACATCACCATCTCATACACCTTACATAATAATACGAAGACACTACCTCTGGCATCTCGGATACCATCTTTTTCAACTACAAGTCACCGCCAACACCTTCACCAGTACTACTGCTACTACTAAAAATCACCACCAGCGCCACCAGTGCTACTGCTAGTACAAGTCACCACCACCAACATCACCGATAGTACTACCGTTCATATTACTCGTACCAGCCTCATCTACCACCACTATCTAGTACCTGCTCCATACTAAAAAAAAAATACTACCACCATCATCTCCATTTCCTGCTCATTTCTATTAAAAATCGCTGCATTCACCATCCCCGACACCCGCCCAATCCTACATCATAGAGATCGAAATATAACCGCTATATACCCAAGGACGACTTAAATTGAGGGTTGACCTGTAGCACATAAAAAAATCATAAAGAGAAAATTAAAGAATAGGACAATTATAAATCAGTTCAATGCGTTAAAAATCAATTGTAGTAGGCTAAAGAAATTGACTTAGAAGACTCGCCAATGCCTAAAAATGGCCAGCACTTGATAACAATCCGAGTGAAGGTTTAAAGTTTAAACAAATGAGTATATAAAGCTATTAAGACGTAAACAAAGTACATAGTTCATGACTATTATCGAGTACAGAATACACAAAAACAAGACTTATTGGCTACTACTTTTCTTGTTACAGATGCAAACTTAGAAACATAAAAAGTAGGAATTTATAGGGACATTCAAGTTCAAAAGTTTTGGGATTTAGAAAAACCGATCTACAAATATTTCTCCAAACAAGATCAACCCCAAAACCTTAATAAGACATAACATCGCGACCAATACTCAATAAAGACGTGAAACCTTAACTTAAAAGAACAGAAATTAAAACAAAAATTAACACAAAAATTCTAACTGGGAATAGATACCCAATATTAATAATTACAAATCAAATCAGATAGAAGTGATAGAGATGTTATACCTGTAGATCCAACTTATCTTGAAAGTCTTCTACATCAAATAAACACAAAATAATTAAAATCCTAACATCAAAGAAATTGAAAAAAAAATAGAAAATCCAATTTGTAAAAACCATTTACCTGATGAAATTTGAAAATTAGAATTGTTGATTAAGAACTCCACCTGCACCTGAAAGTCTTATACAGAAAACATAATTACTAAATTGAAAAAATAACAGAAAATTAGATTGCTAACGAAAATAGATTTATAAAACCCTATCGAAGCAGTAAAATCACATCTTTACTTGATGCAGTTGGAATTTCAGATCTAAAACGTGAAGATTAATCATATCTTTACTTGATGCAGTTGGAGTTTCAGATCTAAAACCTGAAGAATGGGATGGAGAATTTCAGTAAAAGAATCAGGAGAAGGGTTTGCTGATTTCTCTAATTCCTAGTTGGTATTTCTTAGGTTAGAGATGGAGAAGAAGAGGAAGAAACAGATAGACGGGGAAAATGAGAGAGAGGAATCAAAAGAAATGAGAAAAAGAGAGAAATTCTAGTTATTTAGAAAAATACCTTTCAGAAAAACTACTGTGACAGAGACGAGTTTTATTTTTTCTCGTAAAACAACTGTGACTCACGGCACCATAATAAGATACAACCCAACAACAGTGGTTTAAGTAAAGCCCAGGAAGTGGTTAAAAACACATAATCCACTAGTGATATCAACCTAATGATACTACCTCTCCATGCTATCAGCCTATAGATTTTGTGCTAGGAGATCTCATTCTTGTTACTACTCAGCAAAACACTTTAGCTACTAGATTAGGTTTTATTGTAATCCGGTCTCAAATATTCCAAAACTTAAACTGGAATGGTCCATACTTGAAACAAGTTTTTGAAGTTTTACAGTCAGGTCAGGTTAATGTCGAGACTATATGTATTGATCATGGTGCTAGATATATAGCACGGAGGAACATAACTATGTAAGTTAGAGTTGTTGCTCTTTCAGTACACTACACACTCATTTTTTTTTTATAAAAAAGGCTTCTCTTAAATGTAGCCCACGCATTAATTAACCATAACCCATTTAAATAAGTGCTTAACCTAACCAAACAAAACTTTATAATCATTTCATATAGCCCACAAAATTATACATAATTTTTTATATATAACCCAAAGTTGATAATCATGAAAACCCTAAATCAACATCAACAACAACAAAAAAAATAAAAAAAAAAAGCTAGTTATCTGATTAAATTTATGTAAAATATTTGATATAATTAATGTTTTGAAGAAAAATCAATACCCTCAATCCATTTTAGTGTAATCATGATCGAGAAGAGAAAAAAATCATCTTAGAGATTTTTTTATTGATTATGTTTATGGAGTACTAGGAGAATGTTTATAGGAATAGAACAAAACCTAAGTTGCGATTGTTGTTGTGGATTTTTTAAGAGAACTATTATAATCAATTTTAATGTAATCATTATTATGAAAATTTATTTTAGAGAAAATTAACAATTGGAGTTTATTTTATTTTGGAGGAAAAGTAAGAATTATGATTTATATACAATCGTTGAATTTGTGAAAATCTCTGTAAAAGAACAATAATGGTTAACCACAATACTAATCAATTTTAAATACGATTAAGAAACAAAATTAGAATTTATTTTGATTTTGGGTAAGAGGCGGATTTAATTGTTACTAAAAAAAATTAAAACTTGTTTGGTTTTTCATATTAATTTTTTACTTATCATTTTAATTTATACTTTTTGGATTATGAATAATGTGTTGGCTATATTTAAGAGAAGCTTAAAAAAAAAACTTCTAGTAAAACAGCGGTAATAGTATCATTTTTAATAAGTCATGGCACCCCAGCTTGTATTTCTCGGGTGCCCATATAACTTTTTTCTGAATATTATAACCAGAGCCACTCATCTTTCAAAATCCGTTCTCTCTCCTTCTCTACCTTCACTCACCACCACCATTGTTCTTCATTCAAAATCTTACCAAAACCCAAAACCCGCATGAACAGGATCAATCAATTCCCTTATTCTTCACTATGGTTTCATCAATTCGTATTAAGAGAAAAACCCTAATTTGTATTATCACTTTTTTATTTCTGTAGTTACTATTATTTTTGTTTAAAATCAAACAAGAATATTAAGAAGAAGTACTTAGGTGGTGCTTTTTACATTAACTGATGAATTTCAGTCGATTGATGTTTTTCAACGAGTCTCCTCATGATCCACAAGCATTTACTCAGGTAACCAAATTTTTTCACTTTTTATTTTGAATATGAGAGAACTTTAGTATTAGATTGACAATCTAATTAGGGTTTTTCAGTGACCTTTTTTTTTTTGATATTGTGAAGAAGTTCGCATGTAGAGTTTAATTTGATTGCTGGTGAGGCATTTGTGCCATTGTCTTTCTTTTTCTGCACTTCTGGGATTTACATAGTGTTTGTCCTTTTGTTTTTCAGTGACTGTAAAAGGGCAAAAGAGTTGTTAAAAAGGTTTGAGAACTTGAAATTGATCCAAGTCTTCCACCATTAGTTTTTAAATCCTAGTTCTAACAGGAGTTGCCCCACTGAAAGGCAAAAGATTGTGATTAATGGTGGCTTGCTAAAGGTAATAAGATTTTAGATATGTTTTAACTGGCACGTTTGGTAATTATATCATGCTTTTTTAACTTGCTTGATTCGTTATGCTCTTTTCCGCACAGGATGATGATGATCAGTTACAAAACCTTCTTGTGTTGTATAGTTTTTCACGTAAAATCCTGCTCAATGCATCTACGGATGCCAGGGTCAAAACTGATGATGATGGGAACCACAGATGAGACTGTGAAAGCTCCAGAGAAAGGTCCTGTTTTTTATAGACCTACGAAAAGAAGAATAAGCCATTGATGCGGTGAGATGCATAACTTTCTTGTTTAACCATGCTGATTTATGTTATGCGTGTTATATTAGTACTCTTTAGGTCCTTCCTTTCGTTGTTCTGTTCGATTGCTTTGTTCTTAACTTAATCTTGACAATAAATTTTGTGTTGCCATTTAGTACTGCTACATCTGAGTTTAATTTTCAGGTTTGGATCTTGGATTTTAGTGTCTGGATAAGTGGTCAATGATTTAGTTGTTTCACCATCATATGTGGTTTCACTATTTGACTTCAATTATGTATCTTTACCTTGTGTTGATAGTAGACAGTCCTGATTATAGCATAACTGAAGTGGAATTCGACCAGATCTCTAGATTTTTTATCGTATTAATGTCAAGATGTTGGTATATCTGTTAGGAGCTAGCTGTAATGTGAACTTTTCCGTTTCATTAGATTAAGAAGAAGGAATTGGGACGTCTCCTTAGATCGTTCCAGCTATGGAAATGAGGTGACTGTCAGACGTCAGCTAACAACTAAGTGTAGCCTTTCTGATTTTGCAAATAACTAAAATACATTCTAGGTTCTTGAGATGCTGTAGGTTCTTAAGTCTAAAACTTACTCTTTAAGTGACTTGATTTTTTGATGGTATTTATACTATGTGTTAACACATTGTGATGGAATATAGAGATTACAATATAGAGATTTTTCTCTTCGGATGTCTAATATTTTGTGTGACACTTGATGGGCTCGTAAAAGTGTCATTCTATTTCGCTGTTTGTACCACTGCTCTATCTAAACTTGAAAAGACTATTAACTGGTTTCACAGGGGCACACTGCTGATCTATATAATTTGGGAAACACCTGCTACATGAATTTTTCTCTACAATGCTTGCATTCAGTTCCTGAGCTGAAATCGGAGCTAATTAAGTGAGTTTTTTCTATGATTTTTTGTTTTGTTTTTGATTTTACGTAAAAATATTATCTTTCCCTAGTGTATCAGGGTTTCATTTGCATATTTTTCTAATCACCAATAGTTGCTTTAACTATTTTGTTTTCATTTAGGTATCTTGGAAAACCAACAACTTGGATCAGTCTTCACATCTCCTGACTATTGCAACTCAAGATTTGTATGATAAGCTAGATCGAAATGTGAAACCTATCTCCCTGATGCAGTTTTGGATGGTTAGTTCACTTTGATCTGTTTTGTTCATTATAATCTTATGTCTGTGTGCATCAATTAGCAAGGGTGTTAATTTTCTACGAGTTTATGGTGTTTTTGAGATGGTCAAAATTTGGATTGTGTGATCGGGTTCATGTTAACAGTGTTACATTAGCTTAACATTCTCATTTATTACCCATGAAAAGTAACTAACTTAAAATTGGTCTTCATATCTTTCAAGTCTTTCCAGTTATTGAAAGTTGGAACCTTTTTATGCCAGAGTTGATGTTTTCTTTTTGGTCAGATTAGTTAGTTTAATGTTACTGGAATTCAACAGCATAAAGATATCTATGCGCTTCCTTTTCTTTTTTTCTTGGAATGTTTTGTATAATGATTTCTTTTGTTCAACACTTTTGCTTATTGTTTATTGTTTATGATATTAGTCCAAGGCTTGTTTCTCAAGAACATTCGCAGTTGCCGATTAAGAGCTTTTCGCCTTTCACCGGGCTTGAGAGCTAATGCTGCTTTATTCCTTCCTTGGATTTCTGGAACATTTCGTAGCACTTCCTTTGTGATTTTTTCCTTCTATATTCTTTAATTTTGGCTCTCTTCCTTTCATCCCAATTGATCTTCAAATCCGTTACTAACTTAAAATACTATTTGCAGTGTTGATGATAATAAGTTTTTACTTATGTTCTCCGTTTCGACTTAAATTTTTTATACAAGTGCACCAGTACCAATAATCCAGATTAGTAGGGCTAATGATGACAAATGCTATATCTTAGCCAATTTCAGTGAGATTTTATCGATGATCTGAATGCTAGACACACTGTAGCTTAAGTTTTGGATTATGGTTGTTGTTCTGAATCATTTTATTTCAAGATTATTTCTCCAATGGGCTTTCAGTTGATTGTGACAATGGAATCAATCTAGATTTTGATGCAATGATGAGATGAAGCACACGAGAATGTGTATAAGGCCGTGGGAAGTACCTGTAAGTGTTTGCATTAAGCCTTTAAGTCTTTAACAAAAACGACTTCTCCTTCCGCTGACCTTCAACAATCTCTGTAGATTCCTTTTTCTGTTACTCGAATATCATAATGTCCATGAAATAGCTTTTCCTTTTCAGTGGGTTTCCGGAAAGCACATTCAAGGGCTTACAGGTGACATTTTTATGAAAGACTTGATGAGCTCAAAAGTTGTGCAAAATCTTTCTAGTGATTCTGTTTGTGTCCTCTTGTGTTAGGTGTTTTGTGAACTTTTACATTTGGATCCTCGGTAGATTGACTAACATCTTTAAGAATCAGATTATATGTATTTCTTAATTATTCAAAGTACTTCCGTGGACATGTCATTTTCAATGTAAAATTTAGGCCGGGAGAATATGACACAGGGCCGCTTTCAGTAAATCAATCAACTTGGTCTAAACGTCCCGTAACAGGCTTCCCCACTCACAGAACTCATAGGTTGCTATTAGGAAATGATTATTTTTTTAGATAGTAACGGCTAATTGTAATTTAGAGTTAGTCTATCTTAAATGTCCTTCAAATGCACTTTAGTCTGAAAGAACTCTCTGCAAAATTGACTTTGTTGAAGGAGGCAGTTGAGTTTCATGCAATCAATTGATTTATTAACAATCATTTTCTTCACATCTCTAATGAGCCATTGGTTTAGTTATATTCATTTTTCTGCTAGGATTTGTAATTTTTGATTCACATTTATATTCCTCATGAAATTTCAGTTTCAAAAACATCAAATGTTGTTTACCTTGTTGGTTTAATTCTGCTCGAGTTTAATCTGAATCCTGATTGACACTCTGTGACAATGTTTTTATAATCATTTGGCTTCATTATCTGGTCAATTGTTGCATTTTTGGAAAATTTGGGGCATAAATTTTTTTAAACTTTCGGAAATTCTCCTCGTGATTGAACTTGATTCTTGAAAACTTATATTGAATTAGTAAAAAATAGTTGGGTCAATCTAGTTTTGGGACTGAACGCCGATGATGACTACACATAGACCTGTAATGATTGCGGAGATGACCGCGCAACTTGAACATCTAAGGGGCTGAGGCATATTTATTTGTCCACAAATCAATTTAAATTTCGTTATTTTTTTGACGATTATTATTTTAAACTTAGCTTTTCCTATCCTTGCCCTTCTGTGGGTACTCAGTTTCCCATGCTTTGTGTTTTTGAGTGGAGTGTTGTCATGGAGGTGATGATCCTTCCCCAGCTGATCGACCAAGATTACAATGTGCATTTTGTTTGAATCTCTTTCTCAACAGAAGAGGTTTTCCAAGCCAGTACTCTGATCCATCTTTCCACTTTTCTGGTCGATTTTTTTTTTTAAAAACCTCGAAAGATCTTTTATTTTTGGCCTTTGTGTTAGCACAGGCGTATGGAGTAGTTGCTGTTTTTCGAATTAAGAAATCAAAAGGTGGAACGTTTTTGTATGATATTTTCTTTGCTCAAAATTTTAGTTTATTCTTTATGATGATAAATCTAAGGCTTGATTCTCAAGAACATTCGCAGTTGCGGAGTAAGAGCTTTCGCCTTTCGCCAGGCTTGAGCTGCTTTATTCCTGCCTTGGATGTCTGAAACATTTTGATAACACTTTCTTTGTTATTCTTTTCCTTTTATATTCCTTAATCACCATCTTCTTTTTTACTTTTTAGATCCGGTAATAATGAGTAAAGTACTGTTTACAGTGCTGATGATAGTAAGTTCTTACTTAACATTTTCTTTTCAACTTGATATTTTTGGTACAAATGCACCAGTATTGATATTTTATGTCTTAGCGGATTTTAGTGAGATTTGATCATCTTAAGCCTAAATCTTGCATTAACGATTTCTATTTTATTGATGCCAATTGCACATTTATTTTAGTTTGTTTAGGATTATTGTTAAACTTGAACGAACTGAACATTTGCAAAATATTGTCTTAAACCCCAGAAAGACCAGCATTGCTTTAGTTTGTTGAGGGAGTATTATAATTCTCGTTTAATCATATATCCAGCCATACTATAGTGTTAAGCTCGATTTGTCTAAGACGAGGGTACATCTATCTATTATGTGCAGAATCCATCTTTCTTAAGGTGTATATCTTTGTTCATTATTATTATTATTTTTCTTTTTTAAGGAAGATATATTGATTTAGGAAAAGATTACAACTGATTTAGGTTGAATGGGGATAATTTTCCAACCAAACACCTGATACATTGAATCTTCTACTGTATTTAGCTGCTTTATCAGCCCAATTATTGAAATTCCTACTAACATGCTCAAATTTAACAAAGCAATGGCATTCTTTGCATCACTCGTTAAAGCAAATTCTGTACCTCTAGCTTTAGCCCATTTTACAGTTTCAAGTAAGGCTGTGCATTCCGCTTCTTCTAGATTTAGTGATTGGCCTGCGATTGTTTTGCATCCTTTGAACTCCCCTATTTGGTTAAAGACAACAATACCAACGCAAGAATTGTTAATATCTTTATCATAAGAAGCATCACAATATACTAAATGACAGTCATGTGGAGGATCTTCATTCGAAGGAGCTATATGAGCTTGAACAACAGTAGAACGACTATTATAACTGGAAGAAGTTAGTAATTCATTAGTATCACTAATCAATTTAGAAGCCAATCTGACAGTGCAATGAGTATTAAGAGATTTTTGTTGGAAGATATGGAAACATCTGTCCCTCCAAATGCACAACGCAGAAGTTAAGACAGAGCAGCTAAGAAAATTGTTGGAAAAAAGATGTTTACTAATCCAATCATAAATGTTAACAGTAAAAGCAGATTCTTGAAGCACCGAATTACCAAAAGACAAAGAACTCCAAACAGATATAGAGTAAGGACAATGCAGTCACGGATCCAGAGGATGGATTTTTCATTTTAGTCCCGGACTAATACACTAAATTAATCAAAAATTTCTTAAAAAAGGGGAAAATTAGGCTTGTGGACCGAGAGGGCGACCGGGACTAAATCCCTAGTTAGCCCTCTCATAGGCCCCTCACTGGGACAATGCAAAATGAGATGCTCAACAGTTTCTGGAGAATTGATATCACACCTACTACAAATATTGAGCTTTGAAAACACACTCTATCCTTAGTTGGCAGTATCCTCCAATGCATTTCCATAAAAACAATTGGATTTTAGGTAAGAGAGAAGCTTTCCAAAGGTTTTTATATATTTGATTTGGTTGAGAATTAGGATCAGCAGAAGACAACTCACCAGCCAAATTTATAAGCTGATTTGACAGAAAAATTACCATTTTTAGTGAATGGCCAAACCAACCTATCTCTACCCGTCAAGGGAATTCGTTCATAATTTTCTGACTGTTTCCCTGGGTAAAAAAAGATTGCACTAGTTCTGAATTCCAGGTGTTCAGATCTTTGTCAATCAAACTGTTAACACACATATCAGGGTTAGGATATATAAGAAATGCATAAGGTGGAAGACATGTTTGCCACCCAATTATCAGCAAAAGCATGGATACCTTCACCATTTCTAACTTTCCAAATAGCACGATGCTTAATTATACTAAGACCATGACAAATATTTGTCCAGAAGTTAAAAAACAGCTTTTTGTCATTGTTATTGGATATTTTTATAGTTGGTTAAATGTTTCAATTGTTCTCTTACATGGATGTTACCGAATATTTCGAAGCTTCTCCGACGCATTTAGAAGGTACCGTGGAGTTCAT
The DNA here is from genome assembly GCF_003573695.1 of Papaver somniferum. Lineage (NCBI taxonomy): Eukaryota > Viridiplantae > Streptophyta > Magnoliopsida > Ranunculales > Papaveraceae > Papaver > Papaver somniferum. The sequence continues at coordinate 13,803,258 of NC_039365.1, read as the reverse complement.
GAAAGTACACGGACTTAACCAAGAAAAGAAAAAAAGAGTTGATGGAAGTATTAGTGGGTTGGTTAATATTTCTTTGGATAAATTTAAATTTTCTTTCTTTTAATGTATCGTGATCAGCCGACTTAGCTCAGTGGTAGAGCGCGTGACTTTTAATCCCGTGGTCAAGGGTTCGATCCCCTTAGTCGGCGGCGTAACCTTTTCTTTTTTGTTTTTTTTTTGGCATTTTAAGTTAAGAAAGATCGGCATTAGTTTAGGATCCCGTTGAGTTGAAACCGTATATCTAGAGAGAGATACCTCCAAATCCCATTAAATCTTGTAAACCCAATAACTCACAAATAGGGATGAACATGGTTTTGGTTTTTCGCTGGAGCCGGACCGAATCAGACCAATTAGGAAGAAACCAAACCGAACCATTTACTAATGGATTGGTTATGGTGTAGAAAGTGGAAAACCGATAGTATTGGTTTTGGTTTGGTTTGACCTCTAAAATCGAATCAAAAATTATTGGGAAACCGATTAATTTTTAAATTTAGTTTCTACCGGTGATTTACAAGTATTAGATTCTACCGATTGATTTAGAGGATAAATAGAAATTCTAAATCTAATATTTCATTATGATACTCTCACTCTTTCTCTTTTCCCAGCCACTGCTGCTACTCGACTTTCTTCTTCCCGTCTTCCTTCTTTTCTGTTTGTCAATAACTAAATTAGGATATATTATATATCTTCTTTTGATTTCTAGATTTAGAGTAAGCTTTAACTATTCTTGATACTTTTTTTATTTTTTTTTGTCTGTAAATTTGTGCAAACCAATACTATTGGCAGTTACGATTTTTTTTGTCTGTAAATTTGTGTAATTTTTCTTTTTAATTTGACATAATTATTGGTTAACCAAAAACCAATGAGAAAAACCGAAACCGAGTGGAACCATTTGGAAATCGAACCAATGGTTAATGGATTGGTTTGGTTTAAATTTTTAGAAACCGATAGTATTGGTTTCGATTTTGGTTTGGCTAAAAACCGAACCAAAACCGACCATGAACAACCCTACTCACAAATATCCATTTTTATCAAAATATGCAACCCCTTTTATCTCACACAATATCATAGTGAGGTGGGCGAGATAGAATGACAAATCATAAGGAACAGATCAACTACCAGAAATTCAACAAATTCGATATTATTCCACACGATCATACTTCTATATATGATCATCGCTTAGCACGAAATAATCAAACACCGTTTAGCCCCGAAACAACTCTTTCAATAAGGAAAGAGTGGAAGAGACTGGAAAAAATCCTGCCCGATTCGATCTATGTCAGAGCATATGAAGGAAGAATCGATCTACTTAAAGCTGTAGTCGTTGGACAACCAGGTACACCGTATTACCAAGGTTTATTCTTTTATGATATTCAACTCACTTTGGGTTACCCAAATTCACCTCCAAATGTTGTTTCTCTTCTCACCAAAATTAAACTGCCAAAACCTAATGATAATATGATTTTCCATAGACCTGAACGTAGTAACAGTAAGGATTTTAGTATACTGAAAATACTACTAACGATTCATGAACATGTAGTTAGTACCGATTCTTACTTCAACTACAAACTCGCAAACCCCAGTCATCATAATCCATCAAAATATTATTTGATTACCCGCTGGGGTATGTGGCAGGAGAAGAAATTTTTAAGTTACGATCAAGAAATGTTTCTTCTAAATTGTAAAACCATGTTGGGTGTTCTTAAGCCATATAAACATTTTGAAGAATTTGTTGGTCAGCATTTTCGTGACCATGCAAAAAGTATATTGATTGCTGCTCAGGGTTATATCGATGACGAAGGTCGATCGAGGGTTTCTAAGTATGTCCACGATAGTGAGGATCATTGCATACAAATCGTTAAGCCTACTGTCAAAGATGAACAGGAAGAATATCGAAAATCCATGAGCACTACATATGTGGAGCTTATAAAGGCATCTATAAAGAATGGGTCTCCTGATTTTTTAGAGTGTTACTACAATTTGCAATTGAATGATGGTATCCAAGAAGATGGTGATGCAAAAAAGAATACATGGGATCCGGTTTTAATTGTGAGGGGGACATTTTATTCTTGCTTATATATGTTTATATTGTATTCTTGGATTTTTGGAGCAAATGGTTTGTAACTAGTTGGTGTCGCAGAGCTTTTCTAATGGTTGCAGAGTGATTTTTATTTATGGTAATGTTTTATTGTTTATTTGAAGTCGCGCTCAAATTTGGAATTTATTACTCTCAATGGAAATTAATTTTGTACATCGTGTGTGTATATATATACTAGATGATCGTTGCCACAGTGGGACAACCGATCGATGACGAAGGTCGATCAAGGGTTTCTAAGTTTGTTGATGACGAACATTCTATACAAATTGTTAAGCCTAGAATCAATGGTGAACTGGAAGAATATCGAAAATCCATGACCATTACATATGTGAAGCTTATAAAGGCATTAATGAAGAATGGGTCTCCTGAATTTTTAGAGTGTTACTACAATTTGCAATTGAATGATGATATCCATGATGATGTCCCAGAAGATAGTGGTGCAAAAAAGAAGACATGGGTCTCCTGGATTGATAACTGGATTGTAACTGGATTGTAACGCGCAACAAGCTGCGCCGCAAGTCCTTTTTGAATTGCAAATCCTAACCTATGAAAAACAAACTCACTTGAACCAGGAGTCATGACATTACTGTGCATGACTTTCTGGACTCTTTTGAGGAGTCCAACCGCCTCTGGAGTTAAAAAACCAAATGTATCAAAAGCGAAGGGGATAAAGGCATGCCCATTGTCAAGACACGCTTTCTCATGTTTCACTATCTTACCTGAGGCAACCCTTAACGCCGCTTGCCCGACTGTAGACGTGCCATGTCCGATTCCTACTAACGGAGAAACCCCAGTAAGATCAACACATGCATGTTTTCCGTTAGCCCATCCGAAAATTAAAACATCTACCGTCCTGAGCGTCGATCTCCGCTCGAGTGGATCATTCAAAAAGTTGACAGATGCTTCTTTCTTCGCAGAAATACCGGCTATCCACAGTATATCATATAAAGTGTCCCTCACATGATCATGTCTATGTTTAAAACCAGGGTCTACCTTACAATGAACTGCATGTTCCCCATAAGCGTCCAAACACCCAGTGATACAAGCAGGACACCGAGTGTCTGATGGGTATAAGGGATCATCAATCTGTATTTAAGGATGGTACGGTACTCCACAGGTGACATCTTCTGCCCAAGGCCTTCAATTGGAATAGCGAGGAGGAATTCCTGAGCATCCTGCTTGCAGACAACCTAAAACTGCTTTTTATGTACCCGACAACTCGTAAACTATGTCCATGTCTTTAACTACTTTACCAAAAAGAGCAGGCGCCAACATATTATGGGTTTTAGTGGGGGCGGTGCCTTTACTGGTAAAGCATAATTTATAAAATTAGATTTCGGTCTTTTTTTTTGTTCTTCTTCGATTCCTTTTCTTCTTCCTCTCCACTCTACTGTTCCATCTATTCGATTTGATTTTTCATTAGACCTGTTCATACCAGCATCTTGTGTTCTTCGTATTCTATTCTTCTGCGTGTCTGCTGTAGTATCCAGTGACTTTGACCAAGTTCAAGAAGAAAGTATGCCGTCAATCAAGCCATGAGTCTTGTGGCTGTTCACCAAGGGATAAGATTTCGTTTCAAGGTGGAGATAGAGATGGAACTAGTGGTGACAGTTTGGTGGAGATTCAAGACTGAATCAGTTAAAAGGAAGGGGATTTGATGCTGCTGATTTGGGGAGACGATTAATGGAGTTTTTATAGTTTTCAAGGGCTTGGAAGAGTGGGTTTAATTCAGGCTCGATTTAACAACTAGGAAATGAGCTTAATGAGACATACAACTGTGTAGCTGGAGTTGAGCCATTGTTGTGTTTGAATGTGGCAGTAAATGGTGATGATTGACACTAGTTTACAAGTCTTGTAAGAAATAGGAGAATGGGTTGTGTATGAATTGAAATCTGCAGGAATTAGAGAGCCACGGATGGGGAATTGTTGACGCACAACAGCACCATCAGTTATGCTCATATGGTGTTCGTAGAATTGCCTGAACCAAGCAGAATGGAAGTTTTGATCGAGATGAGTTAGGAGATATGTTAGAAGCTCAGATTGGCAGGATAATGGTTCGAGTGACTGGTGCTTGTTCTAGACAGGATAAGAAGATGAATTGAACAACAAGGAGATTGGTTAAGTGAATGGAAGAGTATCATGGGTTCTGTCCAAGTCTTGGTTGAAAGGAGAGAAGAAGAAAGTGTTGTTGCTGTCCATTTGTGTTGTTGCAGTCAGGGTGCTGGTGGTATATGCTACTGTCATTTATAGGTCCTTATAATTTTATGGTCCTCTTTTATCCCTTTTGTTTATGGCATCCGTTGGGTCCTACTTTCATTTGTAGATTTGTTCCACCAATACAATGTTCCACAATATTCATTACGGAACACTATGGTGATAGTCTTAAGTCTGCAATACAACTTTAAAATTTTATTTTGAATTTTCTTATATATGTTTTATGACCTGGTCTTGGGTTGTCGTTGCCTGGGGATTGAGGTGGAAAGGGAACATGGGGAGGGCACATTTGAAACAGGAGATGCAACTATAGGTGGAAGTGCTTTACGGGAGATGCAACTATAGTTAAACTGTTAGATCAAGTAGTTCAACTTCAAATCCAATTTCATATCTAACTTTTTTCCCCTCCATATATATATTTTGCAGTTAACCTTTTCATTTACAATCATCTCTTTTATCTCTAAATTCCCACAAAAAGAAAGAAAGAAAAAGTACACTGATTTTTTTTATTTATATTTGCAGATGTATTTGGTCATATTGGTGTTGGTTATTGGTCATAATGGTTGAATAATCTGTTATGCAGCTATGAAAATGGATGCATAACCTGTTATGCATCTACAAAATTTGTTGCATAACTTGTTATGCAGTCCAGAAAACGGATGCATAGCACGTTATGCATCAACTTTTTCGTCACTATTGAAACCAACAAAAACAAAGACTGCACAACTTGTCATGCACCTACAATAATATCTGCATAACATGTTATGCAGTCGTGAAAATTGATGCATAACCTGTTATGCATCCGAAAATATGGCTGCATAATGCATTATGCATCGAGAAATTTGTTGCACAATTTTTTATGCATCGAGAAAATAGATGCATAACCTGTTATGCATCCGAAAATATGCTTGCATAATGCATTATGCATCAATTTTTTATGTACGCACTAAAATCAACCAAAACAATGGCTACATAACTTGTTATAGATGCATAACTTTGTTATGCAGATGCATAATTTGTTATGCAGTCGAGAAAATGGTTGCATAATTCGTTATGCGTCTGCAGAATGTGTTATGCATCTTTTTTGGTGGCTGCATAATAGTTATGTAGTCAGTTTTCGAAATTTTTCTTAAAATGATGATCACCTTCGATTTTTTCGTGAAAAACAAAAATTTAATATTGTTGTTTGTACTCGTTGCGTAGCTCTCTTAAAAAGATTTCCAACGATATAAAATTTGTAAAATTCCAAGGCGCGGATTTTTAGATATGTTATATCCAAGTTGCGTTGCCAATTATACCCCTGATGCATAACCCGTCATGCATACATTTTTAATAATTTCATATAATTATGAGTGTCACGGTACCTAAAATTAATTGTGGGCCTGAGAATGAGAATATTTTCTTTTTTGGTCTCCCCCTAATTTTCCCTAACCAAAACGTATATTTAATCTACACCTAATTTAAATATTGATCAAATATTCAACAGTTCCTACATTACATCCAAACTTCTTCAAATAAAAGTAGGTTCGGCAATTATGGGGTTCAAACACCTACCTCCACAATGAGAGGAAGCGTGAAAACCTATTAGGTTAAATTCTTTCTTTTTTCGATGGAAAAATAGGGGAGATTATAATTTAGAGAGATCAACTAAAAACAAGTAACCATAGTTAATAATTATTTCCCTACTTTATGTCGATTTTTTTTCAAGTTATTTTAGTTGCAATATTTATCCGAGATGTACTACGATATTTGTCTTTGTTTTTAACTGGGTATGAATTATGTTGTTAGTATAATTCCATCTTCAACTTTTCACAAGTAAAGAAAGCACTTTTTTTTTCTTTTTGTCTTCTCCTCTTCCATATCACCCGATGGATCAGAAAATCAGAATCAATACCCTGATTTTCATTAGTTTTTAAACTTATATCATCACAGGTCATTCATAATTAACATTTTGTTCATACTTCAATAAGCCTTAAATTTGTTAATGAGTTATGTATTTTATCGAACGCAGAATATGTAACCGGGAGAGATCTGAAATTTTAGATTTTCAGCATTGGAGTTACATTCATGGCATTCATCTTCTTCTCTTCTCCATTATCTTCCTTTTCCTCGTATGAGGCTATTAACCTAAGAGTTTGTGTAACATTCAGTATTTTTATATACTGTTCTAGATCGGGTTTTACCCGACTTAACTAATCTTGTTATTTGGGTTGTCATTTTCTTTACCTTAGAAATCTTGTTTCAGTTGGTATGTTTTTTGAATTCGAACAAGTGTGGTATTGATATGCCATTAAACAGATTGCAGAGGTCTTTTGTTCAAGACTTTCTATGTGTCCTTTTAAGGTATTTGTTGATGGTGGTTTTTAGCTTAGGGTCAAAATCGTAAAACCTTGCATCTGATGTGACATCACTCTGCAAGGAAACAGAGCCACGTGTACTAACCTCTCCACTATAAAATTTATTGATCCGCTCAATATACTTACATGAAATTTATCCAGACTGGAGAATCCCAGATGTTTTATAAATTCCGCGCCTCGCGTATATTCACTTAATATAAGTTCCTCTGAATGCCTTCTATGCTATGTTCTCCGGCTGAACTCTTAATGTTGATATGGCATGATGATTCGTGTTCATTCGCAGCAGAGTAGCACGAATCTCCAAGTATCAAGAATAAGATCTTTGCATAAGGTATTCAATCAGAAAAGCATGCTGCTCTCTGGCAACGAACTTAAAAGAACTCTGTGTCGACACATAGAATTCAGTTAATCGTCCTGACTAACTTGCAGAAGTTGGGGTTTCGCGCCACGCGCAATACACCAAACCTTGCTTGTCAAAATTAATTAAATTCGTCGCAGCGCACTGGAAGTGCGGCCACGCCCTAGCTTGCCGTCCCCACTTCCCATTGACCAATCAGGTCGCCCTAAAGGCGCCGCACTCTCACCAGAAGTGTGGTCGTGCCTTATGTTTGGCCGACCCCCTTTTGTGGCCAATCAGGTTTCTCTAAACTTGCCACCATACATTAAAAGCCAAACGCACCCTACTGCGGCAACTTCGCAACATGCTACCTCGCAAACATGTCACTTCGTGGCAACCTGCCATAAATAGCCACCACACGGAAATTCCTACTCTTGTGTCCGTTTCCACATTATGGCTTTTCCATGGTTCCTTTGGCATATACATGGCGCCATTTGCACAAAAGTAGCGCCATGCTGCAGTCGCACGCCACGTGCACTAATTAGGGTATTCGACAAACTCTAATTTGAGCAAATTGCTACCAAAGCCAAATAATGTTCCCAGAGTAAAGGGATTGGCGTGGAAACAGGTCCAACGTTGCCATGCCACATGTGGGTCCGACTCCACAACGGCTTGGCCACTCCAAGCCATAATTCTTCCACGGAGAATTCTTCCACGACGCCTTGGCCACGCCAAGCCCTAATTCTTCAAAGGAGAATTCTTCCACGACGCCTTGTCTACGCCAAGCCCTAATTCTTCCATGGAGAACTCTTCCACGATGCCTTGGCCACGCCAAGCCCTAATTCTTCCACGGAGAATTCTTCCACGAAGCCTTGGCCACGCCAAGCCCTAGTTCTTCAACGGAGAATTCTTCCACGACGCTTTGGCCACGCCAAGCCCTAATTCTTCCACGGAGAATTCTTCCACGGCGCCTTGGCCACGCCAAGCCCTAATTCTTCCACAGAGAATTATTCCACGGCGCCAAGCTTTGGCCACGCCAAATCCTTCCAACGTCGCCAAGACTTGGCCACGCCAAGTCCTTCCAACGGTGCCAAGAATTGGCCACGCCCAAAGCCTTCCAACGGCGCCAAGACTTGGCCACGCCAAATCCTTCCAACGGCGCCAAGACTTGTCCACGCCAAGTCCTTCCAACGGCGCCAATACTTGGCCACGCCCAAAGCCTTCCAACGACGCCAAGACTTGGCCATGCCAAATCCTTCCAATGACGCCAAGGCTTGGCCACGCCCAAATCCTTCCACGATGCCAAACCCTAACTTTGGATGCAGAGCCAATTTTTTGCTTTGCCCATGCCGCAACATTGTTGGCATACCACTATGCCGCGGCTACTAGCATGCCACTATGTCTCCATACCATGGCTACGCCACTTCGCTATACAACAAGATGTGGCCATAATCAATGGCCATCCTTTTTCATGAGATGCAATCTCAGCCATTCAAGTTCGCCACAGAACTGATGAGCTCGCGACAAGTTTTAGGCGACTAGCCAAGACGAGCCTAACATTACATGCTATTTACCTGCGGCAAGCCTCTCAATTTTAACTTGACACACGTAGCAAAGTGCTACATGTTTTCCATGAAAATACTCGAGACATCAAAATATGTCACAAACTGGGGGATGCTCATCAGGGTATTGGTCTTGCGGTTTACAGCGTGCGGCGTGCAATGCGTCTGTTACAAGAAAGTGTCATGAAGTAGGATAATTAGTGGTGGTGAAAAGTAACGGTGTAAACAATTAATATCCTTCATCATGGAAGAGTAATGACCGGCGGTTATACGAATTCACTTTCTTCATCATGGAAACATAACGTCTGGCAGTTACACGTTACTCTTTTCTTCCACCACTCAATCGTTTCACTTCCTACGAGACCAGGGTACGTTTCACTATGACTTGTATAAATATGTCCCACCTATTTCAAGAAATCACCTGGTAGCTTTCCATTCGGCTAACCAGTTCTACTTCCGATACAAGTCATAAAACAAACCACACCTTCAGAATCAACTATTCTGGTCTCAACACTCTATTCGCTTCCCTCCCTAAGACCAACCTTTCACATTCACTTTGTGACCGAAGCAATCCTGGAACTGCCATTTCTTGGTTTAGGCCAGGATTATACAGATTGATATCTCGAATCAAAAGTACTCTCGTGCAGTACATTGTTTAGGGTTTAGATTCGTTCCTCACCCACACACCCGAAATTACCAAAATCAGCATAAACAGTTTTCACCCTCTAACAGTATCCAATCCCTGTTGAAAATGTTTTTCTAAACACTTATCAAAGTGTATCTTTCGACATGTTTCTGTAAGAAGTTCTTTTATATTCCTTATTTGTGAATGCTCCAGCGATTGAGTAAGAATTTCACACTCTGAAGTTTGCTGATATACTTCATTGCACAAGGACAATTTTTGTTCCAAATAATATGCTAGATTATTTTGAAGACTGAGTGTTTCTCGCTTTGCTTCACAGATTCTTACATTTAATTGAACAATAAGTTCTAGGACATCATCTAGGTTGTCAATGGTTTTTTCTTCTTCTGAATAATTTTCAACCTGTTTGAAAATCCTTTCTAGCACTTTACGAAATTCAGAACTTGGGCAGACCAGTGAATCAAATTTCTTTTCTCTTTTAGAAACAGAAGATTTTTCACCAGTGATTGGAGTCGGGTCCAAAACACGTTCCTTTAGTTTTGGATTCATTCTTTTCTGATGAGAATCCTGATTCTCAATCAAGTTATCAGTCTTAGACATTCTTCTTGATTTTCGAAAAGACTTACGAGACCAATTTCCACTGACCTTTTCTGAGACCTTATTCTCAGCATCTTGTTGTACGTTAAATGAGTTCTTCATAAGTTTAGCTTTGATTTTCTTATTTTGACTCATATCTTATAGGTTGGATTGCCCCAAACACAGATTGTTAGATCTTTTCCTGTTTTCCTGATCTGATACCAATTGAAAAGACGAGGGTACCCAAATATACCACAATATTAAAGTTTTCCACCTTTAAGTCCTCTTACCGAAAGTGATTGTCTATGGACTGATTCGAGACAATACAACGAATTGGTATTCACATTTGTTTGATCGTTTATGGATACGAGATCAAGATAATACAACAATCAAAGTGTGATTACTTGATAATAGGTTCGGACTTAACCAAACTCTATAGGATCACTATCAAGTAATACAGAGTTTACGTTTGTGTAATTTACTTTAAATTATAATAACAACATTATAATTACGGAAAATAAAAGTAAATGACACAACAAGATTTTGTTAATGAGGAAACTGCAAATGCAGAAAAACCCCGGAGCCTAGTTCGGAATTGAATACTCTCAGAATTAAGACGCTATATGATGAGCACGAAAGTGCGAAGCATTTTCACCCATAAATACATTAGCTGGGACTCATTTTATCACTAATAAACTTGTTTGTATGTGTTTTTATGAAATAAGCTCTTATGGAGAAAGTTTCTCGAAAAGTGGTTTTTGTACCCCGGAGGACACATGATATTCGGACTCTCAGTTTTGGATAAGGGGTACCCAATTACTAAGGGGGCATCCTAATTGCTATTCGCACTCCCGGATTGGATAAGGGGAGGAGCGGTGACTGCCGTTGATTTGTAAAAGGAAGGATATATTTTCGGTTTGAAGAAAATAGAGGTGAAGATATTGTTTGTGTTATTACATGCTGGTTTGGAGAAGATTTTCCGTGAGAGTATATTCTGCATTGATTGGAGGAGTTATATGGAAGGAAATGGAAAGAAGATATTCTGTTTTGATTTGTTATTATCCTGAAGATAGTTCAACAGCTCATATACACGTAACAAAAAAGGGAAGGAGAATAAAATCTCCATGATTTGGCAGAGAAGTCAAAAAAAACATATTTTCGGGTTTAAGTGATTTGATTCTCTGAGTTATAGTAGGAAGTTACGTATGATATTCTTTTAATATTTGCGGATGTCTAATGGAGGGTTTTGGGATGAATCAAACAACTTAGAATCGCGTGATAATAATGGAAAATATTCCCGTGGAGAATAATGGAGTAAAGAGAGAATATTTGCGCATTGAACAAGAGATATTGGGTGCTGCTGAGACTATATAATGAGTTTACTAGAGTCATAGATGGGTATTGAGAGCTGGGAGACTATATAAATTCGGCTTCCTCTTCATTGTAAACACCATTTGAGCTATATAAAAAATATTTTGAGAGTGTCTACATCATGAGTAGCTAAACCCCAAACTGGGACGACGGAGGAATCCGAATTTCATACATGGGTAAAATTATTTTATTCTCTATATGAATTTTGCACTAATTAAAATAGAATTATGATTTTGATCAATTAGTTGTCATTTCATTTGACGGGTCATGCTTTCTTAGATGTTTTGATGTCCCATACATAGGATTTACAACTAATATTTTGAGAATCTATCTTGGAAAAAATAAGAGTCCATGTTTTTATTTATTGATCTAGAATTGTTGAAGAATAAATAACTGAACTTGATGATATGAATTCGGTGAAATCCTAGTCCCAGTAACTCTCGCTTTTATTTATCTTTTTCATTAAATCTTTAAATTTAATCTTCACAAGTCTTAGATTTTGAATCTTTATTACTACAACAACGATTAAAAATCACACCACTATACCAAATAAAACCAACTTCGTATAGTTGAAACCAAGCAACTAAACCTATAGTTCACCTAGTTTCTTCAGTATCCCTGCGCTTCCTACATTCGATAAGTGCACGCACTGGAACAATTCCTTTGGTTCTTATTCCAAACAGTAAAGGAATAAAAAATCCGTTCGTTAACAACTCTATTAAATCTCAGTGATATGAGTTAGACAAAGGCTCTTCTGTTTAAGCCAATAAACTCCTTTTTCGGGTTTAGATCTATCTATCCAACAACTACCAAAGTAGCATAGTTTAGATTTTGCAATCAAATATAAAATATACCAAGATACTATATAGTGATGCCAATCGACGCAACTAATCAATCAAATCTGTCAAGGATAAACTGATTATAGTTGGATCCCAGCCGATCAAGTTTTGAGCACACCAAAGATATGAAACCAATAATAAATCTTCTTTGTCTTGAAATCTTCTTTAATCTTCAATAAACACCTGCACACCACAACTTGAATCTCTTGTGATCAATCACGCACAGAATGGAGTCTGTTAACAACGGATTATCATAAGACGTCTTTAGATCTACAAATAGTTCTAAAGATCTCGTCTACACTTCGATCTAGTTTGAGTGAATCTTATATCAAAATAGAAGATTCTCAAGAATAAACAAACTAGGTGCAATCAAAGTTCAAAAACCGTTAGTCAATCAAATCAAATTGAAAACTAATAATACTGCAATTATCTAGTTTCCCACCAATGGTACTCATAGAGCTTCTTGATCCAACAGAAGTCTTTAAACGAGCGGTCGTAAGAGATTTCGCCTAATTAGGGTACTTTCCTCTACGAATAGACGGGTCCACCAGTAACAATACAACAAGGCAGTTTTGCTGGCTCTTAGGATAGTTTGCTCGAAATGCAAACTTGGGTATTATAAACCAAGGATGTTTGGACACCAAGGAATTTCCAAAACCGAAATATTCTTAACATATGCAATAAATGCCCAAATCGGTTTTCATAATTCCTGGAAATTCTCTGTCCAATATTACCAAAATCTCACTAGAAAATCTCCAATTAGTAAGTGCACATTACCAATTTTTATTTTCCAGAGATATACATTTAATTGCTGGTAATTAAACGCATATAAAATAAATAACCTTAGTTAAAAGATTCTTAATTTATTTCAGTCCAGTATCTCCTTGGGTTATTAAGGAATATCTTTGAACAATAAAAGATAAGACTTACTGAACATGTTCAAAGTATGTCGACATCTTTTCCTTTGTAAATCTTTTTCATATTTATAATCTTGGAACTGATTATACCACACTTCCAAACAAGTTTAGAATTGGTTCATCTGTATTCCAAGAACAACTATGTGATTGATCAAATATCAATACACTAATCATGGGTTTACGGTTCTACCAAACAGAAGGATCGGTTCTACCTTAATATGGTTACTGAGACCGGTTACACAAGTTACCAAGATCGGTTACGTCAATTACCAGCACCGGTTACCATATTATCATGGTATTACTTATGATCGGTTACACTAGTCACTAGGATCGGTAACACCAATTACCAGGACTGGTTGCGCCAATTACAAGTATCGATTACATAACTCTTTTGTGATTTGTCATACCTATTACCAGGATCGGTCACACCAAAACAAATATCGATCATACCATCTTAGGTGATTATTTAGAACCGGTTACACTAATAAAAGTCATACCAATATATAAGTCAGGCATTTTGACTAGTTTTACCAAGATACATAACAAGTTATGATCGGTTCTACTAACTCACACATATTGGTAATCCAAAGATATGCAATAAATAACAATACCAATAAGCCTAGCAATTTCCCTTTCGATTCATAAAACAAGTTCATGAATGTACTTCATTTAAACAAATGTAAACATTGTTTACTATGATGAAATATTCACCTTTACCCATACACATAATCACAATAGCATTCATACGATTATGTCGATGTCTTATTGTTGATGGTGGTTTTTAGATTAGGGTCTTAATCGTAAAACCTTATATCTGATGTGACGTCACTCTGCAAGGAAACAGAGCCACGTGTGCTAACCTCTCCACTGGAAAATTTATTGAAACACTCAATATACTTACATGAAATTTATCCAGACTTGTGAATCCCAGATGTTCTGTAAATTTTGGCGCCTCGCGTATACTCACTTAATATAAGTTCCTCTGAATGCCTTCTATGCTATGTTCTCCGGCTGAACTCTTAATGTTGATATGGCATGACGATTCGTGTTCACTGGCATGCCATTAGCATGTGGCTGACGCCACTTCGCTATACAACAAGATGTGGCCATAGTAAATGGCCATCCTTCTTCATGAGATGCAATCTCAGCCATCCAAGTTCGTCACCGAACTGATGAGCTTGCAACAAGTTTTAGGCGACTAGCCAAGACGATCCTAGCATTACATGCTATTTACCTGCGGCAAGCCTCTCAATTTTAACTTGCCACACGTAGCAAAGTGCTACATGTTTTACATGAAAACACTCGAGACATCAACATATGTAACAAACTGGGGGATGCTCATCAGGGTATTGGTCTGGCGGTTTACAACGTGCAGCGTGCAATGCGCCCGTTACAAGAAAGTGTCATGAAATAGGATAATTAGTGGTGGTGAAAAATAACGCTGTAAACAATTCATTTATTTCATCATGGAAGAGTAATGACCGGTTGGTTACCCGAATTCACTTTCTTCATCATGGAAACATAACGTCTGGCGGTTACACGTTACTCTTTTCTTCCACCACTCAATCGTTTCACTTCCTACGAGACCAGGGTACGTTTCACTATGACTTGTATAAATAGGTCCCACCTATTTCCACCAAAAAAAAATTTTGGTCGGCAACATACAATATCTAGAAATCACCTGGTAGATTTCCATTCGGCTAACCAGTTCTACTTCCGATACAAGTCATAAAACAAACCACACCTTCAGAATCAACTATTTTGGTCTCAACACTCTCTTCGCTTCCCTCCCTAAGACTAACCCTTCTTATTCACTTTGTGACCAAAGCAAGCCTGGAACGACCATTTCTTGGTTTAGGCCAGGATTGTACAGATTGATCTCTTGAATCAAAAGTACTCCCGTGCAGTACATTGTTTAGGGTCTAGATTTGTTTCTCACCCACACACCAAAATTACCAAAATCAGAAGAAACAATTTTCACCCTCAAACAATTGGCGACCACAGTGGGAGATTAATCTCTCGGTTACAAATCCAACTCTCGTTTCCATCATCTTACCAGCGAATGCCATGCTTTCAAGCGCATCGTCCAAGAAAAGAGGGGTTTCAGGAGAATTGCGTCTGGGGACTAGAGATTCTCCTTCTTACTACAGATCAACATAAAGATGTTCCACTGACAATAAAGAACTACCAGGGACTTACCGTGGAAAGAAGGGCATTCGTAAAGACTCGGATTTACTACCTGAAGATTCAATTATGGTAAAAGACCCTAAAGCGAGTAAGTTTGCCAAATGATGTTTACACGACCTATTGTTTAGATTTCCATATTTATCATGGAAGCCGATGACCCAATCATCCCAAGATTTCATGTCTCTTCCTTTCTCATGCAACGTTCACGGTCCTGAATGATTTTGCTACTTACATTCGTAATTCAAATTTTGACATATCAATAGATCAAAAAGCCATTACTCCAAAAATAATCCAAAACTCTTACAAAAAGAAATCATCTATCAATCCAAAAACCAGAAAACCATACCATAAACTAGGCGTTTCTTGTGCCTTTCAAAAAAAAATAAACCCTAAGAAAAGAAGTTCAGAAAATAAAAGTACTCAAGGAAAGTTGCCTAACAACGGCTCGTTCTTCTTGGATAAAATGTCCTTCATACTTTGAAGAGCCGCCTTCTTGAGCTTCAATTCCTGGGACAACTTCTCGACTACTACCTCCTGTTGATTAATTAAATCCGCGGAAGGACCATCAACCGCTTCAGCCTGCAGCCGTTGGATCTCGGAAAATCCCTCACAGAACGAGGAAGCGTTAAACTCAAAGTTTACACACATATCCCGGTGGAACTCCCAGTTTGAGAATACATCTCCAGAAACGGTGTGACCACTCACCTTGCACATATCACGAATTGAAGATAATATTTCTTCCACTCGCTTAACCAACGCGAACCGTCTAGCGATCTTCTTGGCTGTTGCGATGTGTCCATATCTCTCTCATATTCTGGTATACAACTCCTCATGCTTAGTCGGTACACTGAAGCCTCCAATCAACACGTGATCTTCATGAGGAATCAAGAATGGAGGGTCGAAAGTGGCGCCTGCAATCGATTCCGCGACCAGGAAGGATTCCTTGGATACAATCGCGCCCGCAGCCGTGGGGGCGTTTTCCATCATCTGAAACACAACAACGTCTTCACGAAGATTAGTTTCCATCTCCGGGTACGGTTTCCATGACTGGAGACACTGTTACACCTTCATTGTCGTGGATCTCCATCTCAGAGTTATTTTTGGAAGCAGCCTCTTCTTGTAAATATCACCAATTAATAATTTATTCGGTATAAATAAATAAATAAATGACCTAAAGAAAAGAGGGATGTGGAAAACTCACCGACTCATTTATTGGCCCACTGGAAGAAGACTCGTTGTTGTATTCAGAAGTACTCCTCTCATCATCGGATCTCGAGATTTCTTCCTTTTCAGATTCTTCTTCGAGGGATTCAGTTTCGTTGCCTCCTTTCTCAGGAGACACCGTCCATTGGTCACGGGCAAGTCTAGCAAAAATATTCGAGTTGCCAAGACCCTAAGTCAAAAGGAAGAGTTAGTGACAAAGTGGAAAACTTATGCAATTCATCCAGGTCAGAGAATCATACACACCTGCGTGTTGAAAGAACTGAAGGTCACAAGAGCCGCCGAATCTGGTTGGAAACCACCTGCACGATTTTTCGACCTTCGCTCCTTCTTCTGGAGACTGTTTGCATCCAAGCTAGAGGATTTTAGTTTACCCGAAGGAATCTCTTTCAACAACTTATACTTCGCTAGAACCCCAGAGGAAGGTTTACCATGCGGATTTGTCACAACATCCTGCACGAACTGATGAGTGGCTAGGAACTCACCTTGCCATAAGATATTATATTTGGGAGTCGTCACAGGTCTTCGTTCCGAGAGAAAGAAAGGAAGGGTTTTACCTGGCGCAATACTGGCGTCAAGAGCAGCTGGTAACAATTTTTCCGGAGCGGCCGACTGACGAATAAATGGAACCCCTTGGTCAAATCCCATATGCTAGGCTGCCCTGTCAATATTATAAGGGACCTCTTTGAAAGACCCCTGGAAGAAGGATGGCACGTGTCCAGAGGTACAGATTCGCACGAATACAATCTCTCCAACACTCATATTCTCTCCAGAAGAAAGCAAAGTCAAATTCGGAGCAGCGGCAAAAGTATTCGGCTGAACTATGGAGGCATGGTCCGGGGCCCAAAGACGAAAATTAACTGAATGCGAATTGTCAAGGAAATCAATGAGCTTTACGCCAGCTCTTGGACGCCTCTCCAACCAACGTAGTATCCTAGAACCGTCATATGCATCAGGAAACAAGGTTCTCGGGTTAGGAGCGTAATTTTTGAAATGCTCCCACAACCACGCTTAAAAAAATCGACGTGAACGTATGAGTCCACTTTCATATAACCATTTAAAGCACACATGTCCGCGACCAGATGATCCAAATGGGTGTACAAAGAACCAAGAAACAAGCCGCCAATGGGAAGAACAACTCCTTTCTCCAATTTGATAGAAAATTTGATAAGCTCCTGTCTTATCTCCTTATCAGAGCCATCGTCGAAAATTTCTCTGGACAGCCACAGAGCTAAAAATGCAGCAACATAGAGCGTATCATCTAGCACTAGATCCGAATCCGTCTCATCAGGGAACCACTCAGACACCCACCAGTTATAGAAGCACTTCTCCTCATAATTCTTTCGCACATATCCCGTTGATTTTGTGACCAAAGTGGCATGTATTTTTTCTTCTTCCTCAGACAAGACAACATCAAGATTCCCAATTATTGGGAGACTCAACAGAACGGCTACGCTTTCCAAAGAAATAGTCATCTCACCTCATCTACATATAGTTGTGTGAGTTTCCGGGAACCACCTGGAGACGAAAGTAATCAAGCCTCCAACATCTTTTCTAATTTGAAGTACCGCAGACGCCATGACAGTATGCATGATTTGTGCCTCAGTTAAGTTGGCCTTTACGTAATCGCGGCTCATCATGAACTTCATCCATTTATCATAAGAGCGCAATGAACTAAGGCAAATTTTGAAGTTTATGGGAGAAGACAGATATTCTTTCTTCTGAAAGAAAAATATCATTATACGTCCTGGGCAGACTGATTGGACTTCTCCATCATTCTCTGAATCAGTCAGAAGAGTTGCCACGAATTTGGTATGGGTCCTTGTAATCGTAGAAGACTTCGTAAAGAACTCATCATATGTGTTCGGTTTGGAGTTGTTGACGCTCCTCAACGCGGCGGAGGAACTACTTTAAGGTGAGATCTTAACAAAATTCCTTATGCTTTTGAAGTAACTACAACGAAGCAAAAGCAAAGAATTACTACTTTGAAGAAAAGCATACATGGAGATTTTATCAAAAATTGGTTACCACAATCAAGGGTCAACAAAACATTTGCTACGGAAATTTCTCTTTTGGCCACGTGTCATGGCATTCACTACTAAAGGAATGAGGACTGCTCAACGAGATACACGTGACGTTGCGGGAAGTACGCTCTTGGCCGAAACTAGGATATGCCGCAGGGAACACGCCAAGCCGCGGAAAGTATGACCTCGGCCAAGTTACGTTTGGTCATGAGAAATATGCTCGCGACCAGAAGGAGAATGTTTTCACCACGGAAACTGTGCACACGGCCACAAGAGGAAAAGGAAACCCTAAAGCTAGGTTTTCACGGGAGAAGAACTAACGACAGCCACCCATTCGCGCGCACCTATTTTTCATAATAATTGGCCTCCTTACTATTGTGAGGGCTAATATTACTACAATACAGCTAGGAGGGAAGAATCATTCATACAAAAATATTTCTACGGGTTTATGGAGAATATGTCTATGGATAGGGTTTACACCAACAACAAAAAAAAAGAGAGAGAAGAGAAGAAACGTTGGAACACATACCTGGAGTGCGCTCGCCTACTTCTCTGCTTTGCTGCTAACGTGGAGAGGTAAAAACAAAGCCAATATTACAAAAAAAAGATGTGCGACCCCTTTTATACACATATTACTTTGGAGTTTGGTTCGAAGAAGGTTTCCTTTTATAAGCACAACACTTTTGGAATTATAATGGAGGAAGGTTTCTCGTTTAAGTTATGCACGGAAAAAGGAAGTCGGGCCCGCGAAGGAAACACTCCATGGAGCCACCAGTTCGCGACCAAGACAATGGCAAACAGTTCGCTTCCAAACGGCCATCTCTACCGCTCCACGCCAACGCCAACGGTCCGCGTTCAAGACCCAAGAATCCTCTCCTTCCCAAGCCAACGCTCCATTAGCCTTCTAAGCAAGCCAGCGCTCCATTGGCCTTCCCAAGTCAATGCGTCATCCTCCATGCCAAGCTAGCTGCGCCATCCGTCATTCTGAGCTAGCCGCACCATCGGCCTTTCCAAGCTAGTCGCGTTATTCGCCATTCCGCAGCTTCATCTCCGCTCAGCAAGATTGAAGCACCATCTTTTCCGTTCAAAGCAACGCAATCTCCACCGTTCAAAGCCATGCCATCCGTCATTCCCAAGCCAGAGGCGCCATCTTCACCACCCCATGGCCCAAATTGGCACCAATGTTCCGGGAAGCAAAACTCTACACCAACACCCCTTGGTCAAGCCGGAAATGTGCCAAGTCGTCAATACAAGGATCACGGATTCCTCATGCCTTTCGCTAAAAGGTTATTTGAATTTCCCTGGCAAACTCTTCACGCCTTGCCCTCTTCGATTTTTCTCTTGTATGTCACCATCTCATGCTTACCCCGCAACAACGCCACTGTTACGTGCTAAGAAGGGGACTTAATGTTGATGGTGGTTTTTAGCTTAGGTCAAAATCGTAAAACCTTGCATCTGATGTGACGTCACTCTGCAAGGAAACAGAGCCACGTGTCCTAACCTCTCCACTGGAAAATTTATTGAGCCACTCAATATACTTTGATGAAATTTATCCATACTGGAGAATCCCATATGTTCTGTAAATTTCGGCGCCTCGCGTATATTCACTTCATATAAGTTCCTCTGAATGCCTTCTATGTTATGTTCTCCGGCTGCACTCTTAATTTTGATATGGCATGACGATTCGTGTTCACTCGCAGCAGAGTAGCACGAATCTCCAAGTACCAAGAATAAGATCTTTGCATAAGGTATTCAATCAGAAAAGCATGCTGCTCACTGGCAACAAACTGAAAAGAACCCTCTGTAGACACATAGAATTCAGACAATCGTCTTGACTAACTTGCAGAAGTTAGGGTTTTACGCCTCGCGCAATACACCAAACCTTGTTTGTCAAAATTAATAAAATTCGCCGCAGCGGACTGGAAGTGCGGCCACGCCCTAGCTTGCCGGCCCTACTTCCCATTGACCAATCAGGTCGCCCTAAAGGCACCACACTCTCACCAGAAATGTGGTCTCTCCTTATGTTTGGTCGGCCCCCTTTTGTGGCAAATCAGGTTTCTCTAAGATTGTCACCATACATTAAAGGCCAACCACACCATACCGCGACAACTTCGTAACATGCCAACTTCGCAACATGCTACCTCGCAAACATGCCACTTCGTGGCAACCTACCATAAATAACCACCACACAACAATTCCTATTCCTGTGGCCATTTCCACACTATGGCCTTGCCATGGTTCCTTTGGCATTGCCATGGCGCCATTTTCACAAAAGTAGCGCCATGTCGCAGCCGCGCGCCACGTGCACTAATTAGGGTATTCGACAAACCTTAATTTGAGCAAATTGCTACCAAAGCCAAATAACATTCCCAAAGCAACGGGATTGGCGTGGCAACATGGCCAACGTTTCCACGCCACATGTGGGTCCGATTCCACGACGCCTTGGCCACGCCAAGCACTAATTCTTCCACGACACCGAGCTTTGGCCACGCCAAATCCTTCCAACGGCGCCAAGACTTGGCCACGCCAAGATTTGTCCACGCCAAGTCCTTCCAACGGCGCCAAGACTTGGCCGCGCCAAATCCTTCAAACGGCGCCAAGACTTGGCCATACCAAGTCCTTCCAACGGCGCCGAGACTTGGCCACGCCCAAATCCTTCCACGGCGCCAAGACTTGGTCACGCCAAATCCTTCCACGATGCCAAACCCTAAGTTTGGTTGCGGAGCAAATTTTTAGCTTCGTCCATGCCGCAACATCACTGGCATACCACTATGTCGCGGCTACTAGCATGTCGCTATGCCTCCATGCCATGGCTACGCCACTGGCATGCCATTAGCATGTGGCTGACGCCACTTCGCTATACAACAAGATGTGGCCATACTCAATGGCCATCTGTTGGGACACCAACACCAATTAGTTATTTTAGGAATTAGTATATCTTTCCTTATTTGTTATTAGCTTAGAACTCAAGTCATGTTCTAATATCTATGGGTAGTTTGTTCTAGGATTTAATCAATCAATCTATCAATTAATACAAAACTTGAGTTCTTTATTTGTTCTTTTATTTGTAAATTCTATTTTAGGGTTCTTGTACAGTTATTTTGGTTTAGAACCCTAACATCTGTCATCAAAGCAGATTCAGTTATTCTAAAATTCCGTTAAATTTTTTTTCTCTCACTATTTCATCTTCCGCTACTTTGTTATCACTTTTTATTGGTCGTAGAAGTTTAAATTAGGTGCTCCGCTAATTTATTGAAACTCAAAGTTATCTGTTGGATTTGTTTATATATCTTCTTGGATATTGAAGATGACTTCCATCACACACTTTGATATGGTGTTAGCACAGATACGTGCAGATAGTATAATTTTTAGTGCACAGTTTGAGTCCATACTCGGAGAGCAAAATTTGAGGTTCCCTATTTTTGACGAAGATGATGCCGAGAGTTGGCTTTTCAAGGCAGAAAAGTACTTCAATTTTTATGGAATAACCGATGACCAAAAAGTATCCTTGGCGTCTGGCTACCTCACTGGCGAAGCAATTCGTTGGTATCGATGGATGATGTGCTCTCTTGGAGAACTAACATGGCAGCAATTTTATCGCACACTTTGTTTTCGATTCCAATCTCGCAAACTTATTAGTCCATGCAACGCTTTTACCGAATTCGCTCAAACAGAAAGGAATGTGCCAGAGAAGTTGGAATCAACTGGAAATTATTTCTGACACGCAACAGGGTATCAGCAGTTTGCTGAGAAGACAGATTGCAGAGAAAGACGCTGAGCAGATTGCTAAGGAAGAAATTATTATGTCAACAACTTCTTCGCACCCCATCAGTATAAATCAGCCATGTAAAGATGCAACTATTACACGCCGATCGTTTTTAGCTGCTGTATTAGAGAAGTGTCTACGTCGAGTTAAAGCAATTGAAGCTACACCTGCTGCGCTCCCAGCTCCACTGGAAGAACTCTTAGCCGAGCAAGAAGAAACCGAAGATAACACCAAGAAGATTGCTGAACAAACTATTGCTGAGAAGAACGCCAAACAAATTGCTGAGAAGTTAAAATATGTTAATCCGTTAATCTCAATGAAAGCACCATCCAGTTTACACTTGGTCGATAGTTCGGAGGTATCAACAACTCTTCCAAGTCAAGAAGGAGCTTGGGTTACAGAAGCAATGATTGAGGAGATCACGGATTTCAGTCGTGAGTTTTCCTTTCCGTCAGAAAAAGCGAAGGATGATATCATTGATAAAGAAACTGATGTTTTCCCTAATGGTCTGAGTTATCAAACTGAATGAATTACAAGGATGATTACCGAGGACTTCAACAAATTACGTCAATCCAAAATCGCTGATATGGGTTACAAGCAACTTGCAAATTCCGAGGCATTACTCGCTAGCAAACTAAGTGGTAAGGGTTGTTTTACTCCTTGTTTTGATTACACTGGAATGATATTTGATCGTGGAAAAGGATTCAAACTTAATCAATTGTTTGGAGATATTATTCGTGACTATCATGGCAAACCCATTGTCACATACTCTGGCTATGAGGCAAGTTTGGTTTCAGAAATTTACCATGAAAAGCATGGTAATCAAGGGGATGCTGACAGTGCTGTAACTAAGCAATTGATACCGAATGAAGAACATGGAAGTTATATTCCAACAACGATGGCTTGTAGAGATGTTTTTAACTGGGTGTTTATCCTAAGTTGCAGGAATTGGTTACTGGAATTGAACCCTTACAGTGGTCGTTCTGGACCCTTGACGACTATTGGGTTTCATTATGATCACATGCAATATGGTAAGTGTAAAGTCTCATCTTCCTTGCGTTTGCAGGACTACTCTCCAAGTGTCACACTTGTACCATTGGGTAGAAATTCTTTCCGTACAACATCCTTAGTTGTAATTGCGCCAGATAACGGGACTGCTATCTGTGGAAATTATAATTTTAGAGTGTATGAAGATGCACCAATGGCGGATCAAGAGTGTCGGCCTGAATGTCGTATGGAACTTATAGAAATGGTCATCTCAATGCCACAAAATTTGGTGGTTTTTATTACTCCTCATGCCTACGATCATGTTGAAAGGCTTTCGATTATTCAAAAATCCGGTCCGGATACTACTCTTCTAGCACATGAGAGCACTACCCCTCGTATTGGAAAATGTCATTGTTCTCTTGGTTATAGAACATTATCAGGTGCTACAGCAAATTGCATTAGTAGTGAATGGTTATATGTCTTTATAGCTACGGGATATTCTGATGTTCATATGGCTTTACTTCAAGTTAGAACTAGTTCATTCTTTGTGCAGGATCACCGTGTTGGTCAGAGAAGTGCATCCGTAGTAGGTAATCATCATGAAAGAGGAAAGGTGGTATCTAAGACAACTAAACAATATGTAATGGAAAAAAAACTTATTATTCAGTTGTCTCCAAATAGGATGGACCTGCTACCAAGTAAAACAAATATTCTTCTTTCAAAACAAGAGTATGGCACTGTGATTTTCGGAGTTGCTTCAGTTTTACATACACCACTTTGGTTCAGGTATGCCAGAAAAGAAATTTTTGGACCAGCTAAGCATCTTGTTAATGATTCTTCTGCCATGGGAGAAAGAATTTCGGGTGTCCGTGTTTATATAGTGTTTATATAGAGCATTATGTTTGGGTGTTGACGCAGCCGAAGTGGATATACATGTGAAAAGGCTAGGATATCCAAATATACCTCAAGCTAAAACTTTTCCTACCTATAAGTCCTTTCTCCGAAAATGATTGTCTATGGACTGAGTCGAGACAATACAACTATTCGATTCACACTTCGTGTGATCGTCTATGGATACGAGATCGAGACAATACAACAACGAAGTATGTTTACTTGATATAAAGGTTCGGACTTAACCAAACACAATAGGATTGCTTATTAAGTAAATAGAAATTAATGTTTGTGTAATATAATTTAATTATAATAAAACAATTGTAATGCGGAATATAAAAGTAAATGACACAGCAAAATTTTGTTAACAAGGAAACCGCAAATGCAGAAAAACCCCGGGATCTAGTCCAGAATTGAATACTCTCAGGATTAAGCCACTACACAAATTTACACTAACTTCGTATAGTTGAGACCAAGTAACTAACCCTATAGTTCACCTAGTTTCGTCTGTATTCCCAGGCCTCCAACTTATGAATAAGTCACATACTTGGAATAATCCCTTTGGTTCGTATTCCAAACAGTAAAAGAACAAGAAATCTGTTTGGTATCAACTCTATTCAACAAAGTGATATGAGTCAGACAAAGGCTCTTCCGTTTATCTCAACATAAACTCCTTCGTCGGGTAGTTAATCGTTTAAGATTAAGCCAACAACACTTTTAATCCGAAGAACCATGTTGATGTCGATCTACTCAATTAATCAATCAAATATACCACAAGGATAAACCGATTATTAATTGGATTCTCTTTTACCGAAACAAGTATTGTGCACACAAAAGATTATAAAACCCAAGTAATATCTTCAATATCTTCTTTGTCTTCAAATCTTCTTAAATCTTCAATAAAAACCTGCACACAATCACTTGAATCTCTTGTGATCAACCACGCATAGAATGGAATCTGTTAACAATGGATTATTACAAGATCGTCTTTAGAACTAACAACAGTCTAAAGATCCTTGTCGAAACTCTGAACTAGTTTGAGTGAATCTTATATCAGAAGAGAAGATTCTCAAGAATAAACAAACTAGGTGCAATCAGATTTCAACCACCGTTAGTCAATCAAATCAATCGAAAACAAAGATAAACCGCAATTATCTAGTTTCCCACCAATGGGTCGCGCTAGAGTTTCTCAATCCCAAATAAGACTTTAAACTGAGCGGCCGTAAGAAATTTCACATAATTAGATTACTCTGCTCTCTGATAGGCGGCTACACCAGTAACAAAGACAAAAGAGGAAGTATGTTGTTACGAAGGATTAGTTTGCTAGAAAGGAAAACTTCGTGTATTTATAGACAAGGAAGTTTGGACACCAAGGAATTTCCAAAACCTAAAATATTCTCAATATACTCATTAAAGCACAAATTCGGCTTCCATAATTCCTGGAAATGCTCTGTCCAAAAATAACGATCGAAATCTCTCGGAAAATCTAATTAGTAAATGCACATTAATAATTCTACAATTTCCCTACAAAATGAAATTAATAACCTTAATTAAAAATATTCTTAACTTACTTATGTTTCGATCCTGATATTCTCTTCCCTTAGCCGTTAAGGAATATCTTTGAACAATTATAAAAATAAGCATTCACAGCACATGTTCAAAGTTTGTCGACATCTTTCCTTTGTAAGTTCTCTTTCACACTTACAACCTTGAAACCGATTTGCCACACTTCCAAACAAGTTTAGAATTTGTTCATCTGACTTTCAAGAACTATGCAATTGATCAAACCAACATTCAATCACAATCATGGGTTTAACGGTTCTTCCAAAACAAGTTTTGGTTCTACCTCCATGTGAGTACTACGCGTAGTCACACTAGCTTCCCAAAGATTCGGTTGACTAGGTACTAAGATCGGTTCCTCACATATATATGGTATCTAACTTATATGTGTTGCACATGTCCATAGGTTCAGTTCCCCTTTCTGCTATAAACCTTGCTTCACCCCATACAAGGATCGGTTCCCCTTGATGTACTGCACCCCTTACAAGGATCGGTTCCCTTTCCCTTACTAGGATCGGTTACCTTTACCTTACAAGGATCGGTTCCCTTTCCCCAAGGCAGGCATAATCCTATCACACCACAGGTGATTACTTAAAATTGGTTTTACTAATAAAAGTTATACCAATACATAAGTCAGGACTTTGTGAATAGTTCTACCAAGAACACAACAAGTTGTGAGAGGTTATACTCTATCACACATATTGGTTGTTCATAAGATATCCAATGAATAACAAAACCAATAACTCCTGAAAATTTCCTTTTTGGTACACAAACAATTTTATGAACTTACTTCCTTATAACACATGTAAACATTGTTCCCTAGGATGAAATCCTCACCTCATACCCATACATAATCACAATAGCATTCAAATGATTATGGCGATGTCTTATCTACAAAGTTTAATGGTTAAACAATAAACCTCGTATTGTATTCCTTAATACTATGTCTATCTAGAGTTCATATATGCTTCGCAGTTATGTTTTCAAAATGCACGACTTGAAAGATACGTTAGGTAATGAAACAGTTCAAGTCAAATATCACTAACCACAAGTGGAAGGATGATTGTTGTCGTTGTAGCTCTTTTCTTCTTCACATCTTCAAGACTTCGTAATACTTGTAATGTCTCATATCCTAATAATTTCAAGCTAACCTATATGAAATTTAACTCTAGTATATAATCAAGCAACTCTTAACATGAGTTTTGATTCACTTGACAACCAAACTTGACATACCAACGCTTGGTGGGTTCAACCGATCAATGCTCTAACAATCTCCCCCTTTGTCAATTTTAATGACAAAACTCTTACATCATATGGATAAACAAATTACAAGAATTCATTACAATCTGCTTGATTCCCGATTCAACGGCACAGTAAAAATGCTTACATTCAATCCTTTAAAATGCCGTTGTTGACATTATAATAACAAAGCTAATACTCCTCCTAAAGAAAATAGGTAGATATTCAATCCGCACGTATTTGTTATACCAATCAATATGACATGTTACTCCTCCTTAGTCTGTGCTTTCACTCTTTCGTTAGATAAAACATTCAAGTACCAATGTTCTTTTCCTTAGTGATACCAATTAATATAAAATCAATGCAAGTATCACTTGTTTACTCCATATATTTCTCCCCCTTATTGTCACAAAAATGACAAAGAAACGAAAAAATAAAGGACAACACGAAAAGAATCTTACAAGTCTCAGAATAGACTTGCAAACTTGTAGAGTTAGGCACGAGGGTTCCACACATCACGTTCTGATAACCAATATCAAAACCGAAACTACAAGTAGTCTTATTTTGATAGGTTACCAATGAAACAATTGTCCGAAACAATTTTTCCCATTTAGTTTAGGAAACCAAAAACAACTAATCACATTAGTCCCTTTGCTAAACCGATTGTTCAAAAAAAATCGCTTAATTCGATAAGACCAAAATAAAGATAAACTCCATTTTTCTCATCAGGTTCTAATTATCCATAAATTTAGACCTTTCAATTTTAAACAAACCAAATGCTAGTTTAGTTAACTAGCATTTCCTTGTTTAGGCATTCGATTAGACTTGAATAACTTAGTTTCTTATCCGGAATTGAATTGGACTAAACAACTCATCCCGTACACATATTATTTCTTTAAGCCATAAATAATTCATACAAACCAAAATAAATCAACTTGCATAATTATTCACCTCAACCGGAAGCAATTGAAACAACATAGACATTAAAAGCACCACAATTGCACCGTAATTTGTATGCATAAACCATTGAAACTATACAGAAGCAAGATAACGATAGTTTTTCTTAACCGGAACCAATTGAATCACACACACATCAATTGTACCGAAATTTTGTAAGATTAAAATATTCATACCACACAATAAAGCAAGATAACAAAAGTTTTTCTTAACATGAACCAATTGAAACACACATCCACACACACTTCATGGAATAAATATCAATTGAACCTAAATTTTGTTAAGCAACAAATATATATAATATAAACTCAGGCTTTTGTTAAACATAAAAACAATTAACTAACAATATTGTTACCTCAAATTTCACACCCACTTATCCAATATGATAGCATCTTCGTCCAGGGAGAATTGATATCGAAATATCACCACGTTGTCTTCCTTATGGGTAAACAAAAGAATAACAACACACCTCAACCTTTACCAGAGAAAGGTTGAAAACCGGTTTTAACAATTTGCAAACAAAAGTTTAAAACCATCGAAACACATATGCTTTTATGCTAAACCAAAACCGATTTAACATATTGTGACTTTTCCACATACTGTTTCTATTAGAACCCTCATAATCCTTTGATAAAGCCTACCTACTAGGGCTAGAACTTAATCTCGCTAAATCAAAAAGTCACCCAAACCATGAGGGTTCACAATATATGAGATCGAATATTAAGGTATTAAAACCGAAATCAAACATACCATAAACATACATAGCAATAAGATAAAAGCAATTAAGCACAAGCTATGTAAATCAAAAACTATCACAAGAAAAATTACTAATCAAATAATTTTATTCATAATAGTTTTATTCATAATAGACCAATGCAATCAATGAAAGAAATCAAAAATTGATGTCTATTATACTAGATTAAGTAATACAGCACATCACTTAATCTTCAGTAGTGCTCTTGTTGTTCACCGAGGGCTCTTCAGCGTTCAAACTCTTAAAGAATGTCTCAAGAGACTTATCTGCAACCACTTCTTGTTTTTCAAGATCTTCAATTAGAGCATTGAGGTCAGCAAGAATTCCTCTTGTACTTTCGTACCTCTCTTTTACCCAATCTTGATGTCGAATAGTCATAGCAAGATTGGTTTCTAGTTCGTCAAAACCTTGGATATATTGAGACATACTATCAGAACGAATCCAATGGGTTTTGGTTGGATATTGTTTGTTGTAATCCAACAGACATGACTCATATTGTGATCTCGTTGAATTATCAGAGTCATAATCATACATACTCCCTTTCTTCTTTCTCTCTGTATTGATTCCTTGACAATCCTTAACTTTTTGAGCTTCTTCCTGATTATTCTTTGAGACACTGCGAGTTACTTGAGGCATGATCGGTTATGAATGAATATAAAGGATTCCTCAGGGTTTCGAATACTGAAAAGAAAAAGTTTCTCCTATTAAAAGAGACAACTTTCGGACCAAAAGACCTCTGGAAAATCCGAAAATATAAGACAATATGTTACGTTTCCTGAGTCCGAGAATTCTAAGTTGGGAGGTTTATTAACCACGTCCGAAAATTCCAAATAATCACCTATTTTAGAAAATCATGTTAAACATGAACATTTTTTACTACCATGGATTCGCAGCAACCCATATGCTTCCACAGAAATTTTTCTGATAATCAACTACACAACCAATTGTGCTCCTGTTTTATTGTTCCTTTCCCATAAAAGATTATGAGCACGAAAAGATGATAAAGCACAACATATGATACAACTAAGTTGTATCGGAGTAAGCTTTTTCCATCTTACGGTGAATATCAGAAACATAGTTCATGTTTCTTTTAAGGAATTTTTTCCCAAAATATTTTCTCCCAACACGATGATCTTTTCTAACTCTAGAGATATGATCATGTGGAGAAAATGTACTAATGTGAGAATTCTCGGAGATAACTAGATCTCTCTTAATTCTTTCAATGAGATTTTTGTAGGATTTTCTCATTCTAAGGACTTCCTTATTATTCACATTAGTGTGATCATCTGAAACAACTATCGGAATTTCCTGATTGTTTCTTTTGGCAGAGATTCGCTCTTTCCCTTCCTTCTGAAGTCGTTCCTCATCAAAACCAGAAGCATTTCGATATGGGTGTGGAGGAACCTTTTTCCAGAAGCGATTATCAACTCTTTTCTCTGACTCCTTTGAGTTGATCTTATTGGGATGTAGTATAATTTGTCTTTCTACTGAGGAATAATATTTCAGTTTTTTAAGACAAGAAACTTCTTTCAACATCGTATGTTGAAGAATTATAAGTTTCCTGTCAAGTGACTGAAAATTGTATTCCTTAGAGTCAACACGGAATCGGTTCAAAGTTTCCTTTGGACAAGATTTCTTTTGATCACCAGTAGATCTAGAAGCTGGTTTCTCATCCTCTTCTAACTTGATGTAGTTAGGCAAACTACCATCATCTTGATATGTTTCAGATGTGATTAACCCGGTTTTATCAAAATCTGTAAAAGTCGAGCAAGGAATTTTAGTTTCTTCATCAAAAGAAATCACAACAGCATCATTAATCAGAATCATAGGATGTGTCTCTTTATCTGTAAGAGATTTCCCAAGAGCTTCTAGTTTGACAGCGAGATCCATTTTCTCTTTGGCTAGACAGTTCAGTTGAATGTCTTTTTCTCTGATCTCCTACTTAAGAAGATTCGACTATGTCTTTAAAATAATACTTTAGAAGACAGAGATTGTATTGTCTTTAGGAATTTTACCAACTCTTTATCAACATCTTCTATTTCCTCAAAAAAATACATGGATGTTTTCGTCACTCCTAGATCATGAGTCAACGAAGTATTAACATCTTCAACTTTTGAGCATTCAAACTCTTGCAAAACACTAACTGAATCGAACATATATTAAGTTCTTATAGGTTGGATCGCACCAAACACAGATTGTTAGATCTTTTCGTGTTTTCCTGCTCTGATACCAATTCAAAAGGCGAGGGTATCCAAATATAACTCAATCTAAAACTTTTCCTACCTATAATTCCTTTCTCCGAAAGTGATTGTCTATGGACTGAGTCGAGACAATACAACTAATCGGTTCACACTTCGTGTGATCGTCTATGGATACGAGATCGAGTTAATATAACAACGAAGTATGTTTACTTGATATAAAGGTTCAGACTTAACCAAACACAATAGGATTGCTTATCAAGTAAATAGGAATTAACGCTTATGTAATTTACTTTAATTATAATAAAACAATTATAATGCGGAATATAAAAGTAAATGACACGGCAATATTTTTTTAACGAGGAAACCACAAATGCAGAAAAACCCCGGGACCTAGTACAAAATTGAATACTCTCAGGATTAAGCCACTACATAAAATTACACTAACTTCGTATAGTTGAGACTAAGTAACTAACCCTATAGTTCACCTAGTTCTGTCTGTATTCCCACGTCTCCAACTTATGAATAAGTCACGTACTTGGAACAATCCCTTTGGTTCATATTCCAAACAGTAAAGGAACAAGAAATCTGTTTGGTATCAACTCTATTCAACCAAGTGATACGATTCAGACAAAGGCTCTTCCGTTTATCTCAACATAAACTCCTTCGTCGGGTCTAGATTTATCTTATGTTCAATCATCCAAGGGTAATCGTTTAAGATTAAGCCAACAACACTTTTAATCTGAAGAACCGTGTTGTTTCCGATCTACTCAATTAATCAATCCAATCTACCACAAGGATAAGTCGGTTATTAGTTGGATGCTCTTTTACCCAAACAAGTATTGCGCACACCAAAGATATAAAACCCAAGTCAGATCTTCAATATCTTCTTTGTCTTCAAATCTTCTTAAATCTTCAATAAAAACCTGCACACAATCACTTGAATCTCTTGTGATCAATCACGCACAGAACGGAGTTTGTTAACAATGGATTATCACAAGATCGTCTTTAGAACTAATAACAGTCTAAAGATTCCTGTCGAAATTCTGAACTAGTTTTAGCGAATATTATATCAGAATAGAAGATTCTCAAGAATAAACAAACTAGGTGCAATCATATTTCAACCACCGTTAGTCAATCAAATCAATCGAAAACAAAGATAAACCGCAATTATCTAGTTTCCCACCCACGGGTCGCGCTAGAGCTTCTCAATCCCAAAGAACACTTTAAACTGAGCGTCCGTAAGAGATTTCACCTAATTAGATTACTCTCCTCTAGTAACAAAGAGAAAAGAGGAAGTATGTTGTTACGAAGGATTAGTTTGCTAGAAAGGCAAACTTTGTGTATTTATAGACAAGGAAGTTTGGATACCAAGGAATTTCCAAAACCGAAAATATTCTCAAGATATTCATTAAAGCAAAAATTCGGTTTCCAAAATTCCTGGAAATGCTCTGTCCAAAAACAACGATTGAAATCTCTCGGAAAATCTAATTAGTAAATGCACATTACTAATTCTGTAATTTCCCTACAAAACGAAATTAATAACCTTAATTAAAAGATTCTTAACTTACTTATGTTTCAATCCTGGGATTCTCTTCCATTAGACGTTAAGGAATATCTTTGAACAATTATAGAAATAAACATTCACAGCACGTGTTCAAAGTTTGTCGACATCTTTACTTTGTAAGTTCTCTTTCACACTTACAACCTTGAAACCGATTTGCCACACTTCCAAACACGTTTAGAATTGGTTCATATGACTTTCAAGAACTATGTGATTGATCAAACCAACATTCAATCACAATCATGGGTTTTAACGGTTATACTAAAACAAGTTTCGGTTCTACCTCCATGTGAGTACTACGCATAGTCACACTAGGTTCCGAAAGATTCGGTTGACTAGGTACTAGGATCGCTTCCCCACATATATATGGTATCTAACTTATATGTGTTGCACATGTCCAAAGGATCGGTTCCCCTTTCTGCTATAAACCTTGTTGCACCCCATACAAGGATCGGTTCCCCTGGATGTATTGCACCCCTTACTAGGATCGGATCCCTTTCCCTTACAAGGATCGGTTCCCTTTCCCTTACTAGGATCGGTTCCCTTTCCCCAAGGCAGACATAATCTGATCATACCACAGGTGATTACTTAAGATTGGTTTTACTAATAAAAGTTATACCAATACATAAGTCAAGACTTTGTGAATAGTTCTACCAAGAACACAACAAGTTGTGAGCGATTATACTCTATCACACATATTGGTTGTTCATAAGATATCCAATGAATAACAAAACCGATAACTCCTGAAAATTTCCTTTTTGGTACACAAACAATTTTATGAACTTACTTCCTTATAACACATGTAAACATTGTTCCATAGGATGAAATCCTCACCTCATACCCATACATAATCACAATAGCATTCAAATGATTATGGAGATGTCTTATCTATAAAGTTTAATGGTTAAGCAATAAACCTTGTATTGTATTCCTTAATACTATGTCTATCTAGAGTTCATATATGCTTCGCAGTTATGTTTTCAAAATGCACGACTTGAAAGATACGTTAGGGAATGAAACAGTTCAAGTCAAATATCACTAACCTCAAGCGGAAGGATGATTGTTTTCGTTGTAGCTTCTTGCTTCTTCACATCTTCAAGACTTCGCAATACTTGTAATGTCTCATATCCTAATACTTTCAAGCTAACCTATATGAAGTTTAACTCTAGTACATAATCAAGCGATTCTTAACATGAGTTTTGATTCACTAAAATATGACAACCAAACTTGATATACCAATGCTTGGTGGGTTCAACCGAGCAATGCTCTAACAACATTCTAAATACGTTGTCTTCTTTATTTGTCACGGATACAGAGAGTTAATTGATAAATGCAATTGATATTGTGTTTCCGAAAGTGTTGATGGTGGATTTTAGTTCAGGGCTAAAATTGTAAAACCAAATTTAATGTGCTGACATCCTGCAAAGGATAAAGACGTGTGCTGACATCCCGCAAAGGATAAATCCATTTGATAAGCGATGAGCGTGGAAATCCTCTCGTTTTATTTATTTGAAGCAATTCAATAAATATACAAAATTCACTCAGAATTGTGCATGTAGCAACAATCCGAAATATTCTGTGTATTTATGGCATTATTAATTGATGCATGAGTTGCCTTGTATTTCCTGTGTTGTTCTCAGCAGAAATCTCATTATTGGTGCGGCATGATGACTGAGTGTTACTCTGAGCATAGTAACATGAATATCCAAGTATCAATAGTGAGGCATGCACGAAATACCCGTACGGGCTATACCATTCTCTAACAAAGAGAATCTCGTATCGGCGTGCTTATATTAGCCCGATCGAGCATGTTTAATTTCCTAAGGCAAATCTGGACTGTCCGTGTCAGTCTCAGAAACGACCACGGCCACGCAAGTTGGCCGCATAATTTGACTAGCCTAGACGAACCCTAACAGGAGCAGGCAATCACCGTGATGTTCACCGGCGGGCCCTCCTATGCCCTAGTCGGTCGAACACGACGCTATACCCCTAATGCCTATCAGGCGCCGGCCCCAAAGAGGGATGGCCGCGTTGATTTGGGGAAGGCTCAAATGAGCAAGACCGCTCAAAGCAGCCTTAAAATCATCATGATCGTCCAACTTCACCAGCATGGTTGGACGGATTAGATCATCCCACGATTGATCAGTGAAGCGCTAATGCACACATTGGCGGTCCCACTCCTCACCTACCCGACCGACTCTCCCACGGCGTAGCCATAGAGCAGAAACGCTTGCTCGAAGTTCGGCTGGCGTGATGCTTAAAGGGTCACAGAAATTCCACTAGCGTCTTAAATCGATCACAACCATCCAACTTCACCGGCATGTTTGGATGGCTTAGATCGCGCCTAGGACCATTGGGAAGGTAATACATATGCTCGTCGTCGGTTCAACGTGGGCCCCACACGATCGGTCTCCCCAAAGGAGGAGCATAGACTGCCAAACCACTTGGCTAAAGTCACACACGTGTGACCGGTCCAAAACCCTAATTAGGGTTTGCGGCATGGCATATGTGTCGCAGTTTGATCACGACCATCCATCTTCTCCAGCTTGGATGGAGGGTGTAGATATAGACTGAGGAGGTCAAGAGAGCATCAACATGATCACCGTGGGCCCACCTGCGCATGAAACCGGTCGGCCAAGGTGGACCATGGAAAGGCGCCTCGAAACGCGTTCCCAAATATGGCATGATGTGGCCCCCTAAAATCCTTTGCGGCAAAGGATTTCTGTCGCTAATCGATCACGACCACTCACCTTTTCCAGACAAATTGAGTGGCCTAGATTGCACCTCCGCGAGACAGAGCGGCGTGGTACACCGGCAAGCCATCTACACGTATTCCCGGTCGGTACCACCAAACACTTTGTTCATGCTTGATTTCGGTCAAGCTAAAGAGTGATGCTTGCGCACCTCTTTAAAACCCTAAGATCCATCAAGGGTCGCAAACATGTGTCGCAGATCATCTCGTCCGTCCAACTTTTCCAGCTTGGTCGGACAGCCTAGGCTAAGAGTTAAACGGCCAATGAGGTACCTTGGTGATCACCGTCTGTCACTCTACCACAGGGAGTGATCGTCCAAGGGATGGCCCGCCCGTGCGGCCTTCAAACGATCCCTTGAAGATGTTTGAACATGCTGCCTATTTTAAGACGCTTAATCCGCGACTTACTCCATTAAGCTTTAAAACAGCGACACTTCATACATATTGATCATATTCGATGCATTACATGCATAGAGTATACATGTTATTTCATGAATATCGATTTCCTAAATAGCTCAGTTATTTAACCTAGCATTGTATGCTACTTCCTGTGGGTCCCACGATCCAATCATTCGAGACATCAAGCATGTCACAAACTGGGGGATACTTACTGGGATATTGGTCTAGCGGTTTACAGCATGCAGCGTGCAACGCGCCATCACAAGAACGTGTCAGGAGGCATGGACGGTTAACGATGATGGGAAAAGTGGACAAAGACGTGATCGTGTAACAATCACTTGCACGACCCCACTACTCCATCACTCCACTTCCTACACTTCCTACGAGATGAGGTTTGCGCTCAATGACTTGTATAAATAGGTTCTTCACCTATTTCCAACAAAACACAGAAAAAACCAAGTGTTGTCATCGTATCTAGAAAACACCAGAGCTGATTTCTTACATTATTGCAAGCCAGTTCGATATTCTGATACAAGTCATAAACAACCAATACCTTCACAATCTCAACACCTTCTTCGCTTCCCTCCCTAAGATCAACCCCATCTCCTTCACTTTGTGACCGAAGCAAGTCTGGAACAGCCATTTCTTGGTTTAGGCCTGAGTTGTATAGATTGATCTCTCGAATCAGAAAAAACTCCCGTGCAGTGCATTTGTTTAGGGTTTAGATTCATTTCTCATCCACACACCCAAAATTACCAAAACCAGCAGAAACAGTTTTCACCCATAAAAAGAAAGCAAATAGAATTCCTTGCACGTGGCACTTAAATCAGCAGGTGCAAGGCTACTGTGAAATGGCTTTTGAAGATGATGGAGAATGGAAACAGTTTTACAATGATTTCAATCGTGCCTGGCAGCTGAGACAAAGGATGTAAATGGAAATGTTTATGTTGATCTATCAACAAAATGGGCGTTGAGCAACCCTGCATGTGTTAAATTCTTGCGTGATACTTGGTTGCTACAGAGAAAAATTTGTTATGGCATGGACAAATAAGAATAAGCACTTCGGCAACATTACGACAAAGGATGAAAGTGAGCATGAAAAACTTAGGAAATATTTCGGTGAAATATTAAATATAATATCCAATGAACTGAATAACAAGATAGCAGGTGGCGTTAGATATTTGGATCTAGTTTATCAAGGTACTAGGAAAAAATATTCCATCAAAGCAACATCCACGCTTAAAGCTACAACATATTTCCAAGCTCCATCAACCTCCACTGCAGTAACATTATGGAAGCCACCTTGGCACTCACTGAATTGGAAGCATTCCTACTGGAAATTGATTTCTTTGCGGAAGTCAAGCTTGTCAAGATTGTGGAAGCCACATTGGTTAGTCGTTGCAGAATCTAATGATGTTCCCGTGATGAGTTATGGCAATCAACTTGAGGACAAGTTTCATTTCAAGGGGCTGGGAATATCAAAATTTGATTCTATTTTTTGGCTAGATATATTTAGGAATCAATTTAGTCTTATGATCCAACTTGAGGACAAGTTGCATCTCAAGGAGTTGGGAATGTTGGGACACCAACACCAATTAGTTATTTTAGGAATTAGTATATCTTTCCTTATTTGTTATTAGATTAGGACTCAAGTCATGTTCTAATATATATGCGTAGTTTGTTCTAGGGTGTAATCAATCAATCAATTAATAAAAAATTTGAGTTCTTTATTTGTTTTTTTATTTGTAAATTCTATTTAAGGTTCTTGTACAGTTGTTTTGGTTTAGAACCTTAACACCATCCTTCTTTATAAGATGCAATCTCAACCATCCAAGTTCGCCACCGAACTGATGAGCTCGAGACAAGTTTTAGGCGACTAGCCAAGACGAGCCTAGCATTACATGCTATTTACCTACGGCAAGCCTCTCAATTTTAACTTGCCACACGTAGCAAAGTGATACTTGTTTTCCATGAAAACACTCGAGACATCAAAATATGTCACAAACTGGGGATGCTCATCAGGGTATTGGTCTGGCGGTTTACATCATGCGGCGTGAAATGCGCACGTTACAAGAAAGTGTCATGAAGTAGGATAATTAGTGGTGGTGAAAAGTAACGGTGTAAACAATTCATTTCCTTCATCATGGAAGAGTAATGACCGGCGGTTACACAAATTCACTTTCTTCATCATGGAAACATAACGTCTGATAGACACATTTTTGTGTCTGATTTGTCTCGATTCTATATATTGTTAGGGCTCATTTTTGTACTTATTATGGTGTTTTATTTATTTGTAGGTATTTTTGGCCAATTAACATTTTTGGGCAAAATTGGCTCAAAAAGTTGTCGGAAAGCACCCGGAGGACACTTGCTATTCGGACCCCCGGTTTAGATAAGGGGAACCCCCAGGACACCCTTAAGGAAGATGCTAAAGGCACCCTTACTCTGGATAGGGTGCGCCCCCTTTCTTCATCATTTAAAAACCAGAAATGGCGGGAAAATAATTCTTTTCGCGTGAAGATTATCTGAATAGTTGGAAGCCGAGTTTTATGGGATAGGAAGGGGGACTTCGATATGCCAACTTGAAGGGAGGATCAATAAGTGTTTATACACGTCATAGTAGAGCTTCAGGCCGATAAAAATGGAAGATATCTTCTCGGACAAGGTGCGGGCCCTGTTTCAGATAAACACGACTTAGATCGTGTTTTTGGAGCAAATTTGTTGGAGTTGGACGTGGAATATGATGGATATAATCCTGTTAGTCCAAAACAGGGAATGTATGGCGGCCAGATTCGAAAAAGAAGGAGTTACAGTCGAGTTTAGACAAAACAGAGTCTTGGAGAGATACACGGACTGTGTTGGTTTTATTTGAGGAAGTTATGTGTAAAAACAGGCAGGATATCTTCCTTGATATTTCACTATATCCTTAGAAGGGTTTGGAAGAATTCAGACTCTGTGATTGATGCGTAAAGAAGAAAGAAAATAGAAAACTCCGAAACTTGCTGTGGAGATAAACCAAGATTTTAGGGGAGATTAAATCGAGCTGTGGCCTATAAAATGAGAGGGGATAAGTCATATAAGAGATACAAAGCCTTTCAGAGAAGCTTAGAACACCACAGAGCTTCAGAGATCGAGTTGCAGGAAAATACCTTATTCTGCTGCTGTTGCTGAAGAGGAAGAACACGAAGAACAATGACGCACAAGTATCTGTCGTAGAACACTATCGATATTCAACAGCAGAACCCATCTATCGTTTATCAACAGTAATTGCATTAGGTCTTTAGCTATTGTTTCCTCTTTGTAACATAGATTCTGCAACACCTTTACACTGTTGCGAATCGGTTGTGTTATCACTTTTTCACCTCCTTGTACACTTTTCAGCTATAAAAACATATTTTGAGAACATGGTTAATATGAGGAGCTAAACCCCATTGCTGAGGCGCTAGAGGAAGCTATTTTTCCAACAAGAAGTGGTATATTCTCTTTTATCTATTTATTGCAATTTTATTATGATTATTTGCCTTGAACTAATATCGAATATGATTTTTATTTGAGTAATTGTGATCTATTTTGATGGAGTATGCTTAGTTTAAGACTTTTGATGCTTCATACTTGGTATTTACAATTATTGCTTTTGAAAATCTACTTGTTGCAATAGTAAGAATCAAATTGAACGAGAAAATTGCATGAATACAAAGATTGTATTAAATCACCTTAAACTTAGAAAATAATGGAATCTTAGCCTCAGTGTTCTTTTAATATTGATACCAACTTTGTCAGTGTTTGTTATAATTATTAGTGAGTTTTCTATTTAGTTTTGAATTTAAGTCTAAAGTTATCCTTCACAAGTTCGAGAATCGAATCACTTTTACCACTATCTACAAATCACATCAATTTTTGGCGCCGCCGACGCGGACTTGTTTTTAGGGTTTTAGATTTATTTTATTTTTTTATTATTTTTGTTCTTTTTTATGTTTTTGGGTATTTATCTTGTGTCTACAGGTTCTAGATCATAAAGAAAATTGAGCCAAAGAGTTTGGTGATTTCATAAAGACTTGGAGCTAAACATTAAAGCAAAAAGAACAGAAAAGAAGACAATTTTATTTTATACAATTTTAGTTTAGGGTTTGTTTATTTTCTTTTAGAAAAAAAAAACTGTATTAGGGTTTATTATTTTTGAAATTTTTCTTTACTTTTTGGACTTTTGGACTTTGGGACATTATTTTTTTATTACCCTACGGAAGGGTACTTTAAATATAAATTGTTTGCAGAGAAGGAGGACAATTACGATATTGTCTCTGCACCTTGGATTTGTACTCTTGACATCAGAGTCAGTGTCCCGAGTCGACTACAACCGATTCATCCCCCGTATGGAACGGGATGTAAGATTCTAAACACTCACGAATCCCCTGTCAGCGAGTTACTGGACTCCTTCGTATGCATATATGTTGAGGACTGAATACATATATTTATTTTTCTAGTAAAGGGCAAGGCCTGGCCATACAAGATAAGGGTTCGGATTTCATCACCTTTCTCTTCTTGCCCGCTTTAGGAACACGTAACCTACGCGAACCTAATCCTAAAATTTTGACTAGAACGAGCCCGATACGGTAACGAGCTTAACAGGAAAGTCATTCGAAAAATATTTGTTACTCTTTTAAGCATACTTCGAAGTTCTTGACGGTTTCTGTAAGTTGAATGCGTGACTGCGACGCCTTGTAATACCGGTGAGGCCTTGGGTATCAAAGCTCCACCGAGCTTCCCTCGCCTCTATTCAACTTACTTTAACTCGGATTGATTCCAGAGGGGTTTGCTTAAATTGAAACGAATTCCCATTCGAAGGATTAGAAGTTGTCTTAGAAACAATCTAAGTGGAGCCATCATGCTTTTTGTTTGCTAGAAATCAATAGGTTTGATTTGGTTAAGTCGGCCTTGATCTGTGTTTGCTTACCCTTCCAATTTAGAAAATTCTATTGTATGCCTGAACGTAAAAGAGATGCACTAGGTAGATTTGTTAAAGAGAAACCTAGTAGTTCGAAGCGTCTCGATTACCTTAATCTAGAGAGTCCGACTTTTGAAGAGTCTGTTTTTGAACGTCCTTTGACTGAGGAGAGAATCCTTGTTGCTCCGATAGCGCCAGAAATGGCAACTTTGAAAGCTTTGTTGAATCCAACTAGGACTACTCGTCCCTCATGTATCAGGTTAGCTGAGACGGAAGCAACTTATGAACTTAAACTTGGGACCTTACAGCTGCTCCCAATCTTTTTAGGGAAAGAAAATGAAAACCCCTATTTCCATGTTAGGGACTTTGAGGAAATTTGTAGTACCCTCAGGATTAGAAACCTAGATGACGATGCTTTGAAACTTAGGTTATTCCCCTTTTCCCTGAAAGATAAAGCTAAATCGTGGCTATATAGTTTGGCTTCCGGGTCAATCGAAACGTATGAAAAACTTACATCTGCCTTTTTGAACAAGTTTTTCCCTAGGCACAAAACATCGTCTATTAGGGCGCAAATCTGCACGTTTTCTCAACGGGAGGGAGAAACTTTGTATAGGTATTTGAAAAGGTTCAATGATTTATTAGCCCAATGTCCTCATTATGGTTTAGAGAAGTTTAGGTTAGTTCGGATCCTTTATGAGGGTTTAGATTATCCCACCACAACCACAGTAGAATCTATGTGTACTGGTGGATTTGAGAACCAAACAGTTGATGACGCGATGACATATTTGCATGAAGTCGCCGAAAAGACCCAACAATGGGAAAGTAGTAGGGGACCCCAGAAAACAATTCTTCTCAACAGAGGAAACGTTAATAGGGTAGAAAGAGGCTATGAATCAGATGCCAAAATTGCTGCTATATGATGTAATTTCAAAGTTGTTGTAGTAATAAAGAATAAAGTTCGTTCAAGACTTGTGAAGGTTGTGCTTTTAGATTTAAATTTTAAAACTAAAGAAAATAAAGCAAATTAAAACTGATTATATTAGAGAGACCGGGGTTCAGGATTTCACCATTCACCAAAATTCATGTAATTTAATGTTAATTTTTATCATGCAATTCTAGACAATGTAACTCCAATCAAAAGAAATTGTGATTCTAATCATTGCCTAAATTAGATTTTCAAAACATCAATTGTTAATCGCAAGAATGAAGTATCAAAAGCCCTAAACTAAGCATACTTCATCAAGAGAAAACACAACTAATTAATAAAAATCATTACTCAATTTTCATTCGGTGCACATAATCATAAAAGAATTGCATAAATAAATTCAAATAAATTTTACCACATAACTTTTGGAAGAATGGCTTCCTCCATCGCCCCGGAAGATTGGGTTTAGCTCATCATGTTGGAAACACACTCAAAATATGTATTCATGGCTCAAAAAGTGTTTACAAGAAGAGAAAATAGTGAAACAGGAAATCTGCAACAGCACATGCGCGTTGCAGACCGACTGTTTCAACTCTCAACTATTATGATGAAGATAACCGTTACAAATATGAAGATAAATGTTGCAGAAGAGGATAAAGAAACTGTTACAATGAAGATAAATGTTGCAAACCAGTTGAAAAAAACTGTGAAAAGCATTTGAAATAACCGTCGTTGTTTCCCTGTTCTTCACGAGCAGCGGCAACAGAGTTCTGAAAACTCTTGATTCACGCTTCCTGAGCTCTCCTATCGACCCCAAACTCT
The DNA here is from genome assembly GCF_003573695.1 of Papaver somniferum. Classification (NCBI taxonomy): domain Eukaryota; kingdom Viridiplantae; phylum Streptophyta; class Magnoliopsida; order Ranunculales; family Papaveraceae; genus Papaver; species Papaver somniferum. The sequence goes on along the minus strand of NC_039365.1, from coordinate 13,761,117 downwards.
CCCCTCCCCTTCTATGTGATCCTAGGAACCTATTTATACATCATTGCGACATTGAATCTCCCAAAATCTCTTTATTTAATCCCATTATTTCTTTTATTCTCGAAAATATATTGTTTCCAAAAATCGTTTTCCTACGCGTCTGCAGCTGTATTTCTTTCCTTCTATACCTTCTTCACGCTCCAGAATATCGATCAACTCTTCCAAACACGTGCAGTACACGTTTAAATTCCTCACAACTCGTGCAAGCTCATATTTTTCCTCCAACTCCCTGTTTGGATTAAACCAAGTTATCCAGCCAAATTTGATCGAAACAAACACCCATACTAGCTCTGTTAAGATATATCATAATAACTACCCATGAAGTTTCAGCGATTGAATCACACAAAAACTCCTCCAAACATTCGATCGAAATTCTTCCAGTGAAGGGAAATGTTTTCCCGCCAAAATTGGTTTTGAATTTAAGAAGAAGATGTCCTCCCCCTAATCCTGTACGGGTTTCCTTTTAGCACTTGCCTTATGGGGTGCAAATAGTAATTTTTAGGCATAAATAGTAATTTTTCTGGGGTTTCTCCGGCACATTTTTGGGGTGCTTCCGGTGCTGCCTTTAGTACTTTATCCTGGGGTGTAAAACACCACTTTTCGAGCCAATTTTTGCTGCAAGATCTTATTTCTCTATAAATACCTACAAAGACATAAAATAACAAAATAAATACAAAATCGAGCACTAACAATACATACAATTGAGACATATTAGACACATAAATGTGTCTATCAACACCCCCAAACTTATTATTTGCTAGTCCTCGAGCAAATCAAAACTACAAAATAAAAATGACTACACTTAGCACGTGCAGCAAGCCGTTAAACCGCTAGGTGGCTCTAGCGGCGGAGTGTTGTCTCCGGAGTGTTTACCAGAGGTGTACCCACAAAACCTTTACTCCAGACCCTATTTATCTACGCAGAACCTTAGAAGGCACTAAAGAATATCCTTGGTTGGCATACTTATTGACTACAGGAGGAAGTACCCTGATGCGAAATTCCAATTGTTGTACACGAGTTTGCACTCAAGCATACTAAAATTCATATGAAGTGACAGAGCTCTACTCAGATAGTCGCACTATGGACATCAATATCCGGAGTCAAAACTAATCACATGGATAAATCAAGAAGATGGATATAGAAAAACATAGATGGTTTTGATGTTTACTAGGTGAACGGTGTTTCTCATATCTGTCTGAAGGCCTCCGCTAAAATGAACCTATCCTAATGGACTGAGATACCGGTCTAACTAATATCAGCACACTGGCATATACAAGGGTACCAGTGGTCGATAATCCTAACTCTAGGTCAACACAACTGGCATATACAAGGGTTCCAGTGGTCGACTTTATTGAATTTATTCCAGTTGGTTTAATGGTCTGGTCTCTTTTTCTTCTTCTTCTTCTTTTTTTTTTTGTATCTCAATCACTATAATTCACCCTAGCATTGGTAACAACTTGAATCGTGAGCCCCACCTAATCACTTAGAGAAACATAGTTTAAAAACAAAACAAAACAAAAACAGAAGTGAAAAGGACTCAACGAGATATGGTGAAACTATCATGTTATTTCTAACACATAAGCTCTGTGCTTTTATGAATAGACTCTTTAGATGTTGCCATCTATTCAGATTGGTTCCTCAACTCCTATAACCAAAATGCTTCCATCCACTTAGATTGGTTAGTTCCATCCTTAATAGGCATAAATTTCTAGGCTCTGGAGTTTATTTATTGCAAATAAAAGCTAACAAAAAGTTTCTTCCCTACCCCCAATCTTAAATCTAACATTGTCCTCAATGTTTCTAATGAAAGAGAAATACCAAACAGTAAAGTAACATGAGGAATTAGTAAAGAGAGAAGTCGGAAATATAGTACCTGGGTGAAGAGAGAAATCAAAAACTAATATACAACAACATACAATCTCCTCGATGGTCAATCAAGGGTAAACAGGGTCCTCCATAGGGACCTCCTCAATATCATCTGTAGGAAAGGGCTCTAAAAAGGGTTTCAATCTCTGACTGTTAACCTTTGAATAACTACTACCATCCGGTGTTTCGATCTCAACAGCTCCATGAGGAAAGACAGTGCGAACAATAAAAGGACCCGTCCACCGAGAACGTAACTTCCCAGGGAAAAGATGCAAGCGGGGTATCATACAGAAGAACTTTTTGACCTGGAGAAAATGACTTTCTTAAGATATTTCTATCATGCACAAGTTTCATTTTGTTCTTATACTCCTTAGCACTATCGTATGCATCTCTACGAATCTCTTCCAACTCATTGAGATGGAGTTTCCTATGGGCTCCTGCCTTGTCAAGTGAAAAATTTATCTGCTTAACAGCCCAATAAGCTCTATGTTCTAACTCAACAGGTAAGTGACATGCCTTGCCATACATAATTCGATAAGGTGACATTCCAATGGGTGTCTTAAACGCAGTTCGGTAATCCCATAAGGCATCAGTAAGCCTAGACGACCAGTCTTTCCGATTAGGATTAACTGTTTTCTCTAATATATGTTTTATCTCCCTATTGGAAACTTCTACCTGACCACTAGTCTGTGGATGATACGGGGTAGCTACTTTATGTGTAATACCATATTTCTTCATCAAAAGCCTAAAAGGTCCATTACAAAAGTGCGACCCTCCATCACTAATTATAGCTCGCGGTGTACCAAAACGTGTAAGTATATTATTTTTCAAGAACTCAATCACAACCCTATGGTCATTGGTTTTACACGCAGCCGCCTCAATCCACTTAGAGACATAGTCTACAGCAACAAGGATGTATAAGTTACCAAAAGAATTAGGAAACGGACCCATAAAGTCAATACCCCACACATCAAAGACCTCCACAACTAAAATAGGGTTCAAGGGCATCATGTTCCTACGGGAAATGGTTCCTAATTTCTGGCAACGTTCACAAGTCACACAGTAACTGTGGGAGTCTTTAAAAAACAAAGGCCAATAGAATCCACACTGCAATATCTTAGCAGAAGTTTTCCTAGCACTAAAGTGACCCCCACAAGCATGATCATGACAAAAGGAAATAATACTGGACTGGTCACTCTCAGGTATACATCTCCTAATAATCTGGTCTGGACAATACTTAAACAAATAAGGATCATCCCAGAAGAAGTGCTTAACCTCAGCTAAAAACCTAGAACGATCTTGTTTACCCCAATGTTGGGGCATTCGACCAGTAACAAGATAGTTCACTATATTCACGTACCAAGGTAATTGGGTAACAAAGAACAATTGTTCATCAGGAAAGCTATCCGTATAGGAAGGGAATCATCAGGGGAACTAACAACTAGCCTATACAAGTGGTCTGCTACAACATTTTCGGCACCCTTTTTGTCTCTAATGTCTGGAGAAAACTCTTGCAACAAAAGGATCCACCTAATCAATCTAGGTTTTGTATCCTTCTTAGAAAAAAGATATTTCAAAGCAGCATGATCAGTATATATGATGATCTTAGAACCTAAGAGATAGGGTCTAAACTTGTCTAAGGCAAACACAATGGATAACAGTTCCTTCTCAGTAGTGGTATAGTTCAATTGGGCATCATTCAGAGTTTTGCTAGCATAGTAAATCACATGAAGTAATTTGTTTTCTCGCTAACCTAGCACTACACCAATAGCATAATCTGAAGCATCACACATGATCTCAAAGGGTAGGTTCCAGTTGGGTGCCTAGACTATGGGGGCGGTAGTGAGTAAATTCTTAAGCTTCTCAAAAGCCTCTAAACAAGCATCATCAAAGACAAACTTAACATCTTTTGCAAGCAAATTGCAAAGAGGTCTAGAAATTAAGCTAAAATCCTTAATGAATCGACGATAAAAACCTGCATTCCCTAAGAATGACCTAATATCTCTTACGGTTTTTGGGACCTGTAAAGTTTTAATCAGGTCAACTTTGGCTTTATCTACCTCTATACCCTTAGAAGATATGATATGCCCTAAAACAATTCCTGAACGAACCATGAAGTGACATTTCTCCCAATTAAGCACTAAATTCTTTTCCTTACACCTAGCCAACACTAGTGACAAATGATGCAAGCAGTCATGGAAAGACGAACCAAACACTGAAAAATCATCCATAAAGACCTCTAAGAACCGTTCTACCATGTCAGAAAATATGCTCATCATGCAACGCTGAAAAGTCGCAGGGGCATTACAAAGCCCAAAAGGCATGCGTCTAAACGCAAAGGTACCAAAGGGACAGGTAAAAGTGGTTTTCTCCTGTTCTTCTGGGGCAATAACGATCTGATTATATCCAGAATATCCATCTAAAAAGCAGTAGTGACTATGTCCAGATAATCTCTCTAGCATCTGGTCGATGAAGGGAAGGGGAAAGTGGTCCTTCCTTGTGACCTTGTTCAATTTCCTATAGTCAATACAAACACGCCAACCCGTGGTCACTCGGGTCGGGATTAACTCATTGTTATCATTCTGGACTACAGTAATACTGGATTTCTTGGGAACAACTTGAACGGGGCTGACCCACTTACTGTCTGAAATGGGGTAGATAATGTCTGCATCTAACAACTTAAGGACCTCGTTTCGAACTACCTCTTTCATATTAGGGTTTTGTCGACGTTGCATCTCCCTAGAAGGTTTGGTATCACTCTCTAAATAGATCTGATGCATACAAACAGTGGGACTTATACCCTTAATGTCATCTATGGTCCACCCTAAAGCTTCCTTGTTGTTTTGAAGGACGGTTACTAGCCTACTTTCCTGGTCACTATCCAAGAAGGAAGAAACAATCACAGGTAAAGTCTCAGACGGGCCTAAAAACTTATATTTCATGGAATCTGGCAATGGTTTTAGGTCCAACTTAGGAGGCTCTTCTAACGAAGGAACTAAGGTAGACTCAGAAACTGGTAGTGGTTCGACTTTAGGTTTCCATCCATTACTAGTATCTAACAAAGGGGTCGAATCTAACAAGGCATTCACCTCATTAATCACATTATCATCATCAAAATCAATCCCAAAGTGAGCTAGGCATTTATCTAATGGATCTTCTAACAAAGTGTTTGGTAATGACTCCTCGACTAATATTCATATCATGTTCACCTCTTCTATGTTCGAGTCATCTAGTTCGGAGGGTAGCTTACTAATATTAAAAAATGTTCATCTCAATAGTCATATTACCAAAAGACAATTTCATAATACCATTTCGACAGTTAATGATCGCATTGGATGTAGCTAAAAACGGGCGACCTAAAATTACCGGTATCTGGTTCTCTGGGTCAGGGACAGGTTGGGTATCTAGGATAACAAAATCCACTGGATAAATAAACTTTTCAACCTCAATGAGAACATCCTCGATCACACCACGAGGAATTTTAACGGACCTATCAGCTAACTGAAGTGTCATCTGGGTAGGTTTCATCTCACCAAGTCCTAGCTTAAGGTACACATGATATGGTAGTAAGTTCACACTAGCTCCTAAGTCAAGCAACGCTTTCTCAACACGGTATTTACTTATTGTGCAAGAAATGGTAGGGGACCCTGGGTCTTTATACTTAGGAGTAGTGGTATTCTGAATAATAGAACTCACGTGACTAGCTAGAAAGGCTTTCTTCTGGACATTAATCTTTCACTTTCGCGTACACATATCCTTGAGAAACTTGGCATAAGAGGGAATATGCTTAATTGCATTTAGTAGTGGAAGGTTGATAGTTACCTGCTTAAAAATCTCCAATATGTCATTAAAATTGGACTCCCTCTTATTTGGAACTAGAAGTTGTGAGAATAGGGCTCTAGGGACAAAGTTGGGCTCAATATGACCCTCATTGGTCTTTTTAGAGACTCTATCAGTCTCCTCAGTTTATGGTTCAGAAGGGTGAACTACAGCATGTTCACTATCAGGCATGGAAACCTTGTTGTCTATCTCTCTACCACTCCTAAGGGTTTTAATAGCATTCACATGATCAGATGGTCTTTCACCTATTTCATTAATTCCTCTAGGGTTGGGTTGAGTCTGACTAGGAAACTTACCTCTTTCTCTTAAAGACTCATTTATCTGACTGATGAGTGCCAAATAATGTATATATCTATCCCTTTTTGTTGGCATTTAACTCATCTTTTGTGCAGTAATTCTACATTTTATCCCATATTCTGTATTTTCATTGTTTTCAAGAATAAATATTTTTCTTACTTAATTTTGCATTTTTAGGTAATAAATAAAGTCTGGATAACTTGCGGAGCGGAAAAGAGCTGAAGAGTGGTGAAAAGCCGGAAGAAATTACGCAAGGAAGCCGCGAAGAATGTTGTGCACAAGACCAAGAGGCTAGGAATGGGCTTGAAGAGGAAGAATTGTTTTTAAAGAAGATATGGGATTGGCATACCCAAGGCCCAAAATCCTAACCCTCACCCATTTCCACTACCCAAGCCCGTATAGGATTTCAGCCGTCAGATTGGATCATCTCAACATTTAACGGTCGCTCCCTTGCTGTTCATCAAAGTTTGATACATCCGCTTCACACCACAACACCTAACTCCATCTTGAGCCGTCAGTTTCGTTGTGCTTCTACATCCAACGGTCGCTCAATATCAGCCTCTCTTAACCGTCCGATTCAATTCAGTCTCATGCATCACACGGTCTCATCTCGTTGGACATCAAGAATGATATGTCCGCTCAACACCGAAACAACCCTAGGATATATAACCCAAAATGAAACCAAAAACCTAATCACTTCTCCACTTCGCCTTCTCTCTCTTGCCATCTTCTCCTCCACACCCGACAGTTGCAGACACCATGTTGCCGTACCACCACCAACTCCACCGTACACCATGTCCGCCACCACCACCAACTCTCCACTGTCACTACCAAATACCACATCATCACAACCACCCTATCTCTCTACCTATCTATTCCATCAAGCTCTCCCCTATTCTAATCCCTAGGTAAGAGACTGATGAGATAGATCGAGCTAGAGAAGCTAGAAAAGGCATGGGAATGAAGCTACAATGTCAGAGGAAGAATGGGTCGAGTTTAATTTGATGTTGCTACATAAAATCAGGTAAAAATCGAGAACCCTAACTTCTGTCAAATTTGAGAAATTTTACCAAAACCCTAATTTCGACTAAGAGAGAATTGAGAAGAGAGAGTAGGTAGAAATAGGGTATGGGTTAGACCCATTTCCCTAATTTCTTGAAAACCTAATTTTACTGTTTTAAATTTGGGATTTAGGGATTTGGGTGAAAACCCTAATTTGTAATTTGAGGGAAATTTCTTTGGGTATAAATTGAGGACTGTGGTGTATGTAATGGGCATGCTGGAATAGCCAGCGTCCAGAACTGTGTTCTGTTAATACCCTAGATGTGTATGTTCTGTTCTGTGTATATTCTCTGTTAATGTGTATGTTCTGTTCTGTCTAGTTATGTGTTACTGTCATGTTCATGAAATCCTGATTCTCTATTATATTCATGCTGTTATACTGTCTTGAATGATCAAATTATTCTAGGATAATCTCAACCATGATACTTCAATATGTTGCTCTCACAGTGAATGCCAAGTATCCATTGTAGTTAGAATTCCCCCATATTGATTGAATCCCTACCAATACCTTGGAATTTGTTTTGAATTCTCTGACTAGTTGTGCTTGAAGTAGACAACTAGTGCTTAGAATTGATATGTAAGGTATGCATGAGTTATCCATTGGTGAATCACCTTAGATAAGTGATAGATTTGACACTTCTTCCTTATCTGATTACAAGGACAAGACTAGTGTAAATAGATGAGTACATAATATGAGTTAAGATGGATTCACTATCCTAGTGTTATTTCTTCACTGTTTTGTTGTGTTTTGCCTCTTTTCTCATTGTTTAAAACTGTTCACTCTTGTTACTGTTTAAACCCATTGTTTTTGTTTACTATTTTCTTTATTTTCTTTATTTCATCTTCACCGCCCTTGGCTTAGGCCTTGGTGTGCAACTGTCTCTTTGGCACTTTTCTTCAGTATCTTAATCCATTTTCCTGTTTTGGTTCACTGGTTTAAGCCCACTGCACACTGTTAGGGTTGAAACCAAAGGCTAAAAGCCCAAGCTCATTACTAAGCCAAGCCCAGATCACAGCTACTGCTAGGGAAAGGCAAAAGCCCACTTCAAAAGCCAAGCTCGGTTCACTGCTACATTTGAAGTTCAGTCCCTCAAAGGCCCAAAGGCCCAGTTCACATCAAAATACTACCACGCCCAGATCATTTCAGTATCCAGCCAACTGAGCCCAAGGCTCAGTTCATTCCAAAGGCCAAAGGTCAAGCACATCTTACTTTTACTTTGAAAGCAAAGGCTTAATCAAAAGCCTATTGTTATCAAAACCCATTAGTACTCAAAGCCCATTGACCATTCAAAGCCCAACAGCAATTTAGAAACCCAAAATAGCTAGAAACTCCAAACACACCCAGTCTCTGTGGATCGACCCGTACTTGCACGGACTACAACCGACGACCGTGCACTTGCGGTATTACTGTAGGCCCGCGTTTTTATTGCGCTTAATTTTCACGCTTTCCCGGGCCCACCACTGACTAACCTGGTTTTTCAACTCGGAAATAGCCTGAGAGTTAGCCTGACCTATTCTCTTATTTTCTTCTAAACCTTGAGCAACAGATTGCTGAAACTGCACAGTGTTACGAGTTAACAAAGCAAGAGACTATTCTAAATTCATAATCTTCTTATCCGAAGGGTTCTGAAACTGTGTCGGAGCTGAAGGATTCTTAGTATAGCCAAAACCTGGCGGAACCTGAGCATTACTAGACTGACCTTGATTCTGGTCCTTGGACCAAGAAAGGTTTGGATGGTTTCTCCATCCCGGGTTATAGGTTTCTGAATATGGGTCAAACTTCTGTCGGTTATCAAACCTAGTGTTGTTATAAAGAGCATGGTGGGGGGCACTGATCTTTCCTTCTTAGGCACCCTATCTCCTCGCCAACCTACTTTATTATCCATGACCTTGGACCTGCCCCATGGGCTTCCCAAAAAGGCTCATTTCTTCCACTACTATCACTAGAATGACCTAATTCTAAGGCTTCTAACCTTTTGGCTATAGCTTCTATTTTGGCATCTGACTCATGAGATCCTTCTACCCTATTAACATTTCCTCTACTTAGAAGAATTGTTTTCTGGGGTTCCCTACTATTTTCCCATTGTTCGGTCTTATCGGCGATTTCATTCAAAAATGTCATTGCTTCATCAACAGTTTTATTGTCAAACCCACTTGTGCATAAGGACTCAACCATGGTTGTTGTTGAATAATCTAAACCCTCGTAGAGGATCTGAACTAACCTAACCTTCTCCAAACCATGATGAGGACATTGAGATATCAAGTCATTGAACCTTTCTAAGTACCCATATAAAGATTCTCCCTCTTGTTGGGCAAAAGTACATATTTGTGTCCTAATAGACGATGTTTTATGCCTTGGGAAAAACTTATATATAAAGGCAGAAGTAACTTGGTCATAGGTTTCAATTGACTCAGAGTCCAAACTATACAGCCAAGATTTGGCTTTATCTTTTAAGGAAAAGGGGAATAACCTAAGTTTCAACGCATCATCACTTAGGTTTTTAGTTTTCAGAGTACTAGAAACTTCCTCAAATTCCCTAACATGAAAATAGGGGATCTCATTCTCCTTCCCTAAAAACATTGGGAGCATCTGTAAAGTCCCAGGTTTCAGTTCATAATTTTCCTCGGTTTCAGCTAACTTGATACAAGACGGACGAGAGGTCCTAGTTGGGTTTAGCAAAGCTTTCAAAGTTGCCATTTCTGGCACTACCAAAGGACTAGGAGTACTAGGGGTACTTTCCTCACGAAGAGACAGATTCTCAAAACTGAAGTTTCCAAAAATGGGGGCTCTCAAAAGAAGAGTCTTCGAGCTCCCCGCCTTCACAAGAAGAACTACTAGGTTTGTCACTAATCAAACGACCTAGAGTGTTTCTTTTCCAAGCCCGTTTAAAAACTTCGGGCATACACTAGAAAAACAAAAGTCTTAAAACGGAAGGGATGTTCTATGCAAACAAAAACAATACTGACTCCACCACAGCAAACCTACTGATTTCTAGCAAACAAAAAGTATGATGGCTCCACTTAGATTGTTTCTAGACCAGCTTCTAATCCATCGAACGGAAATTCGTTACAATTTAAGCAAACCCCTCTGAAATCAATCTGATTCAAAGTAAGTTGAATAGAGGCGAGGGAAGCTCGGTGGAGCTTTGATACCCAAGGCCTCACCGGTATTACAAGGCGGCACAGTCACGCATTCAACTTACAGAAACCTTCAAGAACTTCGAAGTATGCTTAAAAGAGTAACCAATATGTTTCGAATGACTTTCCTGTTAAGCTCGTTACCCTATCGGTCTCGTTCTAGTCAAAATTTTAGGCTTAGGTTCGCGTTTGGTGTCGTTTTTCTAAGGCGGGCAAGAAGAGAACGGTTATGAAATCCGAACCCTTATCTTGTATGGCAAGTCCTTGCCCTTTACTAGGAAATTAAAGCTGTCGTTTTCAAGTCCTCAACATATATGCATACGAAGGAAGACAGTAACTCGCTGACAGGGCTTCGCGAGTGTTTCGACAAACTTACCTCTCGTACCAGACGGGGGATGAACCTTTGTAGTCGACTCGGGTCACGACTCCTATGTCATGTACGAACCTGATGGGCCGAGGTGATATCGTAATCACCGTCCTTCTCTGCAAAAAATTTATATATAAACCACCCTTCCGAAGGGTTTAAAAAATAATGTCCCAAAATTTAAAGTCCAAAAATATAAAGTGCAAAAGAAAAAGAAAGTCTAAAAAATCTACAAAAATAAAAATGTCTCCCTTTTTTTTCTCTCTTTTTTTATAAAAAAAAAATCTTCTTCTTTCGCTCCTTTCGCTTTGCCTTTTACTCCAGTCTTTAAGTATTCACCAAAAGTTTTGGCAAAATTTTCTTTCGCTCCAAATTCCAAAATCTGAAAGAAAAAGACAAAAACGTAAAGAAGAACAAATAAAAAAAAAACCTAAAAAAAAAATCTAAAAAACTCTAGCCTAAAGACAAGTCCGCGTCGGCGGTGCCAAAAATTTGATGTAATTTCAAAGTTGTTGTAGTAATAAATAATAGAGTTCGTTCAAGACTTGTGAAGGTTGTGCTTTTAGATTTAAATTTTAAAACTAAAGAAAATAAAGCAAATTAAAACTGATTATATTAGAGAGACCGGGGTTCAGGATTTCACCATTCACCAAAATTCATGTAATTTAATGTTAATTTTTATCATGCAATTCTAGACAATATAACTCCAATCAAAAGAAATTGTGATTCTAATCATTGCCTAAATTAGATTTTCAAAACATCAATTGTTAATCGCAAGAATGAAGTATCAAAAGCCCTAAACTAAGCATACTTCATCAAGATAAAACACAACTAATTAATAAAAATCATTACTCAATTTTCATTCAGTGCAAATAATCATAAAAGAATTGCATAAATAAATTCAAATAAATTTTACCACATAACTTTTGGAAGAATGGCTTCCTCCATCGCCCCGGAAGATTGGGTTTAGCTCATCATGTTGGAAACACACTCAAAATATGTATTCATGGCTCAAAAAGTGTTTACAAGAAGAGAAAATAGTGAAACAGGAAATTTGCAACAGCACATGCGCGTTGCAGACCGACTGTTTCAACTCTCAACTATTATGATGAAGATAACCGTTACAAATATGAAGATAAATGTTGTAGAAGAGGATGAAGAAACTGTTACAATGAAGATAAATGTTGCAAACCAGTTGAAGAAACTGTGAAAAGCGTTTGAAGAAACCGTTACGATGGATGAAGGAACCGTCGTTGTTTCCCTGTTCTTCACGAGTAGCAGCAACAAAGTTCTGAAAACTATTGATTCACGCTTCCTGAGCTCTCCTCTCGACCCCAAACTCTCCCCTCCCCTTCTATGTGATCCTAGGAACCTATTTATACATAATTGCGACATTGAATCTCCCAAAATCTCTTTATTTAATCCCATTATTTCTTTTATTCTCGAAAATATATTGTTTCCAAAAATCGTTTTCCTACGCGTCTGCAGCTGTCTTTCTTTCCTTCTATACCTTCTTCACGCTCCTGAATATCGATCAACTCTTCCAAACACGTGGAGTACACGTTTAAATTCCTCACAACTCGTGCAAGCTCATTTTTTCCTCCAACTCCATGTTTGGATTAAACCAAGTTATCCAGCCAAATTTGATCGAAACAAACACCCATACTAGCTCTGTTAGGACATATCACAACTACCCATGAAGTTTCGGCGATTGAATCACACAAAAACTCCTCCAAACATTCGATCGAAATTCTTCCAGTGAAGTGAAATGTTTTCCCGCCAAAATTGGTTTTGAATTTGAGAAGAAGATGTCCTCCCCCTAATCCTGTACGGGTTTCCCTTTAGCACTTGCCTTATGGGGTGCAAATAGTAATTTTTGGGCGTAAATAGTAATTTTTCTGAGGTTTCTCCGGCACATTTTTGGGGTGCTTCCGGTGCATTTCTGGGGTGCCTTTAGTACTTTATCCTGGGGTGTAAAACACCACTTTTCGAGCCAATTTTTGCTGCAAGAGCTTATTTCTCTATAAATACCTACAAAGACATAAAATAACAAAATAAATACAAAATCGAGCAATAACAACATATACAATTGAGACACATTAGACACATAAATGCGTCTATCACTATAGCGAAAAGGTTAGAAGCTTTAGAAGTGGGTAACACTAGTGGTAGATTAGAGCCTTTTTGGGAAGGCCAGAATAATGAAAAGCAAGCCAATGCTTTATATAATAACACTAGGTTTGATAATCGTCAGAAGTTTGACCCATATTCAGAAACCTATAATCGTGGTTGGAGGAACCATCTGAACTTTTCATGGTCTAAGGGCCAGAGTTAGGGTCAGTCTAATAATTCTAATGCTCCCCCAGGTTTTGGCTACACTAGGAATACATGAGGCCCAGAAAATAAAACGACTAGCTTAAAGGAATCTATTAAGATGTTAGCAAAAATTCAGGAAATGTTAGCACAGAGCCATGTTAGTTTTCAACAAGAAACCAAGCAGAATTTTCAAACTAATGCTCAAAGCCTTGCTAAGTTATAACTTCAAGTCGGCCAAATAGCTATGACCTTAAGTGAGAGAGATAATGGTAGGTTCCCTAGTCAGACTAATCCCAATACTAGAGGAGTTCATGAAGTAGGTACAAAACCATGGAATCAATTGAATGCTATTAGAACCCTAAGGGGTGGTAGAATAGTAGACAATCAGGTAACCATGCCCGATAGTGAACATACTGTAGTTCACTCCTCAGGGCCACTAGCTAAGGAAACTGATAAAATTTCTGATGATGCCAACTCAGTTCCTGAGAGGTCTGATTTTGTGCCTAGAGCCCCATTTCCTCAGCTATTAGTACCAACAAAGAAGGAATCGAACTTTAATGACATATTAGAGGTTTTTAAGCAAGTTACCATAAACCTTCCTTTATTGGATGCAATTAGGAAAATTCCTGCTTATGCCAAGTTCCTTAAGGATATGTGTACGCGAAAGCGAAAATTTAGCATCCATAAGAAAGCCTTTTTAGCTAGTCACGTAAGTTGAATTATTCAAAACACTACAACTGCAAAGTACAAAGACCCAGGTTCCCCTACCATTGCTTGTACAATAGGTAAACGCCGGGTAGAAAAAACTTTACTTTACTTAGGAGCCAGTGTGAACCTACTTCCATACCATGTGTACTTACAGCTAGGACTTGGTGAAATGAAACCTACTCAGATAACACTTGCAGTTAGCTGATAGGTCTGTTAAAATTCCTCGAGGTGTTATTGAGGATGTCCTTATTGAGGTCGAAAAGTTTATCTATCCAGTGGATTTCGTGGTCCTAGATACTCAACTTATCCCTGACCCAGAGAACCAGATACCTGTGATTTTAGGTCGCCCATTTTTAGCTACGTCGAATGTGATCATTAACTGTCGAAATCGTGTGATGAGTTTATCTTTTGGTAATATGACTATGGAGATGAACATTTTTAATGTCAGTAAGCTACCTCATGAGCTAGATGACACATGTGTTGAAGAGGTGAACATGATAGAAGCCTTAGTTCAGGAGTCATTACCAAAAATTTTGTCTGAAGACCCATTAGAAAGTTGTTTATCCCATTTTGGTTTAGATTTTGACGGCGATAGCACTATTGAACAGGTGAATGCTCTATTAGATTCTACCCCCGTGTTATACACTGATAGATGGAAAGCTAGGTTCGAACCATTACCAGTTTCTGAGACTACCCTAATTCCTTATTTAGAAAAGCCCTCGAAGTTGGACCTTAAACCACTACCCGATACTCTAAAGTATGTGTTTTTAGGCCCATCTGAGACTTTAGCTGTGATTGTAGCTTCCGATTTGGATAGTGATCAGGAAAGTAGGCTAGGGAGATGCAACGTCGACTGAACCCTAACATGAAAGAGGTAGTTCGAAAAGAGGTGTTTAAGTTGTTAGATGCGGGTATTATCTACCCAATTTCAGACAGTAAGTGGGTCAGCCCTGTTCAGGTTTTCCCCAAGAAATCAGGTATCACTGTAGTCCAGAATGATAATAATGAATTAATCCCAACCCGAGTGACCACGGGATGGCGTGTGTGTATTGACTATAGGAAATTGAATAAGGTTACAAGGAAGGATCACTTTCCTCTTCCTTTTATCGACCAAATGCTAGAGAGATTAGATGGACATAGTCATTATTGCTTCTTAGATGGCTACTCCAGTTATAATAAGATCGTTATTTCCCCAGAAGACCAAGAGAAAACCACTTTTACCTTTCCCTTTGGTACCTTTGCGTATAGACGCATGCCTTTAGGGTTATGTAATGCCCCTGCGACTTTTCAGCGTTGTATGATGAGCATATTTTCTGATATGGTAGAACAGTTTTTAGAGGTCTTAATGGATGATTTTTCAGTGTTTGGTTCATCTTTTGATGAGTGCTTGCATCATTTGACATTAGTGTTGACTAGGTGTAAGGAAAAGAATTTAGTGCTTAATTGGGAAAAATGCCATTTCATGGTTGAATCAGGAATTATCTTACGGCACATCGTTTCTTCAAAGGGTATAGAGGCAGACAAATCCAAAATTGACCTTATTAAGACTCTACGGGTCCCAAAAACCGTAAAAGATATTAGGTCATTCTTAGGGCATGCAGGTTTTTACCGTCGATTCATTAAGGATTTTAGCTTGATTTCTAGACCTCTTTGCAATTTGCTTGCAAAAGATGTTAAGTTTGTCTTTGATGATGCTTGCTTAAAGGCTTTTGATAAGCTTAAAACTTTACTCACTACTGCCCCGATAGTCCAGGAACCCAACTGGAACCTACCCTTTGAGATCATGTGTGATGCTTCAGATTATGCTATAGGCGTTGTGCTAGGTCAGCGAGAAAACAAATTACTCCATGTGATTTACTATGCTAGAAAAACTCTGAATGATTCCCAAATGAACTATACAACTACCGAGAAGGAATTGCTAGCCATCGTGTTTGCCTTGGATAAGTTTAGATCCTATTTATTAGGTTCTAAGATCGTAATCTATACTGATCATGTTGCTTTGAAATACCTTTTGTCTAAGAAGGATACCAAACCTAGATTGATTAGATGGATCTTTTTGTTACAAGAATTTTTCCCAGAAATTAGAGACAAAAAGGGTGCAGAGAATGTGGTAGCATACCACTTGTCTAGGCTTGTTGTTAGTTCCCCTAATAATTCCCTTCCTATAAGGGATAGTTTTCCTGATGAACAATTGTTCTCTACTTCCCAATCACCTTGGTATGCAAATATAGTGAATTATCTTGTTACTGGTCGAATGACTCAACATTGCGGTAAGCAAGATCGTTCTAGGTTTTTAGCAAAGGTTAAGCATTTCTTTTGGGACGATCCTTATCTGTTTAAGTATTGTCCGGACCAGATTATTAGGAGATGTGTATCTGAGAGTGACCAGTCTAGTATTATCTCCTTTTGTCATGAACATGCATGTGGGGGTCATTTTAGTGCTAAGAAGACTGCTGCTAAGATTTTGCAGTGTATATTTTACTGGCCTTCGTTGTTTAAAGATTCTCATAGTCATTGTGTTTCTGGTGAGCGTTTCCAGAAGTTAGGAACCATTTCCCGTAGAAATATGATGCCTTTGAACCCTATTTTAGTGATTGAGGTCTTCGATGTGTGGGACATTGATTTTATGTGTCCATTTCCTATTTCGTTTGGTTATCTTTACATACTTGTCGCTGTAGACTATGTGTCTAAGTGGGTTGAGGCGGTTCCGTGTAAAACGAATGACCACAGGGTCGTAGTCCAGTTTTTGAAAGAGAATATACTTACACGTTTTGGTACGCCGCGAACTATAATTAGTGATGGAGGTTCACACTTTTGTAATAGACAGTTTGATCTTCTAATGAAACAATATGGCATTACCCACATAGTAGCTGCCCCATATCACCCACAGACTAGTGGTCAGGTAGAGGTCTCCAATAGGGAAATTAAGCGTATTTTAGAGAAAACAGTTAATCCTAATAGGAAAGACTGGTCATCGAGGCTTACTGATGCCTTATGGGCTTATCGTACTGCGTTTAAGACACCCATTGGAATGTCACCTTATCGTTTAGCGTTTGGCAAGGCATGTCACCTGCCTGTTGAGTTAGAGCATCGAGCCTATTAGGCTATTAAGAACTTAAACTTTTCACTTGACGAGGCAGGAGCTCAAAGAAAGCTCCAGCTCAATGAGTTGGACGAGATTCGTAGAGATGCATACGATAGTGCTAAGGAGTATAAGAACAAAATGAAAATTGTGCATGATAGGAATATTTTATGAAAGTCATTTTCTCCAGGTCAAAAATTTCTTCTTTATGACACTCGTTTGCATCTATTCCACGGGAAGTTGCGCTCTCGGTGGACCGGTCCTTTTGTGGTCTGTACTGTTTTTTCTCATGGCGCTGTTGAGATTGAGACATCAGATGGTAGTAGTTCTTCGAAGGTTAACGGTCAGCGATTGAAGCCCTTTTTAGGGCCTTTTCCTACAGGTGATGTTGAGGAGGTCCCTCTGGAGGACCCTGTTTACCTTGATTGACCATCGAGGCGATTTTGTATGTTGTATATTATTTTTGTAGGTTTTTGGTTACACTTCACCCAGGTACTATCTTTCCGACTTCTCTCTTTACTATTTCCTCATGTTACTTATATTTTTGGTACTGTTCTTTAATTAGAAACATTGAGGACAATGTTAGATTTAAGTTTGGGGGTGGGGTAGAACTTTTTGTTACCTTTTCGTTGCAATAAATAAACTCCAGAGCCTAGAAATTTATCCTATTAAGGATGGCACTACCAATCTAAGTGGATGGAAGCATTTTGGTTGTAGGAGTTGAGGACCAATCTGACTAGATGGAAACATCTAAAGAGTCTATTCATAAAAGCACAGAGCTCAGGTGTTAGAAATAACATGATAGTTTCCTCTCGTTGAGTCCTTTTCACTTCTATTTTTTTTTTTTTTTTTTTAAAATATGTTTCTCTAAGTGATTAGGTGGGGCTCACGATTCAAGTTGTTACCATGCTAGGGTGAATAGAGTGATTGAGATAGCCAAAAAAAAAAAAAAAAAAAAATTGAGACCAGACCATCAGACCAACTGGAATAAATTCAATAAAGTCGACCACTGGAACCCTTGTATATGCCAGTTGTGTTGACCTAGAGTTAGGATTATCGACCACTGGTACCCTTGTATATGCCAGTGTGTTGATATTAGTCAGACCGGTATCTCAGTCCATTAGGATAGGTTCATTATGGCAGTGGCCTTCAGACAGATATGAGAAACACCGTTCACCTAGTAAACATCAAAACCATCTATGTTTTTCTATATCCATCTTCTTGATCTATCCATGTGATTGTTTGATTCTAGTTTGGATGCGACTATCTGAGTAGAGCTCTGTCACTTTATATGAATTTTAGTATGCTTGAGTGTGAACTCGTGTAAAAAAATTGGAATTTCGCATCAGGGTACTTCCTCCTGTAGTCACTAAGTATGCCAACCAAGGAGATTCTTTAGTGCCTTCCAAGGTTCTGTGTAGATAGCTAGGGTCTGGAGTATAAAGGTTTTGTGGGTATACCTCTGGTAAGCCCTCCGGAGACAACACTCCGCCACTAGAGACATCTAGGGGTTTAAAGGCTTATTGCATACACTAAATGCAATCGACGATGCCTACGACAGTGAGTTGGGATTTTATTTATTTTTTATTTTTGCTCGAGGACTAGCAAATAATAGGTTTGGGGGTATTTGATAGACACATTTTTGTGTCCGATTTGTCTCGATTCTATATATTGTTAGGGCTCATTTTTGTACTTATTATGGTGTTTTATTTATTTGTAGGTATTTTTGGCCAATAAACATTTTTTGGAAAAAAATTGGCTCGAAAAGTTGTCGGAAAGCACCCGGAGGACACTTGCTATTAGGACCCCTGGTTTGGATAAGGGGCACCCCCAGGACACCCCTTAAGACATCTACTAAAGGCACCCCTACTATGGATAGGGGGCGCCCCCCTTTCGTCATCATTTAAAAACCAGAAATGGCGGGAAAATAATTCTTTTCGCATGAAGATTATTTGAGTAGTTGGAAGACGATTTTTATGGGATAAGAAGGGGGACTTCGATATGCCAACTTGAAGGGAGGATCAATACGTGTTTATACACGTCAGAGTAGAGCTTCAGGCTGATGAGTGCCTAATATTTTATATATTTATCCCTTTTTGTTGGCATTTAACTCATCTTTTGTGCATTAATTCTACATTTTATCCCATATTCTGTATTTTCATTGTTTTCAAGAATAAATATTTTTCTTACTTAATTTTGCATTTTTAGGTAATAAATAAAGTCTGGATAACTTGCGGAGCGGAAAAAGAGTTGAAGAGTAGTGAAAAGCCGGAAGAAATTACGCAAGGAAGCCGCGAAGAATGTTGTGCACAAGACCAAAAGGGTAGAAATGGGCTCAAGAAGGAAGAATTGTTCTTAAAGAAGATATGGTCTTGGCATACCCAAGGCCCAAAACCCTTACCCAAACCCATTTTCTATAACCAAAACCGCCTCCATCTTCAGCCGTCGGATTGGATCCATCTCATCATCCGATGGTCGCTCCTTCATCGCGCATAAAAATCTGAAGCTCCTGCAAAACACCATAGTGCCTAAATTCCAAGCCTTCAGATTAGATTGTAGTTGAATCCAACGATCGCTTCTTTGCCTGCGCATCAAACCCAGATACTTCCGCTTAACACTACAACACCTAACTCCATCTGGCGACGTTAATTTCGTTGTATATCTGCATCCAACGGTCGCTGCCAGCATCTTCACTTTTATCCGTTAGATCAATCTTCATCTCCACACCCCACGGCTAAGCATTGCAAGACATCGAAATCTGATGAGCCCGCCTCACACTAGAACAACCAAACCCTATACTACCCAACCAAACAGACCTTCTCCCAAAACCATCGACTTCACCTCCCCCATCCCTCTCTGCAACTTCACCACCTTCTTCAACAGAACCGTACCACCACCTTCTTCACCTCCACTGCCACCACCACACCTCCCCCATCATCACCCCTATCTTTCTCCATCATTACCCCCTTGTTCTAACCTTCTATTATATAGTTTTCTTCCCTAATTTCTCTCTAAAAACCTAGGGAAGAAATCAATAAAATAGGACGAGTTGGAAAGATGCAATTGAAGCATGGGATGGAGCAGGTGAACAAGGAAAATAATGGGTCGACGATTGAAGTGTCAAATCACATGTTTGGTGAGTAAAATTCGAAACCCTAATTTCAACTGTCCAAATTAGGTTTTTGGGGATTTTTATAGAAAACCCTAATTTCTGTTAGGGAAAGCCTGGAGACGAATAGAGAGAAACATGGGTTCAAATTGTACTATCAAATTAGGTAGAATCAAATACCTAATTTCTGTGTTGTTTGATTTTGGGATTTGGGTGAAGAACCCTAATTTTGTATTTTGGGGAAATGGGGTCTGTGGGTATAAATTGGGACTGTGGGTGTGATGTAAAGACTCATGCTGGACTAGCCAGTGTCCAGAACTTAGTTCTGTTAATGTTCAATTTCAGTTCAATTTTAGTTCAATTTTCAATTTCATTTCTGTTAATGTGTGTGAAGTCAATTTTAGTTTTATGCTGTGATGTTTAGTTTCTTCAATTCTCCTAGTGTATAATCCTGTTAGTGTTAATCTTAATGTTAATGCATGTTTAATTCCTGTTATGTTTTGATGTGTTATGCCCTGTTTAGCTTATACCCTTGTTTTGTCTAATGTTTAGGTTTATTTCCATGTTAGTTCACTGTAAATGTTTAATGTTAGGTTTAATTCACTGTCAAGAAGTGGAATGCTAGGTTAGAGCTTTGAAGCATTGATTTGATTGTGCAATGGGAGAAATTAGTGCTCATAGCAAGCTAATTCTCTTTCCATTCCATTTGTATGCTTAGGATGCATTGTTTTGATTGAGCAATGGGAGAAATTAGTGCTCATAGCAAGCTAATTCCCTTTACATTCCATTTTTATGCTTAACTCTCTTGCATTGTCACCACTGTTAGCTTCACCATCTCCCCTGCCCTTGGCTTAGGCCTTGGTTCATTTGCATTGTTCTCTGCTTGTTTTCTTCATTGTCTTCATTGTCTTTGCTTCACTGCCTTTGCTTCATTGTCTTTGCTTCACTGCCATCTCTGTTTTCTTCCTCTTGCCTTGTTTTGCCCTGTTGTTGCCTCCCTTCCACTGCTTGTGCAGCTGCTGTGCAGTACTGCTGCTGCTGCTTTCTTTGCCTTGTGCTGTGCACTGCTTCTGCTACTGCAGCTGCTGCTGCTGCTGCAACCCTTCTGCTGCTGCTGCAACTGAGCTTGGCTCACAGCAATACAAAATCCCAAGCTCAAACCAGTCCAAACCAAGCCCAGGTTCGAAGACCAAAAGCCCATCATTCCACTGAACTTAACCAAAGCCCATGTCATAAGCTACAAAGCCCAAGGTTTAGTTCACAACAAAAGGCCCAGAAATAGGTTCAGAACAAGAAAAGCCTAGCTTAACCTGAGGCTCATCCAACTGAGCCCAAGGCTCAGTTCACTCCATTAAACCCAAGTTCAATTCCAAGCCCAACAGTTCCAAAGGGTATTCAAAGCCCATTGATATTCAAGACCCTTTGGTATTCAAAGCCCATTAGCAAATTTAGAACCCAAAATAGCTAGAAACTACAAAACACACCCAGTCTCTGTGGATCGACCCGTACTTGCACGAGCTATAACTGACGACCGTGCACTTGCGGTATTACTGTAGGCCCGCGTTTTCATTACGCTTAATTTTATACACCTTCCCGGGTCCACCAAGTTTTTGGCGCCGTTGCCGGGGATTGGTGCTGTGTTTTTTTTTGTAGTTTTATTAGCTATTTTTGCATTTCACTGCATAGCATTTGCATCTGCATCTGCATCTGCTTCACTTCATTTGCTGTTGGACCTGCTGTTCTGAACCTGTTTTTCCTCTGCTGGGACGCCACCAAGGAAAAGAACCAAAACCCAACTGGGTTTTTGCAACAATATCAGAGCAGCTGGGCTGTGCTTAAAAGGTAACCCATTTAAGAGAACCCGAATTGTGGGCTTCCAATTTTTTTTAATTGTGGGCATGTAATATTAAAGCCAATTTTTGGGCTTCTCTTATTTTCTGTTGGGTTTGTAATAATTTATTTGTGGGCTTGTTTGTTTAATTTGTGGGCTTGTATTTAATTTTTGTGAGCTTGTTTAATTTGGACTTGTAATTTTGTATTCTGGGTTTTTAAACCCAGCTGAGCTTGTAACCGATCACGCTAGTTGAACTCGTTAGTGGGCCGAGTACCCAAATTCTAGGCCGAGATTTTGGACTCAGTTCCACCAAAAGTTTTCAACCGAGCGGAGCCAAAGCAGACACAAAACAAACAGTGGGCGTGCTCCCATTTCAAAAACCAAATTTTATTTTCTTTTTTTAAAAAAAAAAAAAAAAAAAAAAAAAAAAACCAAATTTTCTTTGCTCCCATTTTAAACCAAATTTCTTTCTCCCATTTAAACCAAATTTTCTTTTTCAAATGTCTCCCACCAAAACCAAATTTTTCCCAAAAATCCAAACCCTTTAAAAAACCAAATTTTGGGCTTTGTAACATAGTTACTTAGCTTTTGAGCCAATCATGTCTGGATTTTGGTCTGCTCCTGGGGATGGAAATAAAACTCTTAGAGAACTTGCTTATGGGCATGTGCCACGTTATGAACCTTCCACGGACCATGATGTCAATAGTCATAGGAATTATTATGGACATTTTCAAAGTCCCGAGCCGCAATACATGAACCCTAATGACTATTCATACATGCATCATTCATCGCAACGTGAAAATGAACATTTTGCTAGTGCCTCACTCACACAATCATCACTTATGGATCAAATAGAAGCTCGAATCACAGCTTTAGAAATGCAATCACATGAGGAATCTGTCACATCTAATTTTCTTAGGCAACCTGAAATCTATGCATGTCCCGCATGTGGTAGTTTAGACCACCCTGTTGAGAATTGTCATATTTTGCATAATTTTAGGCAATCTAGAGAAAATCCAAGTATGAAATGCCCATAAATTGTGAGAATGGTAGTCATTGGGACCATAATCAATCCTTTGAGGGTTGCGATCAATATTTTGTAAACCCTAATGACCATGCACACATGTACCATTCACCACAATTTGAACATGAAGAATTTTGTACTCCCATGAATTTAGACTCCACCACAGAAGCTTTAAGACTCTGCAAGCAAGACTATGATAGATCTACATCACGAATTCATGCACATTTAGATCAGATTTTGCTTCACCGACAAAAGGAGGAAATTCATGAGGAAATGTATGTTGTCCCTAATGAAGTGTCTAGTCCCATTCATGTAAATAATGTTGAATATGAACCTAATTTAGAGGAACATGAATCGACTAAGACACCACCACTTTTAATGAGGACCAATATGCATGCTACCATGATGATGATTATGATGATATGTTAGAAGAACATGAAAATATTGTGGAACCTGTTGGTTCAATAACATATGGCTTCTCGCCCTCGACCTTCATGAATGTTTTTTTCTAATACTCATTGTAATTCATATGATTTTGATATTGACATGGGATTCGTACAATTATTCTGTGAAGATGAGCATGACATAGGAATAGTTGAATCTTCTGTAGACACTAATATGCATGAAAATATTTTGATGTGTCTGATTCTCTACCTAGGTCACATTGTGATATTTCTCCTGATTTGCCGATGCATGAGAATAAATTTGTTGATGATGTTGATGATTCTGAGTGTGAACTTGCTAAACTGATTGATGATTGTGAGCATGATGTGACATGTGTAGATGATTTAGGAGATTTTGATTTGATTAATAATGACGCACCTATTCTCCTACATGAGTCACAATCTGTTGGCCTTCCACCCAACCTAGATTTGGTTTGTACCAATATTGTAAAACCAATTTTTCTGAAAATTCCTAATCTAGGATTGGAACTGTATGCTTCCCAAGTCCTCTTGGACTATTTTGCTTCTAAGTATAATATCTTTGAGGAACCACAGTTGGAAATTGCATGTTTGCCCGTCCCTAGCACAGTTCATTTCGAGCTAGACCTTTTGCATGATGAACCCCGAAACTGCGCGATTTTGTTTTCAAAATTATATCTTCTGTAAAATCCAGGTTTGGGGGTAGCTCATTTTGTTTCACAGTTTCACTTGCGTTTCCTCCTTATTATTGTGTGAAGCTGTTGAAACCTTTACACTTTTCTTTTGGGTTGATCCTCAACTCTTTAGACTTTTGGTGTATGGTGAATTTTTGTATATAATCCAGTAGATAAAATTTCTTAAAAACCCTTTTGTTCCTTTTGTATATATTTTGCTAATCCAATATGATCTCGGCTGAAATATGTTGGATTTTTCCTTGAATAACGGAGTTTTAATTCTGCTTTCGCCGAAATCGGGTATTCTCTCTCCTTTTACTCTACTCAGCATGTCCCTTTCCATATGTTGCATTTTAATTCTTTCCATATTTTGAAACATTGAGGACAATGTTTAGTTTAGGTTTGGGGGTATAGAGTAGATACCATGATAATTTGCCATAATTGAAAACGAACTCCTTCTTCTTTTTGAAAAAATTGAAAAATTCCAAAAAAATTAAAAATCAAAATTCAAAAAAATTAAAAAATGAAAAATCATAAAAATGGAGCTCATTTACCTTGAAATGTTGACTCTTGTGCAAATATGTATTTTTATTAGGAGTCTTAGTCTAGATATTTAGGCACCCTGATTCTAGCACAATTCACATAGTGATAAGAAATTTGCACGCGCACGATCTACCAATACATGTATGGCCTCGATCTTCAAGGTGTTTGATAGGAAGTTACGATTGCCAATCACTTTAGAATACTGAACGAAACTTGACTAGCTTGTTCTGGTTGGTTGGGATAGAAGGTGGAGGTTACATTAAGAAAGACAACCATCGAATTTAACTGGGTGCATCAAAAAGGGCTACCTCTTGCAAAGTGTCATGTAATCTTTTGTTTCCTTTTGTATGTATCAAAAGTGTTTCTTGTGAAAAAAAAAAAAAAACGATGTATATATTCAAAAAAAAAAAAAAAAAAAAAAATAATATCAGAAAAATACAAACAAATCAAGTATTTATCAATTTCATCATCTCTTGTTCCAAAAATAAAAGAGAATAGTCAATGTAAATAAGAGTCATGTAAAGAGTCATTTTGTTGTTTCTTTGTAATAAGCAAGGAAGGGTGTATGCCATTGATGTACAACGCGAGTAATTGTGAAATACCTCCAACTCATTCACAATTCTCGTAAAGTCCGGACAGCTAGCTAGATTTCGACCTCAGTTCTTAGCCTGAGAAACTATCTCTTGGTGATTAGTAGTCATAACTTCAGATCTTTCTTTACACATGTGTAGATACACTTTACACTCTTATCACATGCCTTTTTTTTGTTATCAGTGCTAGGATTGTGCCTTCGATAGCTAGATTGACATCTCCATTTTGCTGTGAGCTTAAACTGTTTTGCACATGTCACATTTGATGGAATCTGAGCTTATATTTTGACCTAGAACTTTGTAGGTACGTTCTAAGCAAACCTTCACGAGACTTCAACTCGTCCACTAGGGACACTTAGTGGTTTAAAAGGCTTAATGCATACGCTAAATGCATTCGAGAGACCAGCGACAGTGGTATAGTTAGGATTTCCTTAGTTTTGTTTTACTTGAGGACAAGTAAAATTCAGGTTTGGGGGTATTTGATGAGTGTCTAATATTGTATATATTTATCCCTTTTTGTTGGCATTTAACTCATCTTTTGTGCATTAATTCTACATTTTATCCCATATTCTGTATTTTCATTGTTTTTAAGAATAAATATTTTTCTTACTTAATTTTGCATTTTTAGGTAATAAATAAAGTCTGGATAACTTGCGGAGCGGAAAAAGAGTTGAAGAGTAGTGAAAAGCCGGAAGAAATTACGCAAGGAAGCCGCGAAGAATGTTGTGCACAAGACCAAAAGAGTAGAAATGGGCTCAAGAAGGAAGAATTGTTCTTAAAGAAGATATGGGCTTGGCATACCCAAGGCCCAAAACCCTTACCCAAACCCATTTTCTATAACCAAAACCGCCTCCATCTTCAGCCATCGGATTGGATCCATCTCATCATCCGATGGTCGCTCCTTCATCGCGCATCAAAATCTGAAGCTCCTGCAAAACACCATAGTGCCTAAATTCCAAGCCTTCAGATTAGATTGTAGTTGAATCCAACGATCGCTTCTTTGCCTGCGCATCAAACCCAGATACTTCCGCTTAACACTACAACACCTAACTCCATCTGGCGCCGTTAATTTCGTTGTATATCTGCATCCAACGGTCGCTGCCAGCATCTTCACTTTTATCCGTTAGATCAATCTTCATCTCCACACCCCACGGCTAAGCATTGCAAGACATCGAAATCTGATGAGCCCGCCTCACACTAGAACAACCAAACCCTATACTACCCAACCAAACAGACCTTCTCCCAAAACCATCGACTTCACCTCCCCCATCCCTCTCTGCAACTTCACCACCTTATTCAACAGAACCGTACCACCACCTTCTTCACCTCCACTGCCACCACCACACCTCCCCCATCATCACCCCTATCTTTCTCCATCATTACCCCCTTGTTCTAACCTTCTATTATATAGTTTTCTTCCCTAATTTCTCTCTAAAAACCTAGGGAAGAAATCAATAAAATAGGACGAGTTGGAAAGATGCAATTGAAGCATGGGATGGAGCAGGTGAACAAGGAAAATAATGGGTCGACGATTGAAGTGTCAAATCACATGTTTGGTGAGTAAAATTCGAAACCCTAATTTCAACTGTCCAAATTAGGTTTTTGGGGATTTTTATAGAAAACCCTAATTTCTGTTAGGGAAAGCCTGGAGACGAATAGAGAGAAACATGGGTTCAAATTGTACTATCAAATTAGGTAGAATCAAATACCTAATTTCTGTGTTGTTTGATTTTGGGATTTGGGTGAAGAACCCTAATTTTGTATTTTGGGGAAATGGGGTCTGTGGGTATAAATTGGGACTGTGGGTGTGATGTAAAGACTCATGCTGGACTAGCCAGTGTCCAGAACTTAGTTCTGTTAATGTTCAATTTCAGTTCAATTTTCAATTTCAGTTCAATTTCATTTCTGTTAATGTGTGTGAAGTCAATTTTAGTTTTATGTTGTGATGTTTAGTTTTTTCAATTCTCCTAGTGTATAATCCTGTTAGTGTTAATCTTAATGTTAATGCATGTTTAATTCCTGTTATGTTTTGATGTGTTATGCCCTGTTTAGCTTATACCCCTGTTTTGTCTAATCTTTAGGTTTAATTCCATGTTAGTTCACTGTAAATGTTTAATGTTAGGTTTAATTCACTGTCAAGAAGTGGAATGCTAGGTTAGAGCTTTGAAGCATTGATTTGATTGTGCAATGGGAGAAATTAGTGCTCATAGCAAGCTAATTCTCTTTCCATTCCATTTGTATGCTTAGGATGCATTGTTTTGATTGAGAAATGGGAGAAATTAGTGCTCATAGCAAGCTAATTCCCTTTCCATTCCATTTGTATGCTTAACTCTCTTGCATTGTCACCACTGTTAGCTTCACCATCTTCCCTGCCCTTGGCTTAGGCCTTGGTTCATTTGCATTGTTCTCTGCTTGTTTTCTTCATTGTCTTCATTGTCTTTGCTTCACTGCCTTTGCTTCATTGTCTTTGCTTCACTGCCATCCTTTTTTTCTTCCTTGCCTTGCACTGCTGCATTGCTTTCCTTCCCCTACTGCTGCTGTTGCTTCCCCTGCTGTTGCTGCTGTTGCTGCAGCTGCTGTTGCTGCAGCTGGTTAAGGCCTAAGTCCTACTGCTGCTGCTGCTTCCTCTTCAAAGCTCAAGTTCAGTCCACTAAAGGCCTAGTTCTCAGTTCAAGACCAAGCCCAGGTTTGAACCAAAAGTTGAAGCCCACTGTCCATTGTTTGTACAAACTGAAGCCCAGTTCATTAAGGCCCAGCCACAGTTCAGGTTAAGACTCAAAGCCCAATTCAGTCAACTGTGGGCTTAATCAAAAGCCTAATTCAGAGACCAAAGCCCAAGTTCTCAGTTCATCATTCAAAGGCCCAAAGCCTAGTGCACTTCAAGACCAACTGAGCCCAAGCTCAGTTCACTTCATTGTTAAAAACAAACCCATTAGACCCAATTTACTCAAAGGATAATCAAAGCCCAACAATAGCAATTTAGAGCCCAAATAGCTAAACACTACAAAACACTCCCAATCTCTGTGGATCGACCCGTACTTGCACGAGCTACAACTGACGACCGTGCACTTGCGGTATTACTGTAGGCCCGTTTCATTGCGCTTTAATTTTTACACATCCCCGGGCCCACCACAGGCCGATAAAAATGGAAGAATACTTCTCGGAGAAGGTGCGGGCCCTGTTTCAGATAAACACGACTTAGATCGTGTTTTTGGAGCAAATTTGTTGGAGTTGGACGTGGAATATGATGGATATAATCCTGTTAGTCCAAAACAGGGAATGTATGGCGGCCAGATTCGAAAAAGAAGGAGTTTCCGTCGAGTTTAGACAAAACAGAGTCTTTGAGAGATACACGGACTGTGTTGGTTTTATTTGAGGAAGTTATGTGTAAAAACAGGGAGGATATCTTCCTTGATATTTCACTATATCCTTAGAAGGGTTTGGAAGAATTCAGACTTTGTGATTGACGCGTAAAGAAGAAAGAAAATAGAAAACTCTGAAATTTGTTGTGGAGATAAACCAAGATTTTGGGGGAGATTTAATCGAGTTGTGGCCTATAAAAGGAGAGGGGATAAGTCATATAAGATATACAAAGCCTTTCAGAGAAGTTTAGAACACCACAGAGCTCCAGAGATCGAGTTGTAGGAAAATACCTTATTCTGCTACTGCTTCTGAAGAGGAAGAACACGAAGAACATTGACGCACTAGTATCTGTCGCAGAACACTATCGCTATTCAACAGCAGAACCCATCTATCGTTTATCAACAGTAATTGCATTAGGTCTTTAGCTATTGTTTCCTCTTTGTAACAGAGATTCTGCAACACCTTTACACTGTTGCGAATCGGCTGTGTTATCACTTTTTCACCTCCTTGTACACTTTTCAGCTATAAAAACATATTTTGAGAACATGGTTAATATGAGGAGCTAAACCCCATTGTTGAGGCGCTAAAGGAAGCTATTTTTCCAACAAGAAGTGGTATATTCTCTTTTATCTATTTATTGCAATTTTATTATGATTATTTGCCTTGAACTAATATCGAATATGATTTTTATTTGAGTAATTGTGATTTATTTTGATGGAGTATGCTTAGTTTAAGACTTTTGATGCTTCATACTTGGTATTTACAATTATTGATTTTGAAAATCTACTTGTTGCAATAGTAAGAATCAAATTGAACGAGAAAATTGCATGAATACAAAGATTGGATTAAATCACCTTAAACTTGGAAAATAGTGGAATCATAGCCTCAGTGTTCTTTTAATATTGATACCAACTTTGTCAGTGTTTGTTATAATTATTAGTGAGTTTTCTATTTATTTTTGAATTTAAGTCTAAAGTTATCCTTCACAAGTTCGAGAATCGAATCACTTTTTACCACTATCTACAAATCACATCAGGTACGTTTCACTATGACTTGTATAAATAGGTCCCACCTATTTCCACCAAAAAACAAGTTTTTGGTCGGCAACACACAGTATCTAGAAATCACCTGGTAGCTTTCCATTCGGCTAACCAGTTCTACTTCCGATACAAGTCATAAAACAAACCACACCTTCAGATTCAACTATTCTGGTCCCAACACTCTCTTCACTTCCCTCCCTAAGACCAACCCTTCTCATTCACTTTGTGACCGAAGCAAGCTTGGAACGACCATTTCTTGGTTTAGGCCAGGATTGTACAGATTGATCTCTCGAATCAAAAGTACTCCCGTGCAGTATATTGTTTAGGGTTTAGATTCGCTTCTCACCCACACACCCAAAATTACCAAAACCAGCAGAAACAGTTGTTGGTATCAGAGCTCACTATTAGATCTTATATGGGAAAAAATAGAAATAGCCAGTGTCAGTTAGTGAATAGATTAGTTTAGAACTGGGTTGGATTGTGAGATAAATCTTAATCACTAAAAGATATCAATAATTAAAAGATTTATTTGATTGATTGATTTGTTTGTTTGGTTGTTAGTATGTGTAATGAAGTAAAAATTGTAGGGTACACCAATAACTTTAGCTAATAGGGATTTGTGAATAATTAATCTAAAAATTATGAACACGTAGCCAATCTAATACTATAAAAATAGTGAGATTAATGTTATAGATAGATCTTGTAAATCACATAGACATTTACTGAACACCTTGACATATACGTAGAATCAACAATATATAATTACGTATATGTTAGTAATATTTTTGAACTCAATAATATTTGTAAGAGTAGTTACAATAATAGTTCGACCATCAGTGTTAATAATAAAATATTATAGTAGTAATTATAGATGATAATAAAAGTAATAAGAATTTTAATAAAGTAATGTTAGCATTTCTCGATTAATTACATATATAACGATAAAAATAATATTTATGATTAAATAGTTATGGGAAATTATTAACGCATATCTACGTAAGGTTAAATTTTGTAAATGAAATTAATTACAAATTAGAAAAATATGTTTGTGTTTAAACTAGATAGTTAATATAATAATTATTAGGTGTTAGATTTAAGAAAGCGAGGACATATTGTACAAAATTAAAAAGACTCAACTTGTTAGTACTCGTGTACCTAAATTATCTTTAGGCTGACAAATGATCCAGTAAATCTTTAAAATGAAATAAATATATAAGAAGTAGTAACAATAGCATTCGGATATTTAGTGTACTATTAGAACTGAAAGAAAATAGATTCATATATAGTTAGGATCCTTCTTTCTAAATAGATTCAATCATCTTTTGAAATGGAAACTTGGTATGACGAACCTAAATTGTTAGAACTTAAATTAGTATTTTGTTGATCTTAACTTAAATTAAAATCTCATTATAAATATATAAGCGATAAAATCATGATTAGGATTAAATAGCTAAGGAAAATTATTAGCGCTTATCTACGATTAATTTTTCCAAAGTTAACTAATAACAAATTAGAGTTGTATGTTTTTTGTTTAAACCATATAGCTAATACAAGACTTATTCGGTAGGATTAAGAACATGAGATCATATAATGTATAAAATAGAAATTAAACATCTTAACGATCTTATACCTAGACTATCTTTAGTCCAATAAATGATTCACTAATCACGAAATTATACACATGGAGTGATATTTATAGTACATGAATGCTTAGTACAAAATTAGACTAAAAGGAGAATAAATTTGTATATGAATAAGATACTTATTAATTAATAATAAAATCTAAAGACTATTAAGACATATTAGAATTTTATGCAGACTCAGATATAAATCGTATTAAATTACCAACGACTGTATTTAACAAGATATATATAGTATACGGATTCAATCTGAATAAATAAAACCTATTATATAAATCTTTACGTGAATGCAGAGTTATATTTAGAAGATTAAGGCTTAGTGTACCAATTGGACGATTAACTGAAAAATAATGAGGATAATAATACAATTGATAATAGTAATTGAATAATTAGGCTAGTAGGAAATTTATGATAGATAATATTGGCAAAATTTATATATGATACTACAACAAAGTTAAAATTATCAAATATTATAAATAAAATTGAGGTAAAATCGAATTAGGATTACTTATATTGGCAAAATAAATAAATAAAATTCAGATGACTAAATTGTTTACATGATGTAAACTATTTATATATTTTACGAAATAAAATTTATCAGACTTACACCAGTTACGATAAAAGTTTAGAGACTAAATAATCTTAATAAATTAATTCTTAGATAATCCAGCACTGGGGAATAACGAAGGTTGTGTTTTCTATGTTTGTAGGAATGCATTGTTGGACTTGGCCAACCTTGACAGGGCAACTGCATTCAGAGATGACCGATCATAGAAGTATGTTGTAATTTAATCTGGAAAACCAATAGTTGTAAGTTCACTTAGAAAGATTTGTAGGAATCTTCCTTGAAGTTAGAGACAGATATCTTATAAAATATAAATTAGTATAAGAAATTAGACTTCCCTACTTGAGAGAATTTAAATCAGCATTGTTGAACCTAGAGCTACAAATTTTAAATCTTAGTTGTAGAAGACCATTTAGGTTTATGCCTTGTTTTATGTTGTTTGCGCTTTGACAAGAGATGGATTATTCTATAAGGTGGGGAGTTTTTTTGAAGACCAGAAGGATGGTTGATTTTCGAGGACGAAAATGAATAAGGTGGGAAGAATGTAAGGACCCTCAAGCTCGTCAACACTATTAGACCGGTCAAGTGTCTAATTAACCGATAATAACTCGATTAGTTTAACACGAATGATAACTAATAGGAATTAATCTAACAACGATCTGGATACGAAACTGATACCATTGATTAAGTCTCGAAAAGTTATGCAAAGTGGACTACTCGAACGTGTCATTCAGATACTTGACGAAGAAGATATCATCAGATTGATTTGAAGGGCAAAATGGTGTTTTCGCATATAGGCCGACCTGAGCTTCCCTTATCGAAGCAAGAGTGTGTAATAGCATCTATCGTTGGTCTTATCTACTCCTAATCGAGAAGAGTTATTCATTTTCTTTTCTTTCATCTTCTTTCTTCTTTCATCTTCTCCGTTCTTCACCTGTTTCGATTATGAGTCGATTCGGAGAAATTAAGATTGTGTTTTGAGATCAAGAGAAGAAGATTTAGATCGAGTAGTGACTGATGCTGGTAGTGTTTAGTGGAATTAATGAATCAGATTCGAAGAAGATAGAAACAAGAGGAATTGAATTAAGG
Source organism: Papaver somniferum (assembly GCF_003573695.1). Lineage (NCBI taxonomy): Eukaryota > Viridiplantae > Streptophyta > Magnoliopsida > Ranunculales > Papaveraceae > Papaver > Papaver somniferum. Next base: position 13,728,512 of record NC_039365.1, on the reverse strand, counting down.
TTTATAGCTTTGATTGATGTTCTGAAGATTAAGAAGATGATATATAGAGCTACTGTTGGATGAGGAAGCATGGGTAGATGTTTAATTGAAGTTCTAAAATCTTTTTGAAGATGATTCAGAGAGTCAAAATTAGGGTTTTGAAATTTAGGTTTGAATTCGTGGAGAGTTGATTAGTAATTGAATTGTTAACGAACAAAGAACAACTGGGTTGTTATTTAATTGGAGTTGAAGTGATGTTTTGTGTTTGAATTCAAGATTGAAGATAATTAGGGTTTCTGGGAGATGAAATTGAATTTAGAGTTTATATGAAATTGAAGTTGAAATCATATAATTGATTATGTGTATTCTCTGTCGAGAGGAAGGAACGAGACTTAGCTATCGATTCTCAACTTTCAGTGATTAATTTAATGGAATTAGGGTTCCAAAGACAAACTGTTGAAGATGAAATTCAAAATAGAGAAGATAGTGACTGAGATAGTAGGAGGCGGGTATTTGGTATCGATTGGAGTTGAATTGAGTTAGCAGTGAAGATTGTGTAATTGGCGGAGATTGGATTTGGGTCTAAGGTAATTCTTTAATTTCTAATTGAATTGATTTATATTCATTGATGTGTGTTATAGAATCGAGTACATGTTGTGTTAGTTGTTTTTGATTGGAAGAACTGAAAGGAAAAGTTAAGAATAGAGTTTCTGGAGTTATGGTTATGCAGGATTGGTTTGAACTGTGATGATGGCGATGTTGGTTGTGTTAAGATGATAGTGATATTACTTAGAAATTAGAATGGAGATGATGTTATAGTTGTAGTTAATGGATTTGGTGGATACTGAGTTTATATGGCAGCTGGTAGTGATGTTGTAGTGAGGTAACAGCGGTCGTTGGTGGCTGAAGTAAATGGAATTAAGTCGGTCTGTATAGGATTTGCAGTTGTGTATGTTCGACTGATAATTGTAATCTGCCGATGGTTTTGTGGGGTTGTAGCTGCAGTTCAAGTTACAAGTGGTAGAGTAGATCACAATGGTGGTGACTGTGTTGTTGGGTTGAAGACGTAGTATTAGTCAGAATTAAAAAGAATTGGATTACAAGTGAAGTCTGGTGGGGATGTGTTGAGTTGTAGTTGATGAACTAAATGGTGGTACTGATAAGGGAATTGTGGGTGCAGGTTGTAGACCTAATGTTGTTGTTGTTTGTGTATTAATGTTATAGGTAGATGAATGTTGAAGGAGTGTTGCTTAGAGCTGCATTTTGCAGGTAATCTATATTGTGGTTGTAATTCATTAGATCCTGAATTTTTTGAATGAATTATTATGCAAGTCTAGAATTATTTTGGCAAAGGGATTGTAGTTGTGTCAGTAACTTTAGCTCATGCCTTGTCAGTCAGATGTTAGACTGATTTGGTTCTTATCTGAATTAGTGTGCATGACTGAGTTGAGTTAACTCAGTAAACCTTGATTCAACTCATTGAGTTGGCTCGTTTGACCTTGAATCCTTTGACTTTGACCTGACCTTGGACGTTGACTGTCAGTTGACCCTTGACTGTTAGTGACTGTTAGATGACTTTGTTGGACTTGGGCTTAGGAAAGTTTTCTTAATTAGATGTTTTGGACTTCTTGTGGTCCGATTAGACTTTAGTCTCTTCTACAAAGTTGTGGATATTCATAAGACCTAGATAATGAACTATATAACCAATCTAAGTGAATTAGAAAACCTTAGATACATTAAAGGTAGAGATTGAAAGAAGTGTAAAGTCATAATGGGCTTAGAAACATTAGTTAAACTTGTATGAGCCTTGTGTGAGCCTTTTGGTTAAACTCTTAGAGTACTTGTATGATTAACAGTTAGTCTATTAACAACGATCGATTCAAAGGATGAAGCAATGGATCGTGGATCTCGAGGTAGGTGTGGCTTGTCATCAAAAGAGGTGGGAATACTTTTGACTCTTTTGTGATTATTGTTGTTTTCTTTTACCAAAGTTTAATTTTAACAAATTCATGCATTATCTGATTGTGTATTCCATGCATTGTTTTATTTAAAATTCTGAAAGTACTGTTGATTTCTTTTAATCTTTCCAATACTAGGAAAGGAATTGTAATGCTTTGTTTGTCTTTATGAATTGTTTGGGAAATAATAATTTCCATTTGATTGTTTGGAAATGAGAATTTCCATCTGTGGTATATAGGATACTGCTCCTTCATTTATATCTACATGAATTCGAGCTTTTATGCAATCACTAGGTGCGGGACTAGTCACCATATAGCTATCTAGGTGCGGGACAAAGTCACCATTATTATATATTGTTTGGAAGGAGTTAGTTCCATATACATGATTGTTTACCTATGTGAAATTGATTGCGCTTTAACGTTTAGGGAAAACATGAATTGTTTTCAAATCATTTTCAATAATTACTTGAAAGTTAAAATGTTATTCCTACGGGGCACCCCTTTTAGGGATGATGTGCTCACCCATTCCCACTTTCAGTTTCAGAGACAGATCAGAGTTGCGCAGCGAAAGCTCCGAGAAATTGACTTCGTTAGTTGGTTATATTCTGATATGTTTATTATGTTGTATATTCTATTTGTAAACCAAATGACTATTATATATGTATCATTTGAGAGGATTTCTTGTATATATATTTATGAGTGGGGTTAGTTTTGGGTTAAGTTGTTGTAGCAGATTTCTTAATTGAAAGTTAAGTATTTGATTTAGATTCGTAGTGCCTCTTTATTTAGTTAATCTATTGGATTAGTCAACTGCTAGCTTTGAGGGTGCTACAACAGTTTTCACCCTCAAACACTTATATACGATATTCAAAAGATAAGAGTTATACTTCCTATTCTGCTTCCTTAACACTATGTATACTAGATAATAATCATTCACAGCTTCGCAGTTATGTTTTCAATATAGCACGACTTGAAAGATACGTTAGGAATGAAATAGTTCAAGTAATAATATTACTAACCTCAAGAGGAAGTATGATGTTGTCGATGTATCTTGCTACTTCTTCACATTCTTCAAGTCTTCGAAAAATACTTGTATGTCTCATAATCCTAATCTTTCTAGCCTAACCTATACGAAGTTGTCTTTAGTATATAATCAAGCGACTCTTTAATTGAGTTTTGATTCACTAAAATATGACAACCAAACTTGACATACCAATGCTTGGTGGGTTCAACCGAGATATGTTCTAACACACTGGACTCCATCACAACCATATTTCTCAAAAACTAACTTCCTGCATAAAGCATTATCTTCCACAGCAAACCTCCAACACCATTTTGAAACCGAAGCCTTATTTACCTTCTTAAGAATCTTAATGCCAAGAACACACAATTTCTTGTTTCTTGAAAGAGCACTCGACTTTACCAAATGGATCTTTTTTATTCCTTTGTTGTCATTCCACAAAAAATCCCTCATGATTTTTTCTATTTTTTTGATGACAGAAGCTGGCATCTCAAAAAGAGACATATAGTAAATTGGAAGACTTGCAAGGACACCATTTACAAGAGTGACTTTACCTGCTCTTGAAAGAATAGTCTTTTTTCCAGCCAGCCAACTTAGAAATAAACTTCTCAATGATTTTTTCTCATTTATCAATTCCTCTACATTTGTCACCTAATGGCAGTCCTAAATAAGAAGTAGGAAGAACACCACTGTAACAACCTAAAAGAGAGGAGAAAACAGATAAATCTCCCTCATAACCAACTCCAAAAATCTGGATTTTAGCAAAATTGAATTTTAGTCTTGTAAGCATCTCAAAAGATATGAGAATAAGCCTAAGATTCTTCACTTGCTCTTCATCAGCATCTGGAAAGATGAGAGTATCATCTGCAAATTGCAAATGAATCACCATCATACCACCTTCTTTAGATTGAAAACCAGAGACAAGTCCTTTTTCTTGAGACTTTTTGATCATAGATGTAAGAAATTCACCCACCAAAAGAAATAAAAAAGGTGAGATGGGATCACCTTTACTTATGCCTTTTTCATTCTTAAAATAGCCAGTTGCACTACCATTCACAAGCACAGAGAATCTAGCAAACTCAACACAACAATGAATCCACTTCCTCCATTTTTCACCAAATCCCATCAACCTGAACATATCATCATGAAAATCCCAATTCACATGGTCAAAATATTTTTCAAAATAAACTTTACAAAGCAAACCAAGCATACCACCTTTAATCTTGAATCAATCAGTTCATTAGCAACTAGAACACCATCAAGAATTTTCCTTTTTTTAAACAAAAGCTGATTGTTGTTGAGAAATTTTGGATTAGAGAACCAGTAATAATCACAGCAGAATGGAGAAGGACCATGCTTCACCCCTTCATAAATCAAAGCAATTGGATTGTGATTAGGGCAAGGACGAGTAAGAGCATGTTGAGTAACATGAGGGTAAACTCTTTACCCAAACAGGATAAACTCTTAGAAAACTGCTCGGTCGAACTCGCAAGCGTTGCTATCTCAAGCTTGTTTTTCAAGTTTAGGCGACCAAAACTAGAAGTCTTGATTTCTAGTCAACTTATAGCTATGTCTCGGATTAGGATAGAATGTGCAGTTGAGCTTTAGACTTCACGACATTCATCGATTGAAGATGAAGATATACTGAGGAGAGATTGGAGGAACTTCATCAACAAAAGGTATGTGGAGACTAAAACTTATCTATCACTCAGAAGTCTATTTTATTGTATCTTCTAATGAGACTAAGTCGTATAGCTATATATAATTTTACATTATACACATTTCATATTTCGAGAGGAGTTTAACTCGCTTATATATTTCTCAAAATATGTGTGAAGATTTTTTCTTTAGCTACGTTCCTCATTATTCTTGACGAGTTTAGTTGGAAACAATTTACTTGTTGTAAATTAAATAATAATTCAAAAGAAGATCATGCGAAAATTTCCTTGAAACATCTTACATGATTTGTGTGAGACAATCATTTGATGTCGACTCGGAATATTTCGTATTGACCATTCGATCACTTGAAAATTACTTATAAGATAATAGTTTGTGTGAGACAGCTATTGTCATCTTCTATGGATGTTTCAATGAATGAAATGGGAGTTTAGAACAATTAACCTTTGTCTGGATATAACACAGTATGCATACAAGTATGCAAACTGTTGTGGTATGATTCAGGTACGAAAACCAAGTTTGCGTACCAGTATGCGAACGGTTTTAATTGTTAAAGTCCGCGAACCAAGTTTTCATACCATTATGTGAACGGTTCTCCCTGAGTTACGGTCCGGGACAGCAGTATGCGTGCCCGTTTGCTAACTAATGGACAATATTACCAAGGTCCGGAACTAAAGTTTGTGTACCCATTTGCAAACTTAGTGGTTAAAGTTATAAAATCGGTTAAGTATAATTTCATACATGAACAAATACATTAATAAATTAAGGGATGCAATCTTTGCAAACGGTGGCTTAATGTTCATGAATTGATTCTCATGAATCAATCTGATTTTGCTTCAATTGTTTCTTATATACTTTTATGAGATATATACAATTGAACAACTCTATGAGTAACACAATTAGATTTATTTGATTATATTTCATGATTGATTGATCATCATATTTGATCTAGAAGTGTTAGATGAATGTGGTTAATACAAAAGTGTTCATATGGCTAACTTCGGTTAACTACTGTTGAGCCAACTCAATATACACGTTTAGGTACGGTTACCCATATCTAAATTAAGGTATATTTCATTTGTTTGTAACAAGCTAAGACCATCTAATGGTGGAGAGATATTTCTTTGGTATTAAGCAAACTTAGCTTGAATCTTAAATAAGGTTTTTATCTAACGGTGAATATTGAATGTTTTGTTTCTAAGCTAACCTAGCTAGCTTTGATTGCAAGAAAACCCTAATTTGAAAGACTATATAAGGGAGAACTGTAGTAATTGGAAAACATAATCCCAGGACTTTCTTGTGTCCTAGTTGCGACTAGAGTCGATTCTCCTTTAAGCTAGGTTTTTCCAAAACCATTATAGGTTAACGACTTGAAGACTTCATTTGGGATTCGTGAAGCCAGACCCAACTATTTTCTCTGTAGTTGCGTGTTCTGATCTTACTTTTTCTATCGTATTGAGTACTATCTTCTCTAAAATTTGCTCGATATTTATCTCTGATAGGTAAGATATAAAACGTAATCACAAATCTCTTCGTCTCATTCTTCGTGATTCTAGAATAACTTCTTCTACTACCATATAGTTAAGTTATTGTGAGGTGATTGATATTTCTAGGTTGTTCTTTGGGAATATAAGACCGGATTATCAATTGGTTCATGTCACCTTGATTTATCAAAAGACGGAACAAAACTTCATAGGTACTTCTGTGGGAGACAGATTTATCTATCAGAATGGACTTATCTATAGGAGACAGATTTCTTTATAAGTCTTCAACTTTGGGTCGTAGCAACTCTAGTTTTGGGTGAGATCATCTAAGGGAATCAAGTGCGTAGAGTCCTGCTGGGATTCAGAGACGTAAGGAACGCGACTGTACCTTAATCGGTGTGAGAATTGGTTAGGGCTCAACTACATTCCAGCCCGAAGTTAACTTGTAGTAGTCTAGTGTCTGTAGCGTCTTAATACAGTATGGTGTTCCAAACTGGACTAGGTCCCGGGGTTTTTCTGCATTTGCGTTTTCCTCATTAACAAAACTTCTGGTGTCTGTGTTATTTCTTTTTCGCATTATATTTGTTTATATAATTGAAATATCACAGGTTGTGAGTAGTTCAATCAATTGGTAAATCCAACATTTGGTTGTTGATATAGATTGATTGACACTTGCGCATTGGTCTTTGGTACCGTCCAAGTTATTTCTCATATCAATCAGCCTCACAGATTTCTATCTGTTCGTTTGCAGATTGTATTGAGAAATTGAGATATAACTCTTGGATATTTTTCCTTGATTGAGTCTGACTGTCTAGTTGATTCTCTTGAAATTATATCGGAGTTAGTCCATACAGATTGCCGAACGAAATATTGGGTGTGGTTGTTAGACCCCCTCTTTTCCACAAAGCATAATTCTATCTATCCTACTTCTTATGCTGTGAGTTTGATTATTTTTCCAAGTGAATGGAGCTCCAATCAAAAGCAAATCAAAAAGGTGATGCCTAAAAAGAAAATTATTGAGCTTAGCCATACCATTTGAATCTCATTTGAATCACCTCCTATCACCCATGGATAATTCCACAAACCCCTAGTCTCCTCAATCTCCCTCCAAAACAACTTAACTTCTTCGGTGTTATTAGCACAAGGTGCATAAACTCCTTTAAACATCCATTCAAAAGAATTTGAGATGGTTTTACAAACCAAAGTCAGAGTAACCTGATCTAAATGCGAGGATAATTTTGATACTCTAACTTCGAGCAATGGGAAACAGTTCACACGATTCGTTTGACACAATCAAACAAGCTCTATGAAAAACAACTAGAAGATTAAGGTTTTTAGCATAAAACAACTAGAAGGTTGGGGTCACTGCAAATTCAATTTAACCTGCCATAAATCGTTTCCAAGACGAAAATCTATGAGCTACAAACGTAAGAACCCCGAAATGTCGGAAAGGAAACTAAAAGCTTTTAGAACTCCGGCAAAGAAAAGAAACAGAAAATGTGAAGGAGACGGGCCATCACTACGGTGTGCCTGGTCGTGTGGATGTGGCTTTGTCAATCTCAATGTCTTCTTTTTCGGTGCGGAAGTATGCCCACCGACTCCTGCGCACTAGCTCTCCTATGGCAAAAACCAAGACAGTAAAGGAATAATGTGGAGGGGAAAATATGTACTTGTAAGTCCAAGTAAACCTCAGGATTAGGTCACTAATAACAAGCCACGCGTACAAGAACTGCAAAAATAAAGAGAATATAGTGGATTACTTATGGATATATGCTTAGACGATGGTAATAAATTAATCTTATAAGATGATCAAACAAAAGTATAATTTGTAATAAAATGTGCAAAACTAGTCACAGAACACCAAGGTGACCAAACTAGTGATACAAAAAATCCAACCATATTATTTTTAATAAATAAAAATTGTTTGAAATAAAAACGACACAATAACCCCATTTCCATTTATAATCTTTAAATTTAGTTTTTATTAAACTTCTAAATACCATTCCTATCCTCCTGTTCATTTTCTTCTACTCGGCGAGATCTATCGTCTCTATTTCTCTATTTTCACGGTTCCTCCTCCTCCTACATCACCAACCACCGCCATAGTCAACAACACCACTACCAAGAATCACTACTAACCAGCACCACCATCAACAACAAAACTTTGAAGAGATTATGACTGCAATTTCTTTTCTCTCTCCTAGGTTAATTAAGCAAAAGCAAAAATCTTCGGTAAAGTTCTCTTCTTCATTCCTTTTTCTTTGCTGTTAGAGAATAATTTTACATAATTGATGAAATTGAAGGCGCAAACACCTTATTACAACCTATTTTCATGTTCGATTACATCTTTCTCCTGTTAAAGTCGTTCCATTTGATTTTTGTGATGTATTAATTAAGATCAAGTTGTTGTTTTTTTACTAATTCATGGATTTAAATGTTTAGTGTTTGATATTTCAGTTTTAATTTCTTCTACCTAACATCAATTTATAGCGCTCTCCATTTTGGTAATCAAAGCTAAAATCTATAGTAATTTTAATGGAGATGAGCTTTTATTTGATATTTTATCGGGATTTCAACTTACTTTTAGGTTGTTGAGATTTCTTTGAAAGAAACGAAAATTAGATTATGTTAGTTAACACTTATTTTTTAGAGAGATTTGAATTATATGGTAATTTTTATGTTACTGCTCCACCGTAGAACTGGATTCTGGTTTTAAAGTGTTGATTAGGGGATGCTTGTACAACCACTTGTTAAGCTTAAAATGTAAAGAAAATGTCGTATTCTGTTTTGTACTTGTTGGGCATCGATGAGGAATGCTCTATAATTCCTTATTTTTCCTAAATCACTAGTATGATTGTTGGCACAGGACACCAGAAATTGTTAGAGATGCATGCTATCTTTAAACTCTATTAGTTTGTATCTTCAGTAGTTCCCATGTTATCATATTTATATATGGCTCCTGTTGATTTTATTTGGTGAGGTCCCACTAATTTCATATGTATATGTTTAATCAGTAAAATCACTTCCTATCAAAGAATTTTTCGAACCAATAAACATAGAAGAAATGATGTTTGGCTCAAGTATACTTGCCACTTTATGGGCATCAAAGCAAGTATTTTGTACCATCTTTCCTTCTGTTGCTTCTACAAAAAAGTTTTCTCTTACTTAGTGTGTATCCATGAGAATGCAATAGGTATCATTATCTCAGCGACGACGACTTTGTATTTTCTTATTTGGTTGAGTATTGGTCAATGAAACCAATCTTGTTGGTTATTCTTTGAACACTATAATATTAACTTTGGAGTTATTTATGAGTATTTTTGTTTGCTGTAGGATTTGATCAATGAGGAATTTATGAGTATGTTTGTTTGCTGCAAGATTTGATCAATGAGGAGGACAAATTATTTAAAGGATCTAAGAATGAACAGGGTGAGGAAGTATATATTTCAGTTGTACATTGCTTCTCTTTTAATTAGTACTTTTTGTTGTGTTTCTTATAAAAGATATTGACTTGTTAACTTTATGTATTTTTTGTTTATCACCATCATATAGAGGCTGCTAAAGGAAGCAAAATTTGTGTTGTTATTTTACTAGATTATAGAGCTAATCCAAATAGCAGAGGTACGTGATTGTTAACTTATAAAATTATTTTACTGATTCGAGTTGTTTTAACTTTTATCAGTTTTTGTGAATGTTAATTCCTCCCGTTTGCTTGTTTAATTTCCTCTTGTTTCCCTTAGAGGCATAAAATTTTATTTGTTTGTCAATTTATTTCCTGCAAACGAGAAGCCATCCACTGAGTTCATTCAATTAACTTCGGGAACTTGGTATCAAATTCATGTTTCCGCAGCTAAGGTTGGAAACAATGTAGTAGTTCCTTTTAGTAAACTTCAATTGCATCTAATGTTTTTGCCTAACCTCAACTCTCATTACCAAAAGATACCTTTTCACCTTCATAGAAATGATTCAGGTGATGAAATTTCATTTTTTTTCTCTGAATAGGAAGCTATTGATGCCAATGACAAGGTCATTGGCCTTGGAGTAGGGCACTGGTTATGATATAAGAGTCAATAGGATTGCACCAGGACCCATTAATGACACTCCTGGCTTGATTAAGCTTGATCCCCGTGAAATGAAAGCATCCAATCTGGAGCCCCTATGCATCAGTTTATATCAGGAGATAAATAGGATATTGTTATGTCTTCTCTTTACCTAGCTTCAGATACAGGTAATTTGTAACCTCATCCTTGTTCCTTATAGCTTCTCCACTTCTTCATTTTTTTATTTTCATTCTTGTGCATGTATTTATCATCTTTGAATATATTTTTTTATCTTACCAAAATTCCATGAGTTGTATCACAATATTAAACTGAGTTTACTAAACGATGATGCAGTTCTACCGTACTGCAGTTTAGCATAAAATGTTGTGATCTTGCATAGACTTTTTAAATTTCCATGTGTTTTGTTGTTCTTCTATTCTAATGTTTCTTGTACTAGCATTTAGCAAAATACGTAGGCAGCATCTACGTTTTTGGCACATCAGCAATGTATATACTTCTTGTAATTTTCTTGCAGTTGAATAGACATTTGCACAAAACCAATTATGGTTTCATCTATTTTTGGTGAAACCAATTTTGGTTTCATCATTTTTCTGTTTGGTTTCATCATTTTTTTCTTATTTTCTTGAATATTGATCAATGAAATTCATTTTTTGTGGCGGCGGCTGGTTGGTGGTGTTGCTCGGCGACGATGGTGGTGGGCGGCGGCGGTGGTATTGATGTTGAAGCGCAGAAACCAATTATGGTTTCATCTTATTTATGATGAAACCAAGATCGGTTTCATCGTATTTCAACAATGTATTTCTATCCATGAAGATGTATAATACCTCTTAAAAAATTTCTTGCAGGTGATTTCTCACGAAACCAAGATGAAACCAAAATCGGTTTCATCGTATTTATGATGAAACCAAAATCGGTTTCATCGTATTTATGATGAAACCAAAATCGGTTTCATCGTATTTTTGGGAGGTGGTGGTGGTGGGCGGTCGTGGTGCTGGTTTTGGTCGGCGGTGGTCGACAGTGGTGGTGATGGATGGTAGGGTGGATGGTATTGGTGGTGCAATTACGTAGTATAGGTGGTGGTGGTGGTGGTCGGAGGTGGTGGCGGTGGTGGTCGACAATGGTGGTGCTGGATGGTAGGGTGGCTGGCAGTGGTGGTGCAATTGCGCAGTATCGGTGGCGGCGGCGGGCGGCGGCGACGGAGCGGTGGTGGTAGGTGGCGGAGCGGTGTGGTCGGTGGCGGTGGCGGTGGTCGGATGTGGTCAGTGGTGGCGGCGGCGGGCGACGGTGGTGGTCGGTGGTGGCGACGGTGGTGGTCGGTGGTGGCGGTGGCGTAGCGGTGGTGGTCGGTGGCGGCGGCGACGGTAGTGGTCAGTGGCGGCGGCGGAGGTGGTGGTCGGCGGTGGAGGTGGTCGGTAGTCGGAGGTGGTCGGAAGTGGTGGCGGTGGCGGTGGTCGGAGGTGGTCGGAAGTGGTGGCGGTAGTTATCGGTGGCGGCGGTGCTTATTGGTGGTTGTTTATTTCTTGTTGGGGGTGACAATATAATAAGAATTAAAGTGGGGTTGATTTTTGTTTTTGTTGGGGTGATTTAAACTAGAAGGGTAATATAGACAGTTTATATTAAATGGGGTTTTTGTTAACAATTTGTTTTGTTGGAGTTTTTGTATATGGATAATGACACCTTTGGAGTTATAACTCGCGGACCGTAAAATGTGGGCAAACCTCTGCCGTAGGTCCCAGTCTTCGAAGACATCCCAATAGAATGAGTATCCGGAGCTACCACTGTAAACAAGTATCAATATGGCCTTCCACCATATCCCACCATATAGGCTCTCTAAGATAGATACAATGTAGATTGCGACAGAGCACACATACTTGAAAGCTAGAAAAGAAGAGATGGGGTTGGGAAAATTTAGCTGATTCTCTTGTAGATATTTAGGCTAATTTGAATGGGTAGTTCCTGGAGGAACTCATGCGATGATGATGCTAACAAGTAACACCTGACTTTTTGGAGGAATTAATTTGCTAACAAGTAGACTGCGGTCAGCTACTCTTTTGGTGTGATTTTATAATTAACCCTGTCCAATTTTGGCACCTTGTCCATTGTATTTAGGTTTGTTTCATATGATTTTTATTTTTCTACATTGTATGAAACAGATCAATTGACTTAATTTCTTAGAATGTGTTGTCCTTATTGTGTTCATTACCTAATGTGTTCAATTTTTTTGTAGATGGCTTCAAGTACTCAGGGGCCTTTTATTCCTGTTAACAATCCTAATGAGAGCATTTGTACATCTACTCCTGCAACTGTCGAGAGCATAGCTACAACTACAGAGACAGCTACACCATCTCAGGTTGAAGTTTCAAAGCATCCTAAAGCTTCTGGTAAGAACTAAGAAGCAATCAGATTGCTGGCAACATTTTTCTAAGCGTCTTGATCTTAAGCCACCTAAAGTTGAGTGCAACCATTGTAAGCAGAGGTTCTCATGGGGTAAAGATGCTTCAGGGGATTCTAACACTTATGGAACAACAAACATGAACAACCATATAAAGAAAAGAAAGTGTCCTCAATTCACTCCACCTGGACAACAACAATTGACCTTTCAAGTAAGTGATGATGGTGAGACTCATTCTGTTGTGACTCACTCGTTTGACCAAGATGCATGTAGAGCATCCCTTACCAGAATGATCATCAAATGCGAATTACCTTTTATTCTTGTACAACGGGAAGGCTTCCAAGAATTTTTTCATCAACTAGAACCTAGGTTTGAATTTCCTTTTCGTTATACTGAAGCTAGAGACTGCATGAAGATGTATTTGAGTGAATACCACAGATTGAAGGCTGAGTTTAAAAAGTATGGAAGACGGTTCAGTCTCACCACTGATACGTGGAGTTCAGTTACAAACATGAGCTACATGGTGTTGACAAGGCATTATATTGATGAAAATTGGGTGTTACAGAAGAAGATATTGAATTTTTGTCCAGTTACGGATCATACTGGCCTGGAATTGGGTAAAACAGTTGCATCTTGTCTTTTACAGTGGGGGATTGAAAGGGTATTCACTATGACTGTTGATAATATTAATTCTAACAATGAAACGGTTGCTTATTTGTCCAAGAGAGTTGTGGGATGGAAGGAAGTAATTTTGGGAGGAGATCATATGCATCTTAGATATGCAGCACATATCCTTGCCTTAGTCGTTAAAGATGGTATGGATTTGTATAATGAATCTATTTCTAGGATACGAGAGGCAGTTAAGTTTATTAGAGGATCAGGAGAAAGATTGAAAAAGTTTAGAGAATGTTGTGAACAACGGAAGATTGACATCACCAAATTTCTTAGCTTGAACTGTGAGACTAGATGGAATTCGACCTACCATATGTTGTCTGCTGTTGAAAAATACGAGGAGGCCTTCTACCAGTTTGAAGAATCAGGGTATGCATATAAATTTCTTAATCCCCCTCGAGCACCAACCAGAGGTAAAACAACAGTACCAGCAGCACCAGCAAGTCCTAAGGTATGGCCTATTGCTTCTGATTGGGAAACAACTCGTGCATTTGTTAGATTGTTAAAAATATTCTATGAGGCTACATTGAAATTTTCTGGATCAACCTATGTTACATCTAATTTATTCCTCGATGAAGTAATTCCTATTAATGACATATTCAAAGAATGGGTTAAACATGACAATATATTATTGGCTAACATGGCTGATTGGATGGTTCTGAAATATGAAAAGTATTGGTCAGTGGATAAAATCAATAAAATGTTGTACATTGCTGCATTGCTTGACCCACGACGCAAGGAAGCCTATCTTAGATTTGCTTTGAGAGAGTTGTTGAAAGAGAATCATGTTACAGTTGACCAAGAAGTCCATGATATGATGAAATGAATTAAACTTGTTTTAACAAATATGTTTGATGAGTATGCACTATTATATAAATGGGATGATACGGTTTCAAGACTTACAGCTGAAATACAATCTGATACTTCTCTTTCACAAGAACCTCGGAATCCTATCAACAGATTTGTTGAGTCTGAAAAACATCAAGAAACAGTAGAGGGCAAAACAGAGCTGGATATGTATTTGTTAGAGAAAAGAGAGGATTTTAATGCACAATTCGATATTTTGAATTGGTGGAAGGTTAACTCTTCCAAGTATAAGATCTTGTCCAGGATAGATCGAGACGTGCTGGCTATGCAAGTATCAACAGTAGCTTCTGAATCAGCTTTCTCCACGGGTGGTCGTGTTCTTAATGAGTATCGAAGTTTCATGATGCCAAAAACAGTGCAAGCACTGATCTGTGCTGAAGATTGGCTGAAAGAAAAACCAATCAATTTCGAGGAGATGCTAGAAGGGATTGAAAAAATTGACTTAGGTAATTCTCAAACCTTGCTTTCTTTATTTGTGTATCTTGCGCTTAGTCTCTTTTTTACTGTCTATATGCCACCTCCATCATTGCATTTCCTTCTCCTTAGAAAGATACCATGTACTGTGTTATGGGAATGTTTGCTGCTTTCTTATATTAGGTTAAGCTATATTCCTAAATGTTCAGTGGCTTAACCAATTGTAGCTGCACTATACATGCTATTGGATTACAGGACTATCCTGTGTGAATAATGAGTACATGCTTGTGGTGATTTTTAGGGTCATGGGTCTAAGCACATTTTTCAAGTGATCTACATTTCTGTCCACTTGCAAGTATGAAATAGATATGGCCATACTTGTGTTAAACATACCGAGCATCTGAATGTGACCTCTCGTATGATTCAAAATAATGTCATGAAAGTATCTATAACTAAAATATGTTTATGTCTTGATGACTGACCAGCTTGGTTTTGGTTGTGTAGCAGTCATGAATTGGCAGTTGTTACAGGACGTTAGTTTAACATTTTCCACTTATGTTTGCCCATCGTATAGGAATCTTTTTTCTTTTCTACCTCCCTTAACAGAACGTATACCGAGTCATAGATGATTGTCTATATCTTATTGATCTCTCTAGTCATTTTATTCTTCTTTCTGGCCATCTCTGGAATGGTGCATTATGCGTAGCTCTGTTTTGTTTCATGGTTTTGAGCAAGAATATGATAGTGGTGTCTGTCAGATTCAGTTTTTTTAGTCAATTGGTACTTGTTATATGATCATAGTTCAATGTTATCTAATTGCAACATTCCTTCTCATTTTACAGATGCGGAAGAAATTATGAAAGAAATTCCGGACATATCAATTATGGATTGAATGAACTAGTACTCAAATCCAAGGACTCTTTTTTGGCAGAAGAATTTCCATTGGCTTGGCATCGGACTTGTTGCATTTGATAGTTTACCTTCCGTTGTTGCAAGAATTAGTACCATTTTGTTTCCGTTGAAAAAAACACAATACTCTTTTGTGTTACCAGTACTATCTTTTGTGTTAAAATTTCTTGTTTCAGAACTTAGTATTTTTATTTGTTTACTTTTTTTATTCCTGAGTAAACCCGCGGTTAATCTGCAACAGGCCTGTATCACCTGCTGATCCGCGGATGTGAAATCCACGGGTGATTGGACCGGACATGGTTTGATTTTTAAAATCACAACTTTGACGGATTGGTTGCGGATGACCTCTAATCCGCAACCGTCCGTCCGTTGCACACCCCTACTCACTGGTATAGATATGACACGGCATAAAAGGTTGTTGGACTTTAAACAGATCATTTTTCAACCCTATTTCCATAACCCAGAGCCCACCAACTACACTACAAGTAAAAGTAAATTCTTGTCTAACTTTTCAGTAAAATACCTGCTGATTTGCCGAAATATACATTATCCATTGAAAGACCAAGCATAGGAAATCAGAAAACACCTATAAAAATGTACGTATTTATTTAGAGATAGAAAGTTAGAAATTTGATTACATTAATCCAAGATCATGCTATAATGCCAACACCGCGCGTACGTAGCTAGTTATTTACTACTAAATAGTCTCACTCACACACCTTAGCCATGGATGTGAATATATCCACCAAAAAAGCGTCTGAAAATGTAGGTACGTCCTCCTGAAATCGATGGGCATATTGTTGACTTGCATTAGCACATTCACAAGCTAACCGTAAACCAACATCATTAGAATCCAATATTCAAAAACGAAAATTACACCAAAGACATTTACCATAGACACCAAATGTCCCAATGTGGCGACCAACCCCCTTAAACCATCCCCTCACGTATGCATGCTAGCAGAGCCAGGGTACCAAATGGGTACATAACAATCTGGTACAAAATTCAAAAAACAAATGATGCTTTGTTACAATATACACTAAACACAACACGTTTTATATCTCACCACCATGTACTCTAGAAAATTTACCGGGATGGCAATAGCATTAGTAGACGGAGACAACGGAATGAATCCAACAAATACATCCAACTAGCAGCACAAGCATCCCCATCAAACACTGCGTATTAGGAATCAAATTAACTTAACAAGTCAAATAATCGTCATTCCCCACAAACATGATAGAATAATAATTATGTAAAGATAGATTTTAGTAAGTTTTGCTACCCTTTTCACAAACTGTTGATGATCCGCTCCAAGTTTTAAAGCCCTAATGTAGTTGACCTCAAAATGTGTAAAAATCTTGATATTAAGTAACCACAGTGCTAACATAGAGTCCTGTACAAGCCAATGACAGAAAAAAAAAATGCGCAGAAAAAAGTTGATAAGAATTACTTAATGATGATTTATATGAATAGCAGAGAGATCCAATTAACAACATTTTACTCAGCATCAAGTAATAATTAAGGAACCATAACAAGGAAAACTATCGAGGAAGGGACTCATGATTTACAGAAATGAATAACAGATATTAATAGATCTAATCAAGAATATTCTACTCAACAACAAGTAATAATTAACTTAACCATTAATAATAATAATTAAGAAGTTTCTTAAATGAATTAGAGTGAGATATTGCTTCTTACCACCAACAAATGTGGACTGAACCACTGTAGTACGGTGGAGAAAATAAGAAAAGGAGTAGATGAATTCCCATAATGAAACATACTATACTAAAAGATGAATCCATAAAATCAAAAGTTTCAAAAGAGGAATTCACAAAATCAAACATGTTGATAATCATCTTTCCACTCTCTCCACCACTAGTAGTAGAATTCATGATGGATTGAGAAGGTGAAAATATATTCTCTCTCAAGTCTCTCTTATGAACCCTGAATCTACTTAACTCTCTCTCTCTAGGTTTCCCTTCCTCTAAGATTTCATTTTCTATCTGCTGGTGTTTTGATTTCAGGTCCTTTGTTTTCCTCCTCTAAATGCAGTAACGATGAGACGCCAAAATTTTTATAAATCGCCTTTCAATAATTTTTTGGAATCCGGTCAGAAAATGTCCTTGCAAGGGTCCCACCGGATTTCAACGCACAATTTGGTTGTTACGGATCCAACATTCGCTTTTTCTGTTTTAGAAGGGCCCCACAAAATTTAGGGAGAGCACATTTTGTGGTAGCTGCTGACACAAAAACCAAATAATACAAAACATGCTTTCTCTTCTTAGAATTTACGATTCTCTCCCCACCCATTTGTTCCCTTATGGCTCGAATAATCAGACCTACATTGGTAATTAGACAACTCGGTTGGGGAGTAAGCCCTGGGTCTCATGTTATTCTTTTGTACCGGGACCCACTAAATTTTGTGTCCGCACTTTAGGAAATTTTTATTCTCACCCAAATGATTGTTTCTAGTTAATGAAGGGCGTAGTACAATAATATAGTTGCCCATTTAGGTCTTTGAACCGCCAATAAAAACAAGCACCATAATCCTCACGAATTTAGTTTGTACATCCGATTCGTCCCCTAAAACCAACAGAGGAATATTATATCTGTCAGTTTTGGTTGTGTTTGATCCTTTCGGCTCATTCAGTATTTACATACGCGAATATATTTTGTACTATTTTGGATCCATGTTACATATATAAGAACCAGTTATCCACTAATATAGTAAGCAGAATGTTAGATACTGTAATAGTTTTCAAGTTAAAAGATGCCACGTAATTTTAAGGAGCATGTAGCATATTAAAAAGAGTCATTTACCAACTCGATTCTGATAAATCATTATCTTAGGTAGGGATGTAAATTGGGCCGGGCCAGCACGTTTATGGCACAGCACAGAACATTTATATTTGAGCACAGTACGGTACAGCACGTGACCGCACAGCACGGGCACAACACGTTTGTTTAATGTGCTGTGTTGTGCCCGGCAAATAGGCACATCAGCACGGCACAACACGCGACACGTGTAAGCATGCGGCACAGCAGAGCACGACACAACACGGGTAAAAACACAGCACGCGAAAAGCACGTGAAGCACGGCCTACTAGTCAAACCCCTTATTATTTAACGGTCCATTACCTATAAGTCTATAACCAGACCACGTGCATAGCTAGAAGTACTAACACGTAGCTAGTTTCAATACTCCTGTTATCATGCCGTTACCTAGATACGACCAATGTTTGACTAGTATTATAAGCGAAAAGAAATTTTGAGTTCTCATTTCTCTTTCTCGCAAACCCTTGGGAAGAAAAAAAAACAGACAACCGCCGCAGCCGCTGGTAAATCTTCTAACAAATCTAACCTAATGTCTTTATCTTTACTCTCCGATAGCACTCTTTCTCTCTATTTTCATTCCGTCTAATTAATCTGTTTATATTTTCTTGACAAGATTTGGTTTCGGTGGGATTTTTTCAGCAATTTGAAGCTCAAGGTACGTTTTGTTTTTCTTAAGTTAGTCTTTTGAGTTCTGGTTTGGTAATTTACTCAATCGGACTTTGTATTGTTTAGACCTGTGATTTTTCAAGAGATTTCATGCATTTTTTGGTGATGAAGTGTTTGTTATTTTAATTTTAGAATACAAACATGAAGTGTTTGTTAAAATGTTTGATTTGTATTTTTGTTTTTGTTTTAATCGATTTGTGTTAGGGTTCCTACTTGTTAATTTCTGGTTTTTATTTGCAATTCATATTTACCAAATGCTTCATTTAACCTGTATGGTGTTCCATCTAAACATATTATGTTTATGTTTGGCCTTCCAGATATGGTGTTCTTCAAACAAGATGAAGCCTTCAATACAGATTAATCAATTCATATTATTATATTCCTGTTTAGGTTACTGATCTAAACTTATATATATATTTTTTTTATTTTCCTAACATATTACTTGGTTAGGTTATTGATCTGCATGTGCTTGGTTTAACACCATTTATTTTTGACATTTTCAAGTGTACTTGGTGAAGAAAGCTATTAAATCAAGTCCCACAGATTGAAATCTTGCTTATCGCTCTAGTTTGACTCCCTTTTATTTTATAAATTTACTGTTTTTCTCTAATTTATATTAGGTTTGTTTATAAGCTATGGAATCTGGTGCTGGTGAATCTACTAACCCATTGAGTACTATAGATTTAGATATGCTTGAGGCCAACCGGGAAGTCCCTGCTGGTCAGGAGAATGCACCTTCCTCTCTTCCTAAAACAAGAAAAAAAACCTCCGAAGTTTGGGCTCATTTTGAAACTAAAGAGGTTATGTTTAAGGGAAACTTGGTATTAAGGGATGTATGCAAACACTGTATGACTGACTACAAAACTAGTAATGAACCTGGGATTAATAGCGGGACTGGTCACTTAACTAGACATTTAGCAAAGTGTTTGCCCTTACACTTAGATGAAAATGATCCTAAGCAAGCTAAAATCACATTAGGTAGTGTAGGGGTAGGTAATTTTACTTATAGTCAGAGTAGAATGAGAGAAGGATTAGCTGATTTCATTATAAATTCCGAGAAACCCTTAGCTCTAGCTGAAGATGAGGATTTTGAGGAGTTTATTCAACTTTATCTTCAACCTGCTTATAAAAAAGTTAGTAAAAATACATCTAGAACTGATATTGTGAAGAAATTTGATGGAAGGAAAAACCTTTTGATTGCTGAATTTGCTTCACATGCTACTGGTATATCTTTTACTTCGGGTATGTGGACAGGATGTAATGGATCTCCTTATATTTGTGTTACATCTCATTATATTGATGTTAAATCTGGGATGCTAATCAAAAAGGTAATTGCTTTTCGTACTATTCCTTATCCTCATACCGGTCGCCAAATACTTTTTGTGTTGTTGATTAGCTATGCTTGGAATGTGCAGTTATGTAAAGCTATATTTTGGATGCAGTTAGTTTGTAAAGCTATATTTTGGATGTACATTTATCAGATGTTTTCTCTTACCCCACAACTACAAGATTTTGTTCAGTCTGGTGAAATGGCATATTTTGGATGTATAGAGCTTGTTCTCTGCTGAATATTTGCTCTGTTTTTTTTTTTGTTTTTTTTTCCTGTTTAGTTAATGGGGTATACCCCATTTTCTTTTTAACTTGTAAGCTGGACTGGTGGTTCACCAATCAGACTTGTGGGTTGCCTATGTTTTTTATCTTAATATATATAATCTTTTTGGTATATTACATATAGCACGTGTGCCGTCACAGCACGGCAGAACACGTGAATAAATGGGTTGTGCCCGTGGGCTATGTTGTGCCAAGCTTTTGACTAATAAAGCACAGCCCAGCACAACACGTTTAAATTGTTGGCACAGCCCAGCCCAGCACGTAGCACGCCAAGCACGTGACTTTGTGGGCTGGGTTGTGCCGGGCTGGCACATTTTACACCTCTAATCTTAGGGATATGTCGATAGAAGATAGTCCAAATGACAAAAGGATAGTTCATCGCGTCCGGTATCGCTAAAATTTTGACAATTGATTGATATTAGTTGATTGAAACTGATCAATATTGACTGTACTAAAGATTTTATTCAGGTAAGGGTGCTGGAGTCCTGTGTGGAAGTAAAACCAAATGCTGAAAATATGGGTCCCAAAGGATAATATGAGGAATGAAGGGACAAATCGCCATTGTAGTACAATGGTAAAGTCACTGTGATGATAATGATACCAGTGACCTGAGTTCAAAACTCGTCAGCATAAAAAATTCTTTACCGATCAGAAAAAAGAAAGAGGGAGGGAGGGAGGGACAAATCGTCCCACATGATTTCAACACTTTACGGATGTGCTAGACACACCGTGAAAAAATTCGGTGATATCACCGACAGAGAGAAGCCCCTGAGATCCACTGGAAAAAAGGGGGTTGGTTTTTGTTTTTTATTTTCTGTGGGCCTCTTTTTTTTTTCTGTGTCTTGTGGTGATTCCACAGTGAGAAAATCACGGTGGATCTAGCATTTTCGACACTAAGTAATGCTACATTCACCGGGACTGAGCACCGGAAGAAATCCCGCTTCTCACAGCCCCCGGACCCACGGGAGCTTGCAGGGGGTGGGCTATAGGTCCCACGGTGGGTCCCTCACTTTTTTGTGATATACGGTGACATTCACGTGATTTGATCCCGGTGAATGTAGCATTGTTGATTTTTATAAAGAAAGAATGTTCTCAACATTATCAAGAAGGAATGTTCCGGTGCATTTATTCGTGGTTATACAAGTAGAGCGCCGTTTTTGCTTGTGATCAAGCTATGGTTCTGCAGTTCATGGAGAAAAGATCGTGTTTTTGAACTTCCTCGCCTTTGTTTTTTATATAAGAAATGGAATAAAATATAGAAACAAAATTGAATCTTTAGTGCACAATATTAGCGGCGAATCGAAATAGAGGAGGGAAATGGGTATAGGTTAGAGAGCTGCATTCAACCTCAAACATAAGCTACTCTCCATCGTAGTACAAGTTTGCAGCCATCAACCGAACCAATGAGCATGCATCTCTTGTAACATCAGGAGTAACCCCTGGATTTCCTATATTCAACACTAAACAATAAGATCCTTGGTGTATGAATTAGGCAAACACAATTCTACTGTAAAACTAGAACACTGCTGCACAGTGGTTCCACAAAAATAGATTATTATCTTGAAAGAAAGAAAAAATTTAGTGGCAGGATGATTGTGTCTTAATCCTTCTGCGAGTACGTTAAAATCCTGCTTAAAGCATACAGCTTTTGCCAGTCAAGAATTTCAAGCAGCCCTGATTACAGCTTTCATACTTCCATAGTGGAAAACAAACTAGTTTTGCCTACCCATGTGCCCATCCAATTCAGTGGAATAGCGCTACTTTTTTTTATGGTTGTTTGAGGCATTTCACTCTTATAACCTCATTGTTTGTACGTTTCAGTTGGGCCTTCAAACAAGTGGTACCGAATCCACATTGCGATCCAATCTGTACTTATCTACAAAACTGTACAACGAAACATAATCACACCTAAACTCTTCACTTTTCGATTTCGATAAGGATTTCTCATCGGAAGCAAAAAGGTGGAAACGTATATATACCCTCAAATCTCATTCTCAGTTTCACAACAAACATATAGGAGGAATAGGATGGAAAATCATCAGGAGGAGGCAAAGATAATCTGCATAACAATCAATCGATGGAGAGGAGAAACAAGCAAAATCAAAAACTCTTGAAGGCAGTAAAGAGACTAACACCACCGTAAAGCAAATCAATTCATCATCAATCAAATCAAAGGAATTCGATATTACTACCGAGGAGGAGGAGAAACGGAAGGAAGAGTTCCGCCTGGGGATGCAACTGTTTTTTAATGCCTTATTAGCAGCTTCTGTTTGCTTAGGTTTGGGAATTGTAATTTTTAAGCTGTCTGAAGCTATTCAGGTCATCTTTGCTACGGTTTTTGCAATGTGTTTGGCTGTTGGTGTGATAGATACATATCTTTATATGTAAAGGGACGTAATATATCTGCAACTTGATTTTAAATTATTAATATAGTGATCTGCACTTCGATTTATTGTCTTCTCACAAGTACCATATCTGAATATACTAGAACAATTGGATGGAGATGGATGGATATCTGTTTCTCACCCAACCAAAATCTTTGAATTTCTTTCAACGAAAACACTGACAAGATTGGCACCTTTTTCAAATCAAATCTTATGTATAAAAGTTTATATCTAAACAATAGTTAAGGGTGACTATGAGTATGTAGCAAAATCGAAGAAGTGTCGCATTGTTTTGTTGTTACCATGGTTGGTCCGTATACTGCACCATCAAATGGGTTATTTGGTTTTTGGTACTTACATTTTTCCCAATGTTAGTGTTTGGTCTAACATTTGTCCAAGTTACATCGACCCGCGTTGACTCTGTTAAGTCAAATTTTCAGTTAATTGTATTTGTAAATACCAAAATATCTTTTGCTTTAATAACAATGACTAATCAAGTCCTTAACCTAATATGACGAGTCATACCGGTCCAAAACGAGTCGCATCAATCAAAACCAAACGGAGCTTTATATTGTTTTTCACGAACTCTCAACTCTTTCTTTCTGTAGTTGTCTGCTATCACCGGTGACGGAGCCAGAGTTTGAGAATGAGGGGACTAAAAATGAACTTACTTAAATTTTGGGGACTAAATGTTAACATCAGGTGGACTAATTATAAAATACGTGATAAAACTAAGGGCTTTAATCTGGTTTTGTTAATTTTTGAGGGGGCTAGAGCCAGGGTTAGTCAACACTTGGCTCCGCCCCTGGCTATCACCTCTCTATTTGATCTCTTTCTTTTCCCCTGTAAATTTTTTTTCTTCTTTTTGGTGAAACCCATCGTATAGACATATCAGCTTTGCATCAATTGCATCAAATGATGAAGAACACTATTGTGGCAGAGATTTAGAATCTAGGGTTTGATTTTTGAAGATTCTGAAAGAAGAAACCAAATAGAGGCTATGTAATCGTTTTTGCAAAGATGATTAGGATTTAGTTGCAATAAAATTTTGTTAAGCTAGGGTATTGATTCTTCTTTGGGTATCAGTTTGGGTTCTTCATAAAATTGCATAGGAGTTTAATTAGGGGTTTCAGTAGGGATTTTACAGCGTTTCAATGGCTGATTTTGATAAAAAGGAGAAGAAATGATTAGTTCTTGTTGCAGATTCACTGATCTAATTTAGGTTTAGAAGAGTACGGTGAATCTAGTGAATCTTGTTGTTCTTTATTTTTTGTTTCCCTAATTTCAGTAACAAAGAATGTTGATTTTGTTCATGTATTGGATCTTGATGATCAATTATTGATGTGCGAATTTGTTACGGTTTCACTCAAGTTCTAAAAATTGGGTTTCTGTCGAATCTGTTGTTGTGGTTTGTGAATTGGGTTTGTTAGGGTTGTACTCAATTTCCCCTAATTGTATTGAATTTTCATTATCAATTGCAATTAGAGAGTTTATCTTTGTTTCCTCAATTCTGATTTTTTGAATGATGATGAACCTTATAAAGTACTATGGGTCGTGGTAGCTATTTTGAATGATGAAAAATATTGGGTGGTGTTGATCTTTATAGCTTGGTGGTGGTCTTAATTCGTAGTTTGGTGATGGTGGTGCCTGTCCATTAAGTTTCAATCTAAATCAGCTTGGTTGGAGTTTTCATTTGCCAGAGAACATCAATTGGGCTTCTCAGCTGACGGCTATGTAAACGATGTTAACTAAAATAAATTTATTTATTATTTTTAAATAATTAGTAAACAGAAGTCAAAATTTAACGGATCAATGAAGGTCAACGTTATTTCCAAGTACTAAATCCTAAGTTGAACTAAAGTTAGACCAAACACTAACACTGGACAAAATGTAAATACCAAAAACCAAATAGGTCACATCAAATTCCTCGGCTATTTTGGTTAATTATAATAACCTTTCTAGCAGTTTTTGGTGCAGAGTTTGCAAAACGATATCAACTGATGGTATTAAATCATCTCGTTACAGAGCAACGATCGTATCCCTCACTATTCTGGCCCCTTTTTGGCTTCCATAAAGCAGCGACTGATACTGTAGGTTGTGACGAATTCAGTAAGCCTGTTATAGCTAGCAGTTTCTCTACCAGTTTCACTAACGAAAACCATCTATTCTAAAAAGGCTGTAGAACTCGATGATTATTATCCTGAAAACAGACATAATAACAGTCCATATGCTAAGCTTTTCTTATAGACTTCGGATTTTAAAGTCCACAAACTGATCATTCGCAATTACTGACGATTAGGGAGCAAAAGAACTCACAAGATAACAGATGATAACTAACAAAAGTTTAAACAAGTAGGATACAAAGTTCAATCCGATTGCAATATAAGAAAGAAAAGGTTCTCAATGTTAAACGAAAAATCGCAAATACAAGATAGGATTCAAAAATCTTTTACTGCCTTAGTTTATCAAGCAGGGATTAGGATGGAAACCAGTGGATGATTAAATTTAAAGGTTATGAGTTGGATCCCCGACATCAACCAGTGGATGGAACCATCTACTGTTAGCCTCTTTCCTTGAACAAAATTCGTTACTATATGCATCACCTTGATCCAAGTAAACGATGTCAGAAAGAGATGCAAAAGTAGCCAAGCTAAATATCCACACCAAGGTAACACACTAACAATTATCTGCAAATAATGGACTCATCCAAGTACACATCCTAAACTGAAAAATGATGTCAATGCGGATGTGTCCATCTTACTGTTTTACTGAAGTGCAAAGTCATCTTGGGTTCTGCTTTTTGTACTACATTTTCACCAGATTCCATTGTTTTTGTGTCCTCTTCTCCTAATGCTTTCAACGAAACCAAAGTGTTCATATGAGGGATCGCTTGATAGATTTGCTTACCAAAATCCAAAAGCTTCTTGGAAGAAGAAGATTTTAGGTCATGACGCAAGAATTTCGTACTCGAGTCGTGGCATAAAACTGTACCACTACTTGTAAGGCCAAGCGGAACATTGTATGAACTTGTATTGATTAAACTGAACTCTTTACTCCAACTAAATGAATTATCATTCTTCTGTTTGAATAACCAAATGTCAGCACTTTTGGCACCAGTTTTGTGTGTGATACATAGATAATCCTCCAATACCCCGAGTCTGAAATCCAAAGAACCTGGAGAAAATCGAGGTAATTTAACAAAAAATTCTTCAACCAGATCAAAAGCAACAATTTTCCCCTTTCCAAGATTCCAATAATCAGATCCATTTGCAAACACACCACGTAACCTGGTAAACAATTTCATACCAATGCCGATTTTCTTCCCTACACTTCTCCATCCCTTGCCACTGCCAAGAGTATAAACCACAAATTGTACAAATTTGGGTTCTTCTTTTAATCTATAAGCTCTAACGACCTTGTACTCATTAGTTGAGCAAATGTAACCAAATCCGACCAAGAAAACATGATTATCATAATCTGAATTCTCAATTTTTGGAAGAAAAACACATTCTCTAGTGATGGGATTACAGATACAACAAACATAAACAATCAGACACTCATCCTTTAAACCATCTAGACAAATCAACCCATTGCAGGAACCAATGATATTTTGGTAATAATCAAACGGAGGGTACAAGTTGAATGTTGTTACTTTTTGAGATGATTTCTTAGCAGAAGTCTCGTCATATTCTATATAATAAGGATGTTCGAATGCAGAAGGTGTATAATTATGTAGATCAGCCATCAAGAATAAAAAACTAAACTTACCACCAGAAGAATCGAGATTGCTAAGGAGATTTAGTAAGTGCGATCGAGAAAAAGATGGATGATGAACGATATTTCTCCATAGTTTTGATACTCTTTTGCACTCTAGAATGGACTCAGTGGGTTGAAGATTTAATATATCTGAAATGATCTCCGATGGAATCGATTCAAACTTCCCCATGGAAACAAGGAGAAATGGGAATACTTCACAGTGAGAGTAGTTAGGGTTTCAATTAGGAACTGGAGACGTGACTGATTTATTGGATTTGGATGACTGAGAATGAGACGGTTTCAGCACTCAGCGGAATAATTTGGGCCACCACCAGAAGCTGGAGAAGTGCTTCTGAAGGGCCTGAAGCAGAAGCAGAAGTCAGGAGCGAACATATTTTGCTTCGCAAAAAGTTGACTTTTTTCGTTTTTTGAAGTTTCTGATTTTTCTGAAATTTTACGTCTAAATTAATTTCTTGTTTTTTGATTTCGAGAAGTCGAAAAGCTACTTCTAAAAGTTATTTTTGATTTCTATAAGCAAAAAAGTCGAAAGTTAGTTTGGGAACACAATTTCATAATGATTTTTATAAGAAAAAAGCCATTAATTTTTTTTGAAGCAAAAAGTTTTGCCTCTGACTTCTGATATTGACTTATTATGCTTCTGGAGAAGCAAAAACACTAGCGTGTTCGGATACAAATCTGCTTTTGACTTCTGGTTCTCCAGAAGTCAGAAGCAAAAACATTTTTTTTCACAAAAGGTTAAAAGTCATTCTGAATTTGTTTATCCAAACTAACTTCTGACTTTTTTGTTTCCAGAAGTCAAAAAGCAACTTCTGGATGTGTATCCAAATGTGTTAATCCTCTGTATACTTTATCATGGAGTACAATCCTATTTTGTCTTTCTTCGTTCAAGAGTCGTTGTTTTTCACATCTATTCTCTTGCTCATGCTGTTGTTTCGTGCATATTACATGACAAATGGTGACTTTTAGAAGAGGATCAGACATTATCCTTAATGTATTCAGATTTCAATGGAAAAAGCATCTAATGATTTTAATCCCAGACAATCCAGCACTTATCGCTAAAAATCTCAAGTACTAAATGGAAGTGCTCAAATGAAGTAAGCGTTTAATAAATTTGGGGTCACACTAGGCTTCATACGGATGTCAAATTCAAGTAAGGCCTTTGCAAGAAAAGAAAAAACATACACTTGTCTCTCTGAAGAGCTTCAGCAAGCTCTTGCTTGCCATCAGAAGTGATGCGTACAACTGCACCAAACAATTACAAATTATGAGGAAACCTAAACAAAAGGACTGGCATATATATAAACTACGAAAACAAGTGAGCTTAACCAAGCTTTCAGAGGGAAAGAATATTTCATTAAACAAAAGAAAACAAAACTGGAGAGAGAGAGAGGCTAACCTTCCATGCTTCTTAAGGAACTATCTTTAGACTGACTAAGTAGGATGTGCAGTAAAGACGAGATGTATGGTCTGATTCTTTAAAGCCTCAACAAACCATCTTCAGAAGATTTTTTGAGATCAATTGCAAGTCTCTTGATAGTCTTTTCAAATCAGATTCACTGGTTGCAGAGTTCTCATTAGCGGAAACCCCTTTCTTGAGCTAGTTTCATCTGAGGTAAGCAATCTGAACCTCCACAACCAAGTTAGCCAAGTTAAGCATTGCGAGAGAATGATATTGCAATAAAAATGGAATCCCCAGGACCCAAACTTGTTAAGACATTACCAAGCTTTTCAAAATAAATCAAACTGATATAAATCCGCGAGCTTGATTGATATGAGAAATAACTTGGACGGTACCAAAGACCAATGCCCAGGTGTCAATCAAGTACTATCCAACATACAAGGTCGGATTTACCAACTGATTGAACTATGCACAACCTGTGATATTTCAATTATATTAAAATATAATGCGAAAAATAAATAACACATAAACCAGAAATTTTGTTAACGAGGAAACCGCAAATACAGAAAAACCCCGCGACCTAGTCTGGATTGAACACCATACTGTATTAAGACGCTACTACAAGTTAACTTCTAACTAGAATATAGTTGAGCCCTAACCAAGTCTCACACTGGTTAAGGTACAGTCGCGTTCCTTACGCCTCTAGAACCACGTCGGATTCTGCGCACTTGATTCCCTTAGCTGATCTCACCCACAACTAAGAGTTGTTATTCTTTATTATGTTTTTGTTCCGTCTTTTGATAAAATCAAGGAGAACAGGAACCAATTAATAATCCGGTCTTATACTCCTGAAGAGCGGCCTAGAAAAATATTAGTCACCCAACAATAACCCAACTGATTAACAGTAAAAGTTATCGCGGAATCACAAGAGTCTGAGACGAAGAAATTTTGTGATTACTCTTTATATCTAACCTATCGGAGATAAATCTCGAGTAAATCTTAGAGAAGATAAAATTCAATAAGATAGAACAAGTAAGATCAGAACACACACTACAGAGAAAATAGTTGGATCTGAGTTCATGAATCCCGATGAAGTCTTCAAGTCGTTAACCTAATAATGGTTTTGGAAAAACTTAGGTTAAAGGAGAATCGACTCTAGTACGCAACTAGGAACACACAGAAGTGTGGGATTAGGTTTTCCCTTTGCTAGAGTTCTCCCTTATATAGTCTTTCAAATCGGGGTTACTTTCAATCAAAGCTAACATAGCTTAGTAACAAAGCATTCAATATTCACTGTTAGGTGAAAACCTGATTTAAGATTCAAGCTAAGTCTGCTTAGAAATAAAGCAATCAATCTCCACTGTTAGATGGTCTTAGCTTGTTACACACAAAAAAATATACCTTCATTCAGATATGGGTTACCGTACCTAAACGTGTATATTTAGTTGGCTCAATAACAGTTAATCGAAGTTATCCATACGAACACTTTTGTCTTAGACGTATTCGTATAACACTTCTAGATCAAATATGAAGATCAATCAATCATGAAAAATAATCAAATGAATCTAATTGTGTTTCAAATAGATTTGTTCAAACTATCCCATAGAAATATACATGAACAAATTGAGTCGAAATCGATTTGATTCGTAATCGTACAAAGTACTTACATAAGAATCGATTCATGAACGTTAATCCATGGTTTGCAAAGATTGCATTCCTTAGATCATAAATGTTTTAGTTCATGAGTATAAGAATCATACATGACCGATTCTAGAACTTCACCAATGTGTTCGCCAACCACGTACGCGAACAGCAGCTCCGGACCTTGGCCTAGTCAAGCCGTTCGCAAACCAGGTTCGCGAACAAAGGTTCCTGACCCAACTTAGTTAAACTCGTTCTCATACTAGGTACTCAAACAAGAGTTCCGGACATGAATCATCATAATGCAGTTCGCGTACTAGGTATGCATACCGGGTTGTATCCATACATGGGTAATCGTTCTAAACTCTCATTTCAATCATTGAAACATCCTTAGAAGATGAAAATGGTAGTCTCTAACGTACCATTAGCTTCAAGTACTTTTCAAGTGATCTAATGATCAATACGAAACTTCCCAAGCTAACATCAAATGACTGTCTCACACAAATCTTATAAGATGTTCAAGGTAATTTCCAACAAATAAATTTTTTCCAACTAAAATCGTCAAGAATATGATGAACATAGCGAAATCAAAAAGCTTCCAACACATATTTTGAGAAATAGATAAGCGAGTTAACCTCAGCTCAAAATATCAAATGTGTATAATGTAAAAGTCCATATAGCTATACGACTTAGTCTCATTAGAATATAGAATAGAATAGACTTCTGAGTGATAGATAAGTTTTAGTCTTCACATACCTTTTGCTGATGAAGTTCCTCCAAGCTCCTCGATAGATCTTCGCCTTCAATTGGTGAACGCCGTGAATTCTAGAACTCAACTACACATTTTATCCTAATCCGAGACATATCTATAAGTAGACTAGAAATCAAGTATATAGTTTTGATCAACTAAACTTGACAAACAAGATTGAGATATCAACGCTTACGATTTCGACCGAGAAGTTCTCTAACAATCTCCCCCTTTGTCAATTTTAGTGACAAAACTATCAATACATATGGATTACAAAATAAATAAACTTTGTAGCTTCTCATCCATCATGCTTGAGTTCCTTGGCTCTTCGTTACTTGAATTCCTTGAATTCTTCGTTACTCCAAGTACTTCAGCGATTCTGAACGTGTTCAACTCAGCATCATTGTTGTTGAAGATCCATAGCCATAAGAATAAGAAAACAGATGTTCTCAATCATTGTTACACAGTGTCATAGTATTACTATAGATAATCAAAGTTCAATTGTATCACAACTTTGAAATAATACTATGGTGATATGTATCACTCCCCTTTAGTCAATACTTCATTTTCCAATGAAAACCACTCCCCCTTACATAATGGTCCGTAAACCATATGTATGTAGTGTGAACTACCAAATAATTCTCCCCCTTTTGTCAATATAAATTGGCAAAGGTACCTAAACTACGGGATCATAATGAAATTTTCAAGAAGATACTTCATGACTAAAAGAGAACATATCAACTTTGTTTCGATGATTTCACATAGTCGAAACTTAGTGTATTCATCTAGGAGTTGATAAAGATACAAGATAACTCCTACAATATTCCACAGCCGCACTCCCTACAAAGATATGGCAATTAAGCACAAGTTCAATTAAGAAATTTCCCCCATTTGATGTCATTCCAAAGAGAACAACATGAGCGACCTTACTTTTACAAGAAAATAAGGATTTCTTTGGACATTAACAAACCACATGGATTTGTATCCAGTATACTCGAACACATTAACCATAAGAGGATCTTATTGATTAATTTAATTGAAAATGCTCAACATAAGAAAACTTACGAATCCATATACAGTACTTTCGTATAAAAGTGGATCAGGGAAAGATCAATACTGCAGAATATTCAAAAGTTCAGTATATATTTTATCAATATTTGCATAATGACATAATAGACTTAACTTTTAAGCATATATGAGATAAGCACAGTTCACGAACGTAAACACATATATATCTCATAAGAAATTGCAACATATGAAATCAAAAAGATTAAATATTGCAAAAATCATCTTCCAAATAACTTTAAAATTCAAACAAATAAATCTAAAGACATTGCAAGATGAAAATCATTGAAATAACTATGTGTAATCACAATAATTGTTATTCCAAACCCTAGTTATCCTTCTTAAACATAAGAATAAATTCTAAAAAATAAGTTTGCCAGACATAATAAAAAATTAAAACCATACTGAAAGACTTAAACATATTCAGCTATTAGAGATCGAACAAAAGCAAGATCATCAGTCGTTTTCTTCAGTTCGATCTTCAGAAAAACAAGATTCTTTATTGCAATTGCAAGTTGTTCACATACAACCCCAAAATCCCGAAGAAGATTTCCAACCAAATCAGATGACATCTGATCGGTCTGTTATCTTCATGATCGCATGCAAAGAAACAGGTTATGGTGAGAGGATTCTCATGAAACTCAATTAACTTGCCATGTTCAATTTATCTTCCTTATTTCTTTCATTCATCGTGCAGTCCATGATATCCCAATAGGGTTTCAGAACGCACATATATCTGAGAAATCAGGAAATCTATCTTAGATATATATATATATATACACTACACCATTTTGGACGATTAAAAACAGAATTTACATGTTACACAAAAGGGTTGCGACGCGTGTCGTAAGTGCAACAAATTAATCAAGATATATTTCTCAATAATTAACTAGTAATATAGCGGTAGTAAGGATCGTTCTCACAAAGCTGTGTAATTGATAGGTTATTTGATCAGCAAAATAAAGTAAATAACAAATGGGGGATTGGTTTTAAGATGAACAAAAAGATAATAAGAAAACAAAGATGATTAAGGAATCATTCGCCGCCACTGAACATAAAATACTCGTTTATTCCTTGTTAATTTTCTATTATCACCAAAAGTAGAATATCAATAAGCTCTGCTATCCCCGGAATTCCTGTTGTCACTGGATACGGAAGCGCTCGACTACCAGATTATATCCATCTGAGCCACCATGAATAAGCTCTCAAGGTGTAACCCATCGAATGTATTACGTTTTGTGAATTAGGTTGATCCTAGCATCAGACACATATGCTCGGTCTGCTTACTAGTGCCATCTCTATACACAATTGCTTAACATAATCCCCCTGTCAGCTTTTGCGATGTACTACTTGTGTATGAAATTGAGTGACTATTACACGTATCACCAATCCCAATACTAGTAGAAGAATTATCATTAGGTTAACTCAAATGGCCAGTTGAATAACCCAGTAATAATCTTAGACAATAAAAATAATAGAGACAATTGACAAGAAAAATCAACTCAAAATAAACTCGTAAAAAGAATTAAAATTCCATTATGCAAGATTTTGAAATCATCCTAAACCAGTAAAATTTAACTACACATGGATTTACCGAAACCCATAAAAAATATGTATAGGAAAAAGAAGAAGAAAATACTTGGTTTTCCCTAAACCCTAGATAAAAATAAAACCTTTCCTCTCTCTTTCTTTTATGTATCTTTCTCTCCCAAAAATTGTGTATTTTACTTCTCGAAACTAAGCCTTATATAGGCATCGCCAAACCTAAGAGACCGACAATTCCAACGGAACTAAGATGAACCGCTGTGTCTTCTCTTAGATTGATAATACATCCAACTCGATGTTTGATGTTGTACCGAATTCCCATGTTTCCATTCCGCGTAAGTATTTTCAGTTACTTTGGGAATCTCCTCCGTTGTTATCTCAGCGAGAAGCTAGGTTTTTCCGGTTAAGAAAACTGGTTCCAAAACCTCAGATGCAACACGCCTTCTCCCTACCTTCCCTGACTTCTCGTTCATCTCTGTTGTACTCGAGCTTTCCATATCCATCAGTCACCAGCCATCGAGCCCACTACAACCACCGAGCATGATCATCATTAACAGCATGAGTCCCATTCACATCAAACCATAACCATCAGCTTGGTCAATTAATCTTCATTGCCCGATAATCACCACCACTGGCAAGCTCAACTCCATAATGAGTTTTGCCCACAACCCGAGCAGCGGCACCATCTTCATCGTCTTCTCTTTGTTTCATCAAAATATCCAGCATCTCGAGCTCCACTTTCTCACTACCATCACCACCAGCTCCATTCTCCCTCAATCTTGACTGCCGATAATCAACAACTCAACTCCATCAATGGCAGCAATATCCATTGTTCACCAAACCACTGTAACACCTCCTTCTCTGTTGCTCGGGCCCTTCTAAACAGCTACTACAGTCATCATCACCATCTCTAACGTCACGAGCATCACCAGCAGCATCTAAAACTCTTCCCTGAACCGGTCGTGATATGGGAGTGAAGAAGAAGATGGCAGCCTTGAGTAATTAGGTCGGGTGTCGTTAACATAATTTGAATTCCAGCCTCCCTCATTAAATGACATGACTGTCTTTAGCAGTTCCCTTGAAACAGTCCACCCCTTAACAGAATGAATGTACCTTAACGTACAGTGGGGGTGCCAATAGCACTTGACCTTTAAAATGACCATTTCGCCCTTGTAGTCTTCTAAGTTCTTGTTTTGCTCATAACTTCTTCAAACGAACTCAGAACGATGCGGTTCTTTCGCCATTGACTTCATCTTCCTGTCCTCTACAAAATGATAACTTGAAATCCTCCATTTGAATGAGTTCAACCAGGTCTTTGTCCCTTCTTCATTTGTGAACTTCACTTTTGTAGCTATTTCCACTTCTTTTGGATGATTCATCTAATAAAACACAAATAAAAGAAAATAAGCGTAATATAAAATAATTTGCAAGAAACCAACAAATACTAGCATGGAATTGACACTAAATATATATGAAATATGCCCTTATCAGGTTGTAACAGCTACACTCTGTTACGAAACGAGGCGTTACATTTTTTTTTGGTAAAGGCCTACTAGTTGTTACGAATTTGGGTTGTAACGCAGGTTGTAACAGAGCCCAGCTATTACTACGTGGAATTTCATAACAGAAATCAATACTTACGAATTATTCGTAACTGGGACGTCATAACAGGGCTAAGACATTATTACGTGTCATTTTGAAACAGCTTGGAGCTGTTACTACAAGATCGCTTGAAACATCTTGGAGCTGTTACTACAAGATCGCTTGAAATGGATTAGAACAATCATTTGTTTTTTAGTAACATCAGAAAAAGAAAAAAAATACTGCCAGTCAAATATTCCTAGTTTGACCTGGTCAATATTGACCATGGTCAATACATCTTCAGCCGGAAATACGTCGGAATTCAAACTAACCTGCAAATCTTACATTGCATCCATCCCACGGATTCAATCACACATTCAACAATAATGTTTGTTCTTTCTACATTCGAATCAATTCATAGCTTGAAAGGAAATCCCTAAGTTTTATTCTATTACATAATTCCTAAGTTTTATTGCTAAGGCATATGAGATAAGAGAAAACTAACAGAAACATGACTCACAATGTATAATTGCCATTCAAACGAAGAGCATCTCTAGCATCTTCAACATGTGCAAACTAGAAAACCAAACCCTTTGCACTGTCCAGCCTCCTGTTTAAGAGGAAACTGCACCAGTTCCATCATGGCTATGTATCTTTGCAAAAGGACTTCATATTTCCGTAGACTTTGCATTACTTTTTTCTTCTGATATCCAAAATTAAAGAGAGGGTTAACTACAACTTGAAGAATAAACCATTAAACTACTTACATCATTTGCCTACATGTTACTAAGAAATCATTAATCCATTAAACCCTAAAATCAATTCTAAAAGATGATGACTAAAATCCTAATGATTTAACAAAAAAAATGAAACCCTAGAAAATAATTACCAAAAATCATCAGATGAAATTGAAAATCTCATATAACATCAAACCTCTAATCGAAACCCTAACAGAATATCATATATAAAATCAAAAATGTAATCGAAAATCTCAGATAAAATCGAAACCCTAAACAAAAATCTCATATAAAATCGGAACTCTAATCGAAAATCTCATTAACAGATCAAAACCTTAACGAAACCCTAATTGAAAAGAATATCTGAAAGAACAAATGAAACGCAAATATGATTTCTTACATCTTCAGCTTCAAATCGAAACCCTCAAACTGAAACTATCTCCTGAAAGACATGTGAAAACCCTAATGGAGGAGATGAACCATCTTCTGAAAGATATGAGGAAAGAGGTGAAGGGGATGAATGGTTTGGTTGGATAAGTCGAGAGAAATGGAGGGGTTGAATGACTAAGTCATGTCCGACCAAGGGGATAAATGACTAAGTCATGTGTGACCTAGGAAGGAAATATCCTCAGTTCTACCTGGTTAGGGTGGAAAAATAATGAAGGTGTGACCACCCAAACACACGGATGGCACATGTAGTATCATATCTAGTTACAATTCGTAACTACTATATGACAGTTACAATCTCCGACGCGTTTTGTAACAGCTTCTGGATGTTACAACCAGTTTGTAACAGCAGTTTCCTGTTACGAATTCGTAACTGCTCATAAGATGTAACAAATTTCTGTTACTATTCCCTAAAAATGGTGTGTGTGTGTGTGTGTGTATATATATATATATGTGTGTGTGTTTTTTTAGGAATAAACCCTAGGGTCACATATAGGTCTTTCCAAACACGTTAGTGTTTGGACCATACGTCTGATCATGGACCAAGATCACGGGTCGTTCGTGGACATGAATAAGGATATTCAGAACCAATAAACCAATTGAGTCTAAACCAGAAGAAAGTTTTGAACCGATCATCAATAACAAGTTTAAAACTTCAGGCAAAACATCTTATCTCAATAAATAAATTTAGAGCACAAGAGATTTATTGAAACAAAACAAATCAACTGCCTGTTTGAAGGAAGAGCGCTTACGAAGCTTTTAATTGTTTGCAACAAAGATACTGATCATTCAAATTATCAAAAGAACATATTAACTAAAGAAAGGCTCGACAGTAAGATGATCATTTTTCCTTTTACACATATCAAAAGAATAATAACCAAAGTACAACAAAGACCACTTTGTCAAGAAGAAGATGTCTTCTTGAGAATCTTGTGCATCCTCACATGGTCTAAATGGAGGAGGCACAAACAAAAGTAGTCAATTTGTCACATGATGAGAATTTTTCTCATCAAAAGTGTTGACTTTATCTCCCTTCCTTTCTTGAGGAACGAACAAGTTAGTCTCATGCGAATCAACAGACGAAGGACAAGAATTACCTGATGATGATGTCGTTTTCGCCTTTCTAACGCTTGAGTCTGTTGATACTGGTCTTGAGTTCCGATACATGATTATTGATATGAATTCATCCAGGAACGTTTTAGTCTTCCGATCCAAAACTTTCTTCAACCATAGATAAAGAGTTTGAAAGATTTTCCTTTTGCAGAACCATCTTTCACTATACCAAACATGCAGATTAGTAACCCAGATTAGTAACGCGCATGTAGCCGTTACTAATTCGCAACCAAAAAATCCAATTACTAATTTTTAGTAACATGCCCTTGCTGTTGCTAATTTTGAAACGGCCCAGGCCCGGTTACAAATAGTAACTGCTGAAATAAAATCATGACAAGAGTTCGTGTGTATGGTAACACAAGGCCTCATATTTCCGCCCATATATTAGTAAATATTTTCAACTTCAAAGATAATTCTACCCTATGTATATCTTAGCTAACCAAACTCCCCCCGCAACCACATTATCTTCTTTTCCCTTCCTTCTTCACCGAGCAAGAAGAGCAGCCACTCATACTCTTTCTATTCCTTCTTCTTCTCGAGCATCACCATCTCACTGATACCAGCTCCATTATCTACCTTCTTTTTTTTCTTAAATAAACTTTCCCTATAACCCCATTGTTTATCTCTACAGTGGAGCCCTAGATATAGGATTTCTATTTTTCTTATCTAGGGTTTCAATTATAGTGATGGACAAGATATTATTTCGATTGATCTAAAGGAGAAGCGAATTGAAAAACAAATGTGGCAAATAATTTCGGTTGATCTATAAGAGGTTCTTAATCAGGTGATGTTTCATTGCTGAGTTTAGATTTTCTTACGAATTCGAAGTTCAGTTGTTTCATTGGGATGATCGTCATCTATCCTTATAACATTAACCCTTTGACAACTGTTACATTTGTGAAAAGGTTTTGTACTCTCTTTACAAACAAAGGTTGGCTCATTACAACACTTTCTTTATCTAAAGGTTGGACAATCAAAACCAGTAATAAGAGATACAGTTTTGATCACTTCTTTAGACATCCAAACAAGAATGTTATGAATTTTCTAATTCCGTAGACGAAAACGACATCTCCTTTCAAGGTGACCTTTGTTTCCGGAATAGTGGAAACTGAATGGAATGCTACTACCTTATCTCATGCGAGCTGTCTTTGGAGGTTGACGAGCCTTATCTGGTACTTCAGCTGCTGCAAATAGATCATCACTTTTGTTATCAATGAGGTTATTTTGTTAGAAAATGTTATTCGCATGAGAAACACCAATCTTACTAATACTCGGAGAATATATTACTTTATATCCCAACTCGTGTATCACAATGTTTTTTACATGCTCCCAGCATAGTGGATAATTTGGTTGAGCTAGAGTTAAACTTTTTCAAGTTTTCTTCTAATATTTAGACCTTATCGTGAGCAGCAATTATGTCAGCCTCTAATTGTTTTTCTTGAGAGAGAAAAGATTTTTCTCTATCACTGAAACAACTTTGTTGAGAGTCACACCTTGCTTCAGATTCTGGAAGTTTTTCTTTCAACACAAAGAGATTACGATGAATATTTTCACATTCCAGAATTTTTTAAACGCACATCCTCTTCACGATTTTTAAGAAGAGATTGTAACAGATTTTATCCACAACCATAACCCTTAAAGAGTTTTTTCATTTTCTTGCATGTTTTCTTAACATGGAGGAGTGTCAAAAACTTAGTCAAGCAAGACGTTGACTTTTTTTCTTAGTAAGATTGGCGAAAAGCTTGATATATTACGAGACTTCCTCATCAACATCGTTTTCATCATCTGAATAACTTTCATCTGAAAGTTCATCAAATTGTTCGTCCAGGAGGGTTTCCCAGTTATACACAATTTAGGCAATGAAAGAGATGTGAGAGAATCCTCAAGTGAATCCAAGCTTTGAACCAAGTAAAAGTGTTTCTGAACTGGTGTTATGAAGTTTGAGATAACACTTCTGTATATAGAGTCAGATTGCTACAAACACGGACTTATGAGGTCTTAACGTTGTTAGAGCATTGCTCGGTCGAACTCGCATGCGTTGCTATCTCAAACATGTTTTTCAATGTTGGTGATCAAAACTATAAGTCTTGATTTCTAGCCTATTTATAGATGTCTCGGACTAGGACATAGATAGTGTAGTTGAGCTTAGATCTCTCAGCGTTCATCATTTAAAGACGAAGCACTACTTTGGGGAGCTTGTGGAACTTCATCAACAAAAGGTATCTGGAGACATAAACTCATCTATCACTTGGAAAGTCTATTTCTTCTCTATCTCCTATATTGAGACATACGTTGTGTTACGATATAGTTTTCTATTATACACATTTGAGATTTCGAGCTGAGTCCATCTCGCTTATATATTTCTCGAAATATATGTTGGCAAGCTTTCGCTTTAGCCATGTTCATCTTACATTCGTTGACGAAAGTCCGAATAATATCATATGAAAATTGTCGAGTTACATCTAACATGGTTTGTATGATAAAATCATTTGATATTTCCTTGGAATGTTTCATTATAATAATTTCAATAACTTGAAAATTGCTTTGACGAAAAATAGTTTGTGAACAACAATTATATAACGTCCTCTAAGAAAGTTTCAATGATTGAAATTAAGAGTTGATGAGATAACCATCTTTGGATATAAGCATATACGGTGTGTTCGCTCATTAGTGTATAAATCCATAAACCGGGAACCAAGTGTATGCATCTGTGTGTATACAAAATTGGTGAAGGAGACAACATAAGTATGCGTACACGTACGCATACTGGTAGAGGTTTTCAAACTGAAAACATCTGCTGTGTTTAGGAGTTTGTCACCTTAAGTATGCGTACATGTACGCATACTAGAGGAAGTTTCCGAACCGAAAATATCTGCTGCATTAGGGAATTACAAACTCCTAAACTAGTCACCTTAAGTATGAGTACCCATACGCATACTGGCGGGAGTTTTCGAACCAAGAATTTCTGCTGAGTTTGGCAACTTAACAAACTCAAATCTGATTGCTTAAGTACGCATACTTAAGCTGGTTATTTTGTTAAATCGCTCAGTTCATGAACTTAAACATTTAAGTCTTAAGGAATGCAATCTTTGTAAACCGTAGCTATAATGTTCATGATTGATTCAAGTGAATCAAACCGATTTAATTTCGATTGTATCTTCTCTGCAATTGAACAACTCTTTAACTAGTTTCGTTTGAGTCATTTGAACTAGTTATGGATAAGATGAATAAGGTTAATATGAGAGTAACCATGTGACTAACTTAGGTTAACTATTTGATGAGCCAACATGAGTGTACACGTTTGGGTACGGTTCATAAACCTAAATGAGGGTACATTTCATTTGTGTGTAAAAAGCTAAGTTCAATCTAACGGTTGAAAGATATTAGCTTGGTTGAATTAGGTTTTTTATCTAACGGTGATTATTGAATGCTCTGTTATCAAGTTAACTTGAATTGCAAACCCTGATTTGAAAGCTATATAAAGGAGAACTCTAACAACTGGGAAACCTGATCCCCATACCTCTTGTGTGATACTAGTTGTATAGATAGAGTCGATTCTCCTTTAACCTTAGGTTTCTTCTTGAGACCCCGTAGGCTAACGACTTGAAGACTTCATTGGGATTATGAAGCCAGACCGATACTACTTCTCTTGTAGTTGTGTGATCTGATCTAGTTGTTTCTATCGTACGAGTAAAATTATAAAATTGGCTTGAGATTAATTTCTCCGATAGGCAAGATAGAAAAGTAGTCACAAACAAACTTCATATCATCATTTGTGATTTCACAATATCTAGTTTCGCCATTATATTATTAGATTATCGTGAGGTGATTGATAACACTAGGTTGTTCGTCGGGAATATAAGTCCGGTTTATCAATTTGTTCCTGTTCACCTTGATTTATCAAAAGATGGGACAAAAACTCTTGGGTATTTCTGTGGGAAACAGATTTATTCATTCATATAGACTAGTCTGTGTGAGTCAAATTTGTTTATCAAGTCTTCGACTATGGGTCGTAGCAACTCTTGGTTGTGGGTGAGATCAACTAAGAGAATCAATTGCATAGTATCCTGCTGGGGTCAGAGACGTAAGGAGCGCAACTGTACCTTGGATCAGTGTGAGATTGATTAGGGTTTAACTACAGTCCAGTCCGAAGTTAATTGGTAGTAGTCTAGTGTCTGTAGCGGCTTAATACAGTGTGGTGTTCAAACTGGACTAGGTCCCGGGGTTTTTCTGCATTTGCGGTTTCCTCGTTAACAAAATCCTGGTGTCTGTGTTATTTCTTTCCGCGTTATATTTTGTTATATAATTGAAATATCACAGGTTGTGCGTTAAGATCAATCAATTAGAATATCCAACTTTTGGTTGTTGATTTACATTGATTGACACTTGAACATTGGTTTTTGATATCGTTCAAGTTTACTCCTCTATATTCAATCGGGCTCGCAGATTTGTATTTGCTGATTGCGGATTGAATGAAAGAGTTAGAGATATTATACTCTTTGATATACTTTACTCTAGATTGAGTCTGACTGTCTAGTTGATTCTCTAGAAAGTGTATTGGAGTAAGTCCTCTTAGATTGCGAAACGAATTGTTGTGTGTGGTTGTTAGACCCCCGCATTTTCAATTGGTATCAGAGCAGGCAAACACGTTAAAGACCTTATAAGTCTGTGTTTGTAGCGATTTGATATGGACAAAGGTACTATCTCTATAAACGTACCACCAGTCTTTGATGGCTCTAATTACTTATGGTGGAAAATTGTTACGCGAGCGTTTCTTCAATCGCGTGATTTTCAATCATGGGTTTATATTGTTAATGGCTATGATGCTCCCGTTGTTGTAGTAGGAAATGCCACCATGCCTAAAAACATT
The DNA here is from genome assembly GCF_003573695.1 of Papaver somniferum. NCBI lineage: Eukaryota > Viridiplantae > Streptophyta > Magnoliopsida > Ranunculales > Papaveraceae > Papaver > Papaver somniferum. Next base: position 13,686,653 of record NC_039365.1, on the reverse strand, counting down.
GGTGCATATGATGCTACTGAGATACTTGTTGCAAAGCAAAACTCCGACGGTTTGAATGCCATCATACATGCCATTATCCTAGATCTTCAGCACCATGTGACTACGTGCACTAGGTCTAAATATGCTTGGGATATCTTAGAAACCATATTTGAAGGTAACACCAGTGAGAAGAAATCTAGGATTCAAAACCTTAATTCCGATTGGGAAAACCTTCGTATGTCAGATGAAGATTCATTTGATGAGTTTAATCACAAAGTGTCTGAAATTGTTAATGCATCTTTTGCATTGGGTAAGACTATTCCTGAAAAGACATTGTGATGAAAATTCTCAAATCACTGCCATACGATTCTAAGAAGCATGCCATCGTTGAGGGAACTAACCTTGATACGCTTTCTAGAAATACTCTTGCTGTAAAACTTAAAATTTTCGATCTTAAACTTAAACAAAGAGATAAAAGTCATTTATTAAGCAACCATGTTGCTACATCTGATAGAAAGTCTCGACGTCCTAACATGATTGATAAAAGGGATGAGATTTGTTTTAATTCTACTCTATCACTATTTATACAACAACTTCAGAAATATTTTATAAGGAGCAAAAGAGAGTTTAGTCAATCAGTAAGAAGAATAAGAAACTTCAGAAAAGCTATGTTAGTGAAATTGGTTTCAAGTGCTCTTGAAGTGTCCATAATACTTCTAAAAGTCCTGATACGGAGTTGAGTAAGATAACTAAAGCGTGGATGGCTACTATTGACTATTTTCCTGAGGATAAATATGTGATTGTTTCCTTAATCTCTTTGCTGATAATCACACTTGTCCTCCTAACAGTCCTGATTATTCCGTGATAAACAATCTTACTTCTCCAGAAGTATTCCAACTGGAAAAGGAAGCTTTGATTAAAAAGATTGAAGATCTGGAATGTCAACTGCTTAATTGAAAATTGGAGGTTGTTAATTGCAATTGTGATTTTTACAAGACATGTTGAACCACTTCGATTGAGTCTCAACAAATTTCTCCTGATTGTGTATCATTCTCAAGTCATTCTGACAATAAGAATGATATGAAAACCCACAAGAACTTACCAAATCTTTTGGTCCCCTTATGTGAATCTCAGGATTATCTTAAAATTATTAGCACTAATGATCAAAAGCAGTTCTCCTCTGCTAAACGTTGTTTGCAGAAGAAGAAAAAGAAATCTCCTATGAAACCTCCTTTCTTTCCAAAAGAGATTTCTAAAACGTTGCATCGTTTGCGAAAATCAACGATCAAGGTATTCAATACTGTGATTAAAAATAAAAAGAATGATGTGCGTAACTCTTCTTTCCAAAAGAAAAAACAGAAACAAGAAATAACAAATACTTCATCCCCTCGTAAGAAATATCCCAGTCCTACACTAGATTGGAATGATTACATTCTGTAATCTTGTTTATGATAATTCTTTTTGTCTATCCATCTTATACAAGAATCATAATTTTCAAGAGGGTTGTAATGAAATATTACTGTTAAATCTCTAAGGGTGTCCTGTATCTGTTTGTTTCTACCAGGAACCATTTTTGTTCGTGAACGGCGTCTTTCTTTAACTTTTTCTGGGGATAACCAATTTCTGTTAGGGTTTTGGTAAAAGGTCTTTTTGGGAATATATCCCTATATTCACTCCCTTTAAAATGAAGTTTTTCCTCCTCTGTATGAATATTTCATTTATATCTTCTATCATTCCTCCTCAAGTATTTCAAGCAAAGAAAGTGATGTTTGGACTGTTATGTTTCCCTCTAAGAAGATTCTTTTTGACTCTTCTGATAATGAAATGTGCTCTGACAAACGTGTTTCTTCTCCAGATGAGAACTCCTCTGTCTCACATTTTGATAAGCTCTCTTTAACCATGAATCTCGTCTTGGAACAAGTACGTGCCCTAAAAAGTGAACTTGAAGCTTCTTCCAAGAGACCTGGAGAAAAAATGGATAATCTTGAATCTAGGATTGATCTGATCGAAGATGATCTTAATGAATATAGGGAATATGAGAAGAGTATTCAAAGTAAGTGAAATGCTTCATAGGAGTTGATTTTTGTCTAGTAAATCTTCTTATGAGAATTTTTATTCTTGTTTTTGTTTAGAAGAATAACTAGGGTTTGGAATAGCCATTATTGTGATTACACATAACTAGTTCCAAATGTTTTCATCTTCAATGTTTTTAGGTTTATTAATTTAAATTCTAAGTTATTTGGAAGATGATGTTTGCAATTTTAATCTTTATGGTTTTATATATTGCAAATTGTTAAGGGATATGTGTGTTTGCGTCTGTGAACTATGATTGTCCCATACTTGTTCAAAAGTTATCTCTATTATGTTGTTATGTATGTATTGATAAAAAGTAGAATGAACTTTTGACTTACAAAATTTAAAAGCCTTATATCATTGTTTTGATAAAAGAAAGGATAAAACTTTTGTTTCACAAGGACTAAAGTCTGTTATATGTCATTATGTAAATAGTGATGAAAGATAGAATGAATCCTTGTATATTCCACAGTATTGGTCGATCTCCGATCCACATTTTTGTGCACATACAATGTTGCTCCCTAAGGTTCCTTATGTTTGAGCATTACCAACTAAATTGATCATTCTATTGTGGTTATTTTAGTTGTTGCTCCGTAAGTTCTCTTATGTCGAGCATGACCAATTGAATTGATCACGTTGTGGTTAATTTGGTTGTATAATTCCGATTTAATTAATCATGGGTTTTCTTGTGGTTAATTTAATTATGCTTTTTCAATTGGATTATTCATGAATTTTTTTGTGGATAATTCAATTGAATACTTTGGATTTAAAATTCATGTTTTCATGCGATTTGATTATGTCCAAAGAAATCTTTCTTTTCTTTTGAAAATAAGGTCGCCTTTGTTGTTCTTTCAGGAATGACATTTTATGGGGGAGAATTCTTTTCAACTTGTGCTTAATCGCCTTATCTTTGTGGGGAGTGTGGATGTGGAATATTTTAGGGGTTATCTTGTATCTTTATAAACTCCTTGATGAATGCATTTAGCCTCGTATTTATGATTGCATCTAAATTTGTTGTTATGTTAATACATCTTCGGTCTTGAAGTATCTACGTAGAAATTTCATTAGAATCCCACTAATTTTCGTACCTTTGCCAATTTTATTGACAAAAATGGAGAGAATTAATGTGTAGTTCATACTACAAATACATATGGTTTAGGGATCATTATGTAAGGGGGAGTGGTTTTCATGTTGAGATAAAGTATTGACTAAGAGGGAGCGATACATATCACCACATTATTGTTGTCAAAGTTGTGATACAATTGAACTTTAATACTGTGTAATAATACTATGACACTGTATACAATGATTGAGAGCATTTGTTTTCTCATTTTTATAGCTACGGATCCTCAACAACGATGATACTAAACTTACAACCTTTGGAATCATTGGAGTACTTGGAAGTGGCGAAGTTTTCGAGTCTGTTGAAGATGCCAAGGAGATCAAGCATGTGGATGGAGATTTAATTTCTATTTATTTTGTAATCCACATGTATTGATAGTTTTGTCACTAAAATTGACAAAGGGGGAGATTGTTAGAGCATTGCTCGGTCGAACTCGCATGCGTTGTTATCTCAAGTATGTTTGTCAATGTTAGTGATCAAAACTATAAGTCTTGGTTTCTAGCCTATTTATAGATGTCTCGGACTAGGACATAGATAGTGTAATTGAGCTTAGATCTCTCAGCGTTCATCATTTGAAGACGAAGAACTACTAAGGGGCGCTTGTGGAACTTCATCAACAAAAGGTATGTGGAGACATAAACTCATCTATCACTTCGAAAGTCCATTTCTTCTCTATCTCCTATATTGAGACATACGTCGTGTTACGATACAGTTTTCTATTATACACATTTGAGATTTCGAGCTGAGTCCATCTCGCTTATATGTTTCTCGAAATATATGTTGGCAAGCTTTCGCTTTAGCCATGTTCATCTTACATTCGTTGACGAAAGTCCAAATAAGATCATATGAAAATTGTCGAGTTACATCTAATATGGTTTGTGTGATACAATCATTTGATATTGCTTGGAATGTTTCATTATGATAATTTCAATAACTTGAAAATCGCTTTGACGAAAAATAGTTTGTGAACAACAATTATATAACGTCCTCTAAGAAAGTTTCAATGATTGAAATTAAGAGTTGATGAGATAACCATCTTTAGGTATAATCATATATAATATGTTCGCACATTAGTGTATAAATCCATAAACCGGGAACCAAGTGTACGCATATGTGTGTATACAAAATTGGTGAAGGAGACAACAGAAGTATGCGTACATGTACGCATACTTGTAGAGGTTTTCAAACCGAAAACATCTGATGTGTTTAGGAATTACAAACTCCTAAACTAGTCACCTTAACTATGCATACATGTACGCATACTAGAGGAAGTTTTTGAACCGAAAATATCTGTTGGGTTTGGGAATTACAAACTCTTAAACTAGTCACCTTAAGTATGAGTACCCGTACGCATATTGGCGGAAGTTTTCGAACCGAGAATTTCTGCTGAGTTTGGCAACTTAACAAACTCAAATCCGATTGCTTAAGTACGCATACTTAAGCTGGTTATTTTGTTAAATCGGTCAGTTCATGAACTTAAAAATTTAAGTCTTAAGGAATGCAATCATTGCAAACCGTAGCTATAATGTTCATGATTGATTCAAGTGAATCAAACCGATTTGATTTCGATTGTATCTTCTCTGCAATTGAACAACTCTTTGACTAGTTTTGTTTGAGTCATTTGAACTAATTATGGATAAGATGAATAAGGTTAATATGAGAGTAACCATGTGGCTAACTTCGGTTAACTATTTGATGAGCCAACATGAGTGTACACGTTTGGGTACGGTTCATAAACCTAAATGAAGGTACATTTCATTTGTGTGTAAAAATAAGTTCAATCTAACGTTTGAAAGATATTAGCTTGGTTGAATCAGGTTTTTCATCTAACGGTGATTATTGAATGCTTTGTTACCAAGATAACTTGGACTACAAACCCTGATTTGAAAACTATATAAAGGAGAACTCTAACAACTGGGAAACCTGTTGCGGGTCAGCACCTCCAAAATAAACGTAAGACTTCATTCAGTGACTCCGCGATCGCCCTCTGAACGATCATAAAAGTTCCTCGCAAAAAAAAGAAGAAACTCTATACTATTCCTGATTTTTCTGTTTACAGCCGAGTTCCCAGGTCAAGATTGAAGCATAGTTTGTGATCTAGAAAGGGGGAAGCGCTCGTTCTTCGCCACTGCCTTCTCTTGTTCCGCGCGTACCGTACCTCCTGTGTGATACTAGTTGTATAGCTAGAGTCGATTCTCCTTTAACCTTAGGTTTCTCCTCGAGACGCCGTAGGTTAACGACTTGAAGACTTCATTGGGATTGTGAAGCCAGACCGATACTACTTCTCTTGTAGTGTGACAAGAGAAGTACAATTGTAAAATTGGATTGAGATTAATTTCTCCGATAGGCAAGATAGAAAAGTAGTCACAAACAAACTTCGTCTCATCGTTTGTGATTCCACAATATCTAGTTTCGCCATCATATGATTTATATTATTGTGAGGTGATTGATAACACTAGGTTGTTCGTCGTGAATATAAGTCCGGTTTATTAATTGGTTCTTGTTCACCTTGGTTTATCAAAAGACGGAACAAAAACTCTTGGGTATTTCTGTGGGAGACAGATTTATACATTCCTATAGACTTTTCTGTGTGAGACATATTTTTTTATCAAGTTTTCGACTTTGGGTCGTAGCAACTCTTGGTTGTGGGTGAGATCAACAAAGGGAATCAAGTGCGTAGTATCCTGTTGGGATCAGAGATGTAAGGAGCGCAACAGTACCTTTAATTTTGTGTGAGATTGATTAGGGTTCAACTACAGTTCAGTCCGAAGTTAATTGGTTAGTAGGCTAGTGTCGGTAGTTGCTTAATACAATGTGGTGTTCAAACTAGACTAGGTCTTAGGGTTTTTCTGCATTTGCGGTTTCCTCGTTAACAAAATTCTGGTGTCTGTGTTATTTCTTTTCCGCATTATATTTTTTTATAATTGAAATATCACAGGTTGTGCATTAATATCAATCAATTAGAATATCCAACCTTTGGTTGTTGATTTACATTGATTGACACTTGAACATTGGCTTTTGATACCGTTCAAGTTTACTCCTCTATATTCAATCGGGATCGTAGATTTCTATTTGTTGATTGCGGATTGAATTAAAGAGTTAGAGATATTATACTCTTTGATATACTTTACTCTATATTGAGTCTGAGTGTCTAGTTGATTTTCTAGAAAGTGTATTGGAGTAAGTCCTCTCAGATTGCCAAACGAATTGATGGGTGTGGTTGTTAGACCCCCACATTTTCAAGCGTGTTTTCTTGCTTTGATACCAACTGAAAAGCTGGGGTATAAAAACCACAACCAATAATTCGTTCGGCAATTTGTATGGACTAAACTCCAAATTAATTCCGAGAGCATCAACTTAAAAGCGAGACTTAATCAAGAATTAAATCAAAGAATTTATATCTCTTTCTCAATACAATCAGCAAATCAAACAGATAGAAATATGCAAGCATGATTGATATGAGAAATAACTTGGGCAGTACAAAAGACCAATGCCCAAGTGTCAATCAAGTTCTATCCAACATACAAGGTCGGAATTATCAACTGATTGAACTATGCAAAACCTGTGATTCCTTTAATTACATAAAAATATAATGCGGAAAAGAAATAACACACACACACCAAAAATTTTGTTAATGAGGAAAATGCAAATGCATAAAAACCCAGGGACCTAGTCCAGATTGAACACCATGCTGTATTAAGCCGCTACAGATTCTAGCCTACTACAAGTTCATTTCAGACTGGTTAGTTGAGCCCTAACTAAGTCTCACACAGATTAAGGTACAGTCGCGTTCCTTACGCCTCTAGAACCACTCTGGATTCTGCACACTTGATTCCCTTAGCCGATCTCGTCCAACACTAAGAGTTTCTACGACCCAAAGTCGGAGACTTATAAACAAATATATCTCGTACAGATATGTCTATTCTTTATTCTGTTTTGTTCCGTCTTTTGATAAAATCTGGGTAAACAGGAACCAACTAATAATCCGGTCTTATACTCCCTAAGAGCATCCCAGAGAATATTAATAACCTCATAATAACCCAACTGATTAACATGAAAAGTTATTGCGGAATCACAAGAGTCTAAGACGAAAAACTTTTGTGATTACATTTTATATCTTACCTATCGGAGATAAATCTCGAGTAAATCTTAGAGAAGATAATACTCAATAAGATATAACAAGTAAGATTAGAATAATCAACTACAGAGAAAATAGTTGGATCTGGCTTCAAGAATCCCAATAAAGTCTTCAAGTCGTTAACCTAATAATGATTTTGGAAAAACCCAGGTTAAAGGAGAATCGACTCTAGTACGCAAATAGGAAAACACATAAGTGTAGGGATTAAGTTTTCCCATTACTAGAGTTCTCCCTTATATAGTTTTTGAAATCAGGGTTGCTTTCAATCAAAGCTAGGATAGCTTAGTAACAAAGCATTCAATATTCACCGTTAGATGAAAACCTGATTTAAAATTCAAGCTAAGTCTGCTTAGAAATAAAGCAATCAATCTCCAACGTTAGATTATCTTAGCTTGTTACACACAAATGAAATATACTTTTATTTAGATATGGGTTACCGTACCTAAACGTGTGTATTGAGTTGGCTCAATAACAATTAACCGAAGTTAGCCATATGAACACTTGTATCTTATCCGTATTCATCTAACACTTCTAGATAAAATATGAAGATCAATCAATTATGAAAGACAATCAAATGAATCTAATTGTGTTTCAAATAGAGTTGTTCAATTGTTCACTGTCCCATAGAAATATATATGAACAAACTGAATCAAAATCGGTTCTATTCGTAATCGTACAAAGTACTTATACAAGAATCAATTCATGAACATTAAGCCACGATTTGAAAAGATTGCATTCCTTAGATCATAAATGTTTTAGTTCATGAGTATGAGAATCATACATGACCAATTCTAGAACTTCGCCAAGCGTTCGCCAACTGGGTATGCGAACAACAACTCCGGACCTTGGTTTAGTCAAGCCGTTTGCAAACACGGTATGCGAACAACCATTTCAGACCCAATTCAGTTAAACCCGTTCACATATTAGATAAGCGAACAAGAGTTCCGGACATGAATCATCACAATACAGATCGCATACTATGTATGCATACCGTTTTGTATCCAAACATGGGTAATCGTTCTAAACTCTCATTTCAATCATTGAAACATCCTTGGAAGACGACAATAATAGTCTCACACATACCATTATCTTCACGTACTTTTCAAGTGATCGAATGATCATTAAGATAAGCTAACAACAAATGACTGTCTCACACAAATCATATAAGATGTTCAAGGTAATTTTCACATGATCATATTTTGACATTATATTGATTTTTCAATAAATAAATTGTTTCCAACTAAACTCTTCAAGAATATGATGAACATAGCTAAAGCAAAAAGCTTCCAACACATATTTCGAGAAATAGATAAACGAGTTAACCTTGGCTCGAAATATCAAGTGTGTATAACGTAAAAGTCTATATAGTTATATTACTTAGTCTCATTAGAAGATAGAATATAATAGACTTATGAGAGATAGATAAGTTTTAGTCTCCACATACCTTTTGTTGATGAAGTTCCTCCAAGCTCCTCATAGATCTTCGTCTTCAATTGGTGAACGCCATGAAGTCTAAAGCTCAACTACACATTTTATCCTAGTCCGAGACATAGTTATAAGTAGACTATAAATCAAGTATATAGTTTTGATCAACTAAACTTGACAAACAAGCTTGAGATAACAACGCTTGTGAGTTCGGCCTAGTAGTGCTCTAACACAAAACTAACCTATTTTTTACTTCTTGTAATGCATTTTCACCGATTCCATTATTTTTGTGTCCTCTTCTCCTAATACTTTTTGCGAAACCAACGTGTTAATATGAGGGATTACTTGATAGATTCGCTTACCAAAATTCAAAAGCTTCTTGGAAGAAGAAGATTTTAGGTCATAATGCAAGAGTTTCGTACTTGAGTCGTGGAATAAAACTGTACCACTGCTCATAAACCCAAATGGAACATTATATGAACTTGTATTAATTAGAATGAACTCTTTATTCCAACCAAATGAATTAACTGAATTATCATTATTCTTTTTGAATACAGAAACTCTAAACGTACCGCCAAAAGAAACTACTTGAAAATTGTTGTCTCATAGGTTTTTCATGGTGGGGCCCAAAAGTGGCCCATGCTAGTCCCCCAAAAGTTGTGGGACCCACCTTCATGTGGAAGGGAGGTTTTTTACCTAGTTTTTTTTCCATCGTTTTGTAGAGAACCACTGTTTTGAATAACCATATGTCAGCACTTTTGGCACCAGTTTTGTGTGTCATACATAGATAATCCCCAAATACCCCGAGAGAGTGTAAACCTAAAATTGTATAAATTTGGGTTCTTCTTTTAATCTATAAGCTCTAGAAACCTTGTACTCATTAGTCGAGCGAATGTAATTGAATCCGACCCAGAAACCATGATGATCATAGTTTAAATTCTCAAGTTTTGGAAGAACAACACATTCTCTAGTGATGGGATTACAGATATAACAAACATAAAAAATAGGACGACTATCCTTTAAACCATCTAAAGAAATCAACCCATTGCGTGAACCAATAATACTTCGATAATAATCAAACGGAGGGTACAAGTTGAATCTTGTAACTTTATGAGATGGTGTCTTGTAAGAACTTTCATCATATTCTAAACAAGGTAGTCAATATCGGTTGTATCGACCGATATTATCGGATTTTATCGTGTATTAGAAAAAACCTTTACGATATCTAAAATATCGGCGATACAAGGATTGAACGTTAAAAACGCTCGTATCGGCCGGTACAAACCGATATACTAGGTTCACCGGTACATTGATAATATAGGTAAAAGTAATTTGGTAAAATAAATTATTTAGATTTGAAAAATTTTAAACAAATTCCTTCCTCCTAATAAATTTAGTAAACAAATTTCCAACTATTTCATTTTTCAATGTGAATTGAAATTAGCCGAAATGATGGTGAAAATTAACGAGGATTACTTGGAATAGATAGTGGAATGAGATTGAATTTGTACCGTGAAGCTTTTGATCTTTAGAATTAATGCATCATATGGCACCAAATTCTTTAGACTGAAACATTTATAGATATTTAAAATTTCATTCTTAATGATGTATCACCTTTAAAAACCGATATAATCTTTTGTATAGGTCTATCGGACCAGGCCGATAAGATAAACGATACATGATATTAACTATCTTGATTCTAAATAATAATCATATTTGAATGCCGAAGGTATATGATTATGAGTATCCGCATTCAAGAATAAAAAAGTAAACTTACCACCACCATAATCGAGATTGCTAAGGAGATTTAGTGAATGCAATTGAGAAAACAACGAATGTTGAACAATACCTCTCCATGGTTTGGATACTATTTTGCACTGTAAAACTGACTCAATTGGTGGACGACTTAATATATATCCAGAATGATCTCAGATTGAAGAAATTCAAACTCCCCCATTAGAACAAGGAGAAATGGAAGTACTTTACAGTGAGAGTAGTTATGGTTTTAATTGTGAACTGAAGACGTGACTGATATCAGAGATGTGAAAAATGAAACCGAGATAGCTCTTCTTTTTGGTTCTCAGTGTATCCCAAACCCAAGTGGGTACCTGTGCTGATTTTGAGGATGAGAGTCATGCTCATGGCCAGGTTAGCCTCGGTTTAGAAGGGAGTTTTTGCAAGTCTTATAGGAAGAATTCCATCTATCAAATTCCATGCCACCTCATTATTTGAAATATATCATGGAAGTTTAATTCTATGAGTAGAAGAATTCCAAAACATCAGAAGGAATAACGTCTAGCGTTATTTGGATTAGGTCAATCTATATTTTTTTTTCTTCCTAATATTATATAATGAAAAACATTGACAATTGAGTGTTTGACTTGTGTTTTTACTGTTTAAATATAAAATAATATAGAATTTGTTGTAGGGCTTATAGCCCATGGATGTGCGGTCCAATATAGTAGTCAGGGTTTTCTTCCTACTTGTATATAAATGACCATATCTGTGTAACACATATTTATTCTAATCAATAGAAATAATTTTCCTTCTCTTTTTCTTTGTCATATTCTCATTATTTCTTCCTACTTGTACGTGATATTTCCAGCCGTGTCCACATAAATGTTAATTAGAACAGTCATACGGCTTGTAGATAACTTTTTTATCTAGCCTTTAGATTACCTTGAAATTATTTTATGTTTAAAATAACATTAATATAAATCTACTTAGAAATTTCAACGTGATCAGACTACGATGCAATTGTCTATCGATCAGAACAATTGAAAGATGAATTTTTCAATATTTAGGGTTAACAATATGTTTTGAGACTCATATGCTAATAGTTTCAAGTTTATTATCAATGAACCTGAATACTTCATATATAATGGACCATATATGCTTATATTCGTTAACCATGACCTTGTCAACCCAATAGACCAGGCCTTGACCAACTAGTTAACCAGACTTTGACTAAACTAATTCGACTGGAATTTGGCCTTTTGGACTCAGAAATACTTGAGTACCATTAAATGGTATTTTATGTGGAAGTTTGTGTGCACAAGTAAAATAAAATAAAAACATACTCTAGCTATGACGATGCACCTTCGTTCAAGGAGGAAACCGTAGTTTCAACGTTTCTAAGGAAACATATTAATTTTTTAGACTATGTAATTCCATGAATAAAGTTATTTGAAACATGAGACAGAGACGAATGAGAATGGTACAAGCACTGGAATGCAGGTACCATATAATAGCAGCCAACTACAAGATATATAGAGAGTTTAAAGGACAACAAACTCATTATATGTTAAAAGAAGGTCATACCCCTGCTTGTTAACTTCAATGGCAATAAGAACTTTGCTCAGTCAAATATACTTCCCCAACTTGATTATTTTGGTATTCTTATTCAATCAAATTTTGTAAGGTTTGTTTTTATATTTTGTACGATTATTTGATCCTAAACTATTGGTTACATGATAATTTAACCAATAATTCGTCCACTAAAATAAAGAAATATCTTTTACGAAAAATTGTTGTCTGATATTATGGAATGAAAAATCTATCATTTCCAGGAGACTGAAATACTCTAGCGCACTCGATATATACTATAAAACATTTGAGTTATAAGGATCATTCGTATATTAGGAATCATCTTCATGAACTGTAACACTCTAAAGTAAATGAGATAAGTTTTATTTTATTACGTAATAAGGCCACACTACTTATTACATGAAGCTCTTAAGGAAATATATAACTACTTGTTGAATTGTTTCCTTATGTAATACCATGCGATGATTGGATCATCAAAAGTAATAGTCGAGCAAAGAAATGCTCAATATTTGTTGCTTAATTCGTATAAAGATTGAAAGTTACATGAGCTTTGTAAGAACCAAGAGCTAATCACACTTTGTTAAGTTTCTACGAGATCTGTGCAAACGTTTATTGTACGAAAACTCAATGTGAGAATGAGAATGCATCTAAAAGTTACCTCCAATGAATGTGAAAGGAATCACATTTTGTATAAAATAATAAGCCAATTAGTCTAGTGAACTGTATATCACTAATACTTGCATACACCGACAATGTAATGTTGGCTATTGACTCATTCAGGTTTTGATATAACCAAAAAGACACTTTGGTTACTACATGATGTTCCACTTTGAAAGAACTCACACGGATATCCTTTTATTTAAGTAAACAAGAAAATGAGAATTACAAAGATCGAAAGAAAGCAAAATGACGGCATCTCTCACGATCAACGCTTTCTAAAGTACTAGAAACATCACCTCCCCTCCCATTATGCTTTTAAAATAATAAGGCTTGTAACTCATTTCACAAAGTATTTCTTTAGTAAACATGAGTGAGACCATCGTAAGATGCAAATGGTAAACAACCAATTATTTCAAAAGAAACAAGGTTATATTTGTAGACATATCCATTCAGAATGCCTACCATTCAAGTGATTTTTGGCTCTGGTGGATGATTCAATGTGTTGAATTAGTTATTGTTCACAAGAAATTATGTGTTTTCGAAACAATCCTAGTAATTATTATACAATTTAAAGGCTCAACAACGTTGTCAATGTTATAAATTTACATCAAAAGTACTTGATGAATATTGCATGTTTAATAGGATTAGTATAGAACATCCTACACCCTATGGTCTCGCAGAGGCTACCATCAAAAGTTACAGATGGTGCCTAAGGATAAGTTATGCGTAACAACCTTCCTATAAATGCTTGAGGGATATGCAATATTACACGCATATTCATTTATTCGTTTTAGAACCCACAATTAGTCAACTAATTTTGCGTACCAGTTGGTAACTGGGTATAAGACTGACATTTGTGTTCTTACGCATTTATTCAGTACTTCAATTTTTTTCTACTTAAAAATTTCTACCAATAAAAGTTTGGAAATATATTTTTATAAATTGTGCTTTAATGATTAAAAACATCATTTATTCACTACTTAAATTTGAATTGATTAATTTTATTTTTCTAACATTCGAGAGTGGTATTTACATAAATTAAGATGTAGTATATATATATGTTTCATACAATTGGCTCTCTCATTTCAGGATTACACAAAGCAGTAATTACTGTAATTAATTAGTGCTAACTAAATCATCATTATGATACCGCACAGTTATATCCCATGCAATGTAATCAAGTGATATAACTACGGTCGCATATCAAGATATATTACCTAATTTAGATGAAACCTAGATAATATCCATGCCTTGTTGGTATCGATTTTCAACAATTATCGTAACACTTTTAACATCGTACAATTACTCCTTTCAACCAGTAGTCAATATCAATCCAATCCGAGTATGCGGAAAACTTGTTAAGTCTCTCTATAAATACATAGATTCTCAGGTTTTTATCTACCCATCTATCAAGAAAACAAACAAATATCGATTTATATAATCATCAAAAACAATCTAAATCCTTCTACCGTTTTCTTATGCTTCAATCTCAGTGTTGAAGCATTGCATAAAATATATCCACAATTCCAATCATTTGTGGCAGTGAAAGCACCAGTGAAACTAGGACATCTAAGAACTGGTTTTCACTTCCAACCTCCCTAAAACTGGATCAACGGTATGCATTGCTAATATCATCATCCTTGTTTCCTAAACTCTAGTATTTATCTATTATGGAAATATGCATTCCAATTCCAAATACCATGGATGAATCGTGGTCTTATCACTGATTTTTGGAAACGATTTTTTTTGCCCATACGTACTGGTTTAATTAAGATCTGTTACTTTTATGTCATTTTACTTTTAGCACATGTGACTTATTTTATTATTAGATTTTCTTACTTTTTTTTACCTACACACTGATATTTGACTCTAAGTTGTTTAGAAATTAAAAATCTTTAGATATATTTTTCTGTTTCTCGGTTGTTGTTTGGTTGTTCGGAATACTAGTTTAACAATCTATAAATAAACAATCCAAGAAATAAACAAGGAAGAAAAAGAAACTCATGATGTTACATATCTAAATATATATATATTTATTATATTTGAGTAGTTAACTTGTGTTTGACAAGTCTTATAATATTTTACTACTTTCCATCCAAAGTTTAAACCTTAGATAACTGTCGATAGAGAAAGAAAAAAATGATAACAAATATTTTACATTAGAAGGTAATCTAAGAAATAATATAATATTAAATAATCAATTTTACCATACAGTTTATAATCTCCGAAAAAAAATCCTTAATCTCATGATTAAATACTTAATCTTGTTAACATATACACACGAAACCATAAACTAGAGAACATCGTAACACACTTGTCTATTTTTCTTCTTGTATGTTTCTTTGGACAAAGGATCTTGAAATTCAAGTACACCATTGAAAAAAATTAGTTAATGAAATCTGTTAAAATAAATGACCGAAATAAAATATGACAAAGTGTATGATATAGGTACGAAAGCAAGATACAAAAAATTACATAACACTTGATTTCCAAACCTCTTTGGCATCTATCTAACAACTACATAAATTCTCAAGATCGATATATTGTATTTAACGGTGAAGCTACTAATACCAACAAATAAAATCAATATTTATTTATTTTTATGTCATGGTCATTCTAAAAGGATTCTTAAATAGAAAATACCAATTATATGGGTCATTCGGCTTTGAGACACACAAATATATACTTCATTGTAAGTTTCCATGTAAATATGGAACTCATAAATGTATTCACGAACGATAAGTGAAGAAACTAGAATAAGTTTTAGCTAAGAAACAGCTTACGGATTTGTGGACACCACATAAAATGTTGACTGCACCAGGTTTCGTGATACACACGGCTGGCTTCTAATTGTATTAATTTAACTGATTCTATTTACAACATGTATTTTTCAATAACTTATAGTGTAGTAATTCATTACAAAATTATATTTATTATTGTTTATAATTTAGGAGCGTGCTTAAAGAATTAATTTCCATACTTGAGCAAATTTATGGTATAGTAATTCCTTACAAAATTATATTTATTATTGTTTATAATTCAGGGGCGTGCTTAAAACATTAATTTTCCTATTGGAGCAAACTTTAAAAATGAGAAATGTTGGACTCGCCAAGCGTTGATATGTCAAGGTTGGTTATCATATTTTAGTTCCAAAACTCAAGTTCCCTTGATTAGATTACTAGAATCAACTTCGTTAGCTTAGACTAGGAAGTCTAGAGATATCGAGACAAACTCATGTTACTTTGAAGAACCTGAAGCGTATCGGCATCAACGAATACATCATCCTTCTGTTCGAGGCCAGTAATACAAGACTTGATTTCTTTCCATTTATGTTACACTACTATGAAGTCGTAAAGATAAGAGGATATGCCAAGACAAAAGTCTCTGCTGCTGACTCATATTTTCTTGTTCTACTTTTTATCTTCTTGTTGTATTTTTTGTTTTTTCCTAACCGAACAAGAATTATTTAACTAGATTAAATCCCCGAGAATGAAAAAAAATGATTTTATATAGTGTCGTAACGGAGAAACATATAAAATCCAAGCAGAGTAGGAGAGATTTATGATGTACCTAACTAGATTTTCTCTGGAGCTTTATATATATAATACTTGGTGACTTAGAATAAAGTTTCCTAACTTGATTGTAAGAGGCTTTGGCACTTAAGTTCGTGGATTTTGTACCCTAATTTTATAACATGTACGGATATCATTGAAGAAGCAGTTTTTCGACTTTTAGAAGTAAGAAAGACATAAGTTAATTTGGGTGCACAATTTCAGAATGAAGCGATAGCGCGTTTGGACATATCCAGAAGTAGTTTTTCGACCGAAAAGCAATAAGTTAGTTTGGGTGTGAAATTTCAGAACGATTTCTAAAAGCAAAAAAGTCAACTTTTTGTGAAGCAAAATGTTTTGCTTCTGACTTTTACTTGGTATCCAAACGCGTTATTGTTTGGGTACAAATATGCTTCTGACTTCTGATTCTCCAGAAGTAGAAGTCAGAAGTAGAAGTCAGCAGCAAAAACATTTTGCTTCACAAAAAGTTAACTTTTATGTTTCTAGAAGTCATTCTGAAATTGTTTACCCAAACTAACTTCTGACTTTTTTGCTTCCAGAAGTCAAAAAGAAACTTCTGGATGTGTATCCAAATGCGCTGTAACTTCCTGCAAATAATATTGGGTTTTTTGATAAAGTACCCCTGTATTTCACTTACACTAAAAAAGTGCCACATTTTTTAAAATTTTGTTAAAGTACTCTTGCCTTGACCGTTTTTTTCAAAAAAAAAAAGGTAAATCGCAGTTATATGCCGTTAACGCATAGGTGGCAGATGCAAAAGGTCCGATGAATCCCTCATTGGATTTGGTCCGATCTTATGAGTGCTGACGATTTGACTCGGCAATTGACTCAGCTTCGTCTTCATTAGTTTCACGCTCATGGAGCGAATGATGGATCAAAATACCACATCAGAAATACAGTATCTACAAACCCAAAACTAAAAACATAATTCAAAACATAACTGAAAACCCCAACACAAACTATATCACTTACCCAATTGACCTCAATCATGTTCTTCCCCAAATCCTTAGAACCCTAAATCTAATGAAGAACCTGATTTTAGAAATTAGGGAGTCAAACTTCAAATGGAAGCAATCTAAATCGAAGAATCATTAGACAACATGAAAACAAAGTTACCTATTTCATGAATTATCAAATTAGGTTGATATAAGATAGAACCCTTAATTTCTAAGAACCCTAATCCCCAAATTAACATCCACAATCCCTATTAGATCAATTCGGGTTCATATAAACACATATAAGATGAATTAAAACAAACCCATCATCTCAAATTGACAGAACTTCAAAGCAACCATACCAATTTAATCCATTAATCATCAAACATTTATGTTAACAAAAACAAAACTAAAATTATGTTGCAATGATAAATTCAAACCAACAGATACACCATCAATTCATCATCTTCACCTTTATTTTCTTTCTCTTCTTCTTTTCTAACAGTAGAATCAAAATCAAAGTCACAATTAGAATTTTACCTTGTTGCTTCTTCTTGTCGTCTAAAAGTAGAATCAAATCAGAATAAACCCTAACTTCACTCGCCATATCATCTACAAACCAAAAGAAAATCCTAACTTGGAAAAACGAGTTGTGCTTGTATGAGATTCGTAGATTAAAAGAGAACATAGTAAAAGAACGAGTAGAATGAAGGGAGGCGTGACTAGCATTAGGGATTTTGTGTTATATACATGGTAGGGTAGTTAAGTAATTTCCATCAATTTTTTGGACCTAGTAAACGAGATTTGATCACTTTCGTGGGCCCAGACGGAAAAGCTAACCTTAAGGGCACCTTAACAAATTTGAAAAAAATGGGGCATTTTTTTTGTGGGTACCCTGAAAACGGGGTACTTTATCAAAATTCCCAATATTATTTTTGACCTGTGGGATTGACATCTGATAACCCAACAAACACCCAATTGCCTAGTCCAATGGTTTAAATGGAAGGGTTCAATGGAAGAAGCCAATGGGCCACGATTGAGATCAAAACCCAAGTTCTGAGACTCACAACCTGTTTGTTTGCAACTGACTCGGCGTCTGGATTTGAGTCAACCCCTGACTCGGGCTGAGTCAGCAGTTAGACTGTTCGTTTTCCATTTTGAGTCAGATCTGACTCGACCTCTGACTCAGACATAATCCCTGACTCGGACCCATTTGAGTCAGGTAACAAAATACCCCTAACTTATGGGACCAAACTCCTGACTCACAAATTTTTGAGTCAGATGAATCAGATCTGACTCAAAACAAACATATTGAGTCAGATCCAGATGACTCAGGTGATTTCACTCAGATCCAGAGGACTCAATGAGTCAGGAGTAAACAAACATGGTGTCAGTCTTGAGTCTCTCGACTTACACAACTGTTCTGGAGGAGAAATACATATTCTCGTAAAACCCTAAATCTGATATCGGTATTCATCAGGTATATCTCTCTCTATCTCCATCTTTTATCTCTAATGTGCCGAATAAACAACTTATGTTGAGACATTTTCTTGGTTTAGGGTTCAAGTCGAGAACGAAATTAATCAGTTCTAGAAGTCAATTTACAGAAACAAGGTGGTGGTCTTCTTCTTCATCTAAAATTGTAACAAACATGGAAGAAAACAAGATAGATTTGAAGAAGGAACCGGAGATTCCAAAGGTAAAAGTTC
This sequence comes from Papaver somniferum, assembly GCF_003573695.1. Taxonomy (NCBI): domain Eukaryota; kingdom Viridiplantae; phylum Streptophyta; class Magnoliopsida; order Ranunculales; family Papaveraceae; genus Papaver; species Papaver somniferum. The sequence continues at coordinate 13,667,712 of NC_039365.1, read as the reverse complement.
CGGATTGATTTGAATTTGCAGATTTTGTGTTCCGATTGAATATATCTTGGTGTTTTGAACTGTTGATACTGAAGTTTTGATTGGTGGTTTTAGGTGGAGACAGCTGAAGAACTTGAGAGGAAGAAGAAGAAAGAAGAGAAGGTTTGTGATTGTTTTTTCTACTCAGTTTTATACAAAATTAGTGTTTACCAACTCTTGCTGCATTGTATTGATTCTGATGTTGTTTTATAGGCCAAGGAGAAAGAATTGAAGAAGTTAAAGGCGTTGGAGAAAGCAGCAGCGGCGAAAAACCAGGTGAATTGTTGATCTTGTGGATTATTAATTATGTTGTGACTTATGAGGAGATTTTGAAGTGATTTTAAGCTTGGTGATATGTTTATGTAACGTTTAGATTCTAGACTGTTGAGGTTAATGTCTTTTTGGGTGTTTAGAATGTGGAACTGAATTTGTTTTGACTTTTGTGATGATGCTATACAGGCACAGAAGGGTGCTGCTGCTAGTAAGAAAAGTGAGAAGAAAATTGTTAAGAAAGATGCTGTGGAAGAAAATCTTGAGGATTATGTTGACCCTGCGACTAATCCTGGAGAGAAGAAACATCTTTCCCGTCAAATGGCAAAGCAGTATAGTCCAACAGTTGTGGAGAAATCGTAAGTGTTGAAGTCGTACTTATGTGCTAAATGAACTCTGGTTTAGTGATGCATATAACTTGTGTGCTTCTATGGTGTAGGTGGTATGCATGGTGGGAGAAATCAGGTTATTTTATTGCAGATGCTAACAGTACTAAACCTGCCTTCACAATTGTGAGTTCTGATTGAAGTTTAATTTATGTTACTACTTCACTTCTTTTGTGCAATTTTGTCATGTGGGCACGTTATCGCTCGTGGACACTTCTGAGGGTACTTGCATGTAGTAATGTGATGTGTATAGTCCGTGACTTTTGCACATAATCACGTTTGAATGTAATTTACTGTAGATCAAATTCTATGTTTTACAACTACATCCAAATGTTAGAAGTACGATATGAAACTACATCCAAATGTGAGTTCTGATTGAAGTTTACTTTATGTTAATGCGTCACTTTTTTTGTTCATTTTTGATTAGAATTTATTGTTCTAGGTCAAATTCTACGTTTTAAAACTACATCCAAATGTTAGAAGTACGATATGAAATCAATAACGTTTTCCTTGATACACGTATTTTTAATATAGTGTTTACTTGGTGTTTGGATGTTGCTAACACCATCAACTTTCTTAAGAAAGAGTCGAGCAGAGAAAAGAAAAATTTGCTGAAATATTGTTTTTATATAGAGGATCATTTCTTTTGAACAACATGATTTCTGTCAACCTACATCTATTCTTGTCCCTGAAGTTTTTTTTCTTTCCTATCTTGGACTTGGGTTTGTTAATTATTAACTGGCATTTTGTGCAATCTCATGCAGGTACTCCCACCCCCGAATGTGACTGGGGCCCTACACATTGGCCATGCTCTAACTGCTGCTATTCAGGTCTGTATTTCTTCTCTTTTCTGTTAACTAATCGTTATTTTAATATGTAATACTTAGTGACAATTATTATCTTTGTAATGCAGGATACAATTTGTCGTTGGAGGAGAATGTCTGGCTTCAACGTTTGTTGGGTTCCAGGGATGGATCATGCTGGCATAGCAACACAGGTTCCTCTTTTTACTATTTTTTTTTTTGTCTTTGTAGTTTTATTGTTTTAATTAGATGGTTCCCGATGTCTATGCTCTCTGATTACGTAAAATAAAAGTAATATTTTCTTTCGAGCTTGAAACAGCTGCCGTGTGCTAGTCATGAATAGTTGATTTATATTCTTTAAAAAACTCAAATTATGAGACTCCAAGTTCACTGTTTAGACACAGCTGAAATCTGGTAAATGAAAAAGTATATATGTAATGAGTAAATAAACACAATATACTACCTCCATTTCTGGAAAACAGATACATAAAATGAAAAAGTGATGGTGTCTCTTTCCAGAAACGGAGGGAGTACAATATTACTTGTATCTAATGCTAGATTTACATACCCAGGCTTTGGAATAAACAAAAAACATCAGACTTACTTACCGGGTTTGATATCGCATGTGCAACATAATATGATATTAACATTAATATTAATAGATGATAAACTGCTATGCCGTTGGCACTTCGCTGTATGAGTGTTAACCTGTACACTAGTGGAAAAGCACATGCTTTTGCATACGAAAGCAAAAAAGTAACTTCCATGTTAAAGTATCATCTATTGTTACTTGTTGTTTGATACATGGCCGAGTTGCATTTAATATTTCTGTGCTTGCACGAATATTTTCTAAACCATTTGGGGTTTTAACAAGTCGTTAATAATGGAAGAGAGACTGAGGTGTCCGAACCGAACAATCTGTGGATTGTTTGCCACCAGGCTTCTTGTAATTTACACCGGCACTTTATAGGTGCTTAGCATATGTAGTAAAAGAAGGGAAAACAGAAGTAGTGACACATTTCTGTAGGTTTTATAGTTTCTGCTTTTCTTCTTTACATTCTTTTATGTTCTCTGAGAGGTGTTTACTATGGGTTGTTGTTACTCCTAACCAATTACTGAGGATGCCATTTGCAGGTAGTTGTGGAGAAAAAGATAATGCGTGATAGTAAAAGAACAAGGCATGATATTGGTCGTGAAGATTTTGTGAAAGAAGTGAGTTTTGAACTTCAGTGATTAGTCCTGAGGCATGAATTATATGATTATTATGCCACTAAATACCTTTTTAACTAGTAATAATCACAATTTGTTTATTTGGTTTATGCTTGTGCTCTAAAGGTGTGGAAATGGAAGAATGAGCATGAAAATACAATATTAAATCAGGAACGACGGATAGGTGTCTCTCTCGACTGGTCTCGTGAGGTACAGAATTCAGCGCCTTTCTTATTCCGTGTTACTTGTTACTTTACTTCAACTAAAAAATAATAAGTACAGCTCTTTTCTGGCACTACCATCTAATGTTTTTTCATTGTCTCGTTGTCGTAGTGCTTTACAATGGACGAGCCAAGATCGAAAGCTGTGACTGAAGCTTTTGTTCGCCTTTATGAAGATGGTCTCATATATAGGTACTTCTGACACTTTAATCTTTTTGCTCAAGTCTTTTCTGTCCCAAGTTTGTTGCGCTTGATACTAGTTGTATCTTTTTGGCTTTGTTCAGTCTTATGTTCTTGATGCATATTTCTTATTCATTTTGGTAACTTGTAATGTGTGAATTCTCTTATTAGGGATAACCGCCTTGTGAACTGGGATTGCGTCTTGCGGACGGCTATATCTGATATTGAAGTATGAGCTCAAACTTTAAATGATTCATTTTCTCGTGAAAATGCCGATTTCCTGATTGTGCTTCGTTTTATAGGTGGATTACAAAGACATAAAGGAAAGAACGCTGTTAAAGGTTCCCGGTTATGATACCCCAGTAGAGTTTGGTGTACTTACATCTTTTGCTTACCCTTTGGAGTACCCTTTGGGAGAGTTAAAAGAGATAGTTGTTGCCACAACTAGAGTGGAGACGATGCTAGGTGATACTGGCATAGCTGTCCATCCTGAAGACGAGAGGTACACTAAACTTCATGGAAAGTATGCAATTCATCCATTCAATGGAAGGAGACTGCCCATTATTTGTGACGCAATACTTGTTGATCCACAATTTGGGACAGGTGCTGTTAAGGTAATATGATCTGACTTCCAGTGAGAGTCATTACATTTTTGGCTTTCAAGTGGCTTGGTTGCTATTATTTGTGTTTGGCGTTTAATTTTCCTGTCATGAATCTTACCAGATCACACCTGCTCATGATCCAAATGATTTTGAAGTTGGAAAACGTCATAATCTGGAATTTATCAACATCTTGACCAATGATGGATTAATTAACAGCAATGGTGGGTCAGCTTTTAAGGGCATGCCGCGGTTTGAAGCTCGTGTAGCTGTTATTGCGGCACTAGAGAAGAAGGATCTCTTAAGAGGTGCTCAGAATAACGAGATGCGTCTTGGTGTTTGCTCAAGGACTAACGATGTTGTGGAACCGATGATTAAGCCCCAATGGTATGTTAATTGTAATGGTATGGCAAAGCAAGCTCTCGATGCTGTTGTGGATGAGAAGTGTAAGAAAATTGAAATCATTCCAAAGCAGTATACTGCTGAGTGGAAAAGGTGGTTGGTTAACATCCGAGATTGGTGCATTTCAAGGCAACTGTGGTGGGGACATCGTGTTCCAGCATGGTATGTTGCACTGGAGGATGACCAGTTACAAGAATATGGTGTGTATGCTGATCATTGGGTGGTTGGGAGAGATGAAGAGGAAGCTCGGTCCGAGGCTACTAAAAAATTTGTTGGAAAGAAATTTCAGATGATTCAAGATCCGGATGTATTGGACACTTGGTTTTCTTCTGGATTGTTTCCGTTATCTGTGCTGGGATGGCCTGATAATACTGCTGATTTTAGAGCATTTTATCCAACTTCAGTTCTTGAAACTGGACATGACATTCTCTTCTTTTGGGTAGCACGTATGGTTATGCTAGGAATGCAGCTCAGTGGTGATGTACCTTTCAGAAAGGTAAATTGATTGGATCTCTTGGTGGTAAACCATAAAAAATTAATCTGACATATGAATGCGTGCATACTAGCAATAAGTAGGCACACACACCAACATGTGATAGTTCTTATCCAACAGCATATAAAAATCATGTTTAGGTTTATCCAAATAAAAGAAGACGCTTTAGATAAGGTTTGGAATTTAGATTAAAAATATGGCTGGCATGTTTAGATATTGCTGTTGAATAGATATTTTGCTTTCCTTGCATATATCATATAAACTTTGTGATGCCCCTAAATGTTGCACTTGTAGGTGAATCTTCACAGTCTGTTCAGGCGTTCTCTCTGTGAAATACATATTAAAAAAATACACTGGTGTAGTCGAATAAAAATTATGTGCATCTTGTAGGTGAATCTTCACAGTCTGTTCAGGCGTTCTCTCTGTGAAATACATATTAAAAAATACACTGGTGTAGTTGAATAAAAATTATGTGCATTTTGTGTCCTTTTTCAGGTTTGTCACCTCATGAGTCATGAATTACATCCCCCACTAAGGGATGTTTTGTGTTGATTACATGTGCACATGAACTTGCTTCTTTTCTTTCCCTATTCTTTTGTGCTAGTCGATTCACCCTAATATGTCATGCCAGCCAAAGAATTCACCTGACAATCTGACATATTTGCAGGTTTACTTGCATCCAATGATTCGTGATGCACACGGTCGTAAAATGTCAAAATCTTTGGGAAATGTGATTGATCCGCTTGAAGTAATAAATGGGGTAACCTTGGAAAACCTCCACAAAAGGCTGGAGGAGGGTAACCTGGATCCTAATGAGCTAGTTGTTGCCAAAGAGGGACAAGTGAAAGACTTCCCTAATGGCATTGCTGAATGTGGTGCAGATGCGCTGCGGTTCGCCCTTGTCTCTTATACAGCTCAGGTTTGATTATCTGCTAATGTGATTATTCGTGTATATGTTTTCTTTCCCTTGGCTTATTAAAGTAATTATTTGTATCTCGTGCTTCCAGTCGGATAAGATAAATTTGGATATCCAAAGAGTTGTTGGTTATCGACAATGGTGCAACAAACTGTGGAATGCCATTCGCTTTGCAATGACCAAGCTCGGCGACAATTACATTCCTCCAACGAAATTAAATCCGGATTCTCTTCCATTCAGCTGCAAGTGGATACTATCAGTGTTGAACAAAGCCATATCCAAGACAGTTACGTCACTCGAATCGTACGAGTTTTCTGATGCTTCCACAGCAGTATATTCATGGTGGCAATTCCAATTATGTGATATATTCATTGAAGCAATTAAACCTTACTTTGTGGGGGATGATAAGTTTAATGATGAACGAAGTGCTGCACGTGATACTCTGTGGATTTGTTTGGACAACGGTTTGCGGTTGCTCCACCCATTTATGCCTTACGTTACTGAAGAATTGTGGCAGCGTCTTCCTCAAGTAGCTGGAAACCGTGCCAAGAAGGAATCAATCATGATTTCTGAGTACCCATCAGTTGTAAAGGTTGGTCAAAAGATCTGTATGATCATGAAACTTTGATATCATTCGGTGGAACAAACGGGGTGGTCTGACTTGAGTGCGAAAATATCCTGCTCAAGCATTCTTTTTAGGCTCCAGACTTAAGTTCCAACCTTATAATTGGATCAGGGCATAAGATTCCCATGGTCACTCTTATGCGAAATACATCTATTGTTTCAGTACGCAGGAGTAACTAATAATTTCTTGTCTGGTGGTTGTTTCCTAATAAGCTAAAAAGTTGGTGCATCTGTTTCTCATGCAGGAGTGGACAAATGAAGCAATTGAAAATGAGATGGATCTGGTTGAAACTCTTGTGAAGTCAATTAGATCTATTCGTGCTGATTTACCTCCAAATGAAAGGCTAGGAAGGTAAATTTCACGAAGTTCGGATTTTTCTCACTAAATGAGATAGTTTAGATACTTTTGCAAATGCTAACCGGGACAATGCACTTTTCAGTTAATATCTGACATCTGCTTTGAGATCTTTCTGTGTGCAGGAAACCAGCTTTTGTGGTTTGCCGGTCAGACGCTGTTGGAGATGTTATCAGAAGCCGTGAACTTGAGATATCAACTCTTGCTTCGTTGTCATCTTTTGAGGTTAACTTTTGATCTTGATTCTTGAACTTGCTTAAAATTTAGCACTCTCTTCATGTGACCACTTCAGAGTGCATAGGTTCTCGTCTTAGATTGCTCTCTACTTCAATTTTTCTGATGATACAAATCCCTTTGTAGAGTTTTATCGTAGAAATTCCACGCACTTTAGGTTTTAACTACATATTTGGTCAAATTTTGGTTCCCAAGTTCCATTATTGCATACTCATTTCCACTGTGATCAATTGAATTTGGTATGCGACAAACAAATGGAATCTGTGCTTTTTTGTTTTCGTCATCCTGTATATTCAACCTCTTAACAGTAAGGAGTTAAACTTCTTGCAGATTGTGGCTGAGAATGACGCTAACCTTGCAACATGTCTTGTTAATGTTGCAAATGAGCACTTCTCAACTTACCTACAACAGGCCCAAGGATCGCTCAATGCAGAAGCTGAACGGGAAAAACTAATAAAAAAGAAGGATGATATACAAAAGTGAGTTTCTCGATTGCTTAAATAAATATATCTCTTGATTTGTATATAATTTTGATGATCAAGAAAACTTATATCACGCTATAATTTTGGATGGTTCGCTACAGTTTTTCAGTATTAGCATGATTTTGTATGAATGATTTTGGTTGGTTAGATTAGGTTGTATATTTGGATTCCATTGGAAAAACTGAACTGTCAGACTTAATTTATTATTTTTTCAGTTGCACCTGACTTGGGTTATGGCCAATTTGTTTTCTGACATGATTCTATCTCATGGATATTTATTATTCCTCAGGCAAAGAGATGCTTTGCAACAAAAGATGAACTCTATAGGTTATGAAGTTAAGGTTCCAGAGCATATTCGCGCAGAAAACGATAAGAAACTAGCCAAATTGTTGCAAGAGCTGAAGATTGTGGAAGATGCATTTGAGATTTTAGAACAACCTTGAGTTCTGATTTTTGCAGAAATACAATCACAGATGGATTGAAACTACTACTGACAGCTTTAAGATTTTAGGGATTTTGTTGGTGGGAAATTTCCGCCATTTGACTCACTGAAATATATGATTAAAAGTGTTCCATCTTTTTCCTTAGTCAAATGTTTGATAGTGTTTTATTTTGGCTTTGAGATGGCAAATGACCCACTTGAATGCTAGGTGTTTTGGACTTGCAAGTTAGAAACCATACTTTAGCTTTAAAGTGCCTTTTAGGATTTCCAGGTGTCTTTCTTAATAGTGTTGTCAGGGATGAGTTTTAACCATCCTTATCAGAAGCTGGTGAACACAGTTTTTATCATAACTCTGGAGACTCCGCTTGTTTGGTTGATTTCTAGAAAGCATTGGGAATCAGAGTTACATTTTTTTTCTTTTCTTGTGACATTGTAGTATGAACCTCTTCTAGCCCTTGGTTTCAAGCCATTTGGACTTGTGTAGTTTTGAGTCTTAATGAAACAATTTATACAACTAGATTTCTTTTTAGATTTCCGTCTCTCCCTTCGAAAAATCTGAGTATGCGTGGTGGAAGCCGCACAAAATGAGCCGTGCCGCGTGCAGTGAAACATGATCTGCACAGAAACTTAAGCACAGAATAGTACATATAATCAGATTACTGAGTCAATTGATTGTGATTGTTAAAAGAAGAACGGATAGAAGAATGTAGTCCCCAGTTGTCCGTTGCATTGTCGCGTTCTTGGTCGACTTGTATCGTTTACTAATTGGGATTATAAATAAAACTTCAAAGCACTAATTAATTTTGTGAGATCTTCTTGCGGGGTTAAATTTATAATAAATATTTTAGGGGAGAAATCAATGAAAAAATAATTTCAATTTTCAAACATGCTCCAACCAAGAGATCCGTTTGTTCTATTTCCAAAATTCCAGTTCTGTCCAGTTTACAATCCCCTCTGGTAGCTTAACCAATTCAACATTTACTTTTTAAACAAATTTCTAGTTATTTGGAAAATCAATACAAAATTATTAATTCTGAAATTGGGAATGTCGACCAAATGAATCAAGGCAGTGAACGCTGACTGTATATGATAAATTGACCCATGTCTTATTCGATTTCGAAGAAAAGATTTTCATTATCTGTTGTTAGGGTGGTCCTGATCATAATATAAAAAATGTCTTATTCGATAAAAATGAACAAATAATGCTAAATATGTTTAATTAAAAGCTTGGAAAAATCTCTAATCATGTAACAGTCTTCTGTCACTATAAATGGTTATATCTCACTGGAACCAATTCAGAAAAGGAAGAAGAAGAAAACTATGTAGAAAAGAAAAAATAACAATAAGAACAAAATTTTGGATGAAGACTTTTTGTTTAGGGGTGGGACAAATAGATTGCGACTTTGCTCCTACTAAGAAATCCAGGCCTTTGCTCATTCATTTTATCATGCCGTTAACAAGTCCATGTACAATTTTGAATTATAATAAAACTTCAAATTTATTTTTAATAGTGCTGCCAATTTTTAATTTTCTTCTTACCTATAAAAATGAAGAAGTGGGTAATCAATTCCAAAATGTGACTGATTTCTGCAGTGCAGTAGAAGTATTGGTCTTATTCTTGATTATGCTGGAGCATGTGAAAATATGCTGTAGATATTTTGGTGGTGGTGGCAAAGGAATAAGAGGTTCTGGCCTTTTGTCATCTTGGATGGAAGTATCTACAATTAAGATTACAGAAGAAGGCCCCAATTATTTGGAAACTATGTTTTTGTACTTGGTGTTAATTTGTTTGTTATCTTATGCTCTCACAATGTGGTTGTCCTCAGTTTGGCTGCACCTGCTTGTACAGTCAAGCTCACTGTACTAGCTGCCCGTAATGGTTAAGTTTCATATTGCCCAGCCGCCGGGGGACCGACAGGCAACAGCAATTGTCCAACAAAATTTTGTCCTAGAATCTCCATTCCATTGACCATTAGCAGATCAAAGCAGAAGTGCCAGGTTGTAGAGCTAGAGCTTGGCCTTTCACGGCAGTTCAGGTAACCGGGGTCGGCCTTATCTAAGCCAAATGGACGCATTGACAGAAGAAGATTAATCGAATCATACGATTCATACCATTTATATTGAATAGCGCGACATGGAATTTACGCAGTAAGAAGAAACTGGTATGCGAAAAAATTGAATTGCTATTAAGTACAAAATGAGCCCAAAAAAACCCAAAACAAAATGAAATTATAATGAAACTTTTCTATGCTCTAAACTTTCTTTTCTACTAAAACTTAAGACTTACATCTTTCATTTATGACTGTTTTTTTTACCATTGCGAGTATTCTTACTACACGCCACATACGAGAAAACTAAAGTGTAAACCACATCCTATTTTGTCCCATTTTTGTATGTGTGTGGCAGATTACAAAGTAAACTAACAAATATTTTCAGACTAGAGGTCTTTTTTCTTCATCATCTTCTGTGAGGGTCTTCTTCTCATTGTCATAAGACTTCATTGGAATAGGAGAAGGTTTGTTTAGAGTGGGGATTTTGTTTTCAGGCAACATTTTCAATACAATTCCCATTGCTATAAGAATGAGTCCTGTTCCATGTTGCTCAGTTAGCGGCTTCGTAAATATCAGATATGATAACAGTAGTGTTACAGCTTTCCTTGCTGTCGTGATCTGTGGAGTTTGAAAAAGTAATAATAAAATGAAAAACTGGAATCTTTGTATCGATTTCATATATAAACAATGGGTATGTGATATAAAAAAATGGAAGACAAATAATGGATTTAGTAACGTACCATAGCAGTCGTGGCAGCTCCAAAGATTGCAATGAGAGACAGAACAGATACCTGACCAATGAAGGTGGCCATTGCTTCGAACACCAATACTCCATATACGTATGGATGCTGTAGTCAAGATAAAAGAAGTAGAAATTCAACAAAAGATCTAAGAGTTCAATCTATTTTTAATTGAATTTAAAAAGAAGAATTAGAAAGACGGTTAACAAAGAATTAAAGATAATATGCCAAGTGAAGATATCATCTTTGTTAAGCATAAGAGTATATCCAGTCGGTCGATGCACAAAATGTCAACATAGTGTAAGAATGAAAAAGTGACACTGTATCAGGCAAATCACCGGCATGACGGAATACCTTATAAAATTACTCATATGCATTGGAAGAATGGAAAAGAATTGTCAACTTAATAGAAAAATGGCAAGTTGCCTTTAGGATTCCGCAGTTGGCACGTTACGCGAACTCGACTTTAAAGGGAGTGTTAAATGAAGTGCAAGAAGTACCTTCTAATGCAATAAAATAACAACCTAGGAACTGCAAACAGATCTTAACAGGTAAGCGATATCCATTAAACAAAAATGACCAAGTAAACTTAATGAAATTCATTAATGATGATCCAATCTGGTATCAGAAGTTCTTGACTTTTATCACACTAAGAAAAGAGAAATGCAAGAAAAGCACTTATGAATGGATGGCAGTGGTACTGAATATTGATCTTTACTTCACCTCATAACACGCATTCCAGGCTTTAAAGATTTCTCCGGTTAAAAGCATAGGTGGAATCAAGAAAGGTAACCCAACAACAGTTGAGCAAAATAACATCTCCGTCTGCAGAAATTGAGAGAAGAAACAGCATAAAGTTAGAATCCTTTTTATCCATACAGCGCAAAAATGGCGCAAACAAATTCACTGCACACATTTACCACTTTAACTGTTTCACATTCGCAATAAAAAACGTATCAGAATATGGTTAAAGTTGTAACTAAATTATCCACAAAAGAGCTTTTTCTTTCCAGGTGAAAAGTAAGTAAGAATTCACATTTTACACTAAACCTTCTTCATGATTTTCAGTTAAAGTGAAAACTCAGTAATGGAAACGCGAGAGCACGATAATTACCTGAGATGTTTCAGGATTCATAGTGAAAATTGCTTCTTGCAAATTACCCAAAAACGCATCCATAATCAAAGCACCGGAAACCATAATAACCCCAAGCATACTGAAATTCGGAGACGTATTAGCATCGGCTAATGTAAACATTATCAACCCAATGACAAGAAGTATAGCTGCAATGTATTCATGAGGTGGGTATTTCCGTCTTAGACCCGGAATGAAAGCTCCCATTATCATCACAGGCAATACCTGAATCACACCAATGTAGCAAGTAACAAAATCAGTGCAACCACAAACACAGAACCCCAATACCAAATTCAACAAATCACTACATTATAGTCCAAACTAGTCATTTTCGGCTAACCGGAACAATTCAAAGAAATCCGAATTAGGTTTCAAAACACTACTTCTACGAAATTTCAACCATGAGAAAAAATCTAGTCAACTAGTCCTATAGTCAAATACCATCAAAATTGAATCACACATTAAAAAAATTTCACCCCCAAAATCAAAATGGAGGAATGGGTTAGTGACTAGTGATGAAATTTTTACCTTGGTTGATTTGAACATAAGTTGAGCTGGGTAATTAAGCCAAGCTAAGGAACCCTTAGTTAATCCATGAGAACCCATAAGAACAGCTGATAGTTTCCAATAAGTCTTCCATGGATTCACCATATGTTTTGTTGTAAAACCTTGTAAACGTAGTAGTATCAAATAAACAAACCCTTGAACAAATGTGAAGTACCATCCATAGCTGAATTGAAGCCTATTATACACATATTCCTGCAAAAACAGAGCAGAAAAAAAAAATTACTAAAATTAATGGCGGACAAAACAAAGAAAAACCCAGAAAGAAAAAAACAAAACCCATTAATAAGAAACAAGAAATGGGGTGATTACCTCACAGATGCCATTAACAAGGTAACCAAAGAAAAACCCAGAAGAACAAATAAGAAATTGTTGCCAAATTGGTCTACTTGTTAAATTAATACCAAACAGAGTCCTTATTTGTTCTTCGTTCTTCATTTTCGCTTGCGCCCTTTCTTCCTGTCTTCAAATTGAAAAATCTTGGGGTCTTTGTAAAAGAAGATGAAGATTCTTTCTTTCTTCTTGTTCACTACTATTGCATGGAAAGAGGAAAAGTAAAAAAACGTTAAAGGTGGGGTGGGGGGGTTTGATTGATCAAACAGAGAAGGAAGGTATTTTGATTTTCAGAGGCTGAGACACCATTTTTCTCTTTCTTCTTTTTGGGTTTTGGCGGAGACTTGTCTAAACTTAGACACAGAGAAGGAGGATTATAAAGAGGCTGATGGCTGAGGCTGCTGCTGCTGGTTAATAGGGAGAGTCACGATATACGGAGGAGGAGGAGTAGGACCATAAAAGTGAAGTGAATCGGGTAGTACACGCTTACCATATTTTTATGTTTTTATTAAGGGGTTTTATTCATGAATCATTATGAATTACCTCGAGATATTTGCTTTGCTGTCTGTGATTGATTGTATTAAATTATGGGTAATATTTTTGTTTGGTAGGAAAATTAAGAAATGGTATCTTGGACTAACTGTTGACTAATAGTTTGGTAGTAATTTTTTTAGAACGATTTTATAAAGCAGGAAAATCAATCTTTTATGAAACAAAACGAAAAGAAAAGTCAAAAACAAATTTATATCCAAACACGCTATAAGTACATAACAACAAATAATTTTCAAAACACAGGACATGGTAGCCGGAATTTACATTTATCAGTAAAAACTCAAATTACAGTTTCTAAACACCCATCAGGTAAATAATTTTAGAACAAACACTATAATAAGATCTTAGTTGTTCTCACCTCATGTCCTTGTAAAAGAGGAACTGGACGAATCAATATCAACTTATCCTTGTATCATTTCTCGCACGGGAAAAAGAAGGTATGAAACCCTAATAAATTGTTTGGATATCAGAAGTAAAAGTATTTCCGCTTATAAACTTCTAGGAATCACTTTTGAGAAAGCTGAGAAGTTCTAATAGGCTGCGGTTCCCCGCATCATGGAAATGTGGGGTGGAGACATCCTCTCATAGTAGGACATTACAAACTACTGTAGTTATTTGCGGCAACGGCAGTGATCCGGTGCTGCAATGACGTCGTGGTAAGAGAAAAAAGGTTCACTTAACGAGGGACAAACAACAAATCAAAAAGACAGATTTGAGATTTTTTTAGGGATGACCAGATGTTGCAAGGTGAGGCCAAATGCTTTTAACTTGCCCATGTTCTTCCCCTACCGCACATGAAGAACTCTAGCATCTGTCGTTACGGCAGGAGAGAAACTCTCTGTCCAACCTGCAACCAACCCTCAAATGTCCAAGCGAATAACACCTGTATCAGGGGGCGTCTCATTTAAGGCTCGAATCAGAATTTGCAACTACATGAGCGGTGGAATTAGAACGTCACGCTCACAAGCAACTCCTCCTTGAACAGACATAATCAAACACGTGATTGGACTATACGGGCGGCATTATATTAAATCAACGGAAATTAGTTGCACAGAAAATTTAATGAGAAACTGAAACGATCTTGACACATGGCTAGCTAAGGTTCGCCATCTGTCATTTGATCATTTTGGAGTCAAAAATCCTCAAAGGGGGAGGAGCTTACTTGTAAAAGAAGAGCAAGACTTGCAAATCTCGCTGGACTAAAGCAACAACTTTGCCCCAATCAGGCAATGAGTACCGAGCACTGATTCTTGCGGAAGAGCGGGTTGTCCTGGAGTTCAGAATAATCATCAGTCACCCAGAAACACTGATTCTGAGCAGTCGCACCATGAAAATCGCGACATGTGACAGGCTTTCTTTTGTTCTACTCGTTGCATGATGCGAAAGTTGTAACTTGTCCTTCAAATCTGTAAGCCAATATCTATCTACATTTCAAGTCGTCAAAGTTCAAACGTAAAACTTTAGGGTTCGATGATACTGGTCAGAGTAGCGATCATGGCCTAAAAATGATTAGGTAATAATAATATGGCGTGCTCACTGCAGAGATTAGCACATACACTTCAGTGATGCAAGTGACGTTTGTATTTGGAATTGATTAGTTAGTTGTATGATTTAGACATATTTCTTCATTACAAACTTGCATTTTCAAAGCTCCACGAAAAGGAACAATCAACTAAACTTTTGCACGAAATGAAGTAACAATTCAACGTCATTCAGTTTGGTGATATAAATAAGTTCGTATAGTGAATTTGTGCAAATATTCACAAATCTCATAATTTGTAGTCGGGCCGAGCATAAGTTGTAGTATTTCGAATGCGGTAAATAAGGTGTTCGTTGCTCGCACTTGAAAATAAAACAATTTTTAGATTTAAATTAAAAATAAAAGATAAAACAAATTCAAAATTCAAAATTATGTAAATATTATGGAAAGACCAGGGTTTAGGATTTCACCATTCACCAAAATTCATGTGATTCAATAATAATTATTATCATGCAATTCTAGACATTATAATTCAAATCAAAAACAATTGTGATTCTAATCATTGCCTAAATCAGATTTTCAAAACATCCATTGTTAATCGCAAGCATGAAATATCAAAAGCAATAAACCAAACATATTTCATCAAGAGAAAACACAATTAATTAATAAAAATCATTTATTTAATTTTCATTCGGTGCAATTAATCATAAAAGGATTGCATAAATAAATTTAAATGAATTTTACCACATAACTTTTGGAAGAATGGCTTCCTCCATCACCCCTTGGATTGGGTTTAGCTCCTCATCCCAGAAACACACTCACAAGATAAATTCATGGCTAAAATAGGTGTTTTTATTGATGTACATAAGATGAAACAGGAATTAGCAACGTTGTAGAAGTGTTACAACGTCACTGTTACAAAGGGGTAAGTGCTATTAAGACTGCTGTAAACGATAAGCTTTTACTGTTGCAAAAGAACGACACTGGTGTTGTTATTTAAGATTGCTGAAGAACGACTGACTATGTGAGTCTGTTCTTCGTGTTCTTCAGGATCTTCAATGGCAGCAGCAGCAGCAATATCTCCTGTAACTTCTTCTTCTCGTCTATCCTGAACTCTAAACTCTCTCCTAAGGGTTTCTAACCCTTCTATGACTTAAATCCAACTATTTATAGGATTTGAATCACCTTGAAACTCGATCAAACTCGTTGAAAATCTCCATTATTCTCTACGGGCAGTTTGAAGAATAATCCTCTTCTTGTTGCGTTCCACCCTGTTTTTAGCTATTCTCTCGTCTCAAATATCTTCTAGCACTTGGACTCAACTTGTTTGAAGTATATCCCATGCAAGAAAATCCCATAAATCTCTCTGACCAATCCCAAACCCTAAACGGAGAAGCCGTATCCTGTTGGGACTTTGATCAATTATTCCGACTTATCCAGCCCAATTGGATGGGTCTAGACGATTGCATTAGGCTTGTTATGTCTTCTAGAGTCCGTAGGTATCAAATATGCCCATTGAATCTCCTCCTAAGTCGCTCAAATCTCTGCTTAAAAACTGTTGTCGCTGCTGCCTTTTTTTCCCGCCAATTTCTGTTTTGAATTTTGAAGATGACCTCCCCCTATCCAGTTCCGGTGTCCCTTTAGTACATGCCCTGAAATGCGGTGCCCCTTATCCAAATTAGGGGTGCCTTTAGCAATTCTTCTGGGATGTTTTCCGCACTTTTTCAGGGTTCCTCCGGGGTATTTCCGGTACACTTCTGGGGCATTTCCAAGGACCACATTTTTAGCCAATTTTACCGCAAAGCCTTATTTATCCAAAAATACCTATAAAAGCATAAAAGACCATAATAAGTACAAAATCGAGCACTAATGATATACACAAATGAGATATATTAGACACATATATGTGTCTATCGGTACTCATAATGCGATCGCTCATAAGTCATAATGAATGAGAAAAATACTCCATTAACTTCCAAAGTGGTGTAAATGATACAGCTAATCAATTTAGATTAATGAAGATACAAACAAAACCAATTCGAAAAAACCCGAAAGAGATTAGTGAAGATACAAACAAAACCAATTAGTAAATAAAATCGGAGGGAAACCAGTTGACTTACATAGACTAGTTTATTTATGGAAGGATAGTTCTTTACATGAGGATGGTAGTTTTCCTATGGAAAAGGAAGCAAGCGAGGAGTACTAGTATTTAAGGGCAATTCTTATAGCAATGTCCAAATCCATTTTTTTTGACCAGGTGGATGGTTAAATTGGTTTTTCCACAATGATAAAACACTGGGCGTTAGATAACTAAGCGCGCGAGCTCGAGACAAAGCTGGAGTTTTAAAAAAAAACGCGGACGTTGAACAGACAAACGCGGAAAGATCAGTCGTGCACTCAAACAATTCACGCCCAATGCTACTTTCCCATCATTAGCACTACTTCCTTCCATTTCTCGTCCATTAACTTTAATATAATAATAATAATTTTTTTTTAAAACTATAAGAGTTGTAAGGAGGCTTTTATAATCAAGAATATAAAGCATAGTTTGGACAACTTAACCTAGATAAAGAGAGGCCAGGATGCATTCTGCGGAAAGTTAAATCCACGGTTGTGGATTGCTCTAATTAAAATTAATTATTATGAGAGTTTATTAATTAGTGTCTCATTAATCTCTCATAATGAATAATTTATCAAATTTTCATCATTAAATATCCTCTTAATTAATCTAATAAGTATGTATTTTTACATTACTAAATAATTTTAATAAAATTTACTTTATCAATAGAAATTAGTGGTTAGTAGTGGAAGAAGTAGTAGATGATAGAAGCGGTGGTGGTGGAGGCGATAATATCAGTGGTGATGGAAAAAATAATGCCGATGGGTGGTTTTATGATGGTGATGTTGGTTAATAGTCGTGGACATTATTAGTTATGTATATTTACAACACAAGAAACATTGTATCGTGAAAGATGTAGTTGGTCATCACGATTGATAAAAACAAATATCATATTTTTAGGATGATACCATACCATTTAAAAAAAAATGATCATAACCGCCGGATCACCTAAACGCTACCGCTGTTACCTTTAGCACCCGTTGTATAAATCATGGTTTTAAACTTTAAAATAAAATAAATTTCAATAAAACAGGGTATATGACAATAAAAAATATAATGAAATAAATTAATTAACGACCTAAGTTTGTTCAACCATTACTCATGATATTTGTGATTTAAAATTAGAAGTACGAAAAACAGCCAACATGAGGTAGGCGGCGGTTGTGGTGGAGAAATAAATGGTATTATATATGGTGTTGTAGTGGTGGCGACGGTTGGTGAGCAGCAATAGTCTATGTTAATTTTGTATCGCTACCAAATGGGTAACATTATAAATTAGAAGTTATGGTCGATCGTTTTATTAATAAAATAAAAGAAAATCGATTAAAATACATGAAAGATCAAAAAAATAAAAATAAACCACAAAATGTCACGTTATATAATTACTACAAACAAACGGGCACAAATCAAAATCAAACAAAAAAATTACTACTTATTATCGAGATGTGTCGTCAGGGTAAGGGTTGTACCCTAGCTATGTATACTTTTCTGTCTATTTCTTTGTATTGTATTATAAAATGAAACTTAGCTAAGTTTAGAAAGATAAAGACCGGTCCTGATTTTTCTTCCCAACTGGTAAATTCGCGGTTTCATTCGATCCCATGAATACACGCTTTAATTGAGAAAACTTCATTACATTTTCTCTTATTCCCATCTCAAAGTCTAAATAAAAATGGAAAAATTTGATCAACTGAATATTACAAACTTACCTTCCCATAAAACTGAACAATTGATTCTCTCGCTCATATACATTCGGTAGGATGAGTGGGTTTGAAAACTCTAATTCCTTACTTACTTTAGAGCAAACGAAAATCAGAAATGAAGTTTGGAAGGAAGATAGATTGCGGAAAGGAAAAAACTCAAGTCCAAGAGTATAATTCCACTCAATCTTCTTTCAATTTTCTCTCAATATTCGTCCACCAAAACGTACATCTGTGGTCAGTCAAACTACTCTGAGCTAACAACATTTGATAAAATCCTTTCTTTTTTACATTGTTTCATGTATGAATGTTTGGGGTTTCTATCATTTTTTTGAATATCATTTGTTTCATAATTAGCTGAAGTATACATTTTCAAATATAACCTTATTGATTACAATAAGCTCATGGTTGAAATTTACGGGTGCCTGTATTTTGTGATTAAAATTTGGCTATCACAGGTCGTCGGGGTTTCAATCTATTCACAAATTTTTTGTTTAGAAAGGTGATTTTCCAAGAACCAATTTTTCGTTTCTATTTGTTTAGATAACAGTTGAAATAGAATTTTGATTTCCTCTTGATAGATAACCTTAGAGAGAAACTTATAAGATTATTCAGATTACACGTTATAATTTGACAATAGATTGGTATTTACAAAACGATCTTACATGTATAAAAAAGCCCATATCCTTCGGGCTTCTGTTTCAAAGTCCAGAATAATTTGACTAAAATCTATTTTTAATAAATAATCTAACATGATTATACGCAATTTGTATAGCACCCGTACCATTATGGATTCATTCTTGGAAAAGCTAAATATACGGCTGTAAAATGACCAGTTTAATTAAATTCTAATAATAAATGTTCTATTGATATTTCATAATAAATATTTCTTTAATTAATCAAATAAATATATTTTTATTAATACAATACATGATAGATTTATTTTATATTAAATCAGTAGGCATTAATGGTAGTTGTGATGGTGGACAAGGGTGGTGGATCGGCGGTGGGGATAATGGTGGTGGGTGTTGGTGAGAATGGTGGAGTGATGGCGTTAATGGTGGTGGTGGTGGAAGAAAGTAGTGGTAGTGGGATGAAAAAGGTGTCTTAAGGTTATTTAGTTGCCCTTAGTTAAATTTTTTTTATTTGATATTAGTTTTTCAGCAAAAATCCATTGAGAAGGTTTCTTTTCAATTTCATAAAAAAAATAATTACATAGCAGGCAAGCGAGCAACAAGCTGCGCCGCAAGCCCTTATTATTTTATTTTCTTAAATTAAAATAAATATTAAAGGCCAAATTTTTTTAGGGAGAAGATAAATCAATAGCTATGGTTTTAAGATCTGTCGGGTCGGGGAAGGTAAGAAGATGAAACCTATAAAAAAATTGACTATATACATCGCTACATGCGAGTCAGTTGTAATGGATTTAGTTTATCATATCTCTCTCTATTCCCATTTTTTGTCATGATTTATGTTTTTGCCATTTCTCCTCGACTTCTTATGATTATGCATGCTTGAGAAATAGTTCATGGTAATAGGTAAAGAGAGAAGATAGGTAGATAAAAAACGAAATCAATCAAGAATTACATATTATTAAACTTTAGGAAGACACAATTCTATGTAAGTTTAAAATAATTTATATCATCAAAGGGAGAAAAATAATCCTTGAAGCTCATAGATTTTGTAAGATTAATCTGATTGATTTTGAAGTAATTTTGTGTTTCAGATTTGTTACAAATTTGATGAACGACCTTTGATGATTTATTTTTTTTCGAAATAGGGAAATTACTTTATTTTGAAGAAGTCATTGAAATGGTGTTCTACTACCCATAGGCCAATAGGATTTTGAAGAGTTGTTTAACGTTTAACTATATTTGTCCTAAAGGATTATATGACTTACAGACATAGTATTAAAATATTTGAGGCTAAGATATGTTTATTAACCAACACCTCAAAAACATTTAGATTTGGATCGACTTGATAGATTTTTCGCAAACAGTTATGATATGTATGAACCGATGGATATATTTGAAATACATATTCTTTCTCGTGCCGTAACAGGACGGGTTAATCCCTAGTATAATAATAAGTTATAGAATACAAAAATGAAATGTAGCATGTAACAGTAGTACGTAAAAGAAATCTCGGGAAAAGGAATTGCACTCAGGGTTTGTGGCATTAACGCGGGAGTTTTACGTTCAAGTGCCAGCGTTTTTCTTTCGAGCGCCAGCGTTGGTAGCAAGCTCGCCCGTCCTTACCACAAACGCGCGCTGGTTTTTCCATATCAATGTTCAAATCAACAGATATATTGATTTAAACATCCATTTTTCATGTTTGTTCATTCCATAGTGGGAGAAAAATGAACAAAATCTGAGTTTGTTCATTCCGTAAGAACTGCTCAATAAGTAGATTTTATGATAGTAAAATTAAAATTTTACAGTGGTTGATTTTTTTGTAGATCATAAAACCAAATTCATTACTAAGAAAAATAAGTTTACATTTACATAGAGTTATCCATCTCTAAAATAGAGGGGATATATTTTGGTGGGTATTTAGACCACACTTGATTACACTCGTATTTGTTAGCATATTTGGCTAGTCCATCAACCGCTTCATTACCAGACCTAATAGATTATAAAATCCTACTTATATCATATAGGATATTATGATCCTGCTAATACAAGTTAACAAAATTTGAAGTCACGGCTTTAATAACAGTTTTACAATCCCTTTCTATAATAATATTGATCCAACCTCTTCATTTGATCCATTCAACAGCCTCCAGTAAAGCTAAACCTTTAGGTTGTTCAAATTAGGCAAATACCAAAAATTTTAGTATATTTGTTAAAGGCAGCATCAAAATTTAGTTTACACTAGTTTACCGGTGTTTTTTTTCCCACTTTTGCTTAGTTTTACTACCTTAACAATGTTAGTATCAGAGCATAAGATGTTGCATTTAGTGCAAAACCTTCTAATGCACATGATGATGTTGTTAAGGTGAGTATTTTTCCCCTCAAAAACTTTTATGCATCCGTGTTTTTAGATTTGACACATAATCACTGTGGCTAAAAGAATACTCTGCTCATTCTTGAAGGAGATGATGCTTTGATCCCGACTCCATGATTTCATCCAACTTTGTAAGAAATTGGAGTTTTGTTAAGAGCGCATTGCTTCTGGAAAGATGCAAAATCATATAATTTTAGCTAGATCACATTGTATTAGAATATGAGTATCTGTTTCTGGAGCTTGTTGATAGAAAGGACAAGAATAATCATCCAGCAGAATATGTCTGCCAATTCTGTATCTTGTTTGTAGAATATCCTTCAGGCACCTGCATAGAAAAAGGTTTAACTTGTATGGCAAGTTTACGTGCCATATCTTCAACCAAAATTTCCGATCTTTCTGCTTATGTTAGTATCATTAGTGAAATTCATATGGCAATCAATAAAAAAAATTGTTTGTTGAGCCAGGTGTATGAGCAAACGTGAGTTTGCACTATCGGAAAGCAGTGGGTCGGGGGTGATGAAATGCACGGGCGAAGTGAAACCGCCAGCGGGCAATCAAAAACCTACAGCGGGCAAATAAAAACCGTTGACGACTTTGTTAAAACTACGAACGACTACTTTTAAAATCCTTGTATTTTTTTTCTCGCGAAAGACGACTTTTTCGAAGTTGCCTTATCGCAGTGCCACAGTCCCTGCTTCTATCTTGTTATACCTTCTGCTCGAATTCCTTGTGCCCAAAATAGTTGAACTCGTTTGAACCTCCTTCTGCTGCTCTTTGGGCCGCGTCTATGGCTACTTTTCCAGCTTTCTGACATCCTCTTCTCCTCTTCACGTTGGTGTTAACGTCCAGATTGGTGTCGTGTTGTTCCTGACTACTTGGAGACTCACCATATGGAGATCCATTTCATTCAGGTGAGGAAGCAGGCCCACCATTCTGAAAATCCTACGAGATTGGACCATATGGTGATCTTGCAGGCACTGGATTACCTTCCAACAAGTATGTATTAAACTTGTTAAGCACGCTCAAAATGGTGAAACAAACTTCATGTTGGAAACTTGTTTTGTGGGATCTTTGCCACTCTTCCCGACATCTTCGTTCCACACCTGGTTCATCTTCACCACTTATTTTGCAGCGCCAAATTTGAATGATCAAAGCTACGTATTCACTAACATCTTTGCTGTGAAAAGGATGAGACAACCCCTCAGCATCATGGTCATTGATGTTACCAGTTTCTTCACAAAATCTTTTAAATATCTTTCCATAAAAAGAGTTATGTTCTTGTTGAACCATTGATTTGATCTACTGTATATAATACATAATTCCTACAAATGAATTGTCTTCATCCATCATATACTTCACACCACGAGTCAAATGGGATTAGTAAAGACATTGAGAGACTTTTTATGCAAGAGATTTTAGGTGACTCTATGTGAGTTTAGAGATTTTGGGAGACTCTCTGAATGACAATACAACATATATGAATTCCACTTTACATACGTGAGACAAGCAATATACTTTTTTTTTTATTTATAAAATGAATATATAAAAAATTCAATGAAAATGTATTAGTTCATGCATGCTAAAAGAAATTGTAACCATTTTGCCAATAAAAAATAGAAAAGCGACGAACATAAGGGTTTGAATCTCTATTAAACTTAATGGGATTTGAATCTCTAGTAAACTTACTGGGCTTCGGAAGACAACATTCTTTTCTTCTTCCATTTTTTAGGGTTTAATTGTAGCTTATTTGGTTATTGTTTGTCACTTTTTTTATACTTAATCCTTAAAGAAAAGAAAAAAAAAAGTCTCTCAAAATATCACCACATTTGGAGAGACTTCTTTTTAGCCTTTTATGGTATGTTTTATAATAAAAGTCTCTATAAGTCTCTCAAAATCATAAGTCATTGATTTCAAATTCCAAATCCAATAACAGAGAATTCTGAAATCTTTTAGAAAGTCACGATCAAATAACAAAGATTACTTGAGATTTTGAAAAACTCTCTATTGACTAACAAGAGATTTCCAAGGTCTCTTAAATTCTTTCAATGTCTCCAAAAATCTCAATTGACTAACCCCTTTGCTAGTGTTTCTTCGTTGTGATTTCTGCGTTTGTTGTTGGGATTGTTGAGTTTGTTGTTGAGATTGTTGCGAGGGGGATGCCGTATTTGTAAAAAAATGGATTATTGAAATTTTTTCTAATAGATTGGGATGGTAAGAGTAACTGTGGGTGAAAATTAAAGAAAAAAAGATATTAAGATGGTATGAAATTGAGAAATTTTGAAATAGAGGTGTAGTGAAAATGGTAGGATCCGTTGGATGTTGGATTTTAAATATAGCTGTTGGAGTTTTTAGTTTACCCTATGGCGGGTTTAGTTCAACCGTGGGCGGTACTTCTACAACCTCCGGCGGTTCGATATCATCTGCGCGTCTCTTCATCGTCCACACTCAACAAACTTATTGGTTTCTTCACTCGTTTTTCATGTTTGTTGAGTCTATAAAGGGAACAAAATGAAAAAAAAGTTGGAACAGATAATTAACGTGTTCTCAATAATAAGAGAAACACAAAGAGGATTATGTATTTATATTATCAATATTACAAAGGATACACAAAATATAGGATATACAAAGATTTCCTAGATTACACAGATTTCCTAGATATTCAATTAGTAGGATATAGGATATACAAAGCTTTCCTAGATTACACAGATTTCCTAGATATTCAATTAGTAGGATATATATCCGTATAATAGGAAAGATACAAAACATCGTGACTTATTCAGTCACGGTTGTTATATGTCTAACACTCCCCCTCGATCTAAGCGGGTTGTCAATGACATTAAGCTTAGAGCGGAGTCTGCAAAAATGATCCTTTGGAGTAGCTTTAGTAAAGATATCTGCAATTTGACCCGTAGATGAAACAAAACGAACAATAAGTTGTCCTTCCTGAACTCGCTCACGGACGAAATGATAATCAATTTCTATATGTTTCGTTCGACCATGAAATATCGGATTCATTGTGAGATAAGTAGCTCCCAAATTGTCACACCAAAGAGTAGGAGGAAAACGAATAGAAGCCTGTAGTTCACGAAGAAGAGATTCAACCCACATCAATTCAGCCGTTGCAATGGCTAAACCACGATACTCAGATTCAGTACTGGATCTGGAAACTGTCCGCTGTTTACGAGAACTCCAAGAAATAAGATTGGAACCAAGATAAACACAATATCCACTTGTAGAACGACGATCAAGATGGTCACCCGCCCAATCAGCATCAGTATATGCTGAGAAACTAAGATGCAAATCTCGTTCAGGACGCAGAAAAAGACCAAAGGTAGATGTATGTTGCAAATAGCGAAGGATACGCTTGACGAGAATCAAATGAGCTTCCGTGGGTTTATGCATAAACTGACATACCTTATTAACTGCAAAGGAAATATCCGGTCTTGTCATGGAGAGATACTGAAGACCACCAACCAAACTCCTGTACATAGTAACATCAGACAGCAAGGGACCATCAACTGGATGCAAATCAGTTGACGTGCTGAAGGGAGTGGTTACTGGTTTAGCTCCTTGCATATTGGCACGAACAAGAAGATCCTCAATGTAACGACGTTGCGAAAGAAACAATCCATTAGAGAGTTGTGTGACTTCTATGCCAAGAAAGTATGACAGCGAGCCTAGATCCTTAAGAGCAAATTCGTTATGAAGATCATTCATAAGAGATTGAATACACTTCATAGAAGACCCCGTTAAAATGATATCATCAATGTATACCAAAAGAAATATCACACTCTCAGCGGAACGACGAATGAACAAAGAGGTATCAGAGACCGAAGTAACAAAACCAAGTTTTTGAAGAAAAGAGCTGAGACGAGTATACCATGCACGAGGAGCCTGTTTGAGGCCATAAATGGATCTATGGAGTTTGCAAACATAATCAGGAAACTGAGGATCTTTATAGCCAGGGGGTTGTTTCATGTAAACCTCTTCATGTAGAATGCCATTAAGAAAAGCATTTTGAACATCAAGTTGGCGAATAGGCCAATGATAAGACAAAGCCAACGTCAAGATAATACGAATAGTACATGGTTTAATAACCGGACTAAAGGTCTCACCGTAATCAATACCTTCTTGTTGATTAAACCCCTTGGCAACCAACCGAGCTTTGCGACGTTCAATAGTGCCATCAGGTTTCCTCTTAACACGATACACCCATTTGCAACCAATAATGTTCTGGTTCAGAGGAGGCCGAACCAGAGACCAAGTCCCATTCTTCCGAAGCGCATCAATTTCTAAGTCCATCGGAGGAATCCATTTGGGGTCAGTCTTTGCCTGGGAATAGCAAGTGGGTTCAAACAAGTCATCAGTGAGCTTAGTGTGCACAGAAGCGAGGAGAACTTTCTTCCTGAAAATACCATCTTTTCCTCGTGTTACCATTGGGTGAGAATTAGTAACAGCCGGCTGCAGTGGATCGTTGACAGAAACAGTATGAGAAAGCGGTACAGCTGCTGGCGACGACGAGTTATGATGAGTGCCAGGACCATCAGGTGAAGCTGCAGACGTAACATGTACTGTATGGGAATCAGTTGCTGCAGGCGTAACAGTTGGTGCAGTCGCAACTGAGGACTGAACAGGAGAGGCAACGGCAGGTAGAATGGAAGCAACAGACTGAGGAATGATCGGTAGTGCAGAGATGGTATCGTCAGCTTGTAACGAAGGTGCTGATGCAGGAACTTGCAGTGACGTTTGCTGAGGAACGACAGTGGCAGGTTCTGAAACTGTAACAGTGGAATGTTGCTGAGCAGACGTAATAGTCGCAGCTGGAGTGGATCCGCTAGGTAACTCAGTTTCATTAAGCCACATATTAGCAGTAGAGTTTAACCGAGACAGTATTGTAGGAAAAGTAGAGGAGGAAGATGGTGAAGAAAATACCTGTAAGGACGACGGTGACGGAGGTAGCTTATCAGGGGCAGCAACAAAGGGAAACTTGTCTTCAACAAAGACAACATCACGAGACCAATAAATACGAGTAGTAAGTAAATGAAGGCACTTATACCCTTTGCGATGATCGCTGTAACCAAGAAAAACACAAGGACAGGAACGAGAATCCAATTTTGTTCTACCATAGGGTCGAAGATGTGGAAAGCAAAGACAGCCAAAAGTGCGTAATGAGAGGTAGTCAGGTGCACGATTAAACAGAAGTTCATAGGGAGATTTTAAACCAGTTGGAGTAGAAGACACTCGGTTCATAAGAAAAGTAGCTGTAAAGAAAGCATCATACCAGAAAGATGATGGAACAGACGCTAGAGACAAGAGAGTGAGGCCACTTTCAACAACATGACGATGTCGACGTTCTACTAAGCCATTTTGCACGGAAGTGTGAGGGCAAGAGAAACGATGATGACTGCCATTAGCTTGTAAAACTTTAGTGAATTTTTGATATTCACCACCATTATCAGACTGAAAAACTTTGATCTTAGTGTTAAATATATTTTCGACATGTTTAGAGAATGTAATGAAGATTTGCAACGCATCAGATTTAGCATGCATGGGGAATATCCAAGTGTATCGACTAAAAGCATCAACAAACAATATATAATAACGATAACCTTCATTGGATAAAATAGGGGCAGGTCCCCAAACATCAGACACAATCAAATCTAAAGGATGATCATAAACCATAGTACTGGATTGAAAAGGTAATTTATGACTCTTATTCTCTAAACAAGAAGAACAAAATGAAAACTTAGAATTGGAAACTGGAAGACAATGATGACGAACAACTGATTGAACGGTACGGATCATTGGATGGCCCAAACGGTGATGCCAGGTTTGAATGGAAGCACGCTCACCAACGAGAGCTTTAGGAGAAACATGCTGAAAAGTGTATAAACCATCACGAAGCTGACCCCGAAGTGCTACCTCCCTCGTAAGTCGATCCTTAACAAAGCAAAAATCATCACAAAATTCAAAAACTACATCATTGTCACGACAGAATTGAGATACTGAGAGAAGATTGTGGGACAAATGCGGAACATGTAGTACATTAGACAATACAAACTTACGAGTAGGTGTTTGTAGAACAGCATTACCGGTATGAGAAATAGAGAGATTTGCACCACTAGCAGTCTTAATCTGATCAGGACCTGTATACTCATAATGAGTTTGAAGATTACCGAGATTATTTGTCATGTGATTTGTGGCACCACTGTCAGGAAGCCAATCATGAATGTTGATAGGAGTGTGGGTGGCAGTATATGCAGCACGATGTCCAGACGATGAGGAATGACTTTTACCACCTCTTGTGGAGCCATGCTTTGGTGGTGGGCGGCGCGGAGGATAATAGTTCTGATCGTAACGCTTCCAACAGTTCCGTCCATCATGATAGGGTTGTAAGCAGATCTGACAGATAATAGCTGGCGTGCCGTTCTTCGTGAGAGGCACATCACTGGGACGATGGGTACGCACAATATTCGCCTCATGTGGTGCAGAAAGCAGTTTGTTTTGAGCAGTAAAACGAAGATCATAAGATAAAAGTATGGATTCAAACTGATCAGTAGTAATCAAACTCATAGTTGTAATCAGAGAACTGACAATACTCTCATAGACTGAATCAAGTCCTTTGAGAACATAATGGCAAAACTCAGTACTAGAGATCTCATGACCACTAGCCGCAAGAGAATCAACGATGTTACGAACTGATTGGATGTAGTCGGCCATAGATAAGTTACCTTTGGTAATGGTTTGAAGAGAAGACTTTAGGTGGACAAGCGTAGCATCAGTTTTAGAGGCAAAAAATTCCTCAAGTTTAGTCCAAACCTGAGAAGATGTCTGACAGGATTTGACCTTAGCCAAAATAGGAGATGTCAGTGATGATAAAATCCATCCAAGGAGAAGCTTGTCGGTGCGAGTCCAAGAGAGAAACTTAGGGTTTGTAGTAGAGTTATCAGTTTGAGCAGGGGGGCACTTGATGGAACCATTGACAAAACCGTCAAGACCATAACCTTGCAAGTAGGGTAAGAACTGAGCTTTCCACAGGAGAAAGTTGTTGCCATTAAGTTTTTCCGAGATAGCTCCATGAAGTCTAGCAAAAGGAATATCAGTCCAAGATGAGGAGTCATCAACAAAAATAGTGGTTTTAGTAGTTGTAGTCGGATTTGGTGTCATGATGACTAGTGATTAAAAAAGATGATCAAAAAGAAAAGGAAAAAGAAAAAAAAAGAACAGGCCCTTGGATTAACCAAGGTGATACCAAGTTGGAACAAATAATTAACGTGTTCTCAATAATAAGAGAAACACAAAGAGGATTATGTATTTATATTATCAATATTACAAAGGATACACAAAATATAGGATATACAAAGATTTCCTAGATTACACAGATTTCCTAGATATTCAATTAGTAGGATATAGGATATACAAAGCTTTCCTAGATTACACAGATTTCCTAGATATTCAATTAGTAGGATATATATCCGTATAATAGGAAAGATACAAAACATCGTGACTTATTCAGTCACGGTTGTTATATGTCTAACAAAAAATCCATGATTTGTTCATTCGATAAGAAATTCCCTTAAAGTCTTGGATTACAGCCTTATATGTAGACTGCATACTAAAAGTACCGTTTCTTATTAAACTCTAGTGAATAAAATCTTTGGTATTTCTAAGAATTCTTATATCTCGGATGGCTCTGCTTTCCGTTTGATTGGAGAGTTAATTAATTCTTTGGATGTTCCATTGGTTGTAATCGTACTGAATCGGACTCTGCATCGTATCATTATTCATTTGGTGTTGACCTGCCATTAATATCTGAGAATGGTGAATATTACCAATCCAGTTATATCTCTAGTTTTATACTCGAACTATCACCTACATTCCAAACATAGTACTTATTAACTATTTGCAATTCTCTGTAAATGTTTCTCCTTATCCAGGTCCGTTGTGAACTGATATCATCACATAATGGATCCTTGCATGTGGAAGCATTTTTCCTTTATAATTCTAGCATAGAGAGAATTATGATTAGTTATTATACGTTATGCTAACCTAGCAAGCAAAGCATCATTGAATTTCGTTGTGTTCTTAAAACTCATTCCACCTAGTCTTTTAGGCTTACACACAGAGCTTCATGCTATTGCATTTATCCCATTTTTGTTGTCCTTGCTCCACCAATATCTTCTCTGTACTCTATCAAATGTATCAATTACATTCTTAGGCATTTCAAACAACCTATCTGATAATTAGCCATGGTATAGAGAGCATATTGAACTTGAGTTGACCTTCCAGCTTGATCAATTGACTTTCCTTGCCATGTAGGTCTGTTTTTAATTTTTTTCCTCTATGGGCTTAAAACTTTCTTTCTTGTTCTTTCCTAGAAATAGAGGCAGTCCAAGGTATTTTTCCTTTAAGCCCATAGTTCTCGTATGCAGTAAACTTCTCAAGTGAGAACATCTTTGAGGTTTCATATGTTTATTGAAGAACGTACTTTTTTTGATAATATTTGTTACTTGGCGTGATGCTGACCTGAACTTGTGGATGATATCAAGCAGATTCTTCATATCTTGATATTTGGATTTGTAGAAGAGGAGGCAATCATCTGCGAATAAAAAGTGGTTAATACTCGGGCTGTGCTGACTAGGTTTCATGCCTTGTATTTTCTTCAAGCTTTATGCCTTGCATAACATTCTCAATAAACCCTTTATATATAGAATTATCAACCATCTTTTATTATTGGATGAAAAGTTATCAACTTATGTTATTGTAAAACCATGTGTTGTTATATGGGTGCTAACTCTTAGGTCATCCTTCACACGCAAAGAAACAAGGCTGTTAATGAGGTGTACCAGCTTACTGAGAAGGATACGAAATTCCGAATAACACAAAATAAATTCTACTTTTCTTATATGGGTATATATAATATATTTATACCACTAGATTTGTATACCCTCATTAACAATGTTGCGTCAGAGAGGGTATGCAAAATGGTTTCCATTTCTCTGCATCGAGGAAATATGGTGTGGAAATATCCTCTCAAAGTAGGACATTGCAGACTACTGTAGCATATCTACAATCATTTCTGGCACCGAAAGTAATCCGGTGCTGCGAGCCTGCAATGATGTCGTGGTAAATTAAAAAGTTCATTTAACATGTGGCAAACAACAAATTAAAAGACAGGTTCGAGATTTTTCAGGGATGAGTCTTGATCAGATGGTAACCTATGCACCACCAACTTGCTAGAGATTAAATTCTTCAAAGAATATGACCAAAACACATAATATTTCCACGCCACTACTTCTAATAGAAAAAGAATAAATTCCATCAACTTTCTTAGAAAACCATCTAGTCTTCGGCTGTGTGATAGGGACAAATCAACTCTCTCTTAGTCAATCATTTTACCTAGATGATTTTTACCACCAACTTTCTAGAGAAAAATTCTTCAAAGAATATGACCAAAACACATAATATTTCCACTCCACTACTTCCAATAGAAAAAGAATAAATTACATCAACTCTCTTAGAGCGTCCACAGTGGTGCGAGTATAACCAAAGACCAAAGACTAAAAAAAAGATCAAATTTGGGTTTAGTCCGTCATGTGGCGTAGTGGGAAAAGAGTATATTTGGTCGCGCGTTGATAAAGCTTACGCCTGGAATCAGGCGTTGATAAAGATAACGCCTGACATGGGGCGTTTGTAAAGATTCCGCCCGACATATTCAAAAAAAAAAAAAAATGGGGCGTTGATAAAGTTAACGCCCCAAGCAAAGTTTTGAAAACTTTGTGAGGTTAGGCCATGACTATATCAACGCCCCAAGAGAGGCGTTAACATTATGTACGCCTGGGTGCCCGGCGTTAACTTTACGTACGCCCCATCCAGGCGTACATTTTACGTACGCCCCATCCAGGCGTACATTTAACCAACGCCTCTGCATCAGGCGTTAACTTTACGAACGCGCGGCTACAAACGGACATTATACCAATGCCCGTCGGGTAGGCGAACATTATATAAACGCCCGACTATATTTGGGTTTGGTCTTGATCGCCGACCAAATTTGGTCTGGGTTTTACTCTTTGATCAAATTTTGATCGATGGTCCGTCCCACTACGCCAGCCCACTCGACTAAAAATTTGGGTTTAGTCGTCCACTGCAGTTGCTCTTAGGGAACCATCTGGTCTTTGGCTGTCTGATATGGATCAAATAAACTCTCTCTAAGTCAATCATTTTACCCAAATTGGTACTTCCGAAATCAGCAATCACAACTTTGATTTTTCCTCCATCATTGATCCTTGTATCTCCGAAGTAGAAAATCATACTCTACTCAAATCCCCACAAAAAAGAAAATTTGGCTGACCTTATCTAATATGAACCAATGGGGCGCTCCGGGGCCTGACGGCTACCAACCAAGATTTTTCAAAGCCTATTAGGAAACATTTGGACCTGACATTATTAGCGCAGTGCAGGAATTTTTTTTAAATCTGGTACTCTCAATACATATCTCAATCATTCCTTTATCACCCTCATACCGAAACTGTCCACCCCGCAAACTCTAAGTGACTTCACTCCCATTAGCTTAAGCAATACGGTCTACAAATTAATCTCAAAAATCCTGGCGAATAGATTAAAACCCGTTCCCAACAAATTAATTTCTCTAAATCAATATGCCTTTCTGTTGTGGAGACAAATCACAGATAACATCATAATCGCTCATGAACTTATCCATTTTATGAAAACTTCAAAAGCGAAAAAAGGGTATCTGGCGCTTAAATTAGATCTCTCTAAGGCGTTTGACAGATTGGAGTGGTCTTTCATTACAAAAGCCCTTCTTAGTTTTGGATTTAATGAAAAATGGGTTAACCTCATTTTGCAAGGCATATCTACAACTTCCTTTTCTATTCTTCTTAACAATTCTCCCGTCCCAAAATTCCATACCTCAAGAGGTTTAAGACAAGGAGACCCCCTCTCCCCTTACCTTTTCCTCATCTGCATGGAAATATTATCCAGGCTCCTTGACAAAGCGATAGTTGATAGGAAAATTTCTGGTCTCAAAATCAACAAAGATGCGCCAAACATTTCCCACCTTTTCTTCGCCAACGACTGTTTTCTATTCACAAGAGCCAATTTAGGAGAGGCAAAAAATCTGTTAGATATTTTATCCTTATTTGGAGATATCACCGGTCAAATGATAAACCTCCAAAAATCCAGTGTCTATTTTTAGTCCTCGGTTACACCCCAAACATGGAAAAATTATAGCAAAAATTCTTAAACTCCCTTTGATTACTAAAAATGATAGATACCTCGGTACTCCCCTGTTTTTTGACAAAAATAGAAAGGCAAATTTTGAGCCATTTCTCCAAAAATACCACACTCTGCAAGGTTGGAACTCGAAACTCCTTTCTCAAGCAGGTGGGACAGTCTTAATAATCTATTATGCAAGCTTTACCAACCTATCAAATGTAAGTGATTGCTTTTCCAAAGGATACCTTAGATCAAATGGATCGAATGCAGAGAAACTTCTGGTGGAAAAAATAGAGGAAAAAAAGATAGGAAGGGTTCATTAGAGCTTGGGCCAGCATATGCAAGCCCATACCGCAAGGAGGGCTAGGAATAAAAAATCCCCACAAATTCAACATAGTTCTCCTCACCAAACTTGCAAGTCGTCTTATCGCTGATCAAGATCAATTATAGGTCAAACTCCTTAAAGCGAAATACTTTCCTAATTCTCACCCACTAGAAGCCTTTAGAACCTCAAATTTATCGTGGATCTGGACAAGCATACATAAAGGATTAGACCTAATTAAAGGAAACTTTGTCTGGAAAGTTAAAGATGGTAAATATGCAAAAATTTGGGAAGACAGGTGGATTCGAAACGAGGAAATAATCTCCAAAACAACTAACATCCAAGACCAGGTCCCAAAAATGGTTCATGAGTTAATAACAGAAGAAAACAGATGGGACCAGGAAAAACTGAACCATTTCTTCAACCCAGAAGACAGAAGAAAAATACAAGTCATAACTCCAAGGATACAGGAATAAGACAAAATGAGATGGAGACATCATCATTCTGGAAATTTCTCTTCCAAAAACATCTATAACTTCTTAATTAATCAAGTTCAAGATAACAATACCCCAATTGATTTCCCATGGGAAAAAATTATGCGAATTCGGACGATTCGAAGAATCAAATTATTTATTTGGAAATTAACACAAAAATCTCACCCTACTTCTGCGAGGCTTGGAGCCCGTAACAAAGACATCGATCCTCACTGTCAGATGTGTGATGCTCAAGCTCAAGAAACAGAAAATCATCTCTTTAGATTCCGTCCGTTCGCTAGAGCTATCTGGTTTGGGTTCTCGATTGACGGGCTAAATTCGACAAGAAACACTGATACGAAGAATCATTGGATTAAAGGGTGGATATCCGAAAAAGAATCTCTTAACCTAGTTGAAAAAATACCCACCATTCTTTGGTTCATATGGAAATACGTACAGATGCTCGGTAATCTTCGAGAAATTACCTCTGACCCAATTAAACTGATAGACCAGATAAACATATTTCTGCTTTCTATTCTCTCAAAAACAATTCAAAAGGGAATTAACAACCAAAAGGTGAAGCCGGTCAATTATAAATGGTCTGATTTAAAAGCAGATTGGATAATAATATTCACAGATGCATCCTTTAATAAAGAAGACCTGTCTATGGATTTTTCTTTTATTCTCTACTCAGTGGACCAAAAGTCATTTATGCACATTTCAGCAGGCTCAGCGAAGGCGTTATCTGCTCTTCATGTGGAATCGATAGCCTTGTTAAAGGCCATTACTTGGTTAAAAGAAAATATATTGTCAAACGCTACAATAGTCTCCGATAGTAAAACTCTAGCTGACTCTATAAACATGATAAACACAGCTTTTCCTGGCCAGCTGAAAACACATTGTAGGAGTCCAAGGTAATTTTGAAAGATCTCCCTCAAACTCAGGCAAAATTTATAATAAGGAATCACAACTCCGCTGCAGACTGCTTAGCTAAAAAAGCAAGGATTGAAAATCTTCGGCATATGTCTACCAAATGCAATAAAAAATCCAAAAAAGTAGCATTCTTTTTTATATTTTTTTATTATAAAGAAATTATAAATATTTTGTATTATATTCGCTAGTTAATAAAATTCCTTTTCCTATTTAAAATAAAAAAGACCAGATGGTAATAGAGCTGCAAAGTGAGGCCAAATGCTAATTTGTCCATATTTGCTTCCCCTAGTGCACAAAAGTGAATGAGAAACTCTAGAATTTGTCGACAAGTTACGAGAGAAGCCTTCTGACCTAAATGTCCAAACGAATAACACCTGTATCAGGCGTCTCATTTAAGACTCGAATCAGAATTTGCAAGTACATGAGCGGTGGAACTAGAACGTCAAACAGAAATAATCAAACACGTGATTGGATTATACGGGCGGCATTATATTAAATCAACGGTAAATTAGTTACACAAAAACTTTAATGAGAAAATATATATTATTCTTACCATCTAGTGTACTAGGAACTGAAATGATCTTGACACATGGCTAGCTAAGTTTTGCCATCTGTCATCTGATCATTTTGGAGTCAATACTCATCAAAGGGGCAAAGCTTACTTGTAAAAGAATAACAAGAATTGTAAATCTCATTGGACTAAAGCAACAAATTTTCCCAGCAACGCTGATTCTGAGCAGTCGCACCATGAAAATCACGACATGTGACAGGCTTTGTTTTGTTGTACTTGTTTGCATAATGCGAAATTTGCAACTTGTCCTTCAAATCTGTAAGCCAATATCTATCTACATTTCAAATCTTGAAAGTTCAAACGTAAAACTTTAGTATTCGATGATACTGAGTTGCAATCATGGCCTAAAAATGATTACGCAATAATATGGCGTGCTCACTGTAGAGATTGAGAATTATTATATTCTCATGATAATCAAGATTTACAATGAGAACAAGAGATGAAAGAGATTATTATTACAAAAGAAAGATAATAAACACAAAACAAGATAGGGACACAACTGTTTTGGACAATATTAATACAAAAGGTCCATCTCAGCAATTATCTAGGATTCTAATAATAAAGTCAACATAGTTGACTTGACATTATCCTATTAGCCTTCCTGAAACTGATAAACGGTACTTGTAATCAGTCTGAAAAGAAAAACAAACAAAGCTCAAAAAACAGACTGAACTAAAACTAATAAATCAAAATACTACAACAACAGAAGTCTGGAGAGAAGTATCCTTAGTAACAGCAGAAGAAGAAATTTCTGAATCAGGAAGTAAGTTTGCAGAAGTAATTGTTGGTGCAGAAATTCCCAACAACTGATGAAGAAGTGAAGTAAACATAGGAGCACAAAGACCCTTTGTGAACAAATCTGCTAACTGACATTCTGAAGCAATGTGTTGAACTGTAAGAAATCCACTCTTGATAAGTTCTCTGACAACATGGTAGTGGATCTTTATATGTTTTGCCCTGAAATGAGAAACTGGAAGCACACAAATAGATGGCACTAGTATTATCACAATACAAAGTAATAGGCTTCACTAAGACAATATGCAACTCATACAATAGAGAAGAAAGCCATTCAAGTTCTGTAGTGGCAACTGATAAAGCTTTGTATTCTGCATCAGCTGTGGATCTGGACACAGTTGACTGCTTTTTACTTGACTAAGAAATTAAAGAAGAACCAAGAAGAACTGCATAACCACAAGTTGATCTTGTTGTATCAGGACAATTTTCCCAATCAGAATATGTGAATGCAGTTAAAGTTTGTATATCTCCTTTTCTCATTATAATACCATAACCAATAATACCCTTGATGTATCTGAGGATTATTTTTACCAATAATAGATGAATATTTGTTGGTGCATGCATATAATGACTGACATGATTCACCCCAAAACAAATGTCAGGTCTAGTTAAACATAAATATTGTAACATTCCCACGAAAGTTCTATACTCTGAAGCATTAGACAATAAAGTACCATCATTTATAGAGACTCTTGGACCTTTCGCTACTGGAGTAGAACAAGGATTACATTCTAACATGTGTGTTTTTTCCAACAACTCAAGTGTATATTTCTTTTGAGTCAGTTTAATACTATCTCCATCTCTTATTGCTTCTATACCAAGAAAGAAATGTAAATCCCCTAATTCCTTCATTGCAAAAGCAGCACTCAAAGATTTAATCATATGAGCAAGTAAAGCATCATATGACCCAGTAAGTATAATATCATCAACATAGAGCAATAAAACCATCATATCAGAACCAGTAACATACACAAACATTGAAAAATCAGAAATTGTTCTGACAAAACCATAAGAAGCAGAGTTGTACTAAATTTATCAAACCAAGCCCTTGGTGATTTTTTAAAGCCATATAAACTCTTTTTCAAATGACAAACTTTATGTGGAAACTCACAGCTGACAAAGCCTGGTGGTTGTCTCATGTAAATATTCTCAGTTAAATCCCCATGTAGAAAAGCATTAGATACATCTAATTGCTTAATTGACCAACCTCTAATAACAAAAATGGCTAAAACTACTCTCACAGTTTTAGCCTTAACCACAAGACTAAATGTCTCATCATAATGTATATCATCTTGCTGATTATATCCTTGTGCTACCAGTCATGACTTTAACCTATCAATTGTACCATCTGCCTTGAGCTTAACTCTATAGACCCATTTACAACCTAAAATATTCCTGTGTGGTTCAGGGTCTACTAAGTCCCATGTTCCATTTCTTTGCAAAGCATCATGTTCACCTGTTATTGAAAACTGCTAGTCTGGAAGAAGAAGGTACAGAAGGAGATAAAAGAACATCAGAATTAGTTTCAGTAACAATAACAGAATTTGAATTTGAATTTGAAGTAACAACTGAATATAAATAAATTTTATTTTCAGAAAAGACAACATGTATAGAAATATAAGTTCTATTAGAGAGAGGATTATAGCATTTATAACATTTATGCAAAGAGATATATCCAATGAAAATACACTTGACAGATTTTGGTGATAATTTATCTACTCTTGAATTTCCTAAAAAAGGATAACAAATGCAACCAAACACCTTGAAAAAAGAGTAATCAAGTAAAGAGTTATATAAAATTTGAAATGGAGATTTTCCATGAAGAACAGGAATAGGAGTTATGTTTATGAGATATGTTGCAATCAAGAAAGCATCATACCAATATTCTTTAGGATAAGAAGCATTATAGAGTAATGTATTTCCCATTTCAATAATATGTCTGTGCTTTCTCTCAGCTAGAACAATTTGTTCTGGAGTCTTTGGGCAAGAAATCCTAATTTGAATTCCAGAAGAATCTAGAAATTGTTTAAAAACACCTTTGACTAGTTCACTAGCACCATCAGGTTGAAAAGAAATAATTTTGGATTGTAACATATTTTCAGTTAAAGTTTTGAAGTGCTTAAAACATTGTAATGCATCAATTTTAAGTTTCATAGGATATATCCAGTGAAATCTACAAAAATCATCAGTAAAAAGAATATTAGTATTTGTGACATGCTAGAGAAGAAACAGGAGCTGGACCCCACTCATCACAATGAATAAGAGCTAAAGGAGAAGAAGTATGAGTTGAGGATAGCTGAAAAGGAAGTCTTTTGCTTTTTGCAATTTGACATGGATGACAAATATGATTTGAAATAACAGATTTAAGAATGATTTTTTTATAAGACTGAAGTTGTTGAAAAATAGCAGAAGAAGTATGCCCTAATCTACTATGCAAAACATCAAGAGATGCAACAAGTAATTAAAAGCAGAATGCGAGAATGGAGAAATAATGGGATACAGATTATTGACCATTTTACCCTGAGCCAGGAGAACATTATCATGTAGATTCTAATCTCATAATCAAAAGGAGTAAAATTAATGGAACATACATTATATTTTGTAAACCTAGCTACTGACAGTAAATTATGCTTCATAGCTGGAACATAAAGAACATTATCAAATCTAAAGCTAGTGCTAGATGTATGTAATTTAGTATGACCAGTAAGAGATATATGTAAAGAATTACCATTTCCAATAAGAACATATCTTTGCCTTTATAAGTATACGTATTCTGAAGCAATGTTCTATCACCAGTCATATGAGAAGAAGCTCCACTATCAGAAATCCATACTGAATGAGAAGCATAAGGATCATCATTAAATGCAACATCATTAATGTTGAGACTTGTAAAAGCATGTTGAGAAGTACTAGCAGGATTAACTGAATTTTTTGAATGATCTACTTGACTATCAGAAGTGACAAAATGTGCTTGAACACGCTGACCAGTGGAAGTACCAGTTGGTGGAGGATGATATCTGAAGAAACATCTAGTTGCAATGTGGCCATTCTTCTTACATATTTGACAGAACATCTTTGAATAATCCGCATATGGCCTTCTGTCATTACTTGAATTAGACCCATTTTGATAATGACCAGTAGAATTGGTAGAAGAAGATTCGTGTTGATACTGACTACCCTTAAAGTTTCGACCACTGGCATTTCTATTATTTCCACCATTTCTTATATTATTAGCATATGTATTTGAACCACATCTTGCATAAAAATAAGTTGCATTATGATCATCATATGTATTTGTACTTTGCTGCTGTCTGTCAGCCAGAAATTGCTCATGAGATAGTAATTTTTCTTTCACTTCTCCAAAAGTATAAGGTGTCTCTCTGTTTTGTTAGGATACTACAAAAACATCATATTCACTTCCTAACAAACATCATAAGATCTGTATCACTGACTTTCTCACCAATAACAGCTAATGAATCTGCTATACTCTTAACCTTATGAAGATATTGAACAATAGACATGAAAAAGCGGGGGTACAACAACCACACCCAATATTTCGATTAGCAATCTGTATGGACTAACTCTAGTATACTTTTAAGAGAATCAACTAGACTCAATCTTAATAAAGTATATAAAAGAGTTATATCTCTCTTTCTCGATAACAAAAATAGTAATCTGCGAGTCTAATTGAATACAAGAGAAATCACTTGAACGGTACCAAAGAACGATGTTCAAGTATCAATCAATTTCAATCAACAACCAAAGGTCGGATTTCCAATTGATTGATTCTAACGCACAACCTGTGATATTTCAATTATATAACAAAATATAATGCGAAAAAGAAACACACAAACACCATAATTTTGTTAACGAGGAAACCGCAAATGTAGAAAAACCCCAGTACCTAGTCCAGATCGAACGCACACTGTATTAAGCCGCTACAGACACTATACTAATACAAACTAACTTCGGTCTGGACTGTAGTTGAACCCAAATCAATCTCACACTGATCCAAGGTACATTTGCGCTCCTTACGTCTCTGATCCCAGCAGGATACCACACACTTGATTCCCTTAGCTGATCTCGCCCAAAACTAAGAGTTGCTACGATCCAAAGTCGAAGACTTCAATAAACAAATATGTATCACATAGAAAAGTCTATGGTAATAAATAAATCTGTCTCCCACATAAATACCTACAAGTTTTTGTTCCGTTTTCAATAAATCAAGGTGAACAGGAACCAATTGATAACCCGGATTTATATTCCTGAAGAACAACCTAGTATTATCAATCACCTCACAATAATCTTAATCGATGCAGCGAAAGAAGATATTGTGGAATCACAAACGATGAGACGAAGATGTTTGTGACTACTTTTATATCTTTCCTATTGGAGATATTAATCTCAAGCCAATTGTTACGATTGTACTCAACGCGATAGAATGTGCAAGATTAGATCACACAACTACGAGAAAGTAGTATCGGTCTGGCTTCAAAATCCCAATCAAGTCTTTAAGTCGTTAACCTGGTTTACAAGAAGAAACCTAAGGTTAAAGGAGAATCGATTCTATCTAACACAACTAGTATCACACAGGAGGTGTGGGGATTAGGTTTCCTATTTTTTAGAGTTATCCCTTATATAGTCTTTCAAATCAGGGTTTGCAATCAATGTTAGCTTGATAACAAAGCATTCAATATTCACGATTAGATGAAAACCTGAATAGATTCAAGCTAATATCTTTCAACCGTTAGATCGAAAACTTAGCTTGTTACACACAAATGAAATGCATGATTTTAGGTTTGTGTAACCGTACCCAAACATGTACATTTGTTGGTTCAATAGTAGTTAACCAACTGGTTAGCCATATGAGCACTTTCATATCAACCATATTCTTCTTCACCATAACTAGTTCAAATGACTCAAATGAACTAGTTAGAGAGTTGTTCAATTGTGTAAATATTATATAACTACACAAGACACAATTGAAGCAAAAACGATTTGATTCACTCGAATCGATTCATGAACTTTATAGCCACGGTTTGCAATTTGCATTCCTTAGTTTATATAAATATAAGTTCACAAACAATCGTCTTTAGATATAACCAACTCAAGTTCGCGGACTTAAGTTCCCGGAAGGAGTTCACAAACTCCAGCAGATATTCTCATGATGAGAACGTCCGCCAGTTCGCGGACTGAGCTTACAGCTCTTGTTCCGGTTTACCTGATCAACAAAGTACGCATACTTTGGTTCAAGGAATAAAGACTTATACATATATGTGTTGCCACACAATGTTTATATCCAACAATGGTTATATAATCTAAACTCCCATTTCAATCATTGAAACATTCTTAGAGGATGTCATATAGTTTTTATTCACAAACCATTTCCCGTCAAAACCATTTTCAAAGTGATTGAAACATAACATAACTTTCATCACTAGGTAAAGATGAACTTGGACAAAGCGAAAGTTTACCAACACATATTTCGAGAAATAGATAGGCGAGATAAACTCGGCTCGAAACAACAAATGTGTATAATCAAAGTCTATATAGAAAAACTATTTTTGTCTCAAGATGGGAGATAGAGTAGATAGACTTTTGAGTGATAGAGAAGTTCAAGTCTCCACATACCTTTTAGTCGATGAAGTTCCACCAGTTCCTTGAATAGTCTTTCGTCTTGTATGATGATCGCCATGGAGTTCTTGAGCTCAACTAAACTTTCTATCCTAGTCCGAGACTTAGCTATAGTAGACTAGAAATCAAGACTTATAGTTTTGATCACTAACATTGACAAAAATGCTTGAGATAGCAACGCATGCGAGTTCGACTGAGCAGTGCTCTAACAATCTCCCTCCTTGTCAATTTTAATGATAAAACTAACAATAATATGGAATACAAAAATAAATAAATAAACTTTTGTAGCTCCTATTCCACATGCCTAATCTTCAACATTACTCGAAATATTCGTCACTTCCAAGTACTCCAATGATCCCAAAGGTTGTAAGTTGAGCATCATCGTTGTTGAAAATCCGTAGCCATAACAATGAGAAAACATAATTCTCAACCATTGTTATATAGTGTCATAGTATCATTATGCAGCATCAAAGTTCAATTGTATCACAACTTCGATAACAATACTATGGTGATATGTATCACTCCCCCTTAGTCAATACTCCATCTCACATGGAAACCACTCCCCCTTACATAATGATCCGAAAACCATATGTATTTGTAGTGTGAACTGCATATTAATTCTCCCCCTTTTTGTCAATAAAATTAGCAAAGGTACGAAAACGGGATCCTAATGAAATTTCCAAAAGAGACATTTTATGACCAAAAGAAAGCATATATCAACTTGTTTAGATGCAATCATAAAGACGAAGCTAAATGCATTCCTCAAGGAGTTTATAAAGATACAAGATAACCCCTATAATATTCCACAGCCGCACTTCCCACAAAGATTTGGCAATTAAGCACAAGTTCAATTAAGAATTCTCTCCCATATAATGTCTTTACCGAAATAACAATAAGAGTGACCTTAATTTCAAAAGAAAAGAAGGATTTATTTAGACATAACAAATCACATACGAATATGAATTTGAATCCAAAAAAACTCATTAGATTAATCGCAAGAGAACCCATAATTAATATAATCGGAAATATACAACCAAATTAACCACAAAAAGTGATGAATGTAATTGATCATGCTCGACATAAGAGAACTTACGGAGCCTCACAGTAATACATAAAAACTATGGATCAGGGAAGATCAATACTGCGGAATATACAAGGATTCATTCTATTTCCATCACTATTCGCACAATGACATACAATAGACATAATCCTTGTCAACAAAAGTTCATCCTATCTTCCATCAATAATGGCATAATAGGCGTCAAACTTTTGTCATGTAAAAAGTCCATTCATTCTTTTATCAGTACATGCATATTGACATATGAAAGACTTAAGTTTTGACAAGATATGGGACAATCACAGTTCACGGACGCAAACACACATATCTTATAACAAATTGCAATATATAAAACCATAAAGATTAATACTGCAAAAATCATCTTCCAAACAATTTTTTAGAATTTTAAAAAATAAACCTAAAAACATGAAAATGAAAACGTTGGACATAGCTATGTGTAATCACAATAATGGCTATTCCAAACTCTAGTTATTCTTCTAAATAAAATAAGAATATAGAATATTTACTAGACGTTAAGACCTTTGAAGAATTCTTTATCGTCTCCGAACTCCTTGTCGTCAACAGCTATTGGGACATAAGGTTCATGAAGATAGGAGTTAATATGAATAAACCTTCTTGACTGATATCGAACCAGGGCCTTCTGAATCTCATGAGTCTTAAACACAAAAGCCTTTATTTGTTGAATCTCCTTTTACATCTCCTTCAACACTTCAAGAACATCAGAAAACTTCTGAGAATTTGAAGGAGCATCTCTAGGCTTCCTCACATTCCTTCTTTTTCTTTTCAATGTCGGAGCTAACGAAGATTTCTCTTTTTCCTTCATGATTGATGGCTTGACAATCATATTAACATATTTTCCATCAGAAGACATGATGCTTGGAATATCCATAAGTGTATGGGTTTGTGAGAGAAAATCACAACTTAAACTCAACAAGTAGTCTTGAGATAAAAAGATATTTTAGGGAAGGAAAAAGGAATGTAGGGTTACGCAACCTTTTAACAGGTTCGTGCACGCACAACTCTGAACCCTGGAGAGAGTATAATTGTCAAGAGTAACCCTCCTTTATTGATAGACACAAAACTAAGAAAAGAAGAAAAACAAACTTTTCTTAAAGCCTGAGAGGTACACAATCTTGTCTCTTTTGATCATGCACATGAGACAGGATTTACCAATCAACACAAACAAGTTGTGTTGCGGTGAATAACAATTTTTCCACCAATTTCCTCTTGAGAGGAATCTACAGACCTCTGTCTATCAAAGAGATTTTACCATACTTTCTTCTCTAATGGTCTTGTTTTATCCTTGGAAACTAACTTCTTAGACGAAGATAAAATCCTACATACCTCAGCGGTCTTCTGAGAAACTTTAAGCTTATTTGCTAATCGATTTGATCTTCGTTGAAGTTTGTTGACATGCCTCAATTGGTGTTTGTACTTGTAACACTTTGATAGTTCATGACCCTTTGCAGAACAATATGATCACGTCAATCGTGGATAAAAATAAGGCATCTGAGATGTGCAAGCAGCTAGACACATAGTGGTACCTGAAACATCACATACAGAGTTTCCGAGGACAGGGTCAATTTTTCCTTCCAGATTGGTTGAGTTTTCTTCCGAAAGAATATCAAGATTGATGTATGTATTGATAAAATTATCAAAATCAATATTTTCACCAAGAAGTGCGCTTGATTTCTCGTCTTCATTAGAATCATAGCTGTCAGACATTTCATCAGGAGTTGCAGCAAAACCTTGGTTCCCAGTGTATTTCTTCCGATTTGGACACTCATTTGTAAAATGACCAAAACCTTTACACTTAAAGCACTGAGGCATATCCTCGTCATCAGTTTCATTTGTGTCCCTGTTTTTAGGAGGAATATGATTATGAAGTTTGACTGATGACTTATGTTTGTCTCTTGAAAACCGTTTACTTATCGTCAGTAGAGGATCTCTAAACTGTCTTGTGATCATAGAGACTGATTTGTCAAGATATTTATATGATGAATCAGTCTCAGATGGATCATCCTCAGAGACATAAACACTTTTACTTTTGTCAAGTAATTTAGTGTTCTTTTGTGCTTTGAAAGAAACATCCTTTCCGATTTTGGATGTATGCTCATGATCAAAGATCTTTAGCTTTCCAACCAACGTGTTTCTGGAAAGAGCATTGAGGTTATTTCCTTCGACGATAGCATGCTTTTTATAATCGTATCTATATGGTAGCGATATGAGAATTTTCATCACAATGTCCTTTTCAGGAATAGTCTTACCCAATGCAAAAGATGCATTAACAATTTCAGACACTTTGTGATTAAACTCATCAAATGAATCTTCATCTGCCATACGAAGGTTTTCCAAATCAGAATTAAGGTTTTGAAGCCTGGC
Source organism: Papaver somniferum (assembly GCF_003573695.1). NCBI lineage: Eukaryota > Viridiplantae > Streptophyta > Magnoliopsida > Ranunculales > Papaveraceae > Papaver > Papaver somniferum. Next base: position 13,622,978 of record NC_039365.1, on the reverse strand, counting down.
TTCCTTTTCACTGGTATTACCTTCGAATACGGTTTCTAGGATATCCCAAACATCTTTAGACCTAGTGCACGTAGTCACATGGTGCTGAAGATCCGGGGTAATGGCATGTATGATGGCTTCAAACTGTCAGATTTTTGCTTTGCATCAAGTATCTCGGAAAAACTGTATTCACCAATGACCTTAGGAACGGTTACATTTCCTACTGCCACAACGGGAGCATCATATCCATTAACAAGATATACCCATGATTGAAAATCACGTGGTTGAAGAAAAGCTCGCATAGCAATTTTCCACCATAAGTAATTAGAGCCATCGAAGACTGGTGGTACGTTAATAGAGATATCACCTATGTCCATAGAGTCAGATTGCTATAAATACAGACTTGTAAGGTCTTTAACGTGCTTGCCTGCTCTGATACCACTTGAAAAAGCGGGGGTACAACAACCACACCCAATATTTCGATTAGCAATCTGTATGGACTAACTCCAATATACTTTCAAGAGAATCAACTAGACTCAATCTTAATAAAGTATATCAAAGAGTTATATCTCTCTTTCTCGATTCAGTTCTTACTCAAGCAAATAGTAATCTGTGAGTCTCATTGAATACAAGAGAAATCACTTGAACGGTACCAAAGACCAATGTTCAAGTATCAATCAATTTTAATCAACAACCAAAGGTCGGATTTCCAATTGATTGATTCTAACGCACAACCAAATATAATGCGGAAAAGAAATAACACAGACACCAGAATTTTGTTAACGAGGAAACCGCAAATGCAGAAAAACACCGGGACCTAGTCCAGATTGAACACACACTGTATTAAGCCGCTAAAGACACTATCCTACTACAAACTAACTTCGGTCTGGACTGTATTTGAACCCCAATCAATCTCACACTGATCCAAGGTAAAATTGCGCTCCTTACGTCTCTGATCCCAGCAGGATACTACGCACTTGATTCCCTTAGCTGATCTCACCCAAAACTAAGAGTTGCTATGACCCAAAGTCGAAGACTTTAATAACAAATATGTATCACACAGAAAAGTCTATGGTAATAGATAAATATGTCTCCCACAGAAATACCTACAAGTTTTTGTTCCGTCTTTTGATAAATCAAGGTGAACGGGAACCAATTGATAACCCATACTTATATTCCCGAAGAACATCCTAGTATTATCAATCACCTCACAGTAATCTTAATCGACGCGACTCAGAAGATATTGTGGAATCACAAACGATGAGACGAAGATGTTTGTGACTACTTTTATATCTTGCCTATTGGAGATATTAATCTCAATCAAATCGTTACGATTGTACTCAACACGATAGAATATGCAAGATGAGATCACACAACTACGAGAAAGTAGTATCGATCTGGTTTCACAATCCCGATGAAGTCTTTAAGTCGTTAACCTGGTTTACAAGAAGAAACCTAATGTTAAAGGAGAATCGACTCTAGCTAATATAACTAGTATCACACAGGAGGTTTGGTGATTAGGTTTCCCAGTTGCTAGAGTTCTCCCTTGTATAGTATTTCAAATCAGGGTTCGCAATTAATGTTAGCTTGGTAACAAAGAATTAAATTTTCACCGTTAGATGAAAGCCTGATTAGGTTCAAGCTAATATATTTCAACCGTTAGATCGAAAACTTAGCTTGTTAGACACAAATGAAATGCACGATTTTAGATTTGTGTAACCGTACCCACACATGTACATTTGTTGGTTCAACAGTAGTTAACCAAATGGTTAGCCATATGAGCACTTTCATATCAACCATATTCTTCTTCACCATAACTAGTTCAAATGACTCAAATGAACTAGTTAGAGAGTTGTTAAATTGTATAAATCTTATATAACTACACAAAACACAATTGAAGCAAAAACGATTTGATTCACTCGAACCGATTCATGAACTTTATAGCCACAGTTTGTAATTTTCATTCCTTAATTTATATAAATATAAGTTCACAAACAATCGTCTTTAGATGTAACCAACTCATGTTCGCGGACTTAAGTTCCCGGAAGGAGTTCACAAACTTCAGCGGATATTCTCCGGATGAGAACCTTCGCCAGTTTGCGGTCTGAGCTCACAGCTCTTGTTCCGGTTTTCCTGATCAACAAAGTACGCATACTTTGGTTCAAGGAATAAGGACTTATACATATATGTGTTTCCACACAATTCTTATATCCAACAATGGTTATATAATCTAAACTCTCATTTCAATCATTGAAACATTCTTAGAGGACGTTATATATTTGTTATTCACAAAGCATTTTTCGTCAAAGCCATTTTCAAAGTGATTAAAACATAACATGACTTTTGTCACTAGATAAATATGAACTTGGCCAAAGATAAATCTTATGAACACATATTTCGAGAAATAGATACGCGAGATAAACTCGGCTCGAAACAACAAATGTGTATAATCAAAGTCTATATAGAAAAACGACTTTTGTCTCAAGATAGGAGATAGAGTAGATAGACTTTTGAGTGATAGATAAGTTCAAGTATCTACATACCTTTTAGTCAATGAAGTTCCACCAGTTCCTTGAATAATCCTTCGTCTTGTATGATAATCGCCATGGAGTTCTTGAGCTCAACTACACTTTCTATCCTAGTCCGAGACTTAGCTATATTAGACTAGAAATCAAGACTTATAGTTTTGATCACTAACATTGACAAACATGCTTGAGATAACAACGCATGCGTGATGAGTGCTAAAAAGTGCATATTTCTATATATTTTTGTTGGCATTTAACTCATCTTTTGTGCATTAATTCTACATTTTATCCCATATTCTGTATTTTCATTGTTTTCAAGAATAAATATTTTTATTAATTAATTTTGCATTTTTAGGTTGTAAATAAAGTTTGGATGAATTGCGGAACGAAAAGAGCAGAAAAGTAGTGAAAAGCCGGGAGGAATTACACAAGGAAGCCGCGAAGAATGTTGTGCACAAGACCAAAAGGCTAGAAGTGGGCTCGAAGAGGAAGAATTGTTCTTAAAAAGATATGGGCTTGGCATACCCAAGGCCCAAAACCCTCACCCAAATTCATTTCATATATCCATACCCGTTTCCATTTCTAGCCGTCAGATTGGATCATCTCAGCATCCTACGGTCGCAGTATCGCCAGTACATCAAAGTCTGAAGCTCCTGTATAACACTACAGCACCTAACTCCATCTTGAGCCGTCAGTTTCGTTGTATCAGAAATCCGACGGTCGATACCAGTCTCTTCACTTGTAGCCGTTAGATCAATCTATCATTTCCGCATCCCACGGCTCATCTTTGCGAATCATCGAGACTTGATGAAACCGCTCAACACACTAGTACCCTATACCTATACCCTAACCAAACGCCCCCTCCTTCTCCATCGACTTCTTCTTCCCCCCCTCTCTGCAACAGAACCACCTTCTCCATCATCACCACTACCCACTCCACTGCCACCGCCACCAACTCCTATACCACCACCACACCTCCACCATCATCACCCCTACCTTCCTACAGCTTTTACCCATCTTTATAGCCCCCTAATTCGTCAATTTCTCCCCTGCCGAAACCCTAGGTGAGTGGTTGACGAATTAGTGAAGCTAGAAAAGCAATTGAAGGCATGGGAATGGAGCTGGTGAACGAGGAGAGGAATGGGTTGAAGAGGGAAGCGTCAAATCGCAGGTTTGGTAAGAAAAATCCCTAACCCTAATTTTTCTGTCCATTTAGGGTTTGTTTGAGAAAACCCTAATTACTGCTAGGGAGAGCATGAGGAAGAACAGTGACAACATGGGTATGATTAAATTAGTCGAATTAGGTGAGAAACCCTAATTTTGTCACTGTTCAATTTAGGGATTTGGGGGAATTTTTTTTTGTAAACCCTAATTTGGGTGTCTGGGTATAAAAAGGGGACTGTGGTGTGTGTAATGGATATGCCTGGATTAACCAGAGCATCAGTAGAATAGTTTAGTTTTGTTATGAACTGTAGCTTTGAGGGTTTCAATCTTTTCAATTCCATGATTCTCAATTCAAATGCATTGTTAATTTTAGCTGTTCTGAACTCCAACATGTATTTAATTTGAGTGTGTGATTGTTACATTTTATATCAAGCTCCTGTTCATGTTTATGTTCTAAGTTTATCCACTGTTATGTGCTTCCCATGTTATGTTATTGTATTTAAATTCATGTTTTGTTTCACTGTCAACTGTTAATGTATGTTTATCTTCATGTCTATCATGTTCTGAACCTCAAATGCTAGGATTAGATGAAGCTATGAACCAATAAGGAGTCAGATCAAATTATGACATTCATGTTGTGTTTGGAATGCTGAGATAGTCTTCATCATGTGCAGCTCATGTTCAGTGTTGCTAAGCCCTTAGACTAGTTGTGCTTTAATCAGACAATTAGCACTTTGGTAATTATTTTAGCTGTGATTAGAATATCCCTTAGGTTAATGGTGGATTCAACGTCCTAGTGATCATCCTCTTGTCTTCATTGTTTTCTTATTTCTACTTCACTGTTTTCTTCACATCACTGCCCTTGGCTTAGGCCTTGGTTTATTACACTGTCATTTTATTGTCTTTGCTTCACTGTTTATCTTCATTGTTGTTTGCTGTTTGCTTTTGCCATTGTAAATATCCATGTTTTACCTTGGCCTAGTGCTCTGCTGCCTTGTTTAGCTCCAGCTGCACTAGGTATTTTTGGCTTTTCTGCCCTTTTCCTTCCCTGGCCTTGCTGCCAGTTCTCCCCCAGCTGCTACTACTTGCTGTTGCTGCTACTATGCACTGCTTCTGCTGCTGCTGAAGCCACCACTGCTGCTGCTCCAGGTCCATTTCAATTCTGGGCTACAAGTCCAGTCATTACAAAAGCCCACTGTATCTGTTTAGAAACCAACGGCCCAGTTCACATCAAAAGACATTGAGCCCAATTCACAGTCACTGTTAGCCCAAGGCCCAGTGCAATTCAAAAGACCAAAAGCGCATAAGTTCACAGTCAATCCAAAAGCCCACTGAGCCCAAAACCATTTCATTGTTACAAAAACCCACTAAGCCCAAAGCACAATTAGAAGCCCAATAGCAATTTAGAGTCCAAATAGTTAGAAACTCCAAACACCCCCAGTCTCTGTGGATCGACCCGTACTTGCACGAGCTACATCTGACGACCGTGCACTTGCGGTATTACTGTAGGCCCGTTTCATTTCGCTTCAATTTTATACGCTTTCCCGGGCCCACCAATGCGAGTTCGATCGAGCAGTGCTCTAACAAGACATATTACCCTTTTTATGCAATTGATTTCTTAACATACCCTTCCTAGCAAGAAATTGAGTAATAAAACTCATCTGAAGAAAATCCCAAATATCTTTTGCAGTAGATAAGCCAAGAACATTTATAGACATATTTTTGTGTCTGAATTGTCCTCAGTGTCTCTATTGCTAGTGCTTGATTTTGTACTTATTATGGTGTTTTTATGTTCGTTTAGGTGTTTTTGGAGAAATACAGTTGTGTGGAAAAAGTTGCTCAAACAGTGCTATTTGGACCCCTGGAGGACATTTACTATACAGACCCCAGATTTGGCTAAGGGACACCCAAGGTTATGCGTAACCCAAATTCATCCTCAGCACCCAAATTTGTCCTCAGCACCCATCTGCTATTCGCACCCCAGAAAAGGATAGGGGCACTTCATCTTCAGCGTTTCAAAAATAAAAATGGCGGGAAAAATATTCACTTCACTGGCAGAATTTCGATCGAATGTTTGGAGGAGTTTTTGTGTGATTCAATCGCTGAAACTTCATGAGTAGTTGTGATATCTCCTAACAGAGCTAGTATGAGTGTTTGCTTCGATCAAATTTGGTTGGATAACTTGGTTTAATCCAAACAGGGAGTTGGAGGAAAAACATGAGCTTGCACGAGTTGTGAGGAATTTAAACGTGTACTGCACGTGCTTGGAAGAGTTGATCGATATTCTGGAGCGTGAAGAAGGTATAGAAGGAAAGAAATACAGCTGCAGACGCGTAGGAAAACGATTTTTGGAAACAATATATTTTCGAGAATAAAAGAATTAATGGGATTAAGTAAAGAGATTTTGGGAGATTCAATGTCGCAATGATGTATAAATAGGTTCCTAGGATCACATAGAACGGGCACGGAGAGTTTGGGGTCGAGAGGAGAGCTCAGGAGGCGTGAATCAAGAGTTTTCAAAACTCTGTTTCTGCTGCTGCACCAAGAACACGAAGAACAAAAGACCATCAGAGGCAGTCGTTTATCAACAGTGACAACGACAGCCACACGAGGGTCGCAGAGATACAACAACAACAGTTCTTTTTTATCGTTCTTTGTAACAATTATAAACGTTGCAAACACCCGATTTTCATTATTTTCTATGCATTTCATCTTTGTAAACAAATTTTGAGCATGAATCAATATTTTGAGCAAGTTTAAACAATGATGAGCTAAACCCATCCTCTGGGGCAACGGCGGAAGCTATTTCGCCAATGAAATGTGGTAATCTCTAGTTTATTTAATTTATGCAATTATTATATGATTATTTGCCTTGATAGATAAATAGATAAAATGGTTTTTGTTAAACAATTGTCATTTCAATTGATGGAGCATGCTAGCCTAGGGTTTTGATGTCCCATACTCTCGATTTACAATTGTTATTTCTAAAAAATCAACTTTTGCAATATTAAGAATCAATTTGAATGAAGGATTTGCATGATTCTAATTAGAGAATATAAATCACTTTGATATTGATGATTAGTGGAATCCATAGCCCCAGTCTTCTCCATATTTTTCATATCACTTTTATTTAAGTTTCCTATATTTGTTATTTAAAATTAAGTCTAAAATCTGCTTTCACAAGTCTTGAACGAATCTTATTACTACAACAACATTGAAAAACACATCAAACATCACCACTAACAGTGGGTGTAAAGGTTTCCTTAAGACAAGTAGAAACAAATCTATATAATCTTCTACAAAAAACCCATTCTGGATTTACAATTCAGCACCATCAATTGTAACTTTTTGAGGTGGTTCAACTATTTCACCACTTACATATCCATATAGATCGCAAGAAAATAACACACCCTCAAATTGATCTTTCCAGAAAAGATAATTTGAATGATCCAATTTCATAGGAAGAAAATTTGCTGTATTTGTAAAAGGAAGAGCAGTAGAGTCACCAGCGGAAGACGACATTATGTTGACTTGATGATTCTGCAAATTACTTAGATGTGAATCGAAACCACTGATGGATTTCGTATTAGTATTGTTGAAATTGTTGCCGTTGTTGGTATCGACGTTGTTGTAAGTTGCTCGACGAGTTGTTGCCATAAAATTTCTTCAAAAACCCTAAAATCTGAACTTTGGGAAAATTTATTTGATTGTGTTACCCAATGAAAGCTGAATAATTATTAATAAAATTATTGAGATTTGAAACATAACCTAGAACTGTTACCTATCTGATATCATAAGAATTATTATGTTCTCACGATAATCAAGATTTACAATGAGAAGAAGAGATGAAAGAGATTATTATTACAGGTGAAAAATAATACACACAAAACAAGATACAGACACAACCATTTTGGACAGTATTAATACAAGACCTGTCTCAATAACTGCGATTCTAATAATAAAGTCAACATAGTTGACTTGACTTAACATTATCCTATTAGAGATTAGCACATACACTTCAGTGATGTAAGTGACGCTTGTATTTGAAACTGATTAATTAGTTGTATGATTTAGACATATTTCATTGAATTGCATTTTCAGAGCTCCACGAAAAGAACAACCAATTAAAATTTTGCACGAAAATGAACATATTCATTCAATGAAAAAAGAATAAAATGTTAGAAAAAATGACGTGCATTATCAACGTTGTTCAGTTTGGTGATATAGATAAGTTCGAAGCAAACACGAGGGAAAGAATGCAGTTGTGCAAATATTCACATATATCGTAATTTGTACTCGGGCCGAGCAAACCTGAACCGAATAAATAGGAGTGTACTCATTATGAATGGAGAAAATACCGTAACTCCCAAAGCCGTGCAAATAATACAACAGCTAATTAGTTGAGATTAGTGAAGACACAAACAAAATTAAATTAATAAAATTTGAGGGTCCAAAAGAAAAGAAAAGAAAAGAAAAGAAGAGGAAATGAATGGGAGGAAATCCAGTTGACTGACGGACAGTGGCAGAGCCAGAGTTTAAAAATGAGGGGACTAAAAAACATTTCTTTGGCAATTGTGGGATAAACATAAAAATTAGGTGGGCTAAATCCAAAATACATGATACAACTAAGGATATTTTTATAGTTTTACTGATTTTAGGGGGGCTAGACTAACCCTGGTTCCGCCCCTGCTTACGGAGAGTAGTTTACTGAGGTACATGAGGATGGTAACTTACATAAGGAACCAGAAAAGAGTAGTATTTTATTTAGCAGGGGTGAGTATTCGGCCCGCAATACGTGAATTTAGTCAGGACCATCTGTATTTTTACGGATGGGTATCCGAATCGTTCGCTAATGAATTGGATGCAGATGAGATTTTTGAAATCCAACAGATTACGGATTGGGTCCGGATACAACCTTGAAAATTCGTTGAACATCCTATTTGTTAGTACATTTTTTTATCAAACTTCTTCAGTACAAATATGAAGTCAATTCATTTATTTTTTCCGCCAAATTAGATATTCCTTTCATGTTGTACTCTGATGAGCTTACAAAATAAAAGACTAATATATATATATATATATAGGTGGGAATACTTGATACCAGGTACAACAAAAAATACCTTATTTTAAAAGGGCACGGTTTTTATTTCCTCTTCAAATCTTGAGCGATTTCAAAGCATACACTTAAATCCAATTTTATACTCTTAAATAATGTAATCTTATTTCTAAAACCATCCATAAACTTGTTCCTGATATTTCTCTATTATAAACTTTAATTGTAAAACAAATTCATTGGATTATCCATATCCAATCCGTCCATCCGTGCATCCATTTGATACTGGACTGGATGCGGATGCCAAATTTGAAATCCGCAGTAAATTGGATTGGATGAGGATCGATGAAAAACGATCCATACCGGCACATGCTCACCCCTAGTATTTTAGGCAAGTCCAGCAGAAATGAGCAGAAATTTCTCCCTGCAAAGCCAGGTGGAAGGCAAGGTGAATTTCCAATATGAGAAACGTAGCGGGCGGAAGACGAGGAAGCACGCAGGTAGACAATATCTGTTAAGTGGACAGATAAGATAGGCCAATGGTAAAAACTCAACGAATCTATTCTCAGCGGCTAAAACTCTCAAACAATATATATATATATATATATATATATATATATATAAATACCTCCATTTTCACTCACACCGCTCCAATCACTTCTTCATAATTTTTATAAACAAAATCTTCTACTTTTTCTCTACAATTAACGGTTAAATGAAAAAAGAGCAGAGTGAAGGGAATTATAAAAAGTATTAGGCAAAAAAGAATTCGAAAAGGTAAAAGAGTATCAGAGTATGTTACAAATGTCGATTATACTCAAAATTGTGATGCAAAGTATGCTTCGCCAAATGTAGCTGTTGGTCCAGACATGATCACAGGTCATTTGCCCGAGCATCAAGAGAGAGTCAGATATTATAATATGAGAGGTGGATATAAAGACTTAAATCGTGTTTTATCTATCGTTACCCTTTCCGGTCCGAGAAAGAGTGGATAAATATCCATGGTCAATTTTATCATGTAAAGCACATAAAACACAACAACACAATTACGGGAATATAGATAGATAGGTGGTGGCCAACGACGTGCATGTTCCATTTCTTGGACTTTGAAATTAGTGAGTTTGTTAAGCCAAAATTTACTTTTAAGCAATTTTTGATTAATCGGAAACAATTAATTAGATGATATCATTCTTGTTATAACAATTATCCCCTTGATTTGTATTTCATTTGTGGTATTCCAAGTGATGTGGGAGCCTCTGTCGTTCAACCAAAATGAATGGATGTCAAAGCAATGCTTATACAACAGGAGGGTTTGGTGTGTCACCCAACGGCCAGGATACATAGGAAATTCTAACTACTGGATGTGATCTGCCCTCCCTAATAACGTATTGGATTGGTAAATCCAATGGCTCTCCGTCCCTCACGTCCCACGTAGGTGTCATAAATTGGGTTTTCCATGTAAGCGCACAAATGTGTGGATGCATGGTTTAGCATTTCCATTCTCTTTTCAACACCAAATTGACATTTCAATCGACATAGCCTTTCCATTTTCTCTTCATGTTTCGATTAATGGCGAACTCATGTATTCCAAGTAATTTATTTCTTTTGCTTTCCCTATTCTGTAACGGGTCAGAAACCCTACAATGCCTTTCCATTCTCTCCTCAACAATATAAGGTATTCCCCGATCCAGAACAAAAAGCTCATCCTTACATCAATTGGATTCTCTCTATAAAATGTCCGATCCCAATCGAGAACAGCATCAGTTTCACTTGAACATGTTAGTATTTTTACCATTGCTTCCAATTACGTTTTTCGTCCAATTTCAATCAGCCGATTGTTTTCCTTTTCTTTTTGATGAAGTTTCTTAAATGTTCATTTTCAATTCATATCATAACGTTTTTCAATTCATATCATAACGTTGTGTTGTGGTTTTTGATTTGCACTTACATGATGTTGCTTTACCCTTTTTTTTTTTTTTTTTGATAATCCTTCATTAGGTCTACACTGTACCGCTTAATGCTATGTTTGAATTAGGGATGTGATGTTTTTTCTTTCAATTTTCAGTGGCTTCAGTTGAAGAGTTTGCAATCCCTTGACGAAGAAAAATCAAGCGTTCATGTTATTAGGAAATGGGAAGAAGAATTGGACTTTATGACCAACGACATATCGACGAGCAGGTATTGAGCCCCCTGTTTCCATAAATTTACAATATACAACTTCAATTATGTTTGACTAACACCTTCCCTGATAAGCAGATTGGTGAGAAATTACACTTGGCTGCTGCTAAACCCACATTCAGACAAGCAAACAGTGACAAGGTTTGTTTGGATTCCTTTCCTTCGAGTTTACATTCATATGCCGACTAAAATTGCCTTCCCATCCAAACAAAAAACTAAAGCAGTACAATATAATATAACCTTATAATCCGTTAAAGTTTTCAGGGCTCATATTGCACTAAACGGGTTGTTGCCTACAGATTTTATGCAGTCACGTAACTGCCAGGGAAGTGATATTAGTAGTGCCAATAGAGTCAGTAGTATTCCGCAACGGAATTGAGAAAGTGGAGTATGGGCTGGACTCATCGACCTTGGGGCAAGCATTGTGGTATTGAAAATATTCTCTTCACACATAAAGCTCAGATATAAAAGTTATCATTTCTCAATGAACTCAAGTCACTCTACAAACTCTTCCTTATTTAAGGAGCTAAAGAACGTTCATCAGGAATCCACTTAAATATGATAGATGGAGAGAAAGAACTCTCATTGATGGAATGACCAAAGAATCAAATATCATAATAACTGTAAGTGTCCCCTTATGATATTTTTGAATGGGAATATGAAATTGTTAAATTTCCTGATATATTTAATTTGGTGGCTGATTGCAGATATATATGATAAATCTAATGAATTGTTTCTGGAGAAAGTTAAAAGTTTCGTTGTTAATGGTTTGCATACGACTGAATATGATGGGTAAGCCATCAGAGACACTTACAGTTATTATGTAGATTTAGGCATCTCATTGGGTTTCATTTTGTAGGGGAGCACGACTCTAACCCTTAACTTTCGCTGCATCATCCTCATTCTGGAACTGAAATCTACATTAAACCGTACAAATTAGCCATCTGGACTTTATATCTTTTGGCTTATAATTTAAAAGGACTACATGAGCTGCTTGAGTTCATGAGCAACTTATTATTGAGGCGATAATGAAGGGAACTCAACAGGTAAAAATGTGCATCCTATTACATGTTAGTTAATTTCTGCAGTTTAATTTTGTGAGAATAAATTCAACCATTTTTCCTAGGAAAAGCTTAAACCTTTTAAGCAAAGAAAGACAGTTTATGTTAACTGGGAATTAAAGGAACATGCTACCTCTCTTTGTTCTGCAGATATCCTTGACGCATGATGATTTTTCTTTGCCCATTGAATTGGATTTATTAAGATGCTTTAAGCATTTCATGTTATATATGCCATGTATGTTAATCGATATATAGATTTTTTTTAGACGGTATTCTTTCCTGTTAGCAATTAAGAAGATGCAGTGACATTCAAATTTGGCTAAATATCAATGTTGTGAACAATCAAAAAGGACATGCATTTTGATATGTAATGACAGCAGTCTTAATCTTTTAACTCCACTGGAGTTCATACTTCACTACCACTCTATTGTCCACTTCTTATAAACGTGATTGACCCAATTCTGAATCATCTTCTGGAATCAGCTAGCGTTCGTTCTGAGCTAGGATCAAACTCTGTTTTTGACTATGATTGTAGGTTGAAGTGGTATAGAACCTAGTGAATCGTGCATACACTCTTATAACTGCTTCTTCTTCAAAGTTGAGCGGGGAAGTTGGGAATTGAAATTGGGCTTATTTAAATGGTTAGCCGGAGTTGCTACAAGAGCGAGACTTTAGTTTCTATTCCACTTCGTTAGCAGATCACTTGAGACTTATAGCCGAGCTAAGGTCCACCGTAGGGTGTGGCTCCCTTTAGTATAGCGGATACTTGCTTTGCTAGGGCATACATGGGCCGCTTTTAAGGTGTAGGGAAGAGGCTCAACAGGTAAAATGGTATGGGTTCCCTGGTTCCCCACTTTTTAGTCTAAGGGTGCCTAACCGCCGCACCGAGAATTCAGAGCTAATCTTTGTGCAGCAGAGCTTCCTTCGGGGGATTCCGCCACGTCTCTGAAGCCTGACTTTTGCCTGTCAATGCTCGCTCGAATCTCTTTGATCACTTCAAAGGCCCAGTAACATTTGTTAGAACTTCGAGAAGAGTATACCTTGAAACATAGCTTGTTAGCTTTAGAACGGTTCTAGACCTGAGAAGCCTCAGAACTGCAGTACTAGGGCCTGTGTACCGTGAGGGAAAGGTGAAAATAACCCTATTTAGGGAGTGCAATAGAGAACTTGAAATCCGATGCGAACAATCAGTCGAAGGAGAAGATGGCTCTAGCGGCATATCTGTTGGTAAGCACAACGACCCAGAGCTGGTAAAAAATAGTGCTGCTTGTTACAGATCATCTTTCGAAGGGAGAGCATCATTTGAAGTTCGGATGTTCCTCTTCCTGAGCCCGGGTCTTCATGGAATAGCGAAATTGGCTTCAAGGTTGGGTAGATCAGCAGGAATTGATGGGTTGACATCATCTGGTGACTTGAGATTACAGAAGTTAGACGAGCATCTCAGACCCAAAAGGTGCCCCACATAGGTCTTCTCCAGAAAGCTCCAGCCACGCTCGGGGTATTGAAACCGACAACAACGATAAAAACGAGCGCCCATTTCCAATACAATAGAGTCTCTACTATTGAATACCGTGATTGATGAGTGGGTAGGTGTGACGTTCTTCTACTTGAGTTGGAACGTGACAAAATTTCGTGATTCAGATATGTGAGAGCACGAACGGCGGAATGATCTAATGGTAGCAGGAAGGACGAAATTAGTTGTAGCTTCACAAAAAGGCACGATCTCAAAAAGCAGTATCAGAGAGGCATCCCTGCGGCGGCAGGACCTTATTTGGGCATTCTTTTTTCTACCGGGGCTCTCATTATGCGATAACACCCCCTTGGTTGTAGTGCAAATACGAACCAACTTGTGTACCCTCGCCCTAAAGACAGACTTAAATCAATAAGAGAAAGAAGCTGGGTTTCCGAGATTCCCCATGAGATGGATGAGAAGAGTATCTTAGGGCAAGGAGCAAACCGAGAGACTTTTAATTCTGTCTCTCTTCCGCTCCCTTTTTAGAATGGCTCCAGTCTCTACATTCATGTTAAGTCTGGTCTAGAATCCGAATGGATATAAGATGAGAATGAAATAGTTGGTTTACACTGCTGCCCGCCCTTTCTCATCCGCTTTGAGAACCATGTGAACGGAGGTGGTTGAAAGCATCCCGTTCCTTTCATAGCTGTGATTCCTGTGTCTCGTTTTCGATCTTCATCGGGATCACAATCGTGGGATTTCAGAGGAACTATTTGTCGAAACGAAATGGTCTTACTTTTTCTTTTTTTTTTTCTTATTTATCCAAAATGATTCCATCATGAAAAAAATTATGCCCGGCCTCTAAGACTCGCTCCTGCTCAACCAATCATTTCAGATCTCGTTAAACCAAGACCGTTTCCACCTGCATCAACCGCTTTGATAGCCTCTTTCTTTATTGAGGAAAGAAGGAACTCCCGCAAAAGGCTACCCCTTAGTTTCCTTGCGATTCTAGCCTTACTCATTCCTTGCCTTTACTCATGCTTCAGGGCAATCAACGTTTTTGTTATAGCTGAACTCATATGTTTACTCAAGTAAAGTAGATGTCTTCAAAGTCGCACCACCACATGAAGGGAAGGCACTTGATTCAAGCCCTCCGTTCTGGGTTGAATCATATGAGAACAAGGAGTTTGGCCCCTCAAAACCAGAGGAGCTCTCTATATGATATAGAATTTGCCTACGGATCCTAATCTTTGTGCAGCAGAGCTTCCTTCGGGGCTTCTGGCGCGTCTCTGAAGTTTCGAGCGAGCATTGACAGGCAAAAGTCAGGGTTATTGGTTTATCCCGTAAGTTCGAGACTCTCAGTTGAGGAGGCTCATACTCCGTCCCCCGGATTACAGGTCCAGGGACTCTACTATAGTGTGCTCGCGCCAAGCGCTTACAAACTTAAATTAGTCATTGGTGAACCCACCACCATATCTGTTGCATGTGGGAGTCGTTGACAGAATCATAGTAAGCATTGGTGTAGATTTGATACGTACAGATAATTGATTATTGTATAACTGGGAGGTCCAGAAACCTCAGAGCAATTCCTATGAAATGAACAAACCTGGAGTTTGTTCATTTTGCTCCCACTATGGAATGAACAAACACAGAAAATGGATATTCAAACCAACATATTTGTTGGTTTGAACATCGAGTCGGAACAACCAGCGCGCGTATGTTGTGAAGACGAGCGATCGTGCCATTGACGCTGGCGCTCGAATGAATGTCGCTGGCGCTAGAATGAATGTCGCTGGCGCTCGAATGAATGTCTCCCCTCACATATTCTCTCTCCAAAACCTAATTATGTGGGACCAAACTCTTATTAGTTTATATAAATAAAATGATTAGTGGGACCCAACTCTTATTAGTTTATGTTATTAAAATCAATAATGGGATCCTAAAATATCAAATTTGTTCATTTTGCCTTGTTTCCCATAGTGGAGAATGCAGTTTGTTCATCCACGTGACTCAACAAAACAATAAGTTTGTTGATTGTCATAGGAATTGCCTTCAGTAAGGGCCCAGCAACTGAATTTTGGATGAATTTTTGATACCAATTCACTTGGGTTCTGTGTCCGTAGCATATGCACATACCCAAGATCGAAAAGCTATGTGGCTGAGGTAGCGGTGTCCAGTTAAAACAAATAGTTCTGATCATTTAGATGAATAGTTTTTATGTAGTCGCATACTTAGTCATTGTAGGTGTGTGTGTACTTGACTGCTATAGAGATGAATGCAAGATCTTGAAGGAAACTTAAACCGTACATGAACAAACATCGCAAGAATATTAGTAAATTCCTAACTATGTAACCGATCCAATGTTCAAGGAACAACTTTGTAATCAGTTAGTTAGTTATTGTTATGAATAAGGAGGATAGGGGTTACAAACAACTAAACAAATAAGAGGTTAAGGGAACCAGGCGACTTCGAAGAAAATTCAAACAAGTAACATAATTGTACTATATGCCGATGAGCTATTTGAATCTTACAATCTAACATGTGCAAATACGAGGAATAAGTTTTCTACTAAAACACAACAAGTGGATGTGGGACAAGTACTACCAGGTGTTGGTGGAGCCGGCCGGGAGGTTGAGGAACTAGGTAATTTGTTATTTTATGGATTAAAAATTACGTTCATTAAAAGACTTGGGTCGCTATAATGTTCACGATTGGCATAAATATGTTACGAGTTCCATAATAAATTTAAGTTCATTAAGAAACTTGGCTCGCCAAAGTGGTCATGGTTGGGGTAAATATGTTACGAGTTCCATGGTAAATTTAATAGGAATTCATTTTCTCAACTTTGTTGTAGATCGTTTTTTACCTTCTTTTTGATGGTGTTGCACAAAGATGATGTTCACTTACTTTAATTATCTGTTCAGTTATAGTTCTTAATCATGAAATTTTATTTAACGTACATGAGTCATTTAACATTATTTTTTCTAGAACTTCCCTGCAGAAAGAAAAGGCGGAGATATAAGCAAAGACAGGTCAACAAACATTGATGAGAAAGAGAGCAGTAAGATTAGGGAGCGTGTCGTCTAGTCCAGTTCGTGGTGCTATCTCCATAGTTGAGTATAATGACACAGACAGGGAAGAGAGGGGTAAAGACTTGGACAAAGATAGATTCTGAGATTATTATGATCATGGTCGGCGCAGAGAACATGGACATGAGCGTGTAAGAGACAGATAGGGACAAGTACCGTCTCTGATAGTGGTAATAATGATACACTACTCACTTTCAATGATTTTGTAGCCTGATTCTCATGCCAAAAGATAACATCATATTTTGTTCTCTGTCTTTCTATCGCTGTGTTACAAATGTAAGCATGGTGATTAAGTAGAAACTCTGAACATGTTCGTGATTCCAAATCATGTAGTCTAATCGGTAATAGCTTTACTTGGTAAGATTAACTTCAGACTTACTTTGTCTTTGGAGTTCATATACAGACCAACTAATCTGACTTGAAATTCATATTGATGTTTGTTGCTGACACGCTAATTATTATTTTTTTCATAATGGCTTTCAAATCCTTGCGCTCATTCATCAAAAAGAACATGGGAATAGACACCATTAATCAAGAACGATGGAAATAGATCCATTTGTCTCTATTTATTATATTAAGTGGTGAATAATTAGGTAGTGGGATACCATCCCAATTTCAGTAGCCTACATTAGCACCTCCAAGCGTACTGTTTTTTAGTGTTTCACTCACCAACAAGTTGAAGTTAGTATCCCCATTTGAATTTGTTGCACCACTCTGAATCTGATAGTAGACGCCTCAACTGCCTTAATGAGCAGGAAATAAATCGATTAATATCATCTATAAGTTTTACATTTTTCTTTTCTTTTTTTTAATGCGACAGATAAATTTATCGATTAACTAGCCCCTGGTGCGAGATCCAAAGACAGTTGTGACTTTGTTACACTAGGAGGCTAATCATACCATACGTTTAATAGGTGGCTAATATATTATCTGCCGCTTTATAACAAAATCTTGGAATGAATTTATATTTCCATTAAAATACTCGAACTCAAGCATGTAAAAGAAAAGTTACTTACTCCCGCATAATGGACAGTTTGATTGGTTGTGCCCTTAATCGGTTGTTCTCTAATTTTACAGTAAGTGGTGGATTAATACTGTAGTTGCCGGTTTCCTCACAACCACACTCCACTATAACTATAATCAATATTAGATAATCATCATTAAATTCTTCATATTTATCAAGACTTAAGTCGGTTTACAAGATGGATACAAGTATCACAACAATCTTACTTGCTCCTAGATATTTATCATCTCAACCTTGTTGTGCGTTTAAGTTATATAGTCTTCACTTCGCATACTTACTAACATGTGCGATATCTCACTCCTACATTCTGCCTCTTCTCATTTCGTTTATTCTATAGGGTGAGCGATATGAGAAACTCCCACCCTATATTATCGCATATGCTTGTCTTTTCACATTTTGCTTTGCCGATAATTTTCCGGAATTCCGTCTTCCCTTGTTTACGCGTGTCTTTTTAACGATTCATTTTTTGACACGTCTTTTTAACCGCTTGTTTCTATCCATTCCTTTTCTCGCATTAATGAAAAGAACTTTTGAAAAATGAGACACACTTTCCCTATATATCTTCCTTTATCTTCTTCTTCATTCTTTTTATTTCTTTTACTCTTCTTCGTCTTCTCTGCTACTGTTCTTTATCAAACAACCCCCATTCCCATTCTTTAATGTCTCCTTCTGGTAAAAAGATGGAGACAGAATTTACCAAATTAAAGGACGAACTTCATTCGAAAGGTTATAGACTTTCTCTTCCTCCATCAACTGATTATTCCTCCAAACTTAATTTTGATTTGATCAACTCTGAAGAGTGGAGTAATCAGAGAGTCATTGTTTCATTAGGGCAACCTCAAATTCTTCAAATTCCGCTGTATAACCCTGAAATTCCTCTTTTCTATAAAATTCTTGCTGATGAGAGATTCGCACGGGGAATATTTCAACTGAGTGGTGATGCGATTAGAATAGCATTAGAATATTCTCGTCGCGTAGCTGGATTAGAGTCCTCTTACCTTTATGAGGTCCGAAACAAATTGTATCGCGATAAAGTTATTCATCTCACTGAATATACTCTTGATAATTTCTTCAATCATTATTATGTTGGGCTTATGAAAAGTAATTCAACCAAATGGGCCGCTCGCTTAAGAAGAAAAGACGACATTACTGAAGATAACAGAATCATGCAAGACGTTGGATGGAATGACAAATCCAATAATAGTGCTCGCAAATCTAATGATTCAAGTTGGCTTTATTGTCCCACCATTTTAGAAGGTCCCTACATTTCTGGTAAAGCTGAGGATGGTTCTGATCTTCCGCTTCCCGATAATCTTTCTTCTTATCAACCTTGGAAGTTCGCATTGTCCGAGAGTGAGACAAAGAAAGTGGTATGTAATTTTCGCGTAAGTATTCTCAATTTCGCATAACCTTTCTTCCAATTTCTTATTTTCCTGTATTTTTCTCTACAGGCTGCTAAGAAGGCCAAAATTTCACATGATGCATCACCTTCGCAGAATAAGAAAGTAAGAAACATCATTTTTAATTTTAACAATATTGTTGCCTCTGTTTCTTATCTTAGTTATTTGTGTAGGTGAAATATTTGGGTGATAAGACTTTGGGCAAGGGTAAGAACATTCTGAAGAAAACCGTGTCTAAGTCTTTATCCAAAACGACTTCGTCCATGGATGATCTCTCTAAGAAGCGCAAAAGATATGATTCTTCCTCAAGTTCGGAATCCACTAATGATGACATTTTCGCTCCTGAAGAGATTCATCAATTGATTCTTATGCGAAAGAATTATCAAACTTTTTTTCTAGGGATATGCTGACTACTATTGATCATGAAGGATTGGATCGTGCCTTTAAAATGGTCTCAAATGTATGTATCACTCCTAACTTGGAGGATCCATCTCTTC
This sequence comes from Papaver somniferum, assembly GCF_003573695.1. NCBI lineage: Eukaryota > Viridiplantae > Streptophyta > Magnoliopsida > Ranunculales > Papaveraceae > Papaver > Papaver somniferum. The sequence continues at coordinate 13,603,555 of NC_039365.1, read as the reverse complement.
GTGGAATTGCCTCTGTGATAAACCCAGATCTCCAATTTACACTTAACGCTATGGTAATATTCACAATTTTATTTTTAACTTTTCCTTAGTATCCCCTCCTTTTACTTATAATGCTTCTTTTACACTCTCGTAGGGAGCTCGTTTGTCTTATGCAATTTCTGTGGATTATGAAAGGAAGCTTCTCAAGCTGAAAAATGAGAATGCCAAACTTAAAGACGAGAACTCAACTAATTCTAAACTGATTCGCCAGGCTCGAGAAAGAAATAATGAACTTATTGGTATGTAATTATTATTTTCTTCATTCTTCTTCTTTTATGCGATAATTCACACTTCTTACTTTATTATGTTCGCAGACTTTTATAACCTTTCAGATGAAGCAGCTAATCTCCATGATGCTGAAATTCTCTTAGAGCACCTCAATTCTTCCCTAAATAATTATCCCACTAAAGGATTTGAGAACCTTATCTTGGAAGAATTAAGGTTGAAATACGCTACCCTTAGGCAAAGCCATAGAAATGCATTAACCTCATTCAATAGCTTTAAAAATCATCTTTATGAAAGTAGAGAAACAGTTCGAGTATTGGAAGCGAAGAGGAATAAACTTATCACTGAAAAAGATGAGATCACTCTTAATGGTGCGAAAGCACTATAAAAGTTCCAAGAATCCCTTGTTGAAGTTAAGAAAGAACGTGATTCAGCTTTGAGCGAAAGGAACACACTCGTTGAAGAAAGAAATTCAATTCGATCTAAACTGCTTATAGAGAGTGAAGCTGAATTTAGTTGGGCTGCTAGAGTTCTGAATGATGCTAGGAATAATTTAGGTGTAAATTTGAGCCTTCAGACTGAGCATCCCGCATTGGTCGCAAACATTGTTTCTAATTATGAAGGTCATTTGTTGTTCTTTAACGCTTGTTCATACTTCAAGAATAACATCTTACGTCGTTTTAACTTGCTTGCTCATATTTCGCAGTGAAGGAGAAGGATTATCTTGAGAGAATTAGATATTTAGAAACTCGCTTAACTACTAAAGAAGAAGAATCTTCTACTCGTAACTTCAGGTACCAGCAATTGAAGGAAAACTGGACCCGTATGGTTTCAAACAACAACAATGACGCTAATCGCGCTCGTATAGCTGCTGTTAAACGAGTCTGTCTAGAGAATAATATCCCTGTCTCGAAGTATAAGTTTCCAGAGATTCCTGAAAATGTACCTATTCCTGATATTATAATCAGTGATGGAGAAGATGAAGATTCTGAAGAAGAAGTTAGTGATTTTGATGCTGAGCGAGAAGATGAAGGAAATGAAAATTAATCCTTCATTTTTTTCTTGTTAAAAATTCCTTTGTTGTAAATTCTTCTTTCTTTTTGTATATCTTGAAGATATTAACTTTCATCCTTTTAATGCAAATCTTCTTTTCTTCATGTTCATGCTGAAAATATTATTTCTCGCATGTATATAAGACTATTAAATGGGGCAATTAACATTTCCTTTGCATTCCCATTCATTCTTCTTGTTAATTGACGCATCTTGATAGGACAAGTATGATTTATATCATTTATCATAAACTTCTTCTTGTGCGAACATTATCACATTAGCTTCAATAATTTTTTCTCTTAGGTCTTATTTCTCCTTCCTATGTAAAGGTCTTATGTTTCCGTATTTCTGAGCGACGAGATCGCAGGTAGTCTTTACACTGTAGTGTATCGACCCATTGATATCGTCTTACCTTTTTCTTGTATTATTACCTCTTCAGGTTTTATCGCATAAATATGACAAGTCTTAATACTCCCGTGAGTAAAAAATCTCATGACATTTATGTCTTTTGACATAATTCATCTCCCTAGTGGAGGGTGTCGTCATTATCTTCCCCTCTGATTGCCCCTTCAAGGAAGCTTACCTCTACCGGGTTAAGGTTATGGCTCTTCCCATCCGGAAATTCAACAACCAGTTGATTTCGCAGTCTCGCGTACAATACCGATGAGGTTTATGGTTGCGAGACTGCACCCTAGATGGGGTATCTTCGGACCGAGTGCATCATAGTCAGGACTTGTCAAGAGTGGCAAGGTACGCTCCAGATGCCCCGGGTACCTCGGCTCCCTGATCGAGTTTCTGCACTCCTTGAGAGAGACTTTCTCACCTTAGGCTCTCAATCTAAGATTATTATCTTAGACTGAAAATTTAAGGTATCTCTCCCGGATGGGCATTTTCGTTTATTCTCACCCCAAATCTCCATAACTCAAGTTCCAGGGTCGGTGTTGCTTTCCCTTGAGTCATTCTTTCTAGGTTTCTCCGACTATGACGTGCGATAGGTCTTACTTTTCTGCCTCTTGCATGTATGCGAATTAGGTTTCACGCCATATTCGAATTCCTAGTCTATCTGACAATAAATATTATTTCTGTTGCCTTATTTTAAGGTCTTATTTAAAGATTTAACTCTTTCTTTTTTCTTTGACGTAATATCACTATATGAAGTTTGAATTTTTCATGTGATTCTCCTCCGCCTGGTGTTTCTTACGCACTGAATGAGATAACCTGTTTTTGCCACTCTTTTAATGGTGATACTTTCACAAGATTTAGGATCTCTTTTCCTTCAACATCTCTCCCATACACCCGACTTAAGATATTATCATGGAAATCTTGTATATTCTTGAATGAATGTATAATCGAATTACAATACAAGTTCTTCGCATTCGAACCTACTTCAATTATATGTACATTCTTTCCATTATCCACTTTATACTCATTTCCCCTTGGTGGTGGTGGTGGAAAATTCTTTGGTTGTGCTAAGAAATGGTTCAACTTTCCCCGTTCAACCATCCTTAATATGATTTTCCTTACATTTCTGCATTTACTTGTTGTGTGACCGTGAAATCTATGATATACACAAAATTCTTTACTCCTCCTCCCTGGTGGTGGTTCGTCTCCTGCATTATGTGGTTCTGGAATATCTTCCATTAGGATGGCAGCTTCTCATATCTTATCCACGGTGGTATTCAACTTTAGCAAATTTATCTGCTCCCACACTATTCTTCCAGTTTTTTTTTATTATAATGTTTTTGTGGACCTTCAGAACTTCCTGGTTGAATCGTATCAGTACCTCCGCGATTTTGATGTTTCTTTTCAAACTCTGCTTGATCTGCACTACCCATGGCTATCAGTTTTGTTCCATTTCTGCAACATTCCTTCCTTGATTCCCTTGCGATGTACTCGCAACAGTATTTGTCAAGTAGGAATTACCAATAGGTACTATTATGGTAGTCTTAGTTAATGGCAGGTCCACCCATTAAAGCCCAGTAACCAGAGGTCCATAATAAAAGGAAAAAGAGAAAATTGGACCAAAAATTTTATCCCCTGGTCCGGTACACGTGCATGACCAGTAATGCGTAATTTCGAAATTCCCAAATTAACCTTCCACCTCTAGATATTTAATCTCCTGGTTCTTATCGTCACATTCTCTTTCAATTTTTGGTTTTGCTCCAAAGAAGCTTTCACGCTGGAGATTTTTTTGATTTCATTAATTGAGTCGCCAATTCGATCCCAAAGCTATTGTTTTGTATATTATAGAAGAACTCCTCCGGTGAAGATTTTTGCAAGATATATAGGTTGATTTTCTTACTGTTGATGTTAGTCTAGTTTTTTTTTATAATCAATTTTCATCTAGTAATGTTTATTTTAGGGCTCTAATATTAATCGTTTAATGGATGTTTGATTATGTTTTGATCTCCTTGTTTGATTGTTTATTTTATTTTATTAAAAAATAGTTCAGATCTATATGGATAATCATGTTTTTTGTCAATTTCTTCACTAGATCTGATCATAGCAGTTTCATTTTGTTGGTTTTAGATGTGTTTCGGTTTATTTTGTGTATGAACCAACAGTACGTATCTGCAGTACTGACAGAAACCTAGTTTTGAAAACCTTTTTTTATTTGATTCAGAAGTACATATATGGAATATTGAAATAGAAGTGTTTCAATACTGTATTTTCACGGATTCGTTAATTATTTTTGACATGCAGCTGATTGTTGTGTATGAACCAACAGTACGTATATCCCGTACTGACAGAAACCTAGTCTACTTTTAAGAAGAAGAAGAAAAGAACAAGATGGTGCATCGTTATGATTTACGAGGAGAATATTTGTTTTCTGTTTCCAGGTATGCTTTCTAATCATCTTGTTTGATTATTTTGTTCGGTTTTTCTTCTTTTGATTTGTTTTTTTGATTGTATTCTGATAATCAAATCGATTTGATTGACGCTTTTATGGTTTTTAGGTTTGTTACAGTTGTTTTTCGTGTATGAATTGACAGTACATATATGGCGTACTGATACAAAACTCTTCTAATTTTGTTTTATTTGAAGTTTTTCCAATTTTTTTGGTTCGATCCATGAGTATGTATGTATAATACTGATAGGAAGTGCTATTTGCTGTGTTTTTGCTCCTTTTTTAATCTTACCCTTCAGTACTTATGTGAAATACTGTAATATGTCTTTCGATTCTCTTATTTTTCATAGATCTGTCACCTGTTGTTGTCATACTGTTGATTTGTAGTTCATGAATCTTCAGTACATATATCGCATACTGATAGGAAGTGCTCCTTGTTATGTTTAAGGAGAAGTGAAGAAGATGCAGGCATACAGTGGAGCTGCAATAATGGGTGCTGCTGTACAACAACCCAATCTTTTTACTAAAGGTTCTTCAACTTTTTTTCCCAAGTTGGGTACTACTACTGCGGATAGATTACCTTCTCAAGTTAGGCAGACCCTGAAGTACGTTCAATAATTGATAGTGAGAAGAATCGTCAGTTTAACAGCTTGGAGCTCATTGCTTCAGAGAATTTTACATCTCGCGCAGTGATGGAAGCTGTGGGTTCTTGTCTCACAAACAAGTATTCAGAAGGGCTTTCTGGTAAAAGGTAAAGATGGTGCTTAATGTTGTATTTTTTCCCTGTATTTGTATTGAAATGCATTTGATCATTTCATTCTGCAATGTAGATACTATGGTGGCAATGAGTACATTGATGAGCTAGAGACACTTTGTCAACAAAGGGCTTTGTTCATGTAACTGGCACAGGGTCTGGATCTTCCTCATGGAGGTCACTTGTCACATGGATTTATGACTCCTAAAAGACGGGTATCTGGGACTTCGATTTATTTTGAATCGATGCCCTACCGTCTTGATGAATCAACAGGTGCTGCTCTGCATTCTTATATTGTGTAATGACTATGTGGTCTATTGTTGTTCATTTATAATTCGTTGATAATTTGCATTCATCACCAAATTCACTTGCAGGCCTTATTGATTATGATATGCTTGAGAAAACTGCCACCCTCTTTCGACCAAAACTCATCATTGTTGGTGCTAGTGCTTATCCTCGTGATTTAGATTATCCTCGAATGAGAAAGGTATACACATATCTTTTGATTGTCAACATTGTTATTCTTAGTGATCAGAGAATCAGACTAGTTAACCCATTACGCACACCTAATTCCCTTTCCTGCTATGTTTCTTGAATATTGCAGATTCTGTTGGGGCTTTTCTCATGATGGATATGGCTCACATAAGTGGTCTCGTTGCTGCATCTGTACTTGCCGACCCATTTGAATACTGTGTGTTGTAACAACCACCACTCACAAGGTACACCTAGTCCCATTCATGAAGTCTGCAAGACTGCAACGACTGACACCAACACAAGCAGCATTTTTTTTATTGGTTTAGGTTCAGGTCATGTTGTTTACTATTGTCTTCTGTTTCATTTGCAGTTAATACGAGTCCCAGAGGTGGCATGATTTCTTCAAGAAAGATCTTGTTCTTTTGGTTGATATGGAATCTGCGATTAACAATGCTGTTTTCCCAAGGTTACAGGTAACTAAAACTGTAGCGGTTATTTGTGATTTATCATTGGTTCAACATTATAACATTTTTTAGGTTTGTTACAGTTGTTTTTCGTGTATGAATTGACAGTACATATATGGCGTACTGATACAAAACTCTTCTAATTTTGTTTTATTTGAAGTTTTTCCAATTTTTTTGGTTCGATCCATGAGATATGTATGTATAATACTGATAGGAAGTGCTATTTGCTGTGTTTTTGCTCCTTTTTTAGTCTTACCCTTCAGTACTTATGTGAAATACTGTAATATGTCTTTCGATTCTCTTATTTTTCATAGATCTTTCACCTGTTGTTGTCATACTGTTGATTTGTAGTTCATGAATATTCAGTACATATATTGCATACTGATAGGAAGTGCTCCTTGTTATGTTTGATTCAGTACGTATATGAAATACTGAAATAGATGCTCTTTGTTACGTTTGATTCAGTACTGGAATTGGATATGGGATGATCTGGAGCTGCAATTCAGAACTTATTGCAAGAAATGACAGATTTTGAATGATAGGAACAGGAGTTGTTGTTGGTTCAGATTTGCAAGCTTGTGAAATTGGTGGTGGTCTTGATGAAGTTACAAATTGGTTGTGACGTGTGTTTGAAAGAAGGTGTGCTGCAAATGGATTTGGAGGAACATAGAAGGTTGGGTTGCTACATTGTATGATCCTACAATGTATGTGATGTAATACGTTTTCTAATTTATTTATCATTGATTCTTACAGATTTGTACTCTACCTGGAAGCAGTGCAGCAAATATGTACTCGAATTTGTAAGCATTCAGATATATAATCGGATTTGTAAGCAGTACGACAGATATGCACTCATACAGATATGTACTCAAATTTGTAAGCAATGTAGCAATATGTACTCGAATTTTTAAGCATTGTACCAGATATGTACTCAAATTTGTAAGCAGTGTAGACACACACGTTTGGTAGTAATGGGCATTACGGATATTTCCATGTTTTAATTAATTTTGGACCTCCGGATAAAAAAAAATTCCGGTTGTACCCTACTATAAATAACTATATGGGCCTAGGACCAAACAAGAAATTTTCCATTTGTCAATCTTGGAAGTAAACTTGCATTTCCACCCTTCGCATTTGGTATTGCAACTGGGTACGGCTCCATATCTCTTTGTTTCTCTTCAAGTGTTATGTACTCTTCTTGAAATTCACGCAATTCTGACATTGTTATCGTATCCTTTATCAGAAAGATTTGTGTATACAATAAATCTGTAGCAAAGAGAGCATTGATAAATGCAAGAATAAGGTGTCGCTCATCTACTCGTATTCCCATTTCGCTACACATGGTTCTCCATCATGTTGTTAGATGACGCAAAGTCTCATTTTTTCTTCTGCGAAGTCCGAATGCTGTCTCAATCCTTGGTCTTGACATATTATTGCTGATGTATTGTCCTAAAAAGACGTTCTGTAAATGGTGAAATGATTGACTGTACTGGTATCCCTTCAAACCATTTCAAAGCTTCTCCCTCCAAGCTCGCAACAAAATATTTACACATGACTGCATCATTATTTTCCCATTGCAATAGAGATCGGGCGTAGGCTTTCACATGTTGTATTGCACAAGCACTTCCATCAAATATACTAGTAAACACTGGTAAGCTGCACTGGGACGGTATTGCTGCCCTTTGGATTTGTCTTGTAAAAGGAGTTTTTCCAGCTTCTTCTGCTGCTTCTTCTAATTGTCTCCTTCCACCATTTCTTCGTGTAGTCATCATTTCTCTTAATTCTTCCATTTCTCTCAAATTTATTCACTTAAGGTTTGATCTAAATCTTCTCGCATTGGTCTTTTTAATCTTGCTTGATTCAGTCTATTCTCATGATTATTCTGACGTACTGCCTCTTGTATTTCGCATTCTTCAGCTTCTTCTCTTCTTCGCCTATGCCTTTCTCTCTCAATGTTCATATCATTATGCACTCTATCATGCCTCTCTTCTTCATCTCTTCTTTGTTTAGTATCATCCATGCGATAACGTTCGCGTCGTCTTAATCTATTGTCATGATTGTTTTTGACGTAACGCTTCCTCCAATACTCTCTCTTCAATTTCTTCTCTTCTTCTCTGTCTATTTTTTTCATCTCTCGCACGTGTAATCTCCTCTTTGCGCTCATACTGATTCCTCGCCATTTCTCTTCCATGTAACATCATCTACTCTTGTCTTGGATCATCTTCCTCTCTTTCAAGATTATGATGTGTGCGACGAAGAAGCTCACGTGGATGTTCATATCGTTTAGTTCCTCGATCTTGAATTGTACATCTTCTCTCTTGTTGATCCTGTGAATTGTTATTTTCTTGCGAATTTTCTTCAATAATTTCCATGCGATGTCTTTGCCTATCATTTTCACGGTTAGATTGACTTTGTTTTGATGAACTTCTGCTTGACCTTGATCTTGACCTTGTAGCACTTCTTGATCTCTGTTCATGTAACCTAAGATTTTCTTCTCTCAGATCATCATTTTGACGAATCAAATTCGCACGCTCTTCGTCATCTCTTCTCCGTTCTGCAATCAATCTTTGTCTAAGTTCTGCAATTGTCATATCTTCTTCATTTCCATCAATTCTTCCTGGTATTCCAGTCCTTTGTGTTTCTTCTCCAGTAGAATTTGTTTGCGAAGTATGAACACTCACTCTATCATAATTAATATCATTGTTCCGCTCTTGTTCGGTCTGAGGTTCATTTTGGAGTTCATTTTCTTGAGCTTCTTCTATTCTTTCCTCTTGGTGATCAAGATTTGTAATTCTTCTTCTTTCTTCGATTCTATTGCTCTTTCTAGCCGATGTTCCTTGCTCAACAGTAGATCTGATTCTCACCATCTTTAATTTCAAAGAAATTAAAAGTTTTCTCCACAATTTTCAGATCTTACTTTTTCCAAGATTCAATGGATTTACTAACAGGATTTATCTCTCCCTGTTTCTAGCGCCAAAAATGTAGTTGCCAGTTTCCTCACAACCACACTCCACTATAATCAATATTAGGTAATCATCATTAAACTTTCCATTGATTTATCAAGACTTAAGTCGGTTTACAAGATGGATACAAGTATTACAACAATCTCACTTGCTCCTAGATTTACTTTCTCTCCTGATTTCTTATCTAACACTAATTCTCCGAACCCCTCCACCAGTAATAACCTCTCCTCTTTATATAAGATCTTACATAGTGGATGACAGCTAAGAGATCCTTTATTTTTAGAATCTCTATAAGATACACTCGCTCATGTACAATCACTCGTTCTCGCACAGACTATACTTCGCACAGATCTTCACACTTTACTCGTGACTTTGCTGACATCGTCCATTACGTCATCTCAACCTTGCTGTGTGCGATCTTCCTCGTTTAAGTTATATAGTCTTCACTTCGCATACTTACTAATATGTGCGATATCTCATTCCTACAAAATACAATACATGTAGTTCACCTCTAAACGAGCGCTTGGAGAGACCTATATGAATTTTTAATATGGAGAGAAACATGAAAATCTTTATAATACGGAAAAAAAGAAGGAACCAAATGCATTGATGTGTGTTTAAAGAATGTTTCGTGTCCCAGATTAGGCTACTACGAAATAGCCCGTGCCATTACGGGAAACATAAATATAATCGAATACACGATATAGTTAAACGGTACAGATTGTTTAACAATATCATGTTTTACTTTTAGCAGTATAAAATGTATAAAAATGCTATAAGGGATAAGAAAGAAAACATGACCCGGTCACTCAAAATATACATGCCCAATTAGGTCCTTGACCTTATGGATTTTAAACAAAAAAGACCATCCCAAGATGTCGATGAATGATTTTTTTTCCTCGTAAGTTGCCTTTACAAAACCGATAATCAAGTTAAAAGAAAAGACCGATGACAAATAGGTCTTAACTGCCCTCGACAAACTATTTGACAGCTCATTCCAGACCCACAATTATACCAAACAATTCTGCCATTATTCCACCCCATTCCTGAACCTCAAGTACTCCACCAACACCACTCTGCCTATGACTATTGCTCCTCAAAATTCAACACATATTTTTAATTAAAAACACCATTTAGTTGGACCAGCATTTCTTTTGAACTCATTGCACTTAAAATCATCGTGTAAAATTAAAAAATGGGTTATTTAGAGCCTGTTTGGTACAGTTTCCAAAAATAGTTTTCCACTGTTTTAAAAACATACTCTTTTTTCCTTGTTTTCATTTTTTAAAAATTGTTTGGTAACCTGTTTTTCAAAACAAGGAAAATCAACTAAATCGTATCAAATGTAAAGATTCGTCTAAGAGATAGTGATATTGTCCATGACTCACTTGCAGTCATTCCCCCGATCTCTTACTTTGTTTTGAATAGAAAAAAAAAAAACCAAGAAAAAAAAAGAGAAAACACAAAAAACAATAATTTGTTGTTTTCACTTTTTTGTTTTCAGAAACAGAAAACAGATAGAAAACATTTTCTGAAAATGTCCCTACCAAACGCGTTTTCTCCTGTTTTTTGTTTTCTCTGTTTTTAAAAACAGAAAACTGTTTTTGAAAACTATACCAAACAGGCTCTTAAATTTTGGTATTTAGTTTTTGACCAAAATTAGAATTTGGTCTAATATTTGTCCAGGTGTTGCGTTTGGTCTAAACGTCGTTAACCTAATTAGATTTTGACTTCCGTTTATAAATTATTTATAAATTCATATAAAGTTAAATTATGGAATGAGATTACAAGCACACCCTTCAGTTTATTAACACTTCATCTTATAAACCATATCCAAATTTATGCAAGGACAGAGGACTAGTTCAACTCTATTTCTATCTGGCTCTGGTAGGTACTGATGTTTTATTTGAGGGTTCGAGACAGAGTAGATGATGCCGATTCTGAGTTCAACATGATGGGTTCGAGTTGGATTTGGTTTTGGGTGCTGCTGTGGATGCAAGATGGAGAGGTTATACCGTCTATTCCTTTGATTTAAGATGGAAACATTTTGCTCAAGATAACAACCTCAGTTTCGGAGATGGGTGCATCTTTGAACTCACCGCCCATGACAACAACTGTATGTATTAAGTTCATTGTTGGAATTCTCGATGGTGATATCCCTTCTGAGTTGCTTGATCGCGTCGTGGGTGAGACTATATAACATCCCATTACTATTTATTGGAAGATTCCAAACACCAACCAATTTCGGTTTTTTCAGCTTGAAATATCAACACCCATTCTTCCATCAATAGCAAACAGTACCAGTTCACACCCATACTGCCAATTTCGGTCAACATTCAATCTCTTAATCTTAATACTCAAAACCCAATCATAGTGTCACTAATCCAGCAACAGAACATACCCCAAATCCACTTCGAATTCGAATCCAAGCTAACCCATTCTTCCCTGACTTGGCAGCATCTCATCTGATTTTTCCCTCATGCACCCAATTTCGAAACAGATCCAGACAGCCCTAAATCATCAATTTCTCCAATTTCTCCCACAATTTCTGCTTCAAACACACCTGTTTTGGATACTTGTTCTTCTCAGCTCGCGGTAACTTCAATTCAGTCACCTTAGAACCCAATCTCCGCCTTAAATTCATCTAACTCTCAACCCACAGTATACAGCCACCTCTCGTCGGGCGGAAGAAGATTTGAAGAGAAAGAGTTAGAGTTAGGGTAATGAGTGTCTATAGGAAAGTGAAGGGTAAGATGGTAAACTCTACTAAAAATATAATTCTTTTTATTTTCTATTTTTTCTTTAATTAATTTCTAAACAGAAGTTAATATCTAACTTGGTCAACGTGGGTCTTTAGACCAAACAAAAGACTGGACAAATGTTAGACCAAACCCAGATTTTGGTCAAAACCTGAGTACCAAAAATCAAATAACCCTAAAATAAATTGGATGGGAGAAACTCAAAAAAAAATAAAAAATGATAAAGAATTTGCAAAAGAAGAAAACTTAATGGAACTGAAATATGGATGTTTTTCAAGTTTTTTTCTTAATCTAAAACAAAACGAAAGAGTCAAACTCTTCGATACTGTTTAATGCCCCAGTGGATATTAAACAGTCTCTAAGAGTTTGATTTATCTTTTATGTTCAGTTTAGATGGAAGAAAAAACTTGAAAAAAATACGTATTTTGAAGGAAGGTCAAGAATATCATATCAGTTTTGTTAAAATTTCTTCTTTTACAAAGTTTTTACCAATTTCTTCTCTTTCGGTTTCCTCCCATCCAACTTTGTTAGTAACACCATCAACTACATTCTCTATTGGAACTTGAACGTTTTATACCCTCCTCCTTTTTTCATTACACTGATAGGTCATTTGGTTATCTTCATAACAAAAAAAAACAAAAACTAACCTTAAATTCCGTTATGCGAAAATGGATTCGATCAATTGCGGATAAAAATTTGATTGACCGCTTGAAGTTTACAGATTCAAATTAAAATGAAAACAATTTCAGACTAAAATGAAATCAATTTAATACCAACAAACTCCACAGTTATCACCCACACTACCAATGACTACGCCTTCTAAAAATTGAACACATAAATTTTCATTAAAAAAAACACACAACTGTGTGACTTGGGCGATACAAACTAGAAGATATCAGAAAGAAGAAGCTATACATGGTGCGACAGCAAAGCACCCCAAAATATAACGGTGTGAAATAGCCCGTGCCGGTACGGCAAGGGTGATTCCCTAGTAATAGATGGAACACGCTTCTTCCCTTGTTTTTAAAGTCACGTGTACGAGAAGATCATAAAGAATTGAAAGGAGGTGGAATACATTGTTCAGCGTTGAAAGTTTTCCTAATGCCCAAGGCAGGCTTAACAAATGTAGCTGAATATGAAAGAGTATTTATGTTATGGTTATTGGGTCATGCATTCTTTCCTAACTCACCACTATTTCTCACGTTGGTTGACTTGAAGCGTTACAAGATCTTCATAGTGCACCATATCATGATTGGGGGTCTACGATTTTAGTAGAAATGTACCACGACCTCAATGCAACATCCATAGATGTAACCAACTTCACTGATTTCTGGGCATCATATAAGTAAATATGGGTTATTTAACGTATGGTACCCAACAAATGACGGACACCTAAATTTTGTACTCAACATTTCAAATATTAAGGGATGCATGGCCTAGACCAAGCGTTGACTGTGAATGTCACTGTTTGACATTCTTTAGGACACCGCCCTATTCATGCAACACCCCCCGTTGAATTCAGAACCAAATAATGTGACAAACTACAATACCATAAAATTAATAGTTGATATAAAAGTCTCAAAAGCAATGCTTTTTCTGCCGGCTCATAATGGATCCCATAAAAGAAAGAAAAGAAGAAACAATCCCAAATCCAAGAGAAATCCACAAACTGGGGTATGGAGGAAACTTGAAACTCTCTCAATTAATTCTGTTTGTGAGTTGGCAGACATGGAGATCGATTGTATCCCGACTATCAAGCTTTGTATGGATGATGTGTCAGAGGTTGATGATCCAGTACCTGATTCTACCTGTATACTTGAACCTATCCGTATCAATTCAACACCAACCGTTAACCACAAAACTATCTATACAACCAAAAAACCCATCCCTTCAATCAAAAAAAAAATAAACATCAAACTATTTTCTTTCATTGATCATTTTTCAAGATCAGTTTGCATCCTAATCACTTTACCATCGAATCATAAAGCAACTATCTCAACACCTTATAACCACCCATCCTAAACAATCCTCTAACTCAGAAAATCAACCATTGTCCAAATCGAAACTTCTACCAGTTCGGTTTATCCAACCTAATAATTATATGAACCTCGGTATACCTAATTGTATCCTTGATGAAGTATCCAGATTTTTTCAGTTTGGGACTAAGATGAGATTTACTTTCTAGGTGATGCCTAACCATTCCTAGAGATTTTTTCTCTCCAAGATATCCTTAGAAGGTCCATTGTTAAAACATGATCAGTGCAAATTGTTGGGTCCATCTACTATTGAAGAAGACTTTGTTGTACAAACTTTGATTGACCTGGAAGAGACACAAAGAGTTTCTACTCATGAACCTAAAAGAAGATATCAACCACTTAATGGACTGGCAAAATATATTCATGGTAACCTTGGACTGTGATGTATTCTCTGTTTCATCCTCTTCATGAACAGCTACTTATCCACCTGGTTTCGATCCCATAGAGGAGGATTCTGTGGATGATGCTAGTTCTGCAGACCATTGTGTCACTCCTAAATGGCTAACTTCAGAATGTAGAAGACTGGACATATCTGTTAAGGATATTGGTAAACTAGGTGCTAAGACTAGAAGAGTCGCCAAAAATCTGGTTGTTAGTGGTAATAAATGAGTTTACAAATCCTCTATTGGGTCTGTGTAACATAAACAGAAGAACCACTGTGAATAAATGATTCATCTTATCATCTTGCATGAGACTAAAATGATTCACTTCTCAATATATGATATCAACCAGATTTGTGGGAGATCTAATTATGGGTGGACCTATCAACAGTCAGCTGGTGCTTCTGGTGTAATGGTGATCTTATGGAATAAATATTTTCTGGACGTCAAAGACTCACTGGTGGGTGATTTTATCTATCAATTGAATCAATAAAATGGGATGACTTTGAATAGGTCCTCACCAATGTTTATGGCCAAAAAAACCTCATGAAGGGGATGTTTTCCGGGAGGAGTTGCACAATATTTATAGTCTTTGGGACCTTAATTCCTTGGTGCTTGGGAGGAGATTTTAATGTCACTACTAAGTGTGATGAAAAAATAGGTTGTTCTAAGATCAGTAAAAGCATGGAAAACTTCCGTAAGTTTATAAATTAAAATGATCTTACTGACCTCCCTCTCAAAGGAGATAGATACACTTGGTCTAATGGTTAATTCAACCATGTCATGTCTAGAATTGACAGATTCCTCGTATCCCATTTTTTGAAACCCAAGTCCTTTTTGTTTCTCAACTAGCAAAAGCCAGATCTACCTCAGATCACATACCTATCCTCGTAAACATTTCTGATCCTTCTTAGGGACCTAGTCCTTTCAAGTTTGAAATTATGTGGTTCATGGAAAATGAATTCATTGAGTTGTTGGAAGAATGGTGGTCATCTTTTTTTTTGGAGGTAATCCCAGTACTATATTATGGTGCAAGCTCAAGGCTCCAAAGGACAAACTAAGGGAATGTAATACTTTTAGTCACACCAACACAAAGCTGAAGAAAATTTTGTCAGAAATACAATATCTTGACAATATTGCTGAGGATATTTTGTTGTCTGACACACAAGTTTAAGATAAGTTGAAGTTTATGAAGGAATTTGAGCACGTTACTCAAATGGAGGGTATCATGAAAGATCAAATCAAACAATAAGTGGCTAAATGAAAGAGATAGGAATACTTCTTGGTTCATCAGACAAGCATCTGCAAGAAGAAGATATAACAGGATTATACAGCTCTACATTGATGGCACTTTGGTCACTGATAGATTCAAGTTACAGAGACATATTGCAAGTTTTTTTGAAAATCTTTTCGAAAAAGAAGAGGTAATACGACATGTACTTGAAGGCATTGAGTTTGATAGTATCAGTTCCATGGAAGATGATATACTTGATGCCAATTTCACAGAAGCTGAGGTATTGCAGGCTCTACAAGATTTAGGGAAAGACAAATCTCCAGGATCAGATAGCTTTTCTATTATGTTTTTCCAAAGATGTTGGATTTTTATCAATGGTGATATCACGAGCACTATCAATAAACTCTATGATAAGAGATGTATTGATACTAGACACAATACTACTTTTATCACTCGTGTACCTAAAAAAGACCATATTGAGATTATTAAGGATTATATACCTATATGTCATCTTACAAGTGTCTACAAGATTTTGGCCAAAGTATTAGCTACCAGACTGAAGCTTGTCATGATTAATCTCATATCTCAAGTTCAATGTGCTTACATTGAGGGTAGAAAAATCATTGATGGTATCTTCATAGCTAATGAGTTGGTGGATTCAAGATTAAAATCTAGCAAACCTGAAGTAATTTTCAAGATTGATTTAGAGAAGGCATTTGATATAATCTATTGGAGTTATTTGGAGTATATGATGCAGAAAATGGGATTTAATAGGAGGTGATGTAACTGGATCAGATTTTTTTATTCTACAACCACTCTCTCGGTCTTGGTCAATGGCTCTGCTTTTGGTTTCTTTAACAGTTCAAGGGGGTTAGGTACGGTTTCCCCTTATCTCCCCTGTTAGTCAACTTTGCAATGGAAGGCTTTTCGAGATACATTGATAGGTATGCAAACTCTAACTTTTTTAACGTTTGTCAGTGGTTGAAAATGGTATTATGGTTAATCACTTGCATTATGCAGATGATACTATTTTCTTTGTTGATAACAAAAAAGAGGAGCTTACAAACCTTTTCTTCATTCTTCAATATTTTTAATATATTGCATGTTTGAAAGTAAATACAGACAAGACAAGACAAGACAAGACAAGACTAATTATAATTGGTAATGTGCCTCTTATTAATTAGTGAATGGGTTGCAGAGTTGGATTGCGTAACAGATTCACTACTATTTTTGTATCTGGATATGCCTGAGGGTGCAAAAGTTACTTCCAATATATTTGGGTTCCCATTATAGAAAGATTCGATGCAAGACTATGTATTTGGAGTTAATATTCACTCACTAAAGAAGGTAAACCGACTCTTCTCAAATGCATCCTCACATCACCGCCAATTTATTACTTTTCTTTGTTTAATCTCCAATCTCTGTTATTAAGATTCTTGAAAAGAAAATGAGAAATCTCTTACGGGATCACAAGGTTGGTATCACTTATTCTTATTTGATCAAGTGGAATATTGTATATGCAAGTAAAGAGAGAGGGGGTCTTGGTGTGCTGAACTTGAAGTTGATGAATCAAGTTTTACTGGCCAAATGGTGCTGAAGTGATGCGTGTCGCAGCTACAATCAAATTAATGAAGATATTTCCCACAAATTAACTAATAGTATAACGGTAGTAAGGATCGTTCCCACAGCGAGCTGTTTAATTGTTAGGTTATTTGTATCAGCAAATAACAAAAAGGGGGTTGTTTGATTAAAGTAAATAAAAAGATAATAATAAAAGAAAGAGATGGTCAAGGAATCTTTCGTCGTTACCAAGAATTAACAGGAACAGAATACTTATCTATGTTCCGTTAGAACCATTCATCACCAACCGTAGAATATCATGTACACTTAGCTATCCCAAAATCTCCATGTATCACCGGATAACAGGTACGCTTGGTCAGAAGATTATATCCAATTGAATCTCCTTGAGATACGCTTACAAGGTGTAACTCAATCTAACACTTTAGGATTTGTGAATTTAGGTTTAATCACAACAATTAAACTCAATATGATCGGTTCAGTTACTGGTGTTGTCTCCAGACACGATTGCTTTATGGAATCCATATGCAAGGTCTGATGTTATCTACTTGTGTAGGAGATGATCGACAATTATGGATCGCTCAACTCTCTACTAGAAATAGAATGATCATAGACTAATCTAGTTGTGCACCCAAACCAACCTAAGAATCAATCATAAACCCTAGATATAGTGAAAACAAGCGATGATAATTAAAACTTCAAATAGATTGTATTATTAATAAAGCTTCACGCTTAGAACATTGAATTCATCCCTAATCAATAAAGTATTTAGCTACTCATATTACAAAGAAGATGAATAATGGTAGTTTCCCCATAAAGGGGTAAACCCTAGGTTTAATATGTAGAAGTTATGATATGAGATTTAGATACTGATACCTTATTTGCAAGACCTAATACCTATTTATATAGGTTTAAAATGCATGCTTGACCTCCAATTATCTTATTCGGTTCCGAAAACCGACCTAAAAAGTAATAAAAAAATGAGTTTGTGAACTTTGGCCTTCATGGTACACGTACCAGGTACGTGTACACTCATTTAAAAATTATCCAGGAAATTTTTATTATTTGTACCAGGTAAACATACCCCTACATTTCACGAAATTCAGAGTTACGATGGTACACGTACCCAGTACGCGTATCTTCATGTCTTTTGTATTCGATAAATTTGTTTTGCCAATAACTTCTTCGTCCGAACTCGGAATGACCTCATTCTTTTTTCATTATATTTGTAAATAAATTATCTTCAAGATGGTGAAAAAAATCTCATATTTGTATGAGTTAAGCTTGGCCTTTGTCCTGTCTCTTGATTTTGAGCACTTTTGCTCCATTTCTTGTCACTTCTTCCACTTATCTTCGACTTGGGCACTTTGATACTTGCAATAGTTCTCCTCTTAGCTCTTTTTAGAACTTTGTAGCTCATTTCTATATAACTAACCTAATAAAAACAAATAAGAGAAAACAAAAGTGATAACAAGAATACATGCAAGAATTATAGCTAAAATAAGTATGGAGTGGACACTAAAATCATATGAATTATGCACTTATCATGCATTTTTGAGATAGAAAAAAATCATTTATGGTATAAGCTTATAGTGGAAAATACTGCTGCAACTTATTACGTTGGGTCCCTGGTCAAATCAACTCCCCTTGTGGAGTTTCATGTTGGAGAACTATCTCAAATGATGGTACTCTTATCTATGAAAATTCTAAGTTAAGTCTTCATTCTGGGAGTCTCGTATGATTTGGCATGATAACTGGATTGGCAACATCTGTCTGGCTACCTCCTTTACTTCCACTTACAAGTTAGATAGACTATAATCTAGCAGTATCGATGATCACATTACACCAGGCGGCTCTTGGATTTTAGATTTAAAAAAAATATTATCTAACACAAAAGCCAAACAGTTTGTTAGTTTGCTGAATTTTTATCCATTATTGGCTCAAATCCACCTGCAAGAGATAATCTACCTGACACAAGAAGATGGGCCCTTGACTCTACTGGCATTTTTTTCAGTCAAATCACTGTATGATCTTATGATTTCTAATGAAGGGGTGCAATATAACAAGTTTATCTGGAAGGCTGAAGTACCTCCTAAAATAAACTTTCTAGTTTGGTGTGCAATACATATAGAAAGCTCAACTCACTGGACAAGTTGCAAAATAAGGGAATCGACATTTACAGTTCGTGCATTCTTTGTGGGAACAACTCTGAATCACAAGATCATATATTACTTTACTATAAGGTTTCTCAAAACATATGGTCAATTATCACCCCTGTAAATCATTGGGCGTGGGGCTTCCCTGAGACAATGCTCTATTTTGCTCATACATGGCCACTAAATACACCTTTAGCATCAGGACATATTGTTTGGGACTTGATACTGTCTGCTGTGATTTGGGTGTTATAGAGGGAAATAAATTGCCCCACTTTTATATAAAAATACGGTTTCAAGACAGATAAGGATCTTGCCACTGATGCTAAAACTCTTGTTCTAATTTGGACTACTGCCTTTGGGAAGAGGGTTTCTTTTATACTGTAAATAACTGAGAGACTGTTTTTTCCTAATAGGTCATTTTTTTAGTCACAACCTCTGCAGTGCATTAATTTACTTTAGATTCAGCTATCTCCAAGGTTTTTAGGCTCCCAATATAGAAACCTCAGCAACAAAACTTGTTAATAAAGCTATCTTCTCTGTATTTTACCAATTTTGGATTTGGTTTCATCCTTTTTATATCACCGAGGCATACAAATAACATCTCTCATGTGGATTAAACATTCACACATAAAACATGACAGCTACTACAACAACATTATTATTTTTTGTCAAACCACCACAACCGGATATGTTGATAAAAAAAATAGAGGGTATAAGAAGATGATACCATCCTAGCCATACAAGAGAGATACAAGAATGCATCAGAGAACATATTCTACCACTAGACAAAAAATTCAGAACTAAAATAAAACCAAAGAAACAAAAAATTAAAATATAGTGCAGACTTATACTGCAACCGCAATAAAAATCATTGCGAAATAGAATAAACAGACTGAATACCAGTTTTTCATAACATCCGGATAGCTCAGCGACTTGAATTCTTTTTCCATCAATGACAAGGAATAAATATAATAGGTAGCATTTTTAGTCACAATCTCTACAGTGCTTTAGTGAAAAATATTTTGATCTTGCACTGCTAGACCGAAGATGATCTAGCAGTTTTACTACCGTTGGATCTATCATGTGAGAAATAAATATGACGTTTTCATAATCTTTAACGAATATTTTGGAATTTCTTTTTACCAAATGTCTGGTATGTTCTTCTCTACTTCTTCATTTTCGATGTTACCAATTTTATGAAAAAAACCGGAGAAATTGCTAGAAAAATGGTTATAATATGTATCCTATGCTAGAAAAATGGTTATAATATGTATCCTATGTTATTGTTGATT
This sequence comes from Papaver somniferum, assembly GCF_003573695.1. NCBI lineage: Eukaryota > Viridiplantae > Streptophyta > Magnoliopsida > Ranunculales > Papaveraceae > Papaver > Papaver somniferum. The sequence continues at coordinate 13,583,303 of NC_039365.1, read as the reverse complement.
GAAGAAATGCTTGAACTATATTCTTTTTTCGTAGAGAAACCTCTTTTGAATTTAGTTCGTTTTCGCACCTTCTTCTTCTTCATCGTATTTCATCCATCATGATCAACACCAGAATAAGATTGTTATAACTCCCAAGAGAAAAACAATGGCTATCTTTGTTGTTGTCATCTTATACTGCAACAACATTAACACCAAAGGATATATATATTGCTTAATTACATGAGAGTTACGAACAACATTACTGGTAATTGGTAATATTATTGAGGGACAATTTGGTATTTTAGAAAGAAAAAAAAAGTTCAAAAATATAAACTTAGGTGGACTATGAATATCCTACACAGTTTTTATCATATCTCCATGAGATCTGCCGGTAACGGAACTGCTGGATCAAAGACGATCTAGTACCATGAGATCAAAATATTTTCTTCCTTTAGTTTACTTCACATTCAGTTTTCTCCACCATCTCAAGATTTTTAGGGCTTCCAATATAAAAGTTTCAACAACAGAACTTGTTAATAAAGTTAATTAGCTGCTCTATAATCTAGCAATTTTGAAGGTTTCATCCGTTTTGTATATCATGGAGCATAGAAATTGCATCTTTCATCCAGATTAAACATTCACATACAAGACATATATGGGCCGTGGTATATGAATTCAAGCCCACTCGCAGATTGATGTGGAGTTCCGTGTAACATGTCTTGCGGCTGTTAAATGAATGTTCCGCACAAGCATCATAAAAATCACGAAATGTGACCGAATGATGTGGATTTATCATATTATGGCACAGTGATGCCGTGTGCGACGCAGATTTAGTCATGAATCCTGTATTAGAAGTAAAAGTGACAGACTTTTCTCTATTTGTTTCATAGTGTGAAAATTGAACGTGCAGTTAATTTTCAAATTCTTTTTTAGGCAATATCCATTACCCAAATTGTCAAACCTTCACGGCTTTAATACTGGATGATGTTGAAAGAAATCAGTATTGGGCTACCATTCAATCATATCATACTAGTAGGGATATCAATCACGGTCTAAAACGATTAAGTAGGTAGTTTTATTCGCATATTATATTAGTATGGCCTGCTCATTTGCATTGATTGGCACCTACACACAAGTTTAGATGTTATCAGAGTTAGTTTCACGAAAATGATCTAATAATTTGCACGAAAATGTTTTATCAATGCAACATAAAGGATTGGAGCAATGAAACATGCTTCCGATGATATAGGGGACACATTCATTCGGTATCAACAATTTTTATTTCTTCTGTCGACATATCTTCCAAAGTATTTGTGGAGTTTTGGTGAAATTTAACTAATCTTAAATTGGTGTTTTTCTGACGCATAATGATGTCATTTAACCTTATTATAATTCATTTATTTTTAATTTCACTTACAATAAAACTTCGATAAGCTAATGGTGTTGGGAGCAAAGAAAATTATTATTTTAGCAAAATTATTAATTTATCGAATTAAAATTTACCTTATCCAAACCTAATTATGATTAGTGAATTTTATTATTTTAGCGAAATAATTAATTTATCGAAAATTAATTGATCAAAGTTCTACTGTATTTCCTAATTGCACTATTCAATTTGGTGTCATAAGAATGTTATTATCTGCCGATACCATAAGTTTAGGTACGCATATGTGCAAATATTCACGCATCCAAGGATTTGTTTCAAGCAGAGCAAACCTGAAATCACACGATTAAATGTTTTCCAGTGAAAGAAAATGTAGTCGACATTTAACTAACTTTTAAAGTGGTGTAAGTGATACAATAACTAATCAAATCAGATTAGTGAATATATAAACAAAACCAAACTAATTAGATTTGAAGAGAATCCCTGTACTACACACTATCGGCTTAGTTTTTCTTTCTTTTACCAAGTACACACACTATCGGCTTAGTTTTTCTTTCTTTTACCAAGTACAATACCATTTCACTGATTTGTTTCGTGACAGGTAATTTTTTTTAACTTATTCCACATTCTGTTATCTCCACCATCTCAAGATTTCTCAGATTTTCAAACGCTAAAGGTCTCAATAACATACCACGTACATACTGGTAAAGATACAACTTGTTAAAATGGATTTCTGAATTCCCAGGAAAACTGGTTTATTTGTGTTAGCTGCTCTGCTAACTACCAATATTGGCTGAAGGATTAGACTTTTGCATTTGGTTTATCCATTTTTTCTTTTATCTCATCAAGGCATAAGAAAAATGTCCCTCATACAAATAAATCATTCACATATAAGAAATGAAAGATTCATCCACATGGTGAGATATTTTCCACCCTACCTTAATATCGGCTCATTTAAGACCCGAAATGGGACCGGTATTTTGAATTGCTAGTCTGTTCTATGTATGAACGGTGGAATAAAAATGTCAGACCCCGTAAGCTCCTCCTCAAAGTGAAAGTATTCAATAGGCCGGCATACATGAATGACTGGTTTGTATTTAAGAACTGAAGTGATATTGCCACAAGTCAAACCAATTTGGGAGGATAAAAGTCCACATGGTTAGCTAAGATGTGCCTGGTGTCATTTATTTGTCATACTCAAAAAGAATGAGGTTAGGATACCAATCTATTTTGGAGTGCACCAAATTCTATATATTGCATGAATTGAGTGAATCATATTATAGCGGCTCTAGATTTTTGATTTTTGGCTTCCAAAATGACAAAATAAAGAAATAATAATCAACAAAACCTCTTAACCTATTAATTTTGTTAACAACTATCGTATCATCCTCTATTAGTTAATGTTATGATTGATTTACTAAATTAATTATAATTAGTGATTAAGTTAGACTAATTTAGGTTATCCTAATTTATTGTTAGGGTTTGAAAATGTTGGAGCTGTAACAATAAAACTCAAGAAAAATGTTAAAAATTAAAATTTCTGGAAAGCTTAAACACACTCAAAGATAGCAAACAGAGGACAAAGTCACGTGTTCAACACGCTGTCCTTAACACGATAATTAACCGGTACGCCTCAAGAATGAGTGATGCCTATACCCTATGGTCAATTCGTATCCAGGATAAAACTTCCCGTTGCAAGCATTGTTAGCACTACAGTACGTACCCACTCTTACGAACCCAACAACAATTGCACGGAATGAAATAAAAGACCACACAGAGGGAGAAAGACGGAAAGAAAAGGATAGTAGCTCTTATGAACACGAATTGGAATGAAGAACTCAAGGGGTTTTTATAGCAGAGAAGAGAGATGTGTATATAGAGCGCATTCATGAGTGAATCAATTAAAATTAAATTCAAATTAATTCAGAATTTTCCAAACGGTATTAAAACGTTCATGCACATAAATGAAAATATTCTCGCCATAACGTCCATCACATAATATCGACATAAGGAAAAAGCGGAAAGAAATAATGTCGACATTAAGAGAATATTCTCGCCAGGTCAAACGCCTCCCCACAATTAAGAGAAAATTTATTTTCTTTTAAATTCTTTTACGAAATAATTCAAAAGAAATTTTACTAAAAAGATAAGTCTTGGTTGACCCACACCCGAACCCGAGCCCGGCCCGCCCGGCCACTCGACCGGACGGACGGCGGCGTGCGTGCTTCGGTGCGAAGCACTGCGCGTGTGTGAAATATGTGGTTGCACCAACTAGCCCATTTCCTAAGTCCTCTCCCTCTCACAAAAGTGTGTATGACCCAAGGACCACTCTAAGATCAAAAAATTCAATACTTATGGAGAGGTATCATCTTTAGTTTCCCCTGTGTGGGACTAAAGGTTCATCCACAAATAGTGAAAATGAGCTAGTGTCCTTAGTGACCAATAGATCCTAAGTTACAATCCCACCAAGACCAAAAACCAAACATAAATATAAACTCATTTTCTCTAACAATCCCTTACATGAATGAAATACCGATACAAAAATTAGAAAACGGAAAGCGAGAAATACCACTATAGGAAAGAGATGTCCATGAGGTCTTGAACTTTTGCTTAGTGAGAAATTGTCGGAACTACTTGATGGACCACGCGTGAACGCGATGTCTTGAACCACCATCGTTTGGTGTAATCCGCGATAATAACCACGCGTGATATCTCTCTAGGTGCTGTCGAGTTCGTGCCGTTGTGTCCTTTTTGGCTTTGGACAAATCCCATTTCTCAGAATGCTCTAGAGAATCATCTCTATTCTCATAGGAAGCGACCCACTTCCACATTCAGATAGGTGAGTTCCATCAAGAGTGTTTACTGTTACACCCCACTTCAATCTTAAATTGAAACTATATAACTCATTAAGACTTGGTTAAAAGTCATCCTTCACATGCAGTCACACTATCACGTCTACACCATAGGAAAGGGGCAGAGAACGAAATTTTACGATAGTGTTTACCTTGACCCGCCACAAATTAGTCGTCTCATTCAAAACCTTGATCTTGGGATCTCCCGTCAGCAAGGTTGAGTATCCTTCATGGCAAGTTTATTTAATGAACCTAAGCCCCATCCCCCTCGATGCATTACTAACTATCTCTTTGAACAAACCTTTCGTCAAAGGGTCCGCGATATTCTCCTTGTATCTTAACCATTCAATGAAAATAACGCCTGTTGAGAGTAGTTCTTTCAGGGTATCGTATCTTCTACGAATATGTATAGACTTCCCATTATAGTAGTTGTTTTTAGTTTTAGCTATGGCAGCTTGATTATCACAATGTATAGATAAAGCTGGCACAGGCCTATGCCAGAGAGGAATGTCTTCTAAAAAGCATCTTATCCAAGTGGCTTCCTCTCCTGCTATATAACCTATGGTTCGTCGAATGATGCCTACATCCATGCGTATTTATCACATTGGTTTATCATCGGGTTATATAACCTAAAATTCCATATCTTCATAGGGATTATGATACATGTATTTTATGTATACCTTAATTCTGATATAAACTTGATATGCAAGTTAATTGGGAAACAAGATGTGTGGGAACTTTTGGAATATATATCTTCTCTAAGCGGGATTGATTAGCGGGATTTTTGTAATTTTATCGACGGTACAAACATCTCCCCCTCTTAACATCCAACTTGCTGGGGATTAAGAAGTTTGTTTTTTCTTATGCGTCGACCGTCGACGAAGTAACTCGCCCCCAAGTATAAGTTGTCATTTTTGTAGTATAGTGTTTCTCGCCCCAACATTTGCATAAATTTTATAAAGACCCCCCCAATTGTGATAACCTATAATGACATTTGCTCACGTGCTAGGTGAGACTTTTTGTCACGTAGTGGACTTGTGATGCTCGAGAGCTAGTCGAGTCTTGAGTGGAATGTAGTGTGCTTGCGGTTGTGGCAAGGATTTTTTCTCGCAACATAATAAGGCTTTAGCGCTCGTTTTTAGGGAAGGATGTGATGTTGCTTGTGTTGAGTAAGAATCTTTGGACCAACAAAGGGCGTTGGGCTCGTCGTCGAGAAGAGACTTTGTGCTTACATAGGTGCAAGTCTTTATACTCGCGTGGAAGGCAATATTTTATATTTGTGATAAATTAAAACAAGACTTAAGTGCTCACATGCAAAGTGAGGCTTTATGTGCTTACGATGTGATGCAAGGATAAATGTTGAAGGGTCCAAGAAATCATCATCTCAAACTCGATAATGTTGCTATCCACAAACTTCGAACTCGATCATGTTGCTGCTCCAAGTACACATAAAACCTTCTCGAATATAGGAGTTTTTGCCTCCATGTTGTATGGAATTGAAAGACAATTCGAACGAGCCAAAAATCACTTAATTCGGACATAAAAGGAAGAAGCTATTGACGAAACAATATTTTCACGAAGCACGCATACAGTCGTAGACATGGTTCGATAGCTGACATAGCACTACTGACTGGATAAACAGACTTAAGTGGCACCCGAACGGTGTTGACGTGGCGACGCCGCACAAATCATTTGCTGACATGGATGCTGAATTATCAACTATGATGACTGGACCTAGTTGCTGACGTGGCTAAGCTATCGTTGAGGTGTCAGACGCTGACTGGACCTTTTAAGCTAATGTACGTGGTAATTGGTTGGACCCAAATGGTCTGAACCAGGTTAAACTGAACTGAACCAGAATGACTGAACAGGATTGGACCAGGTTGGGCCAAGAGTGAACCAGTTGACTGAACAGGATGTATGGCTTGATCTTGGCTCGTCTCTGAGTGGCTTGAACAACTCGTCTTATTGTGAAATGGATTGGCTCGGCTGCAGTGGATGGATTAGGATTTTCTGGATGAGGAGTCGTACGTGTGGTTGTAGAAGAGAGATGCTTTGGTTACGATGTCTGCAACCTCTAAATCTGTTCGTACTATGACACTTTCCTTCAACAGTTCACAACGTTTTTTTATGTTTGCAACAACTTTGTATGAACCGCTAATTTTTTTTTCCGTTTGCTGATTTTTGCTGGAATCCATACACGATTTCTTCCACACTTTTTCTCAATAGAAAAACACGATTGTTTTACACGAATCCCCTTGATCGGCGCCAGTGTTTGTACCAAAAATTATTTGAGGCAAAAAACACGATTGATACGATGATGATTATGTGAAATTACGGTTCAAAAGCGAATTAAATATAAATAGAGAAGACAAGAATTTAACGTGCTTCGACGAGTGGTGCCTACATCCACGGAGAAATGGAGAGACATATTATTGATGTATGTATTACATTGGTTTCTCATCGGGTTACCTAACCTAGAATTCTATATATTTTTAGGTTTTACATGTGTTTTATATAGTTTATGTATACCCTAATTCTGATATAAACATGATATGCAAGTTACTTGGAAAACAAGACGTGTGGAATCTTCTTTCACGGGCTAAACGAGATTTATTAATGAGTTTTTCATCATTTTATTGACGGTACAAACATATATTAAATTATTTTGGTTTTCTTCTAATATACTATTAAAATGTCATTCTATACGTATGATAAGTGAAAACAACTTACTTTGTGTAACAACAAAAATAGAGGCATATAGCTATATATTAGACTGTTGAAAATAATTTATTTTTTTTAAGAAAAAGAGGTTTCCCTCATATCATAGATAAATAGGATCCATTTTCTCCTTAAAAGGAGTTACGGGTTTCAGTTACGTAGTCATTCCATCTTTGAATGTTCAAATAGATCATTAAAGCACTTAGAGAAGTGTCTTTCCAAGTGTGTTGTACGGCATTTTGAGAAGTGTCTTTGCAAGTGTGCTGTTGAAAATAAAATTACTAAGCTATTAAAATGATCATGCATAAAAATAAAAATACACAAAGATGTTTTAGGATGAATGTTTATGTGATTTGTCTGTCATGTAAATTATGGACTGCACTTCTGTTTTAGCCCACAAGACTGGCAGTGTATATGTCCTTTTTTGTGTCAATCAAGGATTTTATTAAAATAAATCATATGTACATGATAGTTTTTTGTTTTCTGATCGTCAAGGAGAGTTTATTGATCAAAAAATAAGAGGGTTCGATAGGATTGAACCACCCTACAAGAGGATGGCTACAAGGAAAAAAAAAACAAAAAGGAGGTGGTAGGAGCCCAAAAAAGCTTACAAGTTACTTTGATCCATGATAAGCTAGCATAAGATGACGTTTAAATCTAGGCCTTCATCCCACCAATTTTCACTAATTCCAAAGATTAAATTAGTTAAATGGGGAACAACTACATTAATTTTCACCAATTTTCATCTTATTTTTTGTACTTAAAGCTAGTAGTGTCCGTCCACTCATCTTTCCAGAGTGCAAGTATGTGCACCAATACCGGGGTGCACGTTCTCGCTCATCCTATTTGTCCACGTAGCTAGTCTGGTTTCCGGTTTTATCTTCTTTTTTATTATCTTAAAACTAATTATATTTAGAATACGAGAATATACCTATCAATTTAATGTCTTTATTATCTCTCTTCTCACCCAAAAAAAATGAAGAAGAAACCGAAGGTCGACTGAATCTCCACCAAAAGAAATTTCTATCTTTCTTCCAAACCCAGCGACAAATCACTGGAATACTCAAAAAAAGTAATTAGTAATTGAAGCTTAAAGAAGCTATGTTGATCTTAAACTTAATAGACTTGATATACTTGTGAAAAAAAAACCCAACAGTTTTGAATGTACAATTTTGTTCCGGTTACAAGGATTACCCAACAGTTGAGTTTGTAGTTGTATCCATTCATATCTTTTTTTTTTGGAAGTTTTTCGGCCTGGAGTACTCTGTTTGAGAACTAACATTCAGCATCCATTGTCTGAGCTTGAAAAGTTACCTTCAAGTAGTGTGAACACACGGATCAGTGTCATCTGAGTATTCACAAACAATGCGCGCAGACTCATGACAATACAGTAAATAAGCTGCGCCTGAGGGGAATGGATTGGTTATGTCGAATCCTTGACTCAGAGTTCTAATACTCTTCCTCGTCTCATCAACTACAATCATTGTTCTTCGCTCATACAATAAGATAAATAGTGGATGAAGTATAAAACGTACGAACGTGATATACCATAAGTATCGAATTGAACATATAAAGTATAAATGTATAAACATAGACAAAACAATTAACTTATATGATTCTCACTCAGATCTCTGTCTCCGGGATTGGGTTTTTCATTATATGTGTGAGGGTTACCGAAATAGTCGAATGACTTTAAGATCCATATAAGCCTGCGTAGCAGGAGGAACTTCACTTACACTTTACCTCTCTCCCTCCTCCTTTCTTTTTCCCCTCCCTTCACTTGGGAGAGGGTTATTCATAGGGTGGTTACGTGGGGTCCACTTCTGAAGCCCGTTATAACCTTATCTTCTTGTGTCTTGTGCCGCTTACGCAGAGGTCTTCGTGTTCTCGGTTCTCTCTGCGTGTTCCGCATGAATATTCAGTGCTATCTGCGCTTCCTCCACAGGATGACTGACACGTATGTTGTTTGAAGGTATTTAATGCGGGTAGTTGAGATGTCTGTCCGCGGTAGACAGCTGTCCTCTGCCCCTGTCTTGTCTGCGTCAGTATGACTATCCCCATCCGTAGATCTTGGATCTTTTTGTGGATAGGATAAAGTGACTCTTGGGTTATTCTTCGGTGCTTCGCAGTGTTCTAGTGTTTCTGTCTCCTCGATTCTCTACCGTTGGATATGGTGGGTGGTGATGCTATCTTGACAAGGCGCGTCTCTTGGCTGTCCACGTGTGATATCATATCTTGATGCTCTCAGCCGCATGTCCTCCACGTGTGGCTTTGTGGATACGTGGCGGAAGATGAAATGTGTACCTACAATTTGCCCCTTTTCATCCTACTGGGCGGTTAGTCGAAGTGGGGAGAAAAAACGTGTTACTCTCTTCATCTTCTCTTCATTATTTTCCTAGATTTTAGGGCATGTTCCCCACTATTTGCAATAACTTCTTCTTGGGTAGCGGGGCGGTTTTATTTCTCTTTGTATATATATATGAGAAGGGATATGAAAATTCTCTAGTCATAAATTTCATTCCTTCTCTTTCCTCGGAACTTTTATTTTTTGTTCTCTGCTTTTGTTTCCTTGTTATTAATTGTTGTTGCTGCTACTGTTGTTTTCGTCTTTGTTGCTGCTGCTGTTGTCGTTCCTCGAAGCCTTTCTGCTGCTGTTGTTGTTGTTGTTCCACGAAGCTTTCTGCTGCTGCTGCTGTTCGTCGAGGCTTTTTTCACGACCCTGATTTTTCCTTTATAGGTAAGTGGTTCTACTGTGTTTAATTATCTTTTGAAAAAAAATATATTCGTTTTCTGTTGTTGCTATATGTGTTTGTGATGATGAACATATATGTAGATGTGTGTATGATTGCCCCTGTTCGTCATTACAAACAATAGTGATATATTCCTTCGTGCATGCTTGCCCCTGTTTGCTATTTCCCCTTTTTATTTAGGTTTTGTTCTTATTTTCCATCTGGTTCATGATTATGAAGAACTGGACGAAATTGGTTTTTTGATTTTCGTTTTGTCTCCGCGGTAATCTGAAACTTGTTTGTGTACTACGCAGACATGGCTGATCATCCTCGGGTTTCTTATCAAACTCCACCGCCTAGTCCGCATAGATCTCCTCCGCGTAGGGATCCTGATGTTTCTCCGCCTGGTGGAGGTTCGTCTAAATATTCCCAAGGTGATCCCCGCGTTCATAGGGTTTCGTCTTCTTCTGGTCTTCTAAGAGGAGTGAGTCGCATAGAGGGAATACGCAGAAGGAGGACCGGCCAAAAGAGACTCCTGGATCCTGGTATGTTGTTCCTCGTCCCTCAACTAATCCGTGTGATGATCCTAAGAGAACGTGGGATGTCCTACCTCTTCGGTCAGTGGAGCCTCCTTTCGCGTCTCACAGAAATCCTCTACCTCCCCCTCTAGTGTCTCAACCCAAGGGGAGGTCTTCGAAAGAAGTGGTTTCGAAGACTGATGCATCTAAGGTTCATCCTAAGAGAAAAGCTTCCGATAGAAACCCTTCGAAGGATTCTGCGCCTGATCCCGTGGAGGAGGAAAATATTTCTCAGGATATACTCAGCGTCGTTGTTGGGGAGAAGAAGGTGACCTTCAAACATATTGATCTGGAGGTTTTCAAGGAAAAACATGGTCTTCAGCTATTCGATGTTCGTTCTTACGCTGCTGATGATGATATTACTTATGAGATAATATCGACGTATAAGTTTGATGAATTTCATCTGCTGACCATGGTGGGGGCCTTTGAAGCGGGTCTTATGTTGCCTTTGTACAAGTCTGGGGATTCTTTTTATTATGATGTGCTGGCTGGTCGAGAGGGTTCTTCGAAGAACACACACTGTCGTTCTATTTCCCAACTTCATGGGAATTATCTTCGTGCATTGAGGGAGTGTTATCTTCGGAGAAAAGGAGTGACGATGATGACTCTTTATGTTCCCAATCCTGAGGAAAGGGAGTGGTATACGCCTGAGAATTTTAACAAGTCTTTCGGTGACTATGTTAATAGTAGTAATCGTAAACCGTGGAGTGTGAGTCTTCGGAATATTTCTGCTCCTCGTGGTGAGATCCGCCTTCTGAGTGAAGTAAGTGGTGCTAAGGTGAAGTACGTCCCGGGTACAGAGAATTCTACTAAAAAACTGGTGTTTCCTACTCGTGAGCAGATCAAGCGTGATCATGACTATGAATGACACGCAACTGTTATTGAGGTCGTTGGTCCCTGGGCTTGGGGGTGGGTTCCAGGTCCACAGGGATGGCGTCCTACCGCAGATATCCAGATACGTACGACTCCTCCCGCTTATTATGTGAATTTCCGTCCTTGGCATTTGAATTTTGAGGGCATGAATTTCCAATATGGCCTCGATGTTGTTGATGGAGATGACGAAGAGAGTTCCGATGCAGATCTTCAGGCGAAGAATGCTGCGGTTGTCAAGGTAAGATTATCATGTGCCTTGTCCTTTAGTTGAGGCAGTTTTAATTCTTTTCAAAGTCATGGATTTTTATTCTTGTGCCTTGTCTTTTTTAGGCGACGAAGAAGAGGATGATAAATCCCAAGCAGTCCACCACCGCAACAATCGAGGAGGCGGAGGTTTATGAAGAAATTAACAGTCCTGTTATTGAGATTGGAGAGGATGAAGATGTGTCTGATATAGAAGAGCGTACTGATACATCCCCTCCAGGTCATGATGATGAAGAATTTGTTGAAGGGAATACTACCGCTGGTGGCATCGGTATTGGTGGTGAAATTAATCCCGCGGGTTGTCATGATGCTGGTGCCGAAGCTAATCCTGTGGGTTGCAGTGATGCTTGTGATGATAGAACTGGCCTTGGTGATGAGGGTGTTGGTGATGAAGTTCCTGCTATGTCTCAGGAGTTTTCCTTTGGTCGGATTTATTCTGCGGAGGATGGTTTTGACATAAACGCTGCCCTGAGCCTGGCTTCTGAGTTCAACCTGCTTTCCCCCAACGATGATTGGGATGTTCTTGGTAATTCTAACAAGGTGGACGGAAAGGGAAAGGGAGTAGTGGATGCTAGTGATGTTCCGGAGGGGAGCGGTGCTAGAGACCTTCCAGATTTGGACGGGGGAGTAGCCTCGAACTCTTCGGGTGCTAAATTCACGGACATGGGTAAGGCCTCGGTTGGGTCTTCTGGAGATGATTTTCCTCAGTCACTGATCCTTGAGGGTGATGATTCCATATTAGCTTGGTTTAATAAGAAGAACTTGATGTTCGTACCCAATCCAGCTCATGTAGTGGAGGGTGAGAAGAAATCTGATGCCTATACCCGTAAGATTATGCAATTGTCTCCCGAGGACCAGGTTGTAGAAGCGTGGGATAAGAATCTTCGGGCCTCGGAAGCTGCTCTAGTAGTCGACGCTCGATCGATTGTTGCTGATATGATGGCGTTGGCTGATGGGTATCAGTATGGATTTCCCCAGCAGCGGATGTTAGAGGTGACTTTTCTTATCATTTCGCCTGATATCAATTTTTAGAAATTTTTAGAGTCAAGGTGTTCTAATCCTCTGATTCGCAGATGATGAGGAATGAGCATTGCAATCACATGTTGTACCAGTTTTTTAAGGCTAAATCCCTTAAGTTGGAGGCTAAGCTTCATCTTCGGGAAGAGAAGCTTACTGCGGCTGAGACTGTTATCGCTGATAGGGATAGGGAGATATGTGAGTTGAAGAGTCTCCTCAAGGCTAAGGAGCAACAAGGCAAAGAGGAGGAGAAGCTTCGTATGGATCTTGCTATGGTTCGTAGTGAGTTGGAGGAGGCCAAGAAGAATTCTTCGGCTGTTACAGGTTTGATTATCTGTTCTCTTCCTTGTTGTTGTCTTTTACCGTAATTAGTGTTCTGTCTGAGTCTCCCTCCCCCACCCTATCTTCAGTGGGTGGAGTTCCTGAGTTAGTATGGCTTCGGAAAGAGCGGCAGCGTCAGAAATCTCGCATCGCAGAGTTGGTAGAGAAGATAAAGAGCGAGGCTTATAAGTGGAATGCTCGTGCCGATGAACATAATGCTCTGGCAGAGAAGTGGCGGGTCAGACGAGTCCAAATGATTGATTTGCAGAACCAATATAACAATGATCGTCGCTTGTTTGATGGAACGTTGTTGTGAACGCGTGATAATCTTCGTGAATCCCGAGAACATGTCTCATCAGTAGAAGCTAAAATCAATATCTTAGAAGAAGAATTGCGTCAAGATCGTTCTTCTCAGTCTTATGATGTTAAAGATTACCTTCAGCGTCTTGCTAGGGAGAGAGATGACGCTAGGGATGAGGCTGGTGCTCTTAGCAAAGCTTTAGCTGCGTCTAGGGCTGATGTGGTACGCCAAGCTGAGGCTGAGAGGAATCTTGAAGTAAATATGTATCGGCTCAACAAGGGTCTGGAGGGTTTAAACAATGAGGTAAATCATCTTCGTCACTTGGATTCAATGAAACAGGTAGAATTAGATGCGAGTCAGTACGCCCTTTCAACCCTTCAAGCGGATTATAAGAAGTTGTCAGATGAGTATGGTTTTCTTGGTGAAGCCCGTGATGCTGCTTTTAACGAATATGAAATAGCTTCGGCGAGAGTCGAAGGTATATTCTTATATTATCGAGTGTGATTTTGCAATTTCCTGGACCTAACCATCTGCGTTTTTCTTTTCCTTGCAGAGCTCCAGGACAACTTCGCACTACAAATGAAGAGCTTGCGGAGGCTCAATCTCAATTAGTGCATCAGGAAAGTCAGATTAATTATCATAAATGTTTAGCTACTTCAAGGGACGAGGCTTCCCAAGCCGCTTCGAAGGAAGTGAGTCTCCTTTCCTCGTTGTTGTGAAAGGCTGAGATGATGAATAATGTTATTGCGTACAAGGCTCGGTGTCAACTAGTGGAAGAGACTAACAAAATTCTGGATAACATTGAGTATGATCTGAAGACCGAGCATGGCCTTATCAGAGCTATCCGCGCCGTGAGAAACCCCCCCCCTACATCTGGTTCTTCAGGCCCTTCCTCGGGTGGGAGCGTACCTTCAACGCAGAAGGGGAAGATTGCTAAACCTGCTGGTGGGGTTGAACCATCCAAGTAGATTTTTGTAGAGAGTTGATCTTTGTTGATTATGAGGCTTCGTGAGATTCCTTTTGTATTTTCTTGTTTCCGCGTACATTGCCAAGCCTGTAATCAACTTTTAATGAATTGATATTGTTATGGTTAATTTGGAATATAACTGACTGTAATCAGGGATAGTGAAGTGTTTGGGTGCGAACCCGAAGATATGTGTATCTTCGTGAACGTCTTGAGACCTGTCACCCCCTGGCTAATCCTGGGCAGAGGATTCCCAGACGGTGGGGGTCGGGGCAGCGTTCTAGGATATGAGTTGTTTGGAATGTACGTTCATTCCGTCGACCCGCTGCCATAAGTGTAAGTGAAGTGTTTGAGTGCGAACCCGAAGATATGTGTATCTTCGTGAACGTCTTGAGACCTGTCACCCCCTGGCTAATCCTGGGCCAGAGGATTCCCAGACGGTGGGGGTCGGGGCAGCGTTCTAGGATATGAGTTGTTTGGAATGTACGTTCATTCCGTCAACCCGCTGCCATAAGATTGGTTGGGTATCTCTTTCTGCTGGATGCCTTCCCCATGGTCCTACACTTATAGACGCTGATAGGGGAGTCCCGAGAGATTGTAGGTGACTACTTTCCCCAAGTAAAATAGAACAACAATTAACACCAGTGTTTACGTGGTTCGACAGCAGAGTGTCTACGTCCACGGGTGAAAGAGGGTTAAAGTGTCTATTCAGTTTGTTGAGTTACATTTAGAAGAATTCCATTGATGGAACCTCTGAGGTAGAAATAGTAAAAAACAGGAGGATGAAGTATTGACGCGGAGGCTGTATTTACAGGTGTAGGGTTCTCGTGAGGTGTTATATTTACACGCAGTCGTCTTGTTACTATGTTCCTCCATGTATTGACTATTTTTTGTTAAAAGTTTGCTTGATTTTTAGGTTGAGTTTTTTTATTCCTCTCTCAGAGATAGAAACATGTCGATCGCAAGCGTCGTTTTCTTCTTCTGGTGCTCTTCACGTAGATGCAGGTCTACGTTGCCCTCTACGGGTAGTATGGATTGAGATATTTTGCATTCCATGGGTGTTTGAGGATCTCCCCTTTTAGGTTGCGCAGATAATAAGACCCATTTCCTACAACATCATGTATGACGAAGGGTCCCCCCCATGTTGGTGCTAATTTTCCCCACTTCTTTTCTCGTTGGTATTGGGGAATGGTCCTCAGCACATACTGCCCTTCTACGAAATTTCTAAGCTTAACCCTCTTATTATACTCCCTTGCTAGTTTCCTTTGATAGTTTTCCATTTTTTGTAGTGTTGCCTCCCTCCTCTCTTCTAGATCATCCAACCTTTCCAACATCATGTCCGCTGTGAGGTTCTTTTCCCATGCTTCGGTTTTCGTAGTTGACATGATTATTTCTGTTGGGATAATAGCTTCGGCTCCATAGGTGAGTAAGATGGGGATTCTCCCATAGTTGATCTTCGAGTTGTCCTATAAGCCCACAAAACGTTGTGTAGTTTCTCACACCAACGCTTCTTGTATTCGTCCAACTGCTTTTTGAGGATGAGCGTGAGGGTTTTGTTTGTGGATTCTGCCTGACCATTGCTTTGAGGGTAAATTGGTGTTGACTTGTTCTTTCGAATTTTGAAAGTATCGAAGAATCAGTCGATATTTTTTCCCTGGAATTGCTTTCCATTGTCATATACAATCTCAGCTGGTATGCCAAACCTGCAAATGATGTTTTGAAAAATGAATGTGAAGACATCTGTGTCTCGAATCCTTGTCAGGGCTTTAGCCTCTACCCATTTGCTGAAATAGTCCGTGACCACTATCAAGAATTTTCTCTTCCCTGATCCTTCGATTAGGGGACCCACGATGTCTATGCCCCATTTTGAGAATGGCCAAGGGCTGTATACTGGGTTTAACATTGTTGCGGGTGCGTGGATTTTTTTGGCGAAACGCTGGCATTCTTCGCATCTTCGTGACATTCTTGCAGCGTCTCGTATCATTGTTGGCCAGTAATATCCTTGAGTCTTTTCCTTATCTGCTAGGGATCTCATTCCGCTGTGATTACCTGCGTCACCGCGGTGTATGTCTTTCAGAATCAAATGTCCTTCGGATATGGATATGCAACGTAATAATGGTCCGAGAAAAGATTTTTTGTATAAAATTTCTTTTCTCAGATCATATCTTCCTGCCTTTTACTGTATTTTTCTGGCTTTCTTTACATCCGAGGGTAAAATTCTTTCTTTTAGGAAAAGATGAATCTCATATCTTCAATCTTCTTCTTTGCTGAAGTCTTCATCTTGATCTGCCTTAGCCGTGATGTCGTCTTCTTGGAAATCATCCGCGATGAATTCTCCCACGTCATCATCTGCAATATCTTCTTTTGCGTGGTTCCTCTGCTGTGCAGCGCAGAGTTCATGAATATCAATTGAAGGCTCGTAAATCCTGGTTACTTTGATTTCTTTGACGTCCTCGTTTTTGAGAATCGATGATATGTAGGCCAGGGCATCCGCGTGCCTGAGTTCCTTCCTTGCCAGGTGTCGGAATTTGATGTTTGGGATTTGTGATGCCAGTGTTTGTACCAATTCCATGTATGCTGACAATGTTCTGTCATAAACATTATATTGCAACCTTATTTGTCGGATGACTAGATGTGAATCGCTTGTCAGACGCACATCAGTTATGCCCATTTATATTATCAACTGAAGGGCATGCACCACTGCTTCATATTCAACTATGTTGTTGGTATGCCCCTTGAATTCTAACCTGAAAGCATGTATGATCCTGTATCCTGTTGGGGTGGTGATTACGATGCCTATCCTCGCCCCTTCTTTATTTTTCGATCCGTCTACGAAGACTTCCCATTGCCTAGGATTTTTTGGTTCCAAGATGTCTACAGGGTCTTTACCTTCGTCCTTCTCTGGTAGTCAAGCTGCATTTCGTCCTTCGATGATGACTTCTTCGCAGTTATCCAATGGCAAGTCTGCTAGGAAATCTGCTAATACTTGTGACTTCTGAGAGTGTTGTAGTTCGTGGATGATATTGAATTGATCTAGGTAAGTATTCCATTTTGTAATTCTGCCTACTTTTCCTGCGTTTTTAAGGACTGCTTCTAGCGGAGCTTTGCATGGGACACAGACGTAGTGAGTCAAAAAGTAAGTTCTGAGTTTCAGGGTTGCCCATACTAACGCCAAGATGAGCTGCTCGATCTTCGTGTAGTTTCTTTCTGCTGCGTTCAGAGTCTTGCTGATGTAATAGATGGGCTGCTCTATCTTCGTGTTGGTTTTAACCAATACTGCGCTGACTGCATCAAGTGTTGTTGCTATGTATAGTGCCAACACTTCATCAGGGTCTGGTTTTTGTAATATAGGGATCTCAGCCAGGTGTTCTTTGATATTCCGAAAAGCTTCCTCGCACTCTGCCGTCCATTCGAATTTTCTTCCTTTTTTGAGAATGTTAAAAAAGTGCTTACATCTGTCCGAGGACCTGGATATGAACCTACCCAGCGCAGCCAGCGAACCATTGAGTTTCTGAACCTCTTTTAAATTCTTTGGGGATGGCATTCTTACGATGGCTTCAATTTTAGCGGGATCGACTTCAATGCCCCTTTTCGTCACCAAATATCCGAGGAACTTTCCGGAAGTGACACCAAAAGTGCACTTCTCTAGGTTTACCTTCATGTTGTGCACTCTCATTGCTTGGAAAATATCTTTTAGGTTTTGGTGATGATCTTTACGCAGCTTGCTTTTAACGAGCATATCATCCACATATACTTCCAGCGTACTTCCAGTCCATGGTTTGAAAATTGCATCCACCATTCTTTGGTAGGTTTCCCCTGCATTTTGCAATCCAAAGGGAATTCTTACATAGCAATAGAGGTCGTGTGGTGTATAGAATATTGTATGTTGTTGATCTTCTTCTGCTAGGAATAATTGATTGTATCCAGAGTATCCATCCATGAATGACATTTCTTCGTATCCTTCAACTTCCTCAACAAGTTGGTCAATGCTTGGCAGTGGGTAGCTATCTTTAGGGCAAGCCTTATTGAGGTTGGTGAAGTCGATGCATATCCTTACTCCGCCATTTTTCTTCGGTACGATGACCATGTTAGAGATCCATGTTGGGTACTTAACTTCTTTGATGAATCCCGCGTCCAGTAGTTTGCGGAGTTCCACTTCAACTGCTCGATGGTATTCTGGAGCTACTTTGCGCACCTTCTGTCTAAAGGGGGGGGGGGGTACCTGGTTTTATTCGAAGTTCGTGATGAACTAACTTTGGGTCAATTCCCGGCATGTCCCCTAATTTCCAAGCAAAGATGTCCGCCTATTCCTTTAGAAGTTTGATTAACGCGGCTTCTCTTTCTTCATCCATCAAGGTGCCTATTCTGATAATCTTCGGATTTCCCTCAGTACCTATGTTGACTTCTTTGGCTGCTTCGACAGGCATAAACGTGGGTTTTGGTTCCCCCAAAAGAGGAATATTCTTTGATTGCTATTTGGTGGGCTCTCCGTCTTCTTTTGTCGCGGAGGTGCTGGCTTCTGCGCTGCCAGTGGTGCTTACGTTCAGAAGGCTTTTTCCGGAGATTTCTTCCAGATATGTATATATGGTTATTTCCTTATTTTTGGCTCTTCGGGACTGGTGGTCTTCTTCCCGCTCGTTATTGATCTGATTCTGTAAGGTCTGACATTCCCGCGCAGTTACTTTGTCTCCTTTAATTTCCATGTCTCCCTAGGGTGTTGGGAATCTGAGATATTGATGGTAGGTTGACGCTACTCCTTTGAGCTTGTGAACCCATCTTCTTCCGATGATGGCGTTGTACGGTGAAGGTGCATCTACGACGCTGAATCGAGTGTCCACTTTCATGGGCCATGCGTCTACTTGTAAGACAATGCGCGCAGACTGTGAACACACGGATCATTGTCATCTGAGTATTCACAAACAATGCGCGTAGACTCATGACAATACAGTAAATAAGCTTCGCCTGAGGGGAATGGATTGGTTATGTCGAATCCTTGACTCAGAGTTCTAATACTCTTCCTCGTCTCATCAACTACAATCATTGTTCTTCGCTCATACAATAAGATAAATAGTGGATGAAGTATAAAATGTACGAACGTGATATACCATAAGTATCGAATTGAACATATAAAGCATAAATGTATGAACATAGACGAAACAATTAACTTATATGATTCTCACTTAGATCTCTGTCTCCGAGATTGGGTTTTTCATTATACGTGTGAGGGTTACCGAAATAGTCGAATGACTTTAAGATCCATATAAGCCTGCGTAGCAGGAGGAACTTCACTTACACTTTACCTCTCTCCCTCCTCCTTTCTTTTTCCCCTCCCTTCACTTGGGAGAGGGGTATTTATAGGGTGGTTACGTGGGGTCCACTTCTGAAGCCCGTTATAACCTTATCTTCTTGTGTCTTGTGTCGCTTACGCAGAGGTCTTCGTGTTCTCGGTTCTCTCTGTGTGTTCCGCATGAATATTCAGTGCTATCTGCGCTTCCTCCACAGGATGACTGACACGTATGTTGTTTGAAGGTATTTAATGCGATTAGTTTAGATGTCTGTCTGCGGTAGACAGCTGTCCTCTTCCCATGTCTTGTCTGCGTAAGTATGACTATCCCCAGCCGTAGATCTTGGATCTTTCTGGGGATAGGATAAAGTGACTCTTGGGTTATCCTTCGGTGCTTCGCAGTGTTCTAGTGATTCTGTCTCCGATCCTCTACCGTTGGATATGGTGGGTGGTGACGCTATCTTGACAAGGCGCGTCTCTTGGCTGTCCACGTGTGATATCATATCTTGATGCTCTCAGCCGCATGTCCTCCACGTATGTCTTTGTGGATACGTGGCGGAAGATGAAATGTGTACCTACAAGTAGAGGAGAAGATTTGCAGATGAGGTGTAAGCGACGAGTACTGGTTGCGTGAGAAATGTGTGCTCCTGACAAACAATTGTTTGGTTGGGGGTTAATGAGATAGCCTGGTTCTGCAATGTGTGGTATTAGAGATGTGTTTGCTACGGAAAGAGATGATCGACAGCAGAGAAAGAAGCGAGTTGCTGAGACGGTGACAAGGATTGGGGAGGAATAGAAGAGCTGTATTGAAATCAGGCAAAAGGATGTTTTTTGCGGAAGTTCTTAATGCGTCGCGTGAATTTCAAATGCAAGCACAAGATGTTTTGAAACAGTCGGAAACACAGAAATGACCATGTCCAGACATGGCACCGGCAGCCGACGCATCGTGTTAGGCAGCTTGTTAGGAGGAAAGAAAAAGAAAGAATTCAAGCACTGAAAATGGCTATTGCATTACTGTACAAAAGAAAATTGTTGCATTACAGAGACGAGATGAGAGCATAGTTGTTTTGTTTGAGAAAATTTTTGATGGGGTCAAATTTCGAAGGGGGCATGTGGGACGAATGGAAAACTGACATTTGTCCTTCATTTTTTTGGCGGTTTTTAACAAATTTAATTTAATATGTTATACTCCCAAATTACCCTTCATTTTAATCAAATCCAATCTTGTTAGTTACTTAAGAATAACAAGTGACCTAAATTAACGTTGATTATAGCCTAATAACCAACCTAAATTAACATAAAAATAATGACAGACCTAAACTAACGTCAATTATAATTATCTAAAAATAATAAGTAACCTAAATTAACATCAAGTAACCAAAATTAACATTAGGAGAATTAAGACGGTCAACACAAACCGATTATAAAAGGAAGAAAAAAGATCCCACGTATACAATTAAGAGTGTCTAACTTGTAGAGAACGAACATGTATTAATTTTAGTAAACTTATTTTCGTGGTTATCATTAGAATCCACTTATCACGTTTATGGAAACAAATGGATTGGTATGGTTACCGAGTGGTTGAACTGCATGGATTGATGTTACTGACGCGAATATTTTTGGTGCTTCCACAATCAAATATTAGATTGAATACAGTCCTGGACAAAACTTCTAAAATCTTAACGGGGAATTCAACATTTCAACTTAGAGACAACGATGGATTCAATAAAAATTCATAAAACGGCCGGAATGCTCTTTCCTGACTTGAATATAATCAATAAAATAATCGATTTGTTTTGATGTAAGTGAAGGATAATTTAGGAGTATAAGATATTAAATTATATTTGTTGAAAACCATCAAGAAAATAAAGGATAAATGTCGGTTTCTTATTCCCCACGCCCCCTTCGAAATTTGTCCCATCAAAAATTTTCTCGTTTTGTTTGGGGATCCATTTTGTAAGCAAAACAAATATATCACATCAAACCTAACTATTAAAGTACTGTTTAGAAATTAGTTATTTAATCAAACTAGGCATTCATCAGGACAGTATTTGTTGGCGGAAAAATTTAAACATCAGAGGCATATCATGTATCATGTAACAAAATTGTATATTCAAAAGTGTTGGTTTTTTTTTCACAAGTATATCAGTAATCAGTATCAATATAGCTTCTTTAAGCTTCAACTAACATTAAAATTAATTTTTTTTTTGAGTATTCGGTGATTTCTCGCCGGGTTCAGAAAAAAGATAGAAAAAAAAAATTGGTGGAGATTCAGTCGACCTTCGGTCTTCTTCTTCCTCTTTTTTGGGTGAGAACAGAGGCATTAATTGAGAGATATATATCTCGTATTCTAAATATTATTTTAAGTTAAAAAAAAAAAAAAGAAAAGAAAAAACCTGAAACCAGATTAGTAACGTGGAATGGGATGAACGGGAACGTGCACCCCGGTATTCAAGGGTGCACAAATTTGCACTCCATCTTTCCACATTTCCCAGCATTAATTTATTTTGCATTCAATTATCTCCACCATCCCAACTTTTCATAGGCTTCCAATATAAGAATTTGTTAATAAGAATTTTTAAAAGCTCGGATCTTCAAACAATTTGGTTTATTTTAGGGGTGTGCAACGGACGGACGGTTGCGGATTAGGGGTCACCCGTAACCAAACCGTCCAAGTTGCGGATTTGAAAAATCAAACTGTGACCGGCCCAATCATCCGCGGATTGTACGGACCGGTTGCGGATTAACCGCGGATTTGGTAAAAAAAAACTGTCAAGCAAGAAAAGAAGAAAACTCAAATTCCCAACTCATCATCACATCTCTGCTCATTGAGCAGCGGAGTCTCGGCTCTTTGGTTCGATCCAGTTCCCATGTTGGGCCTGCTTAGTGACATCAAGCTAAAGAAGCAAATAAGCAATTCATTTTTCATATGGGCTTAGTGACATCACATTCAATTAGCTGGGTTTAGTGGCTTATAGCTAATGGAGCAGAGTCAGATGCGGTGCGGGTGAATCCGCGGTTTTCAATATTCAACCGCACCCAAACCGCTAAAACGTGCGGATTTGAGAATCCCATCCGTGTCCGGCCCATACGTTTTGCGGTTTGGGTGAAATCCGCAATTATGCGGACGGATACGGGTCAAATCCGCGGTTCCGTTATGCTCACCCCTACTTTATTTGTGTTTAGCTAGCTGGGCTATATTCGGCCGATTTTAGATTTGGGTCATCCTTCTTATATCATTGAGGCATAGAAAAAGCATCCCTCATCCAGATTAAACATTTGCCTAGAGGTGTAAAACGTGTCGGCCCGGTACAGCCCGGCACGTGAAATTGCGTGCTTCACGTGTCATGTGTCATGCTTTGCTGTGTCAACGATCTAAACATGCGGTGCAGTGCTATGCTTTACTAGTCAAAAGCTAGGCACAATACATCTCACGGGCACAACACACGAATAAACGTGTTATGCCGTGCCGTGCTGGCACACATGCTATAAACAATTTGAAATCACTTAATGTATACTTTAAGTCGGACATTATCACGAGAATTTAAATAGACAACATATCATTTGAAATTATTTCAAGTAAAATTAACAAGTTTATTCAATAAAAAGAAATAACCCATCAAATATAAAATTGGATCATTGCCATGTAAAGTAATGTTCCAGTCAAATATAGGTAACGACATTATAACAATGATATTGAAATATATATGTATATATTTTTAAGCAAAATATATTTTCCAAATATTAAGGTATTATATGTGCTGTTATAAGAATAAGTCAGCATAAAATGTCAAAAATTAGCTAGAATAGTGACTGCTTTGTGAAATATATACACAAAATGTGATGTATTATGCCATGTTGTATGGTATACTTGTACATGCTATGACGTGCTTTCTTAACGTGTTGTGCTGGGCTGCTGGGCTACATGCTTATCCATACCGCATGTTGTGTTGTGCTACTGTGCCGATTAGTCTAACTCAGTACAACCCATGAAACTAACGTACTGGACCGTGCTGAGTTAAATCACGTACTGGACTGGACTTATATTTTAGCGTGTTGTGTTGGGCTGTGGTCGTGGTGGCACAGCCCAATTTACACCTCTACATTCGCCCATAAAACATGAAATGAAAGCTTTTTCAACTACACACGAAATTTTGATTTGATGTACCTTAGTGGGACATAATGGCTCCACTTAGTTAAGACCTGAAACGGGAACCGCTATTTTCAGATGATACATACAAGGACGGTGGTATTTGCATGTCACGCCCATTAGCACTAATTCCTAAGGAAGAGAAGATTGATGTGAAGTTCAGAGTAGTATATCTCATGGCTGTTAACGAAACACGAAGCCACTTTTATTAAAAGGAAAGCCGTCATTTAGGCGGATTTAGGAAAAACTCCCCCCTAACAATAATCATTTATAGGCATATCCTATGGTGCCGTGGAACTCCCCTATGCTGGTTGAAGAAACGTTGACAGGCCTCTTCTTCTTTCCGGTCGACTTCGCGTCGATCTTATTTTGCCGCAGTTGCTCATGACAAAAGCATGTCTTTTTTTTTTGGTGGTTACATGCCCAAATTGAACTGTTCATTAGATCTTCAGAAGATAATGATTACAAGAATCATCTGTTTGTCACAAAAATTTGAAGAAATAATTTATTCATAGCTGAATCTTTAAAAACACAAATTATCTTTTTCTTTGTTTAGAAATCCGGAACTTCACCATTTTTAACGTGTGCACCCTTTGGGAGTGCAACAAATGATCAAGGAAATTGCTAATTGAACGCATATTCTTGCGGAGATTCAATCTGCTCCTGATATCTATTGGTCTATAAGTATTTTCTGGGATGTTCAGGTGTTGATCTATCTACCTTGAATAGCAATACGACTTTCCATGAAACACTTGTAGGTCACAGTTTCAGTTGCGAACATGCCACCTGATGCTGTATCTTTCCTGCAATACTGTGAACAGGTGAGTGAATGGTGGGTCAGATTCAATTGCGTATCACCAAATTCCATTTAGTTTGCCTACTCCGCCACAGGTCAATACTGAAGATCAAGGCAAGAAACTTTTTTCTTCGTTATGCTTAAATTGAATTGGAACTGATCGTCTTTTACTCCATCAGGGGAGAATTTATAATCATATAGCACATTGGCTTTCCCCTATTAATTATTTATTTTTATTAATCCACCACAAAATCGGCTTTCCCTCTATCAAAAATGGCTTTCCTCCTATTAAATATCTTAATCATGGTCTAAGATGATTACGTAGTTAATGCCTATTGCAGAGATAGGCACTTACCCTCAAGCGACATTTGCATTTAAAATTGAGTAGTTGTTAAATTTAGGCATACTTTCTTTCGTCACAGGCTTATATGTTTTCGGGTTCACCAAACTGATCTAATAATTAAACTTTTGCACGAAAATGTTTTATCAATGTATCAATCTGATGAAACATGCTTTGGATGATATAAGTATGGAACACATTCATTCAGTAAACAGATAATTTTTCTTTCTTTGCTGATACATACAGAAGAAATGGCCTTATCTCTAGGATAAGAATACAAAAAGGAGACCGATATATAAAACATCATCTCTTTGTTGATGATTGTGTGGTCTTCGGTAAGGCAAACAAACAATGTGGTATTTGGATGTCACGCTCATTAGCATTTATTCCTAAGGAAGAGCGCATTGATGTGAAGCCATTATGCCCCAATATGGCACATCAAATCAAAAATTCGCGTGTAATTGAAGAAGCTTTCATTTCATGTACTATACGTGAATGTTTAATTTGGATGTGGGATGCTTTTTCTATGCATGGATGATATAAGAAGGATGAAACGATATCCAGAATATGTAGAATATAGAGCAAGCTAAACACAAATAAATCAATTTTCTTGAAGATCTAAGCTTTTGAAAAATCTTATTAACAAATTTTATAGTTAAGATATTTATATTGGAAGCCCGGGAAGATTGAGATGGTGGAGATAATTGAATATGAAATAAATTAGTGCTGACAAATGTGGAAGGACGAGGAGACGGAAATTACTAGTTTTAAGGACAAGAAATTAAAAGTAAGATGAAAGGCATGCATAAGTTGCCTGCATGCAGTTTTCCCCACAATATTAATTTAATCATTAGAATTATTGAAAATTGGTGCGAGGTATACATATATTTGAATGTGGTCTTATCGCTTATTATAAATTAAAATATCTTGTGAGTTTTTTGGGGCTCTTACGACCTTTTATATTGTTCTTGTCGTGTAACTATTATATAAATATGGATTTCTTTTCATAAGATGGGATTTCATAAAACTTCCTTGAGTCAATAAGCTTCCACTGAATGTGGTCTTCTTCCCCTTGATTGACCATAGTATCAAGAATCAAGATTTCAAGAGTTCCCGGTACAAATTCACTACTTACCCATATTAGAAACCCTATCCCACAATTCGATTCCAAGACCAAACCAGCCAAAACATATTGTAGATTGATCCTAGATAAAAACCACGGGTGCTTTTGCAAAGAAATGCCGTAATGTCACATCTCCTCGATTACCCTTACACCAATCATCAATAGTTTTCAACATCCAATCAGAACTTAATCAATCAATGAACCAATCTGAAATTAATTCGATCAATTTATCCAATTTCGATTTTAGGGTTGTTACCTTTTTGGAAAACTTGTTATAGCTACGGTTACTAAAAGAATTGATAACAATGGTGGACAAGAGGGTAGTGGTACGGAATATTGATGGTGTTGCTGGTTTGAATTTGGTGTTACTGAAGGAGGTTTCATGTCCGCAAACTGCAATGGTGGTGAGCAAGGAAGAGGAAACTAAAGACGAGAGAAGAGGAAGGTACGATGAGTTTCTAAAATAAAAAAAAGACGATTATGTCATTGCCCCTCTTGTTTAACAAATCTACTAAAATCCCGTGAACAACCAAGCTACAACTAAAAAACATGGAGGGATATACTTGGAACGGAAAAAGATGATAGTCTTATCGGATTTACGTGAGCAGAGAAATATCCAATAAGTTATCGTAACCAGATATCCGATTACCGATATTTGGATATTAACCTAACAGATTCCGGATATTCGGAAACAGCTGACGGATTTCGGGCATCCATTGACAGGCCTACCTATTGCAGAGACAGGCACTTACCTTCGAGTGACATTTGCATATAAAATTGATTAGTTGTTGAGATTTAGTAATACTTCATCAGAAACTTAAATGTTTTCAGAGTTCACCAAAATGATCTGATAATCAAATTTTTGCACAAAAATGTTGTATCCATGCAGCATAAAGTATCATAGTGATGACATGCTCTGGAAGATATAGGTAGGGAACTCATTTATTCAGTAACTAACAATTTTTCTTTCCTTACTGATACACATTCAAAGTATTTTTAGAGTATATTAGTGTAATTTAACTGGTACTTTTTTTTTATAGAAAAAAAGGAGTTACTGACGGAATGAGATAAGAGTAGCTTCCTCCTAAATTGGAGGACTTGGGTTTCTTACTCCTGCTTTAGCTAAGTTCTGGAGACTTGTAATGTTTTTGGACTTTATGTTCTTACATATGACAACGTTAAGAGAGGATAAAAGAAGGAGAAGCTGATCCATTCTGGAGTTGGTTTTCCAACTGGTTAGTCTTGCACTTCCTTGAAGAGTTTTGTTGATCCTTGTGTTGTTTCCTTGGAGATAGAAAGCTTTGCAATTCAGTTGGTTGGTGATGAGTGCCAAATATTGTATAATTTTATCCCTTTTTGTTGGCATTTAACTTATCTTTTGCGCAGTAATTCTACATTTTATCCCATATTCTGTATTTTCATTGTTTTCAAGAATAAATATTTTTCTTACTTAATTTTGCATTTTTAGGTAATAAATAAAGTTTGGATGAATAGCGGAGCAGAAAAGAGCAGAAAAGTGGTGGAAGCCGATAGGAATCACGCAAGGAAGCCGCGAAGAATGTTGTGCACAAGACCAAAAGACTAGAAGTGGGCTTGAAGAGGAAGAATTGTTCTTAAAGAAGACATGGGTCTGGCATACCCAAGGCCCAAAACCCTCACCCAAACCCATTTTCTATATCCAAGCCCGTCTCGGATTTCAGCCGTCAGATCGAAGCATTTCATCATCCTACGGTCGCTCCTATGCATGTGCATCAAATCCCGATGATTCCGCTAAACACTACAACACCTAACCTAATCTCGCACCGTAGACTTCGTTGTATTTTACATCCTACGGTCGCTACAAGCTGCTTCTTTCTTAGCCGTCCGATCCACCTACCATCTCCATATCCAGCGGCTTCAGCTCGTGGTACACACATCTTGATACACCCGCCTAACACACTAATACTCGAACCCTATGACCTAGCCAAACAGCTCCCTACCCTAACCCATATCGACCTCCACCTTCTTCTTCCTCTCCCCCCTCTGCAACAGAACCACCATACCCTGCCGTACCACCACCTATTCCACTTCCACAACCACCACTACCTACACCAACTACCACCAACTCCACCATCCATCATTACCCGACACGACCCATCCCCCTAATTCGAAGCGCTTTAACCTCTCTCACCAACTGACCTAGGTGAGGGTTGATAAAACACCTCAAATTAGGGAGCAATTGTAGCGATTGGGAGCAGGAGAAGAACCGAGAGAGGCAGAGAAGACATGGGGCGACGTCAATTCAAAGTTTTGGTGAGTAAATTTCGAGATTGAAAACCCTAATTTCAATTCTAGGGTTTCGGAAAAATTGGGTATTTGGTGATATAAATAGGGGGTGATGTAGAGGGGTAGAGGGGGATGATCTCTGGACTAGCCAGAAAAACATTTTGTTCTGTTTTATTTCACAATTTCAATTTCAGTTATTGCATGACAGTTGATAGTGAATGTTATATGATGTTTTGATTTTTATCTTCAATGTTGAGAATGTTGTTTCAATTAGCATATGTGATGAATGTTGATGCTGTTAACATGTTTTTCATGAACTAAGTTACTGCAGCTAAGGCTCAGATGAAGCCTTAGTGCATTGTTGGATGATGAATTGCTAGGTTAGAGCCTTAATGCTTGTTTTTCTTGAGCAATGGGAGAGATTAGTGCTCATCTGTGTGCTTGTGATTGATTGTACTGTCAAAAGACAGTCAATGCTAGGAGCACATTAGTTGAGCAAGCTGATTTTCTTTCCATTTCAATTGTATGCTTAGGGTCTTAATTTCAACCTAGAACTACATTGTTTGGCTAGGACACCAAGGTGGATTCTAAGCCATTAGCTTAGCCACAATTCCTTTCTTCAGTCACTTACAATTCCAGCTCTGCTTTTATTCACTGCTTAGTTACTTTCCTTTACTGTTTTGCTTAGTTCTTGCATTTTGAAGCTGTGTGCACTGAAGTCAGTGCACAATCTCACCCCTGCCCTTGGCTTACAGCTTGGTTCCTTGCTGTTGTTATTTTATATCATCTGCCATCTAATCCTTGCTGTGCTGCCATCTTGTGTTAACTGTTTTAGTTCATTGTATCTGCCTTCATCCATCACTGATCACTGCCATAGCTTTGCACCATTGATAGCTTAGGAAAATTCTTTAAGCACCCTACTCCCTGTGACTGATCTTTCTTATCCCTATATTATAAACTTGGCCTTGTATACTTGCAAGAGTTTTTGTGTGTTTTCCATTCCACACCAAGTTTTTGGCGCCGCTGCCGGGGAGTGGTGCTGCCATCTGCTGATTTCCTTTGCTGTCTTTCATCTACCACTGCATACTCTGCTGAAAGTGCATCTTACCTTGCTGTGCTTGAAGCTGTCTCCTGATATCATTGCACTCTTGTTCACTTGCAGGTGCCACTGAGTTGTTGCTGCTGTTGCTGCTGCTGCTGCTGTTGCTGCTGCTAAGCCAAAGCCTGCTGCTGCCAAGCCTGCTGCCAAGCCAAAGCAACTGGGATGCTACCTGCTGCTGCTGGGCTCTGCCTTCTACTGGTGGGCTTGTACTTCTCTGAACGGGCTTCACCAACTTCAACTGAACTGGGCTTGCCAAGTGTTACTGGGCTCGTCCAACTGAGGTGGGCTTCGTTGGTGTTGCTTCTGCTGGGCTGCTGCATCTCAACAAGTTGCTGGGCTCGTCCAACTGAGGTGGGCTTCGTTGCTGTGGCTTCTGCTGGGCTGCTAAACCCAACTGTTGTTGCTGGGCTTGAGCGTGAGCTGCTTAGGACGATCCTAAAGCCCAACTGGGCTGTGCAACTAAAGGGAACAAAAGCCTAACTGGGCTTCCCTCCTTAACCAAGTAAGCCTAAACCATGAGTAACCCACTTGGGCCCCATTAAATATTCAATTTGGGTATGTAATAATAATTTATTTTTAATTTGGGCTTGTAATAATTATTTTATTTTTATTTTCTTTTATTTTCTTTTATTTTTCTTTTATGGGCTTGTAATTATTATTATTGTTTTTATTTTCTTTTATGGTTGTGCTAATTTATGCTAGGTTTAGTTCAAAAATTTTCCAAAGCCCAATTTAAACCAAAAACAAAATCCCTTATTACCAAACCCATTCAAAACCAAATCTTCATAACCCTTGTGGGCCAAATTGTTTCCGATTGCTCTGTCTGACCAACATGTTAGTTAAGGTACCTACTAGGACATGATTGTGACCTACAGAGACCAAACAAACAGACTTGTTAGAATTAACCCAGACGAACCTATCGAAATTCTAAGTTCTGAGGGAGACAGTCCAGATCAACCAGAAACAATGGGAGAACCCCGTACCCTCAAGGATTATATGTACCCAACTAGAGCCAGTCAACCTTCTTGTATTGTGCTACCCGAGGCTAATGGCCATTATGAGCTGAAATCAAGCACAATACAGATGCTTCCTATTTTTAGAGGTGTTGAGAATGAAAACCCGTACCACCACGTGAGAGAATTCGAGGAAATTTGTGGAACTCTGCGTTTCACTCAAATGTCCGACGAAACCCTAAAGTTAAGGCTTTTCCTTTCTCCCTGAAAGATAAAGCAAAGGCCTGGCTTTATGCTTTACAGCCTCAATCCATCATGACATGGGATGACCTCATAAAGGAGTTTTTCAAAAAGTTTTTCCCGAACCACAAGACTGCGACAATTCGTCAAAGTCTGAATAGCTTTGTGCAATTAGAAGGTGAGACCTTAGCTAGATACTTGGAGAGATTCAATGAATTATTGCTCCAATGTCCCCATCATGGTTTTGAAAAATGGAGACTTGTGCAAATTTTGTATGAAGGTCTAGATGTGTCCACCCGAACAACGGTTGAGTCGATGTGTAATGGTCTATTCGTAGACAAAACTGCTGATGCGTCTTGGGACTTCTTGATTGAAGTAGCTGAAAAGACGCAACAGTGGGAATCCATCCGTGAACCCAGAAAGACTACATCCGAAGCGAAGGCTTTTAGGATTGAAGCAGATTTCGAGGGAAGAGCAAACATGGCATCAATAGTTAGGAGATTAGAAGAGTTAGAACTACATAAAAATTCAAAACCTTCCACCACTACTCTCCGAGAACATGTCGCTTCGGCTGTATGTGCCGCTTGTAACGATCCCAACCATCAATTCCAAAATTGTCCCGATTTGCTTGCAGTCCAGGAATCTAGGCTTGAACAGGCACATGCCATGTTTCAAAAACAAGAACATAACCCCTATTCACAGACCTACAATCCAGGATGGAGAAACCACCCTAACTTTTCATGGTCAAAGGACCCACTCAGGGAGGACCATCTCAACCCAATCAGAGCTATCAAAACAATCAGGGATATCAGAACAATCAAGGTTATCAACACCCGAGAAACCCTCAACAACAATCAAACTCTCAACAACAATCATATCCTCAACACAATACCGACAAGAGATTATCCACCCTAGAGGAAATGTTCCAGAGTTTGATGCAAAGTCAGAAAAATCTAGATCAAAAGATGGATCAAATGTGTGAGAGAGAAAAGGGTAAACTTCCGAGCCAACCCCAACAAAATCCAAAGAGGATATTTCAAACAGGCACAACATCCTGCACTGAAACCTCACCCGATCAAGTCCATGCCATTACCACCCTCCGAAGTGGTAAAGTCATCGAGAACAACGTGGGCGAACCTAATGAATCTGATACAAATTCCACGCTGTCTCCACAACCCCAGAAAACCAAAGAATCTGAGCAAGTTGGAAAGCCTGACAATTCTACTGCTGTGAATGTCCCTTTGCCAACTCATTCTCCTGTTGCCCCATTTCCTCAAAGATTGATCTATCAACAGAAAAGTACCCATTCAATGAGATGTTAGATCTGTTCAAGAGAGTCAACATCAACATTCCTTTTCTTGAAGCAATCAAGCAAATCCCTGCTTATGCCAAATTCCTCAAAGACTTGTGTACTCAAAAGCGCAAGCTCAATGTGCAAAACGTGCTTTCTTAGCTGAGCAGGTGAGTTCCATCATTCTGAACAAAACTCCACCCAAGTTTAGGGATCCAGGATGTCCAACAATTTCTTGCACTATAGGAGAACACACGGTCAATAAAGCGTTATTAGACCTAGGTGCAAGTGTTAACCTACTGCCATATTCTGTTTATGAGCAGTTAGGTCTTGGGGAGTTGAAACCAACATCTATCACTCTACAACTGGCAGACCGATCTGTCAAGATTCCTCGTGGAGTGGTCGAAGACGTTTTGATCAAGGTTGACAAATTCTATTTTCCCGTAGACTTCATTGTCTTAGACACTCAACCTGTACAAAACCCAGACTGTCACATTCCTGTCATCTTAGGACGTCCTTTCTTGGCTACGTCCAACGCGATCATTAATTGTCGTAATGGAGTGTTGAAACTGTCTTTTGGTAACATGACGGTAGAATTGAATGTGTTCGATATTAGTCAACAACCTGTGAATCTTGATGATGATGATGTGCATGAAGTTAATATGATTGAAGGATTAATGCAAGATTCGTTGACTAACATTCTATCCGTCGACCCCTTTCAAGCATGTATGGAGAACTTTAACCAGATTCCTATGATGATGCATACTGTAGTGACGTCCTATCTCTGCTCGAATCTGTACCTCAAATGGACATCACTGAAAGGAAATATGAAGTGGAACCACCCTTACTCTCTGATTCCAAGCTTATTCCATCCATTGTTGAGCCACCCAAGCTTGAATTGAAAACATTGCCTAGTACGTTGAAGTACGCATTCCTAGGTTCTTCTGATACTTTACCTGTCATTATTTCATCATGTTTAGACACGGAACAGGAAAGTAAGCTTTTAGAAGTACTTAAGGAACACAAAGAGGCCTTAGGATGGACCATCTCAGATCTCAAAGGAATTAGTCCCACCATTTGCATGCACCACATTAACCTTGAAGAGAATGCCAAACCATCTAGGGAAATGCAAAGGAGACTTAATCCTAACATGAGAGATGTAGTCAAAGGAGAGATCCTGAAACTACTTGATGCGGGTATCATATACCCAATACCTGATAGCAAATGGGTTAGTCCCATTCAAGGTGCCTAAGAAGTCAGGCATTACTGTAGTTCAGAACGACAAGAATGAATTAGTCCCTACTCGTACAACCACAGGATGGCGAGTATGCATCGACTACAGGAAGTTGAACACAGTAACAAGGAAGATCACTTCCCGCTCCCTTTCATTGACCAAATGCTAGAACGTGTGTCTGGACACAGTCACTACTGTTTTCTAGATGGCTTTTCCGGTTATAACCAAATTCACATTGCTCCGAAGATCAGGAAAAAACTACATTCACGTGTCCATTTGGGACGTTTGCTTATAGACGTATGCCCTTCGGGTTGTGTAATGCACCTGCTACTTTTCAGCGTTGCATGATGAGCATTTTTTCTGACATGATAGATAGTTTTCTCGAGATCTTTATGGATGATTTCTGTTTTTGGTTCCTCGTTTGACGAATGTTTGAAGCATCTTGCCCTCGTGATATCCAGATGTAAAGAAAAGAACCTTGTTCTAAATTGGGAAAAATGCCATTTTATGGTGAATTCAGGAATAGTTCTAGGACACATCATCTCAGAAAAAGGAATTGAAGTGGATAAAGCTAAAGTTGACCTCATCACATCTACCACAACCCCTCTGTGAAGGAGATCAGATCATTTCTAGGTCATGCTGGTTTTTACCGGCGATTCATCAAAGATTTCAGCAAAATCTCCAGACCTCTGTGCAGTCTTCTCTCCAAAGATGTTGCCTTCAATTTCGATGCTGCTTGTGTGAAGGCATGGGAGGAATTAAAAACCCTTCTCACCACCGCTCCTATAGTCCGACCACCCGATTGGAAGCTTCCGTTCGAACTTATGTGTGATGCCTCTGATTATGCTGTTGGTGCTGTTTTAGGACAGCGAGTTGATAGACTACCATATGTGATATACTATGCTAGCAAAACCCTTAATGATGCCCAACTCAATTATTCAACTACCGAGAAGGAATTGCTTGCCGTCGTTTTCGCATTAGACAAGTTTAGATCTTATCTGATAGGGTCTAAGATCTATTCACTAAGACACAGACCATGCGGCTTTGAAGTATCTTCTTTCCAAGAAGGATGCTAAAGCTCGCCTTATTCGATGGATACTCTTATTACAGGAATTCGATCTCGAAATCCGTGATAAGAAAGGTTGTGAGAATGTGGTTGCTGATCATTTGTCTAGATTAACTTTAGAGTCTATTGATGAATTTGAGCTGATTAGAGAATCATTCCCAGATGAACAGCTGATGTCTATCTCAGACCTTCCTTGGTTTGCTGATATTGTTAACTACCTCGCTACAGGTAGGATGCCCTCACGTTGGTCGAGACAAGACCGCTAAAGTTCTTGGCTGAAGTTAAACATTTCCTTTGGGATGACCCATATTTGTTTAAGTACTGCCCGGAACCAAATCATTAGGAGATGTGTCCCCAACACTGAACAGAAAGATGTGATATCTTTCTGTCATGACCAAGCATGTGGAGGCCATTTCAGTGCCAAGAAAACCGCTGCAAAGATCTTGCAGTGTGGATTCTATTGGCCATCATTGTTCAAGGATTGCCATGATTATTGTGTTGCTTGTGAACGCTGTCAAAAGCTAGGAAGCATTTCGAGGAGAAACATGATGCCATTGAACCCCATTTTGATTGTGGAGATTTTTGATGTTTGGGGGATAGACTTCATGGGTCCATTTCCCATGTCTGACAGCAAGTTGTACATCCTAGTCGCAGTTGATTACGTTTCTAAGTGGGTAGAAGCCATAGCAACCAGAACAAATGACCACAAGGTGGTACTTTCATTTCTAAAGGAAAACATATTTGCACGTTTTGGTACCCCTAGAGCTATCATCAGTGACGGCGGTTCACATTTTCGTAACAAGTACTTTGAGTCTTTAGTACGCAAGTATGGCATAACTCACAAGGTTGCTACTCCGTACCACCCTCAGACGAGTGGACAAGTAGAAGTTTCTAATAGGGAAATAAGCACATTCTAGAAGACAGTTAACCCGTCTAGGAAAGATTGGTCATTAAGATTGAATGATGCTTTGTGGGCCTATAGAACAGCTTATAAGACACCAATTGGCATGTCCCCCTATCGTGTATGAAAGCCGTGCCATCTACCTGTGGAATTAGAACATCGAGCCTACTGGGCAATCAAGAGCTGAACTTTTCTCTCGGACGAAGCTGGAATTCAAAGGAAACTTCAACTCAACGAGTTGGAAGAATTGAGAAATGAGGCTTATGACAGTGCCAGGTTATATAAGCAGAAGATGAAGATGTTTCATGACAAGCGTATTCTACGCAAATCCTTCACTCCTGGTCAGAAAGTCTTGCTGTATGACTCCCGATTACATCTTTTTCCAGGAAAACTGCGTTCCAGATGGAAGGGTCCGTACCTAGTACGCACAGTTTTTCCTCATGGAGCTGTAGAGCTGGAGGATGTTTCCAACAAGAACGTTTTCAAAGTCAACGGGCAGAGATTAAAGCCATTCCTTGAGCCATTTCCACCCGACATTGAAACAACCAACCTGGAGGACCCGGTCTATGTGGACTAAACTGGTCCACTCTTTCCCTAAATAACCAAAAAGTTTTCCAAATTTTCCCTAAAAACCAAATTTTTTCTTTCCCATCAAAACCAAATGTCTCCCAACAAAACCAAATTTTTCCCAAAAAGTCCAATCCCATTAAAAACCAAAATTTTCTTGTAGATAATGTGTTAGTAAATTTCCTTTTGTATATATTTGTGCTCATCCATTGTGACTCCTAATATGATGGATTTTTGCCTTGAATAACGGAGTAACGAGCTTTCGCCGTACAATCGGGTATTCTCTCTCCTTTTACTCTACTCAGCATGTTCCTCTTCATATATTGTTTTATAATTCTTTCCATATTTTGAAACATTGAGGACAATGTTTAGTTTAGGTTTGGGGGTATAGAGTAGATACCATGATAATATGCTATAATTGAAAACAAAACTCCTTTTTTGAAAAAATTGAAAAATTCCAAAAAAAAAAAAAAAAAAAAAAATTAAAAATCAAAATAAAAAATTAAAAAATAAAAAACATAAAATGGAGCTCATTTACCTTGAAATGTTGACTCTTGTGCAAATATGTATTATTAGGAGTCTTAGTCTAGATATTTAGGCACCCTGATTCTAGCACAATTCACATAGTGATAAGAAATTTGCACGCGCACGATCTACCAATACATGTATGGCCTCGATCTTCAAGGTGTTTGATAGGAAGTTACGATTGCCAATCACTTTAGAATACTGAACGAAACTTGACTAGCTTGTTCTTTGGTTGGTTGGGATAGAAGGTGGAGGTTACATTAAGAAAGACAACCATCGAATTTAACTGGGTGCATCAAAAAGGGCTACCTCTTGCAAAGTGTCATGTAATCTTTTGTTTCCTTTTGTATATGTATCAAAAGTTTCTTTATCAAAAAAAAAAAAAAAAAAAAACGATGTAATTCAGAAAAATACAAAAAAATCAAGTGTTTATCAATTCCATTCTCTTGTTCCAAAATAAAAGAGAGTAGTCAATGTAAATAAGAGTCATGTAAATAGTCATTTTGTTGTTTCATTGTAATAAGCAAGGAGGGTGTATGCCATTGATGTACAACGCGAGTAATTGTGAAATACCTCCAACTCATTCACAATTCTCGTAAAGTCCGGACAGCTAGCTAGATTTCGACCGGTTCTTAGCCTGAGAAACTATCTCTTGGTGATTAGTAGTCATAACTTCGATCTTTCTTTACACATGTGTAGATACACTTTACACTCTTATCACATGTCTTTTTTGTTATCAGTGCTAGGATTGTGCCTTGATAGCTAGATTGACATCTCCATTTTGCTGTGAGCTTAACTGACTTGCACATGTCACATTTGATGGAATCTGAGCTTATATTTTGACCTAGAACTTTGTAGGTACGTTCTAAGCAAACCTTCACGAGACTTCAACTCGTCCACTAGGGACACTTAGTGGTTTAAAAGGCTTAGTGCATATGCTAAATGCATTCGAGAGACCAGCGACAGTGGTATAGGTAGGATTTCCTTAGTTTTGTTTTACTTGAGGACAAGTAAAATTCAGGTTTGGGGGTATTTGATGAGTGCCAAATATTGTATAATTTTATCCCTTTTTGTTGGCATTTAACTCATTTTGCGCAGTAATTCTACATTTTATCCCATATTCTGTATTTTCATTGTTTTCAAGAATAAATATTTTTCTTACTTAATTTTGCATTTTTAGGTATAAATAAAGTTTGGATGAATTGCGGAGCGAAAAGAGAAGAAAAGTAGTGAAAAGCCGAGGAATTACACAAGGAAGCCGCGAAGAATGTCGTGCACAAGACCAAAAGGCTAGAAGTGGGCTTGAAGAGGAAGAATTGTTCTTAAAGAAGACATGGGCCTGGCATACCCAAGGCCCAAAACCCTCACCCAAACCCATTTTCTATATCCAAGCCCGTCTCGGATTTCAGCCGTCAGATCGAAGCATTTCAGCATCCTACGGTCGCTCCTATGCCTGTGCATCAAATCCCGATGATTCCGCTAAACACTACAACACCTAACCTAATCTCGCACCGTAGACTTCGTTGTATTTTACATCCTACGGTCGCTACAAGCTGCTTCTTTCTTAGCCGTCCGATCCACCTACCATCTCCATATCCAGCGGCTTCAGCTCGTGGTACACACATCTTGATACACCCGCCTAACACCTAATACTCGAACCCTATGACCTAGCCAAACAGCTCCCTACCCTAACCCATATCGACCTCCACCTTCTTCTTCCTCTCCCCCTCTCTGCAACAGAACCACCATACCCTGCCGTACCACCACCTATTCCACTTCCACAACCACCACTACCTACACCAACTACCACCAACTCCACCATCTCCATCATTACCCGACACGACCCATCCCCCTAATTCGAAGCGCTTTAACCTCTCTCACCAACTGACCTAGGTGAGGGTTGATAAAACACCTCAAATTAGGGAGCAATTGTAGCGATTGGGAGCAGGAGAAGAACCGAGAGAGGCAGAGAAGACATGGGGCGACGTCAATTCAAAGTTTTGGTGAGTAAATTTCGGAGATTGAAAACCCTAATTTCAATTCTAGGGTTTCGGAAAAATTGGGTATTTGGTGATATAAATAGGGGGTGATGTAGAGGGGTAGAGGGGGATGATCTCTGGACTAGCCAGAAAAACATTTTGTTCTGTTTTATTTCACAATTTCAAATTTCAGTTATTGCATGACAGTTTGATAGTGAATGTTATATATGATGTTTTGATTTTTTATCGTCAATGTGAGAATGTTGTTTCAATTAGCATATGATGAATTTGATGTTGTTAACATGTTTTTCATGAACTAAGTTACTGCAGGCTAAGGCTCATATGAAGCCTTAGTGGCATTGTTGGATGAGGAATTGCTAGGTAGAGCCTTAATGCTGTGTTTTTCTTGAGCATGGAGAGATTAGTGCGCATCTGTGTGCTTGTGATTGATTGTCTGTCAAAAGACAGTCAATGCTAGGAGCACATTAGTGAGAAAGCTGATTTTCTTTTCCATTCCAATTGTATGCTTAGGGTCTTAATTTTCAACCTAGAACTACATTGTTTGGCTAGGACACCAAGGTGGATTCTAAGCCATTAGCTTAGCCACAATTCCTTTCTTCAGTCACTTACAATTCCAGCTCTGCTTTTATTTCACTTCTTAGTTACTTTCCTTTACTTGTTTTGCTTAGTTCTTGCATTTTGAAGCTGTGTGCACTGAAGTCAGTGCACAATCTCACCCCTGCCCTTGGCTTACAGCCTTGGTTCCTTGCTGTTGTTATTTTATATCATCTGCCATCTAATCCTTGTTGTGCTGTCATCTTGTGTTAACTGTTTTAGTTCATTGTATCTGCCTTCATCCATCAGTGCTCACTGCCATAGTGCTTTGCACTCATTGATAGCTTAGGAAAACTTCTTTTAAGCACTCCTACTCCCTGTGGACTGATCCCTTTCTTATCCCTATATTATAAACTTGGCCTTGTATATTTGCAAGAGTTTTTGTGTGTTTTCCATTCCACACCAGTTGGCCCACTCTAGAGCATCGCTGACAGCTAGGCAGTCTGCTTCTTCCTTTCCTTGGACTCTGGCTCTCCTGGTTTTCCTGCCAATGGTTTCTCCATTTGGTCCTGTAATCAAAA
Organism: Papaver somniferum; assembly: GCF_003573695.1. Classification (NCBI taxonomy): domain Eukaryota; kingdom Viridiplantae; phylum Streptophyta; class Magnoliopsida; order Ranunculales; family Papaveraceae; genus Papaver; species Papaver somniferum. The sequence goes on along the minus strand of NC_039365.1, from coordinate 13,544,368 downwards.
CACCAATCTCTGTTAGGCCTGTTACATAATCAGAGTAGGTCATATCAGAAAAGATGATGTTTAGTGTGCTTCCAGGTTGGTGGATGATAGGTGTGCTAGTAGGAGATCTAGATATATTTCTATCATGAAGGGTCATGGTCAAGTTCAGATGGCTCATAATGAGTTTTCTTGTCCTAGTAGAACATGGTTTAGTCTTTTGAAAGACTACTTCACATTTTGCCTTCCATATGAACCATCATATAGTAGTGCATAGATCTTTCCAAGATCCCAAAGGGGTTGGAGGATGATAGGCTAGAAACCAGCTAGAGCACCAGTCATTAAATGAGACAAAGCCACGATTAGCATTTTCCAGAATTAAAGAGCAAAAAGACCAAACAGCTTTAGTATAAGAACATTGCATAAGGGAATGTTCTCTTGTCTCAATACCATTCCTTCACATAGAACAAAGTGGGTCAATATGATTTATATGAGCCGACAAAACACCACTAAAAGGCACAATATTATTCTTCACTTTCCAGATAAAAAACTGGAGTTTTGGCAGGACATTTAGACACCAAATTTCACTGCCAGGTCATCCCTTACTTGTTCCTGTTTGTTGTCAAGAAGGTTATATAGAGATTTACTAGTGAATTTTCCTTGAGGGTCATCAATCCATCTAAGGATGTCATCCTTTTTCCTTTCTGGTGTGATAGTTAATAATTTTTTTATGGTGTACCGGTCAAACATTTGTTGTAGAACATGCATATCCAAACCATTTTCAGAGATTAAGTGTTCAACTAAGGTATGGTTTCCAGAGTATTCAGGGTTTAGGGTCATAGGATGTTCAGCCAGAATTATCTTTAAAAATATGAACACTATTTCCTCTGCCTATTTCCCAGATGCTATACTCTTTTACTAGCATCAGGCCAGTGTGAATCCCTTTCCAAGCCCAAGAGACATTATCATTACAACTAGCATTAAAAGGATTGGTGAGAGGAAAATACCTGCCTTTCATAGTTTTAGTGTAAATCAAGTTGGGCTGGTGAAACAGCCTCCAAGAATTCTTCGCAATTAAAGCAAGATTCATTTCATTGAGATCTTTTAACCCATTTCCCCCTTTTTCTTTACTGAAATTGAGCTTAGTCCATTTCTTCATATATACTCACTTAGATTCACTAGATTCACCCAATTTACCCTTTTTAGTAATTTGTTTAGGAAGGATGAAAGTAGACTAAACAGGTAATGTTTCAAGAACAGATTTAGCTAAAATTTCCTTACCAGGAGGAGTTATAGATTTAACTTTCCAACCTTTAAGACGACCACTCATCTTATCTAACAAATTATCAAATCAAGCAATTTTCGATTTATTAGTAAAAAGAGGTCCTCCTAAATATTTGTCATCTAGTTTAATTTTCTTTACCTTAAGGATGTCAATTATGGATTTTCCAAAACTGTTACTAATGTGGGGTGAGACGAGAATTCCAGATTTAAAAAAGTTAATCATTTGGACCGACGAGTTACCATAATCCTCCAACACTTTAAGAAGGTTAGAGCTTTGAGAGGTTGTGGCCTTTGTGAAGATTAGGCAATCATCCGCAAAGAGCAGATGGGTTATAGACGGACCATGTTTGTTTATCTTCAAACCTGAGATTAGCCCTTGACTTTCAGTATTTGTAAGAGTTCTTGAGAAGGACTCCATACATAGAATGAAGAGGTAGGGAGATAGAGGATCTCCCTGCCTCGGACCTCTAGTAGGTTTGAAAGGTTTACTAGGGACCCCATTAATGAGAATGGCCGAAGAACTAGTGCTAATACATTGGTGTATCAGGTTACACCAAGCATCGCAGAATCCCATTTTTTTTAGGATAGCAATCAAAAAATCCCACTCCACGCGGTCAAAAGCCTTTGACATATCAATTTTTAGGCCAAGGTAATCGGTTTTTGATTTCTTCTTTTTCCTCGTGGCATGAATTATCTCATGAGCAACAAAGATGTTTTCTGAGATTAGCCGATTCTTAACAAAAGCCGACTGGTAGGGGGAGATCAGCCTGTCTAAGAAAGGTTTTAACCTATTAGCTATGACTTCGGATATAATTTTATAGGCAATGTTGTAGAGACTTATAGGTCTATAGTCTCCCCGAGTGGTAGGATGCAAGACTTTCGGAATCAGGGATATATAAGTTTGGTTCAGTTGAGTGAACATGTGCCCACTACTAAAAAATACCTGGACAGTTTTGATTACATCATCACTGAGAAGCTCTCAATTCTTCTGAAAGAAGCATGTCGGGAAACCATCTGGTCCCGGACTAGTATTATGAGGCATGTTAAAGAGGGCATCATGGATTTCAATCGCTGTGGGTTTAGCCATCGACAACACATTTTCAGTTTCAGAAATTTGCAAGGGTACTAGATTGACTAAATTTTCAAAATGTGGTGAGTAAATTTTCAAAATGAATATTCAAGCAATTAACAATATTATCTCTACCTTCTATCCGCACATCATCGAAGTCATACAACCCAACAATATGGTTACATCTTTGTCTAATAACAAGATTCTGGTGAAAATAATGGTTGTTTCTTTTTCCTTACAGAATCGTGTTTTCTGTGCCCTTTATTTTCAACATTTCGTCTTCATAATCAAACATTTTCTGAATTTTCAATTTGGTGTTCAAAATGCTAGGCTCATTCAATCTAATGTTAGGGATTTTCATGATATTATCAAGTTTATGAGTAAGCTCAGTCAGATTATTTTGAATGTTACCAAAGTCAAATTTGTTCCAGGCTAACACCATGCTTAACAGTGGAGAGTTTGTTTACAATAATGAAAGCATGTGAAACTTGGAAGTGACCATTCCAAGAGGAGTAGATAAGATCTATACATTTCTGTTCTTCCTGAAACATGCTAAAATACTTGAAAGGCTTGTGTCCCTAAAAGGAGGGGACCTCGGTATTCAATAAAATTGGGGAATGGTCTGAGCCTATGTGGCTAAGATGTCTGATGCCACAGGAAGGGAAGAGAGTGAAACATTATCAGGTAGCTAAGCCTCTGTCAAACCTTTCTTCAATGAGAGTGTTGTCAGTGTGGCGGTTAGACCAAGTAAAGGGGAAACCTATGCATCCACATCCTTTAGTCCCAAATTATTGAACATGTTATTAAATTTCATAATATCATTGTGATTTGCAGGATAACATTAAGGTCTCCTAAGACTAACCACGGAGTATTCATACTATTTCCCATATGGTTCACTACATCCCAAGAATTTTCCTTCCTATGATCTTTATAAGGACTCCCATACATGCAAGTCAGAATCCATACCGATTTAGTTTTTTCATTCCAAATTTCACAATTGATCTGGTTATCATCTTGATAAAGCACTTTGAGTCTCACAGACTTATCCCAGGAAACTGTAAGACCCCCAGCAGTGCCCACTGGGTTTTTACAAACAATGTTATAGAACAAGGATTTATGCAGAATTTCTTCGGCAAACAATTTATGATTTTTAGTTTCAGACAGGAATATGATGTTGGGATTACTATTATTTATGAGCTTGCCTAGTTGTTATCTAGTGTCACTAGTTCTAAGGCCTTGGCAGTTCCATGAAACAATTTTAACAAACTGCCAAAAGTAAGACACCTCTGGGTATTGGAAAGTCAAGAAATTGATGCTCATGTTGAAAGGGGTCTTTAATCGCAGGAAATTAGTGTGAAAGTAAATTAAACACACATGAAATTGCAGAAAAAAATTGGAGAAGAGAAGAAAAACCTGATTTGGCGCAATCTCTTCAGTGTTCCTTTTCAGCAGGATACAAGTATGGATGATATAAATACTGTGGTTTAGGATTACCTCAACTGAGCTTTGATTTCCAACAAAGGATGGGGAGAAGTCAATTTACCAGAAGAGCAGTAGTAAATGACACAAGTTTTACCTTTATTATGTTTGATCTCACCGTTTCCTGCTGCTTCATCCTCTTGCATCATACCGTTACTCTTAACTAAAGGATAGGTTGATGGTCTACAGCTTGGTATAACTTCTGGAGAGTCTCTGGACGTTGGTAAAAGGTTGATAAAATTGGTTTTTACGGTTGTTATTTAAGTATTTTTTCAAAAAACAACTCCATTTAATCTCCATTTTCTTCTCCCTCTCAGTCTGAAACTATCATATCTTGTACAGATCCCCAATCTATATTTGTTATCAGCATCAGTTACACATATATTATCATTGCAGGATCAGATTGTCGCAGAATTGGCCATCAAATCGATTTAGAGCTCTTTGGCATTTTAACCAACAGTAAAGCTAGAAAGAGAAAAAAGATTGGAAGAAGAAATTGGGAGAGAAAAATAGAAGAAGAAACCAAAAGAGAAATCTTTGGAGAAAAGCGAGAAGATCAGCAAACAAAGATCAATCGAACTGAAGTCAAATGGAAATAAGACAAACAATGGATCAGAAAACACAAGAATAAACGAACCTAAGCACCCTGCACAGAATCACGCAGAAAGGAATCACTGAAACAGAATCACTAAATGGGAATCACCCAACGAGAATCCCAGTAACTAGAATCCAGAAGAACAAGAATCCAACAATAGAATCACAGAAAAGCAGGAGATAAAAAAAAAAGTCCGTTTAGTTTCCGAACAGGACTAACCGGAAAATAGGCTAACGGTCAATAAAAGTAGCCTAACGGACTAAAAATATAGCATAACGGGAAAATAAAAGGGCTATACAAGCCCACTAACCAGAGAAAAGAGAAAAGAGAAAAGAGAGAGGAGAGACCTCAAGTCCGCCGAGGAGAGAGGAGATTGATCCATTAAAATGTGGAATTCTTAAATTCTCTTACTTAAAACAATAGAAAATGACTGGTACTTCTTTTGAAGTATAAAAATGAATGTGTTTTTGCGCGTAAAAACGTCAATACGAAATTGGTTAAAAAGATCAAAATCAACAATTCCTGGATGAAAAAGACATGTAAAATTTGATATTGTTTAAATGGACGAGAATGTAAAAATAGGCAGGATGTAAACAGTTTCATCCTACCAATTTTCAAATATTTTTTCTTATTTTTAATGTACATCAGGATGCATCCAGTTTCATCCTCGTCCTTCATTAAGTTTAAAACAGGATGAATCCAGTTTCATTCTTGCTATTCTTTTGGTGTCCATTTCACCCATACTAATTTTTACTCGTCCATTTCACCCATACTAATACTATGAAGGTTAATTAAGAAAAAGTACGATTCTTTTAATCCACCGGCATTAGATTTGGAATCTCTAATATAAATGTCGTATTATAAACGCACGATGAATCATTAATCGAAAATTAATACATTATAATTGGCTCATATCAACTCACACTCGCTAATATATTTCTTTGCCAATACTAGTAAAATGTCATTGTGAACGTTGAAGCCTCAAACAACATTGTCTGTGTATTTTCAGGCCAACAACGGAAATAAAATGCATATAGATTGTATATTGGACTGTTGAAAGCCAAAGTAATAAAGCTTCAATTAAGATTATAAAATAATATTTTGGGAGACGTTCATGGTATTTGTCCATTTTATGAATCAATGATTGCACTTTATCATATTTGAAACTGATCTTCTGAAACATCGATTTACATAATCCAAAAAAAGGGTAGCCCTGTTCCACTTGTTTACTCTTACCAAATTTCACTAGTTCTGCCATATTTAGAAGGATTTACGTGCAGATCTACAACATGGGTGGATTGTGCATATCTTTCTTCATCCTGCATCTTCTTTCTTGTATTTCAACAATAACAACTTGGAACCGATTTGTCTAAAAGCACTAAATAATTTCGATTAACTTCACATTTAATTATCTCCTTCATCTCAATATTTTTTGGGTTTCCAATATAAAAATCTCAACAACATAGGATTCTGGAAGCAGATGTCATTGTAGTACAGTGGTAAAGTCAACTGGTGATGATATCAGTGACCTGAGTTCGAAACTCGTCAGCATCAAAATTCTTTATCGATCAAAAAAGAAAAAACATAGGATTCTGGAAGCACTAGACAACTTCAATTAACTTCACATTTAATTATCTCCTCATCTCTAGATTTTTTGGGTTTCCAATATAAAGATCTCAACAACATACAATACTAGTAAAGGCTTAGATCTTTGAGAGAATCGGTTTTATTTGTGCTAGCTGTGCTCTATATTCTACTAATTTTGCATTTGTTTTCTCCGTTTTTGTATAATAAACGCATACAAAAGACTTCCCTCGTACAAACTAAATATTCACATATAAGACATGAAAGCTTCTTCGAACTAAACTACACTTTTAGTTTCATTGATCACCATGGTGGTACATTTTCTACCCCGTCACAAGAAAATATTTGACTCCACCACTAATACCAGGACATCTCATTGAAGATCTTAACTTAATTGGTACTAGAACGATATTTGTGAACTGTTATATGCGGGAAGGGTGAAATTAGAATGTCACGCCCACAAATTCCTCATGCTAAAAGTTTGAAACTATTTGATAGTCATCACGTGATTGAACGGTAGGCGGCATCACATTCAATCAATAGAAAATTTACTGAATTTTGTAATGGGAGATTGTTTATAAAGCCAAGGCAGTGAGTTGACTGGTGAATGGTGTGGTGCCATTCATTTTTGGAGTGCAAGTACTCATCAAAAGGAAATCGTAGTCGTAATACGAATAAAATTATAAACCCGGCCGGTTGGACTAGAGCAACAATTTTGTCCCAACGGGGGAGCCACGAAAGAGCAAACCGACGTGGTATTCAATTCAGCAGTGAGATTGGGAATAATCTTTCACCTAGGCTCTAGCTAAGAGAGCAGCTCATGGTCGATCAACAAATTTCAATTCATTCATATCAAACTAGTGATTACATGTTCCTTATAAGATTAATAAAAACATAAATAATATAAAAATAATTAAAACCAAATAAAAAAAAACATATGTGATTTGAATCGTATGGCATCAATTAACCCATATTTTTGTTGAGTGAATAATCAAAAACAAGGAAAAATCAAATAAGCAAAAATTATTCATATTTAGCTTCTTTATGATGGAAGTAGTCGATTTGACGAAACGGACGAGCTCCCCAAATCTTCGCAATAGCAACAAGGTAAAATTTTGAAAAACAGAGTGAGTCACGTGTTCAACACGCTGTCCTTAAGACATTAGCACCCGGTTACACTCAAGAGTGATGCTATAGCCCTCACATGACGTATATCTCCAGGATAAAACACCCTACTACACCTGCTACTAGCATATATAGTAGATGCTCAACTTGAGCTTGGCAACTCCGACAAAAACCCTTAAGGAAATTCGCGAACGCTAAAGAAAACAATATAAAATATTTTCTCTTGGGGTTCTCTCTAAAATATAGAGAAACCCCTTTCACATATATCTTACAAAAGTAGAGAATTTGTTTATATAATGGAACAATACAACTTAAAAAGAGGAACTCCCCGATGTAGGAATAAAAAGTTTCATTCACAAAAGAAAACAACAAGTTGTTATTTTTCTTAACAAAGAAAACTTTAAAAATAAATTTTCTATTAATTGTTTTCCATCAATCCCCCACATGAATGAAAACCTCGATAAACACATGAAAAACACAGATAACTATTGGTAAATAAAAAACCTAACCTCACGACCCTGCCTGACCGAACGGACATACGGACCGTCTGTGTGTTGAAATCATACTAGTCATTTCTACGTCCTCTCCCTCACACAAAAGTTTGTTGACCCCAGGGGCATACTATGGATTGCATAAATCATAATAGTATAGAGAGCTTTCATCTTTAGTTTCTCATTGGTATGCCTAAAGGTTTTTTTCACCAAAGTGAAAAAGCATGAACTAGTGAACCCTTAGTGACCCTTAGGTCCTAAGTTTCAGTAATACCAAAACCATCGAAACGAAAATCACATAAAAAACGTAGGAAATACCATTTTAGGCAGAGGTGTCCATGAGGTCTTGAACCTTTGCTTAGTGATATATTACCAGAACTACTTGTTAGAGACAATGAACGCGGTGTCTTGAACTGCTAGCATTTGATGTAATTCGCGATAACAAACACGCATGATATCTCCAAGGTTGCGGCCAAGCTCGTGCCGCGTGTCCGTTTTGTCCCTGGACATATACTGTTTCTCAGAATGCTCTTGAGAATCAGCTCATATTCTCATAGGAAGCGACCCACTTCCTCATTCATATAGGTGAGTTCCATCAAGAGTGTTTACCTCTACACCCCATTTCAATCTTAAATTGAAACTATAGAACTCGTTAAGACTTATTTAAAAATCATCCTCCACATGCAGTCACACAATCACGTCTACACTATAGTGAAGGGGCAAATAATGAAATTCTCTGATAGTGTTTACCTTTATCCACCACAAATTAGTTGTCTCATTTGAAACCTTGATCTTTGGATCTCCAGTCAGCAAGGTTGAGTATCCTTCATGGAAAGTATAATTATTAGCTTCAGCCCCATCCCCTTTGATGCATTATTAACTATCTCTTTGGACAAACCTTTTGTCAAAGGGTCTGCGATAATCTCCTTGGACTTTATCCAATCAGTGGAAATCTTTAGATATTACAACTTGGATTGAAAAAGCGGGGGTCTAACAACCACACCCAATATTTTGCTTTGCAATCTGTATGGACAAACTCCAATATACTTTCTAGAGAATCAACTAGACAGTCAGACTCAATCTAGATAAATAGTATATAAAAGAGTTTTTATCTATATCTCTTGATTTAAATCTTACTCAAGCAAACTGCAAGTCTCAATTTAAATACAAGAGAGATAAACTTGGATGGTACCAAAGACCAATATCCAAGTGTCAATCAATTTAAATCAACAACCAAAAGGTCGAATATTCTAATTGATTGAACAACGCACAACCTGTATTATTTCAATTATATAAACAAATATAATGCGGAAAATAAATAACAAAGACACCAGAAATTTTGTTAACGAGGAAATCGCAAATGCAGAAAAACCTCGGGACCTAGTCCAGGTTGAACACACACTGTATTAAGCCGCTACAGACACTAGCCTACTCCAAACTAACTTCGGACTGGACTGTAGTTGAACCCCAACCAATTTCACAGTGATCCAAGGTACGGTTATGCTCCTACATTTCTGATCACAAAAGGATACTACGTACTTGATTCCCTTAGCTGATCTCACCCACAACTAAAAGTTGCTACGACCCAAAGTCGAGGACTTTACTAAACAAATCTATTTAACACAGAAAAGATAATAGATAAATCCGTCTCCCACGAATATACCTATGAGTTCTATTCCGTCTTTTGATAGATCAAAGTGAACAGGAACTAATTCATAAACCGGTCTTATATTCCCGAAGAACAGCCTAGTATTATCAATCACCTCACAATAGTCTTAATCGACGCAGCGAAAAATGATATTATGGAACCACAAACGATGAGAGGAAGATGTTTGTGATTACTTTTTATCTTTCCTACCGGAGATAGAAATCTCAAGCCAATTATTACATTTGTACTCGTACGATAGAAACAGCAAGATCATATCACACAACTACAAGAAAAGTAGTATCGCTCTGGATTCACAATCCCAATGAAGTCTTTAAGTCGTTAACCTGGTTTAGAAGAAGAAACCAAAGGTTAAAGGAGAACCGACTCTAGCTTAGCACAACTAGTATCACACAGAATGTGTGGGGATTAGTTTTCCCAATTGCTAGAGTTCTCCCTTATATAGTCTTTCAAATCAGGGTTTGTAATCAATGTTAGCTTAGTAACAAAGCATTCAATATTCACCGTTATAAGAAAACATGATTAGATTCAAGATAATATTTATCAACCGTTATATCGAAAACATAGCTTGTTATACACAAGTGAAATGCACGTTCCTGAGCTTGTGTAACCGTAACCAAATTTGTACATTAGTTGGTTCAACAATAGTTAACCAAATGGTTAGCCATATGATCACTTTCATATCAACCATATTCTTCTTCACCATAACTAGTTCAAATAACTCAAATTAACTAGTTAGAGAGTTGTTCAGTTACAAGGAAATCTCATGTACTACACAAGACACAATTGAAGCAAAAACGATTTGATTCACATGAATCGGTTCATGAACTCTATAACCACGGTTTGTAATTGCATTCCTTAGTTTATAAAGATAAGTTCACTAAACATCGTTTTTAGGCATAACCTACTCAAGTTCGCGGACTGGGTTCGCGGACTTAAGTTCCCAGATGGAGTTTACAAACTCCAGCAGAAATTCTCGGTTTTGAGAACTTAGCCAGTTCGCGGAATGGGTTCGCGGACTGAGTTCGCGTACTTAGCTCACGCACTTCTCCGGTTAACTTGATCAACAAAGTTCGCAAATTTCGGTTCAAGCAATAAGGACTTTTACATATATGTGTTTCATATATGTGTTTCCACAACAATGCTTCTATCCTCCAAATGGTTATATAGTCTAAACTCTCATTTTAATCATTGAAATATTCTCAGAGGACGTTATATAGTTGTTATTCACAAGCTATTTTTCGTCAGGGAAATTTTCAAAGTTATTGAAACATAACATGACTTTCGTCACTAGGTAAAGATGAACTTGGCTAAAGCGAAAGCTTTACCAACACATATTTTGAGAAATAGATAGGCGAGGTAAACTCAGCTCGAAATACCAAATGTGTATAACCTAAGTCTATATAGCAAAACGACTTTTATCTCAAGATAGGAGATAAATAGACTTTTGAGTGATAGATAAGTTCAAGTCTCCACATACCTTTTATTCGATGAAGATCCACCAGTTCCTTGAGTAGTCGTTCGTCTTGTATGATGATTGCCATGGAGTTCTTGAGCTCAACTACACTTTCTATCCTAGTCCGAGACCTTAGCTATAGTAGACTAGAAATCAAGACTTATAGTTTTGATCACTAACATTGACAAACATTCTTGAGATAGCAACGCATGCGAGTTCGACCGACCAATGCTCTAACAATCTCCCCCTTTTTCAATTTTAGTGACAAAACTATCAATATATATGGAATACAAAAATATATAAATAAAATTTTGTAGCTCCTATTCCACATGCCTAATCTTCAACATTACTTGAAATCTTCGTCACTTCCAAGTACTCCAATGATCCCAAAGGTTGTAAGTTTAGCGTCATCTTGTTGAAAATCCGTAGCTATAACAACGAGAAAACAAGAGTTCTCAATCATTGTTATACAGTGTCATAGTATCATTTCACAGCGTCAAAGTTCAATTGTATCACAACTTTAACAACAATACTATGGTGATATGTCACCCCCCCTTGGTCAATACTCCATCTCACATGGAAACCACTCCCCCTTACATAATGATCCGAAAACCATATGTATTTGTAGTGTGAACTACATATTAATTCTCCCCCTTTTTGTCAATAAAATTGGCAAAGGTACAAGAACGGGATCCTAATGAAATTTCCGAAAGAGACATTTCATGACCAAAAGAAAGCATATATCATCTTATTTATATGCAATCATAAAGCCGAAGGTAAATGCATTCATCATGGAGTTTAAAGATACAAGATAACCCCTATAATATTCCACAGCCGCACTCCCCATAAAGATTTTGCAATTAAGCACAAGTTTAAAAGAACTCTTCCCTGTAAAATGTCATTCCCGAAAGAACAACAAGAGAGGCCTTAATTTGAAAAAGAAAAAAAGGATTTCTTTGGACATAACATACTAAACAACCTGACAGAAAATCAACCTATGTAAAAAAATGAAAACCTGAAGCAAACACTTACTGGAGTTCCAACTCAATTGCCCAAAATATCGAGATAAGCACAGTGGCAAGAGTCATGGAAACAACTAATGAACCAGAACAACACCCATAGACTGCCTCAAGTGTTGAAACGTAGAAGTGTCTAGTGGTTTGGTGAGAATGTCAGCCAATTGTTGTTCGGAAGACACAAATTCCATATTTATGATACCATTCTCATAGAGATCTCGAATAAAATGGTACCTTATGTCAATGTGCTTTCTTATTTAGTGCTCAACGAGATTTTTATTGATTCGAATCGCGCTAGAGTTATCACAAAAGATCTTCATTATTCCAGTATCAACTCCATAGCCATCCAGTGTTTGTTTCATCTATAGAAGTTGAGTACAACATGACCCAGAAGAAATATACTCTGCTTCGCATGTAGACAAGGATTGTGAATTTTGTTTCTTGTTATTCCAAGCCACAAGATTGAGTCCTACATAGTAGAATCCCCTGATGTACTTTTTCTGTCTTCTACACATCCTACCCAATCAGCATCTGAATAGGTAAAAAGTCAGTGTTAGTATTAAAAGTATAGGAAAGACCATACCCGAGAGTGTGATTGACATATCGTATGATCCTCTTTGCAGCTGGAAGATGATATTCCTTTGGATTAGCATGAAATCTAGCACAACAACTAACACTAAAAAATATATCAGGTCTAGTAGCTGTAAGATATAAAAGGCTACCGATAATAGATAGATACAATTTTTGATCTACTTTTACTCCTTTCTTATATCTATGCAGTTTACCAGTAGTGGGCATAGGTGTCAGTTTTGGAGATGACTTATCCAGGCAGAATATTGTCACAAGATCCCTTGCATACTTTTCCTGGGATAAGTAAATTCCATCCTTATGTTGTTGAATTTGTAATCCTAAGAAGAACTTTAATTCACCAACATTGCTCATTTCAAATTTTTTAGCAAGTGAAACTTGGAAATCCTTTGCAAGCTTCTCAGAAGTTGAACCATAGATGATATCATCTACATAGACTTGAGCAATGACAACATCTTTGCCACTCCATTTGGTAAACAAGGTTTTATCAGCTCCGCCTCTTGAAAAATCTTTCCTAATAAGAGAAGTGGTAAGTTTTTCAAACCAGGCTCTAGGTGCTTGTTTTAACCCATATAATGCCTTTTTGAGCTTAAGGACATGATCTGGGAAATCAAGGTTTTCAAATACTTTAGGTTGAGCAACATAGACTTCCTCTTTTAAGATTCCGTTTAGGAACGCGGATTTAATATCCATTTGGAAGAGTTTGACCTTGAGAAAACAAGCATGAGATAATAAAAGTCTAATGGACTCAAGTCGTGCCACAGGAGCGAAGGTTTCTTCAAAGTCGATACCTTCAATTTGTGAGTATCCTTGAGCGACAAGTCTGGCTTTATTTCTGACAATTGTTCCAAATTCTTCAGACTTGTTCTTGAATATCCATTTCGTACCAACAACATTAATATTGGAGGTACAAGGTACAAGTTCACATACCTCTTGTCTCTGAAATTGATTTAAGTCTTCATGCATTGCATTCACCCAGAAGGGATCGCTAAGAGATTCATCAATATTTCTTGGTTCTACTTGTGATAGATAACAACCAAAATTGCACATATTTTGAAGTTGTCCTCTAGTTTTAGTTGTAGAATCTCTTCCTCCAATAATACTGTTAGGATCATGATTCCTTTGAACCCAGAGGTGTCGTGGAGGGACATGTTCTTGTTCGTCATGAGTAGCCTGATCAGTGCTCTTCTCCTCGTCACTAGAAATATCAGGATCAGTAACAGTTGGGATGACTTCAACTGAATCTGGTATTTCTTTGACTTTCTCAGTTGTCTCAGTTGGAGGCAATTCAGCGGGAGGATTATCATGATGAAAGTTACTAATATCATTAATGATAACATTAACAGATTCCATCATGACCTGGGTTCTGAGATTAAATACTCGGAAACCACGACTATCAGAGGCATATCCAAGGAAGATACCTTCATCACTTTTGGTATCAAATTTCCCTATCTGTTCTCGATCTTTTAGAACGTAACACTTACTACCAAACACTCTAAGATAGTGCAAGTTGGGTTTTCTACCGTACCACAACTCATAAGGAGTATTGAGGGTTTTAGACCGTAAGTAGACACGGTTGATAAAATAGCATGTTGTAAAGACAGCTTCTCCCCAAAACCTTAAAGGTAAGTTTTTGTTATGGAGCATTACCCTGGCCATTTCCTGAATGTTTCTATTTTTTCTTTCTGCAACTCCATTAGCTTGAGGAGTAACGGGTGGAGAATATTGTTGAATAATTCCAAGTTCGGCACATAATTCAAATACCTTGTTGTCCTTGAATTCAGTTCCACGGTCGTTTCTAATCTTCTTTAGTTTGCGACCTCGTTCGTTCTGGATTCTATTAACAATAATCTTGAATTCATCAAGGGTTTCATTCTTATGAGACAGGAATGCAACCCAAGTGAATCTGGTGTAATCATCTACCATAACCAAAGCATACTTCTTACCAGAAACCGTGGGTTGTTGAATTGGTCAGAAGAGATCCATATGAATTAAATCAAGTGGATATTTAGTGAGAATATCTCGAGATGATTTATGGTGAAATTTCGTTTGTTTACCCTTTTGACAGGCACCACATACACCTTCAATCTTTGCATTGATTTTGGGAACGCCTCTAACAAGTTCTTTGTTAATGATCTTAGTTAGAAGACGATAGTTGATGTGACCAAAACGCTCATACCAAAGATGTGTAGATTCCACTTTAGTAAAATTGCAACAATTGCTGAACTGAGTATCCAGAAGATAACAATTATTTTTGCCACGAATTCCCTGAAAAATTACTTTCCCAGTTTTTTCTACAATGTCACATCCATTTGCATTGAAGACAACTCGATGGCCTTTGTCACAGATTTGACTAATAGAAAGAAGATTTGCGGTCATACCTTTTACGTAAACTACATCATGAATTTCAGGTACGCCTGGTAATTTGATAGTTCCCTTCTTGCTTATGTAGCAACAACTCCCATCTCCGAATGTTACTGGTCCACCTTCATAGTCATCTGAAGAAATAAACCAAGTGAGATCACATATCATATGTCTGCTACATCTACTGTCAAGAAACCATTGAAAGGGTGATGTTGATTTTAAAACAAAAGCTCACATGCTATTAGTAATATTCTTTTTAGAATTTCCTGATAGTTTTGTGTGTCCTTTTAGAGATGCAACGAGTTGTTTAGTTTTCTTGTGAAGATTACTTGCAACTTTTAATCTCTTTTGAAAAGATACACAAACTTGTTGAAAGTGATTAGAGGAATCACAAAACAGACATGGGCCAACACCTTTTAGTCTGGCAGAGTAGTTCTGAGTCATATCAGTTTCACAACATTTACTCGTTGTTTATCACCTGATATATGACCATTCTTCAGAGAAGAACGTCTGGAGTTACTCACATCCATTAAAGGGTTTATAATGGGTTTCAAATCCTTAAGTATTGCAATTTCCGCAACAAGATCAGAATTGATCCGGATTTGCTCATCCAACCTTTTCTGGAGAATAACTAGTTTATCGTAACATCTTCTACGATTGATTTTTAAACCTGGTGAAGCGTTACAAGAGACTTTACTGTCCATAGAGTCAGATCGCTACAAACACAAACTTGTGAGGTCTTAAATGTGTTTTCCTGCTCTGATACCAATTGAAAAAGTGGGGGTCTAACAACCACACCCAATATTTAGCTTAGCAATCTGTATGGACAAACTCTAATATACTTTCTAGAGAATCAACTAGACAGTCAGACTCAATCTAGATAAAAAAGTATATCAAAGAGTTTTTATCTCTATCTCTTGATTTGAATCTTACTCAAGCAAACTGCAAGTTTCAATTTAAATACAAGAGAGATAAACTTGGATGGTACCAAATACCAATATCCAAGTGTCACTCAATTTAAATCAACAACCAAAAGGTCGGATATTCTAATTGATTCAACAACGCACAACCTGTATTATTTCAATTGTATAAACAAATATAATGTGGAAAAGAAATAACATAGATACTAGAAATTTTGTTAACGAGGAAACCACAAATGCAGAAAAACTCGGGACCTAGTCCAGATTGAACACACACTGTATTAAGACTCTACAGATACTAGCCTACTCCAAACTAACTTCGGTTTGGACTGTAGTTGAATCCCAACCAATCTCACACTGATCCAAGGTACACTTATGCTCCTATGTCTCTGATCCCAGCAGGTTACTACGTACTTGATTCCCTTAGATGATCTCACCCACAACTAAGAGCTGCTACGGCCCAAAGTCGGAGACTTTAATAAAAAAATATGTATCACACAGAGGATAATAGATAAATCCGTCTCCCACGAATATACCTATGAGTTTTGTTCCGTCTTTTGATAAATCAAGGTGAACATGAACTAATTGATAAACCGGTCTTATATTCCCGAAGAACAACCTAGTATTATCGATCACCTCACAATAATCTTAATCGACGCAGCGAAAAAAGATATTGTGGAATCACAAACGATGAGACGAAGATGTTTGTGATTACTTTTTATCTTGCCTACCGGAGATGTAAATATCAATCCAAATATTACAATTGTACTCGTACGATTGAAACAACAAGATCAGATCACACAACTACAAGAAAAGTAGTATCGGTCTGGCTTCACAATCCCAATGAAGTATTTAAGTCGTTAACCTGGTTTAGAAGAGGAAACCAAAGGTTAAAGGAGAATCGACTCTAGCTTAGCACAACTAGTATCACATAGAATATGTGGGGATTAGTTTTCCCAGTTGCTAGAGTTCTGCCTTATATAGTCTTTCAAATCAGGGTTTGCAATCAATGTTAGCTTAGTAACAAAGCATTCAACATTCACCGTTAGATGAAAACCTGATTAGATTCAAGCTAATATTTATCAACCGTTAGATCGAAAACATAGCTTGTTATACACAAATGAAATGCACGTTCCTGGGCTTGTGTAACCGTACCCGAACTAGTACATTAGTTGGTTCAAACAGGAGATAGAAATCTCAAGCCAATTATTACAACTGCGCTCGTACGATAGAAACAACAAGATCAGATCATACAACTACAAGAAAAGTAGTATCGGTCTGGCTTCACAATCTCAATGAAGTCTTTAAGTCGTTAACCTAGTTTAGAAGAAGAAACCAAAGGTTAAAGAAGAATCGACTCTAGCTTAGCACAACTAGTATCACACAGAATGTGTGGGGATTATTTTTCCCAGTTGCTAGAGTTCTCCCTTATATAGTCTTTCAAATCAGGGTTTCCAATCAATGCTAGCTTAGTAACAAAGCATTCAATATTCACCGTTAGATGAAAACCTGATTAGATTCAAGCTAATATTTATCAACCGTTAGATCGAAAACATAGCTTGTTGTACACAAATGAAATGCACGTTCCTGGGCTTGTGTAACCGTACCCAAACTTGTACATTAGTTGGTTCAACAATAGTTAACCAAATGGTTAGCCATATGATCACTTTCATATCAACCATATTCTTCTTCACCATAACTAATTCAAATGACTCAAATGAACTAGTTAGAGAGTTGTTCAATTGCAAGGAAATCTCATGTAGCACACAAGACACAATTGAAGAAAAAACGATTTGATTCACATGAATCGTTTCATGAACTCTATATCCACGGTTTGCAATTGCATTCCTTAGTTTATAAAGATAAGTTCACTAAACATCATTTTTAGACATAACCTACTCAAGTTCGCGGACTTAAGTTCCCGGATGGAGTTTACAAACTCCAGCAGAAATTCTCGGGTTTGAGAACTTCGCCAGTTCGTGGACTGGGTTCGCGGACTTAGCTCACGCACTTCTCCAGTTCACTTAATCAACAAAGTTCGCAAAATTCGGTTCAAGAAATAAGGACTTATACATATATGTGTTTCCACAACAATGCTTATATCCTCCAAAGAGTTATATAGTCTAAACTCTCATTTCAATCATTAAAACATTCTCAGAGGATGTTATATAGTTATTATTCACAAACCATTTTTCGCCAGAGCAATTTTCAAAGTGATTAAAACATAACATGACTTTCGTCACTAGGTAAATATGAACTTGGCTAAAGAGAAAGCTTTACCAACACATATTTCGAGAAATAGATAGGCGAGGTCACCTCGGCTAGAAATACCAAATGTGTATAATCTAACACTATATAACAAAACGACTTTTGTCTCAAGATAGGAGATAAATAGACTTTTGAGTGATAGATAATTTCAAGTCTCCACATAGATTTTAGTCGATGAAGATCCACCAGTTCCTTGAGTCGTCCTTCGTCTTGTATGATGATTGTCATGGAGTTTTTGAGCTCTACTACACTTTCTATCCTAGTCCGAGACCTTAGCTATAGTAGACTAGAAATCAAGACTTATAGTTTTGATCACTAACATTGACAAACATGCTTGAGATAGCAACGCATGCGAGTTCGACCGAGCAATGCTCTAACATGGATAATACAATGTATAGATATAGCTGGCACATGCCTATGCCAGAGAGGAATGTCTTCTAAAAAACATCTTACGCACTCGGACCCCTCTCATGTTTTATCTAACGTAATACTCTCAGATTCCATAATAAATTGAGCAAAATATGTCTGTTTGGAAATCTTCCAAAAACAAACTCTCAAGATAGAGTGAAAATATATCCACTCGTACACCTAGACTCCTCTGAGTCAACTATCTAGTTTGCATTACAAAGTCCCTCAAGGACAGCAAGATACCTTTCATAAACCAAACAAAAGGTGATAAATTATTTTAGGTACCATATTACTCTACTAAGTGCATCCCCCAATGCTCTTGCTCTGGACTACAAATATATCTACTTAACTTACTTGAAATATAGGCAGTGTATGGACTCTTACAGTTCATTAAATTCATCAGACATGCTATAAGTCTTGAGTATTCAAGTTAAGATATTCCATTACGCTTATTTTTCTTGAGTCTACAAGAAGAATCGTACGGAGTACAAGCAGGCTTGCAATCAGACTGATTATATCTCTTAAGCACAAATTCAACATAATGAGAATGACTAAGACTTCATATGTTAGATTATGTTCTAATCCTCATTCGTAAGATTACATCAACATGGCCTAAGTCTTTCAAGTCAACATCCTCATTCAGCGCATGCTTTTACTGGAATTAATCATATCTACGTTTGTATCAAGTATAAGCACATCAACATACAAGCATAAAAAAAACAAAAAAAAATATCAACATACAAACATACAGTACACATGCATACCTAATTTGGCAAGAAAACAAATAAGCTAACTTCATACTTGTACCGAAGAAGTCTTATAAAAAAAAATGAACGTGTATGGATGTCCAACGGATTTTCAAGGTTGCATCCATGCCCAATCCATAATCTGCTGGATTTCGAAAATTTCATCCACATCCAACCCATTAGCGAACGGTTCGGCCATCCACCCGCAAAAATATGGATGGTCCCGGCTAAATCCGCGGATTTCGACCAGATGCTCACCCCTAGCAATATCCACCGATCATATCAGGGCCGTCTTAAGGGAAAGGCGGCCGCCTAAGGCCCCAAATTTTTGGAGCCCAATTTTTTTTTTATTTTTTTTCCTAAGCCAAATAACAAGTTTAGAAACCAAAATCTAACCAAAAAATCTGGGAAAAAGTTTAACGGCCTTTGACCGCATAATTGGATCCAAATTATCGCTTTACATACATAAATTTGTCTCCTTCTACATTTAAATTCGTGAAGCGAAATTGTAAAGCTCGCTTGGTTTAGTATTTTAATTTACCAGACTCCGATCCCGACCGAGTTTTACCCGTAATCTGATTGTTCCCGGCCGATTTCAGGCCATTTCCCCTGCAAAATTTAATCCTAATATTCATCTAAACTTCACAACAAACAATAACACCACCAGGGATACAGACTCGCTGAAAACGTTATTTGTATCAATAATCCACAACAGTCCCATTCCATCATGTATTGCCTCAGCATCTTATATTCACCAGACTGTCATCCTGCAAACCACTAACAAGAGCACCATCTCTTTCCCCTGCATGTTCATTTCAACTGCAATTAGTCCATAGCACCATCATGCCCTCAACCCAACAGTAGCAACATCTCCATTTACTTCAATTGAATTCCCCGCCATCAATCAAACCTTAACTTCCACCATCAGGAATTCGTCTTGGTTTCTCCATCTCTTCAATTTCTTCCATTAACGACCACCGCCATCTTATTCTCAAATTCAAACAGTAACCTTCAATTTAGAAACCTAACTTCTTCACGATCTAACATCAATATCGATCTCTTCCAGAATATGTTCTTAATTTTTCTTTTTATCACTCGAATTCATAGAAGTAGCCGCTGCTTTTCTCGTCCCAGGATATACTAAGTCCATTTTCCCCCTTGAGTTGTAATTATTTACGTTTGTTTAAGGGAGGAAAAAAATCTAGGAGGGGCAGTGTCTTCCTTTCATCGTTAAATCAAATCCAATCTTTCTGTGTCAAATTGGAAAAAAAATTCATACTTCACATTGACACAAAGTCATCATATACAGGGTCCTCCATTACTTCGCTCAGTCAGTCCAATTATGAACTTGTTGATCCATAGTAAAATAATTAATTTAAAGTCTGACTCGAGAATCATAAAGCATTCCATTAGTTCTTAAGTTTTCTCTCGTAGGGGATCAGGAGAACTTAAAGATGGAATCCTCATAAATCCTTAATTAGAATGCATTATATGGGGAGGGCCGACCGAAGAAAAAAGGAAACACTGTTGCAATTGGACTGTAAAAGAAAATTTCTGTTTAAAGTGAAAGTATCATTTTCCCTGAAACGGAGGGAGTACAACGTTTTATTAGTTGCAATGGAAAATTAGTTGATGCATAAACCAAAATATGGCTACATAATGTGCTATACATCATTTGTGGTGGTTTATATAATGGCTATGAAATAAATTTTTGAAAATTGTGCCTAAAATGATAAACGCCTCTGAAATTTTCGTAAAAACTTGGAATTTGATATTGTTGTTTGTAATCATTGTGCATATCTCTTTTAAATCTTTCCAACGTGATAAATTTTTTAAAATTCTAAGGAAGTTTTAGATATGTTATATTCTAGTTTGCTTGACAATCATACCCTGAAAAAATATGATACATTAGGAATTAGAATACAATTGGACTCTTATACCTATTTACTCTTCCTCTTTGGTTTATTTACGAAAATGTCTAATACCTATTTGCTCTTTCTCTTCGGTCTATTTACGATATGTCTAATACCTATTTTCTCTTTCTCTTCGGTTTAGTTACGAAAATGTCTAAAGGAAAAAAAGGAGTTTGGATGTAGGGGTTGAAAATGCGGGGGTCTAACAACCACACCCAAAAATTAGTTTGTAAATCTGAGAGGACTTACTCCAATAAACTTTCTAGAGAATCAACTAGACAATCAGACTCAATCTAGAATAAAGTATATCAAAGACTTTAATATATCTAACTCTTAATTCAATCCGCAATCAACAAATATAAATCTACGAGCCTGATTGAGTATAAGAGGATTAAACTTGAACGGTACCAAAGACCAATGTTCAAGGATCGATCAATCTCAATCAATAACCAAAGGTTGGATATACTAATTGATCGATACAACGCACAACCTGTGATATTTAAATTATATAACAAAATCTGATCCCAGCAGGATACTATGCACTTGATAACCTTACCTGATCTCACCCACAACCAAGAGTTGCTACGACCCAAAGTCGAAGACTTGATAAACAAATATGTCTCACAGAGAAAAGTCTATAGGATTGAATAAATCTGTCTTCCACAGAAATACCCAAGAGTTTTTGTTTCGTCTTTTGATAAATCAAGGTGAACAAGAACCAATTGATAAACCAGACTTACATTCCCGAAGAACAGCCTAGTATTATCAATCACCTCACAATAATCTTAATCGACTAGCGAAAAAATATATTGTGGAATCACAAACAATAAGATGAAGATGTTTGTGACTACTTTTTTATCTTGCCTATCGGAGATATAAATCTCAAGCCAATTTTACAATTGTACTCGTACGATAGAAACAGCAAGATCAGATCACACAACTACAAGAGAAGTAGCATCAGTCTGGCTTCACAATCCCAATGAAGTCTAAAAGTCGTTAACCTACAGGGTCTCGAGAAGAAACCTAAGGTTAAAGGAGAATCGACTCTAGCAATACATCTAGTATCACACAAAAGGTGTGGGTATTATGTTTCCCATTTGTTAGAGTTCTCCTTTATATAGTTTTCAAATCAGGGTTTGCAATCCAAGTTACCTTGGTAACAAAGCATTCAATAATCACCGTTAGATGAAAAATCTGATTCAACCAAGCTAATATCTTTAAACCGTTAGATCGAACTTAGCTTGTTACACACAAATGAAATGTACCCTCATTTAGGTTTGTGTAACCGTACCCATGTACACACATGTTGGCTCAACAATGGTCAACCGAAGTTAGCCATATGTTTACTCACATATTAACCTTATTCATCTTAACAGTACCTAATTCAAATGACTTCAATTGAAACTAGTTAAAGAGTTGTTCAATTGTATAGAAGACACAATTGAAACCAAATCGGGTTGATTCACTTGAATCAATCATGAAAATTATAGACACGGTTTGCAAAGATTGCATCCCTTAAGATTTAAATGTTTAAGTTCATGAACAGACCGATTTGATAAAATAACCAGCTTAAGTATGCGTACAGGTATGCGTACTTAAGAAACCAGATTTGAGTTTGTTAAGTTTCCAAACTGATGAGTGCTAAAAAGTGCATATTTCTATATATTTTTCTTGGCATTTAACTCATCTTTTGTGCATTAATTCTACATTTTATCCCATATTCTGTGTTTTCGTTGTTTTCAAGAATAGATACTTTTCTTAATTAATTTTGCATTTTTAGGTACTAAATAAAGCCTGGTTAACTCAGGGAGCAAAAAGAGCAAAGAAACGGCAAAGACTCTCGCTAGGAGGAAGCGAAGAATGATGTTTGCAAGAGCCGGATCAACTAGAAGTGGGCTTGAAGAGGAAGAATTGTTCTTAAAGAATATATGGGCTTGGCATACCCAAGGCCCAAAACCCTTACCCAAATCCATTTCCATTATCCATACCCATTTCCATGAGAGCCGTCAGATTGGATCCATCTTGTCATCCAACGGTCGCCTCATCATTGTGCATCAAAATCCAAAGCTCCGGTCAAACACCATAGTACCTAACTCCATCTGGAGCCGTCAGCTTCGTTGTATCACTTAATCCAACGGTCGCTCAGAGCCTTCTTCTATATTGCCGTTAGATTCAATCTGAAGTTGATGATCCAACGCCTTCCACTCGTTGTTCATCAAACTCCGCTGTACCTGACCAACACCTAAACATCAAACCCATCGACCCAAAACAAACACCCACCTTCTTCTTCCCCAAAATTCCATTCTCCCAAAAACCTCTTCCTCCCCCGACAGTTGCAGTCATCACCTCACCCATCGCCACCATCACCTCCCCAGCCGACCATCATCAGAACAACCATACCCTAGTTACTCTCCTTCTTGTTCTTAGCACCCACCACTCTTAGGTGCTACATCCAAGACACAGATGGAACTAGGGTTTCACAGTGGAGAGAAGAAGGAAATTGGAGAAGCGTTCGAGTAGCAGAAGCAAGTTGAAGCATGGGTCAGCGCTCAATTGCAGAGGGGACAGCAAATTCAGAGGGTATGGTGAGTTTTTCCCAAATTCCTATAAACCCTAATTTTGTTAAATTTGGGGGTTTGGTGTAAAAACCCTAATTGGGTGTTCTGATTATAAATAGAAAGTGAGGGTGTAATGTTTTGGATATGCCTGGATTAGCCAGAGCACCACCTTAGAGGCCTGGACTAGCCAGTGCTCTCTACTGTTACCTCTTGTTTAATTTCAAATTCAGTAATTTCAATTGTATTTGTTCACCATGTCTAGTGTGTTTGAATTATCTTGTATGATGAATGCTTGTGTATGTAATATGTTGAGCATGAGCTAAATTGTTGCAGCTGAGGTTTAGATGAAACCTCAGTGCACTGTCTGATAGTGGAATGCTAGGTTAGAGCATTAGTGCATTGTTTTGATTGAGAAATGGGAAGAGACTAATGCTCATAGTGCCTGTGATTGATTGTTCTGTCAAAAGACAGTCAATGCTAGGGGAAAACTAGTGAGCAAATTAGTTTTCCTCCCATTCTAGATGTATGCATAGGATATTCAACTCAACCTAGGATCACATTGTTTGGATAGGACACAAAGGTGGACTCTAAGCCTTAGCTTAGACCACAATACCTTATTTCAGTCACTTACAATTTCAGTCTTGTTTTGCTTCCTGTTCAGTTTATCTCCTTACCTGTTTTGCTTGTTTAATTTCTTGCAATTTGTAGCTGTTGTGCACTGAAATCATTGCACAAACTCACCCCTTCCCTTGGCTCACAGACTTGGTTCCATGCTGTTTTGTCATCTTTGCTTTGTTAACTGTTTTGGTTCTTTTCAATTGCCATATTACTTTGCCCTGCTCACTGCCATAGTGCCTTGTCTCCATTGCTAGCTTAGGAAAATTTCTTGTATGCTCCCACTCCCTGTGGACTAATCCCTTGCTTACTCTCTATACTAAAACTTGGCCTTGTATACTTGCAAGTCTTTTGTGTGTCGTTCCCAAGCACACCAAGTTTTTGGCGCCGCTGCCGGGGAGTGGTGCTTGCTGCTGCTGATTTCCTTTGCTGTCCTGACCTGCAATCATTGCACTGGGTTGTCTAAGCTTCATCACTATCATTGCAGGTGCCACTGAGTTGCTGCAGAGCTGTGTTGCTGGCCACCTGAGCTGCTGCTGCTGCTGGAACCTTGGCTGCTGCTGTTGCTATTGCTGGAGCTGGTGAACCAAGCCTGCTGCTGCCAAGCCAAAGTAACTGGGCTGCCAACTGAAGCTGCGTTTCACTGCTGGGCTTCACTGGTGGTGGTCTGCTGGGCTTCGCCAAACTTTGCAACTGGGCTTAGCCACCTGCTGCTGCTGGGCTCTGCCTTTTTCTGTTGCTGGGCTCATGATCTTCTGCTCCTGGGCTTCGCAGCTGATCCTCCTGGGCTCGTGTTGCTGAACCAACTCCAACTGTTGCTGGGCTTGGGCGTGAGCTGCTTAGGACGATCCTAAAGCCCAACTGGGCTAGTGCAACCAAAGGGAACAAAAGCCTAACTAGGCTTCCCTCCTTAACCAAGTAAGCCTAAACCATGAGTAACCCACTTGGGCCCCATTAAATATTCAATTTGGGTATGTAATAATTAATTTATTTTTAATTTGGGCTTGTAATAATTATTTTTATTTTCTTTTTCTTTTATTTTCTTTTATTTTTCTTTTATGGGCTTGTAATTATTTATTGTTGTTTTTATTTTCTTTTGTGGGGTGTGATAATTTATGCTAGGCTAAGTTCAAAAAAAAAATAATAATAATAATAAAAAAAAAAATTTGCTCCTTATTTCAAAAACCAAAATTTTTCTCCCTCTTTAAAAACCAAAATTTTATCCCACCAAAACCAAATTTTTCCCAAAAATCCAAACCCTTTAAAAACCAAATTCTGAGCTTTGTACATTCTTTACTTAGCTTTTGAGCCAATCATGAATAGATCTTTTTCTACAGTTGGGGAGTACAACAAATCCCTTAGAGAACTTGCATATGGACAAACTTCACGTTATGAACCTTCCACGGACCATGATGTCAATAGTTATAGGAATTATTATGGACATTCTCAAAGTCCCGAGCCTCAATACATGAACCCTAATGACTATTCACACATGCATCATTCGTCACAACGTGAAAATGAACATATTGCTAGTGCCTCACTCACACAATCATCTCTTTTGGACCAATTAGAAGCTCGAGTCGCAGCTTTAGAAATGCAATCACATGAGGAATCTGTCACATCTAATTTTCCTAGGCAACCTGAAATCTATGCTTGTCCCGCATGTGGTGGCTTAGACCACATTATTGCGAATTGCTATATTTTCCATGAATTTAGGCGGACTAGAGAAATTCCAAGGTTTGAAGAACCTACAGATTATTATGCTGGTAGTTATTGGGACCATAATCAACCTTTTGTAGGTTGCGATCAATCATTTATAAACCCTAACGACCATCCACCCATGTATCAATCAACACCATGGGAAGACGAACAATTTCAAACTCCCATGAGTTTTAGTGAGCAACTTCTGATGGAAGCTAAAAATCTCCTCAAACGAACCACTGCTAGTTTAGAAATGCAAACATTGAATGATCATAGCAGCATTTTTCTCCCTAATGAAGTTAATTATGAAAATAGTGTTTTTAACCCTACTCATGCTAGTAACATTGAACATGAACCTAATCTAGAGGTAAATGAGTGGAATAGAAACACTATGGTTTTTAGGGAAGCACACTCTTGTTTTGTTGAGGATGATAATAATTGTGATGTTATATTAGAAGAACATGTCTATGCTGATGATGTTATGGAACCCTTGGGTTCAAATACATTAGGCTTCTCTGCCCCGACCTTAATGAATGATATTTCTTCTAGTATTCCATGTTATGTTTCCACTGATTTGCCGATGCATGAGGATAAATCTGTTGATGATGTTGATGATTCTGATTGTGAACTTGCTAATTTGATTGATGATTGTGAGCATGATGTGACATGTGTAGATGATTTAGGAGATTTTGATTTGATTGATAATGATGTGCCTATTCCTCTACATAAGTCACAATCTGATGGCCTTCCACCCAACCTAGATTTGGTTTGTACCAATATTGTAAAACCAATTTTTCTGAGAATGCCTAATCTAGGTTTGGAACTGTGTGCTTCCCAAGTCCT
Organism: Papaver somniferum; assembly: GCF_003573695.1. Lineage (NCBI taxonomy): Eukaryota > Viridiplantae > Streptophyta > Magnoliopsida > Ranunculales > Papaveraceae > Papaver > Papaver somniferum. The sequence continues at coordinate 13,517,703 of NC_039365.1, read as the reverse complement.
CTTGGACCATTTTGCATCTAAATATAATATCTTTGAGGAACCACAGTTGGAAATGGCATGTTTGCCCGTCCATAGCAAAGTACACTTTGAGTTAGATCTTGTGCATGAGGAACCCCCAAAACTGCGCGATTTTGTTTTCAAAATTATATCTTCTGTAAAATCCAGGTTTGGGGGTACTCATTTGGTTTCACAGCTTCACGTGCTTTTCTTTCATGTGTGAAGTTGTTGAAACCGCTACATTTTCTTTTGGGTTGATCCTCAACTCTTTAGATTGTGTGTGGTGAATTTTTGTATATAATCCAGTAGATAAATTTCTTAAAACCTTTTTGTTCTTTTGTATATTTTTGCTAATCCAATATGATCTCGGCTGACATATGTTGGATTCTTGCCTTGAATAACGGAGTTCTAATATTGCTTTCGCGAAATCGGGTATTCTCTTTCCTTTTCTCTACTCAACATGATCCTCTTCATATGTTGTATTATAATTTTGTTCATATTTTGAAACATTGAGGACAATGTTTAGTTTAGGTTTGGGGGTGAAAGTAGATACTTTGATAATGCCATAATTGAAAACAAGAACTCCTTCTTTTTGAAAAAAATGAAAAATGAAAAAAAAAATTGAAAAAAAAAAAAAAAAAAAAAATGGAGCTCATTTACCTTGAAATGTTGACTCTTGTGCAAATATGTAATTATTAGGAGTCTTAGTCTAGATATTTAGGCACCCTGATTCTAGCACAATTCACATAGTGATAAGAAATTTGCACGCGCACGATCTACCAATACATGTATAGCCTCGATCTTCAAGGTGTTTGATAGGAAGTCACGATTGCCAATCACTTTAGAATACTGAACGAAACTTGACTAGCTTGTTCTTTGGTTGGTTGGGATAGAAGGTGGAGGTTACATTAAGAAAAACAACCTCGAATTTAACTGGGTGCATCAAAAAGGGCTACCTCTTGCAAAGTGTCATGTAATTTTTTGTTTCCTTTTGTATATGTATCAAAAGTGTTTCCTTATCAAAAAAAAAAAAAAAAAAAAAAAAAATGAAAAAATGAAAAAATCAATCAAGTATTTATCAATTCCATCCTCTCTTGTTCCAAAAATAAAAGAGAGTAGTCAATGTAAATAAGAGTCATGTAAAGAGTCATTTTTGTGTTTTATTGTAATAAGCAAGGAAGGGTGTATGCCATTGATGTACAACGCGAGTAATTGTGAAACACCCCTACTCATTCACAATTCTCGTAAAGTCCGGACAGCTAGCTAGATTTCGACCTTGGTTCTTAGCCTGAGAAACTATCTCTTGGTGATTAGTATTCATAACATCCGATCTTTCTTTACACATGTGTAGATACACTTTACACTCTTATCACATGTCTTTATTTGTTATCAGTGCTAGGATTGTGCCTTTGATAGCTAGATTGACATCTCCATTTTTCTGTGAGCTTAAACTGTCTTGCACATGTCACATTTGATGGAATATGAGCTTATATTTTGTCCTAGAACTTTGTAGGTACGTTCTAAGCAAACCTTCACGAGACTTCACTCGTCCACTAGGGACACTTAGTGGTTTAAAAGGCTTAGTGCATACGCTAAATGCATTCGAGAGACCAGCGACAGTGGTATAGGTAGGATTTCCTTAGTTTTGTTTTACTTGAGGACAAGTAAAATTCAGGTTTGGGGGTATTTGATGAGTGCTAAAAAGTGCATATTTCTATATATTTTTCTTGGCATTTAACTCATCTTTTGTGCATTAATTCTACATTTTATCCCATATTCTGTGTTTTCGTTGTTTTCAAGAATAAATACTTTTCTTAATTAATTTTGCATTTTTAGGTACTAAATAAAGCCTGGTTAACTCAGGGAGCAAAAAGAGCAAAGAAACGGCAAAGACTCTCGCTAGGAGGAAGCGAAGAATGATGTTTGCAAGAGCCGGATCAACTAGAAGTGGGCTTGAAGAAGAAGAATTGTTCTTAAAGAATATATGGGCTTGGCATACCCAAGGCCCAAAACCCTTACCCAAATCCATTTCCATTATCCATACCCATTTCCATGAGAGCCGTCAGATTGGATCCATCTTGTCATCCAACGGTCGCCTCATCATTGTGCATCAAAATCCAAAGCTCCGGTCAAACACCATAGTACCTAACTCCATCTGGAGCCGTCAGCTTCGTTGTATCACTTAATCCAACGGTCGCTCAGAGCCTTCTTCTATCTTGCCGTTAGATTCAATCTGAAGTTGATGATCCAACGCCTTTCACTCGTTGTTCATCAAACTCCGCTGCACCTGACCAACACCTAAACATCAAACCCATAGACCCAAAACAAACACCCACCTTCTTCTTCCCCAAAATTCCATTCTCCCAAAAACCTCTTCCTCCCCCGACAGTTGCAGTCATCACCTCACCCATCGCCACCATCACCTCCCCAGCCGACCATCATCAGAACAACCATACCCTAGTTACTCTCCTTCTTGTTCTTAGCACCCACCACTCTTAGGTGCTACATCCAAGACAGAGATGGAACTAGGGTTTCACAGTGGAGAGAAGAAGGAAATTGGAGCAGCGTTCGAGTAGCAGAAGCAAGTTGAAGCATGGGTCAGCGCTCAATTGCAGAGGGGACAGCAAATTCAGAGGGTATGGTGAGTTTTTCCCAAATTCCTATAAACCCTAATTTTGTTAAATTTGGGGGTTTGGTGTAAAAACCCTAATTGGGTGTTCTGATTATAAATAGAAAGTGAGGGTGTAATGTTTTGGATATGCCTGGATTAGCCAGAGCACCACCTTAGAGGCCTGGACTAGCCAGTGCTCTCTACTGTTACCTCTTGTTTAATTTCAAATTCAGTAATTTCAATTGTATTTGTTCACCATGTCTAGTGTGTTTGAATTATCTTGTATGATGAATGCTTGTGTATGTAATATGTTGAGCATGAGCTAAATTGTTGCAGCTGAGGTTTAGATGAAACCTCAGTGCACTGTCTGATAGTGGAATGCTAGGTTAGAGCCTTAGTGCATTGTTTTGATTGAGCAATGGGAAGAGACTAATGCTCATAGTGCCTGTGATTGATTGTTCTGTCAAAAGACAGTCAATGCTAGGGGAAAACTAGTGAGCAAATTAGTTTTCCTCCCATTCTAGATGTATGCATAGGATATTCAACTCAACCTAGGATCACATTGTTTGGCTAGGACACAAAGGTGGACTCTAAGCCTTAGCTTAGACCACAATACCTTATTTCAGTCACTTACAATTTCAGTCTTGTTTTGCTTCCTGTTCAGTTTATCTCCTTACCTGTTTTGCTTGTTTAATTTCTTGCAATTTGTAGCTGTTGTGCACTGAAATCAGTGCACAAACTCACCCCTGCCCTTGGCTCACAGCCTTGGTTCCATGCTGTTTTGTCATCTTTGCTTTGTTAACTGTTTTGGTTCTTTGCAATTGCCATATTACTTTGCCCTGCTCACTGCCATAGTGCCTTGTCTCCATTGCTAGCTTAGGAAAATTTCTTGTATGCTCCCACTCCCTGTGGACTAATCCCTTGCTTACTCTCTATACTAAAACTTGGCCTTGTATACTTGCAAGTCTTTTGTGTGTCGTTCCCAAGCACACCACAAACTCAGGAGAAATTTTCGGCTTGAAAACTTCCGCCAGTATGCGTACGGGTACGCATACTTAAGGTGACTAGTTTAGGAGTTTGTAATTCCCAAACCTATCAGATATTTCCAGTCCAAAAACTCCCTCTAGTATGCATACGGGTATGCATACTTAAGTTGACTAGTTTAGGAGTTTGTAATTCCTAAACACAGCATATATTTTCAGTTCGAAAACTTTTACCAGTATGTGTACGGGTACACATACTTATGTTGTCTCCTTCAGCAATTTTGTATACACACATATGCATACACTTGGTTCCCGGTTTATGGACTTATACACTAATGTGCAAGCACACTATATATGCTTATATCCAAAGATAGTTATATCATCAAACTTTAATTTCAATCATTGAAACATTCTTAGAGGACGTTATATAGTTGTTGTTCACAAACTATTTTTCATTAAAGTGATTTTCAAGTTATTGAAATTATCATAATGAAACATTCTAAGGAAATACCAAATGATTGTATTACAAAAACCATGTTATATGCAACTCGGTAATTTTCATATGATCTTATTTGGACTTTCGTCACGAATGTAAGATGAACATGGATAAAGCGAAAGCTTTCCAACACATATTTCGAGAAATACATAAGCGAGATAAACTTAGCTCGAAATCTAATATGTGCATAAAAAACTATATCATAACACGACTTATGTCTCAATATAGGAGATAGAGTAGAAATATACTTTCCAAGTGATAGATTAAGTTTAAGTCTCCACATACCTTTTGTTGATGAAGTTCCACAAGCTCCCCTTAGTAGTTCTTCGTCTTCAAATGATGAACGCCGAGAGATCTAAGATCAACTACACTATCTATGTCCTAGTCCGAGACATCTATAAATAGGCTAGAAATCAAGACTTATAGTTTTGATCACTAACATTGACAAACATGCTTAAGATAGAAACGCATGCGAGTTCGACGGAGCAATGCTCTAACAATCGCCCCATTTATCAATTTTAATGACAAAACTATCAATACATATGGATTACAAAATAAATAAAAATTGTAGCTTCTCATCCGTATGCTTGATCTCCTTGGCATCTTCAACACGACTTGAAATATTCGTCACTTCTAGGTACTCCAATGATCCCAAATGTTGTAAGTTTAGCATCATCGTTGTTGAGGATCCGTATCTATAACAATGCGAAAACTAATGTTCTTAATCATTGTTATACAATGTTATAGTATTATTATACAACATCAAAGTTCAATTGTATCACAACTTTGACAACAATACTATGGTGATATGTATCACTCCCCCTTAGTCAGTACTTTATCTCAACATGAAAACCACTCCTCCTTACATGATGATCCGTAAACCACATGTATTTGTAGTATGAACTACACATTACTTATCCCCCTTTTTGTCAATAAAATTGGCAAAGGTGCGAAAATTAGTGGGATCCTAATGAAATTTCCACGGAGATACTTCATGACCAAAGGTGTATTAACATACCAACAAATTTAGATGCAATCATATAGATGAAGCTAAATGCATTCATCAAGAAGTTTATAAAGATACAAGATAAACCCTAAAATGTTCCACAGTCGCACTCCGCACAAATATGTGGCGATTAAGCACAAGTTCAAAAGAACTCTCCCCCATAAAATGTCATTCCCAAAGGAACAACAAAGGCGACCTTGGTTTTACAAGAAAAGAAGGATTTCTTTGGATATAGCCAAATCACATGAAAACATAAATTTGTATCCAAATTATATTATTTAATTAATCACAAGAGAATTCATGATTAATTCAATTGGAATACACAACTAAATTAACCACAAGAGCGTGATCAATTCAATTGGTCACGCTTGACATAAGAGAAGTTACGGAGCAACACAACTAAAGAAACCATGAAAATGATCAATTCAATTGATTATGCTCAATCATAATAAAACTTATGAAGCAACACAGTACATACACAAAAATGTTGATCGGAGATCGACCAATACTGCGTAATACATAAGGATTCATTCTATCTTTCATCACTATTTGCATAATGACATATAACAGACTTAATCCTTGTGAACATAAGTTTTATCCTTTCTTTTATCAAACTAGTGACATAAAAGGCTTTAACTTTTGTTTGTCAAAAGTTCATTCTATCTTTTATGAATACTTTCATATAAACATAATAAAGATAACTTTTGAACAAGTATGGGACAATCATAGTTCATGGACGCAAACACACATATCCCATAACAATTTGCAATATATAAAACCATAAAGATTAACATTGTAAGCATCATCTTCCAAATAACTTAGAATTTAAATAAATAAATCTAAAAACATTGAAGATGGAAACGATTGTAACTAGCTATGTGAAATCACAATAATGGCTATTCCAAACCCTAGTTATTATTCCAAACAAAAACAAGAATAAAAATTCTCATAAGAAGATTTACTAGACATAATAAACGAAAAAACACATTAAAGCCATCATTAAGAAGCAAGAGAAACTACTCACGATCTTCATCATCGGAGACCATAAAAATGGAGCGAACCTTGTCCATGTCCTCCTTGATTTCGGGAAACTTGGTAGCAATCACAAGTAACTGTTCTTGTACAAAATTTACTTTGGTATTCAATTTACAAACACCCTTGTAAATTTGGCGAATAAGCTACAAAGAAGAATCACTCGAGCCATCAATTGTGTCGCACTTTTGTCTCTTGCAAGCATTCTCCTTCATTCGATTGAAGGTACATGGTCGAACAAGTTTGGGAGTTCCAATGGAGTTTCCAATAGGCTTGATGGAGATATTGTAACAAATTCGTTCAATCAAGCAAGGGAATCCTAACTTCTTGTTGGAAGATGTCATAGCAAGCATTTGATAAACAATAAATCCACAAATGTCAAGACATTTAGTTTCCGTCACAAGGAAATAAACCAATTCCACGAACTCACGACTCCAACGAGAATTCTCAATCGTGGAGGGACAAAGGTTAGATATACCGAGTTTTCCAAAGGACATCAAGGGAAAGCTAAGATGATTAATAGGAAATTTCCCTTCATTCTATCAATGTTTCTACCACAAAGACCAAGAGAGATGGTTTCATCTGATGGTCTTACATCACTTGGTTTAGGAAGACGAACATTACCCAAAGGAATTTTGGTAATCTTTGAGATTAATTCTCTATTAACAAGAATCCTTTTTCTATTAACCATGGTCTTGAATTCCATGTTTTCAAGATCAACATCATAAATGTTGGCATAGAAGATTCAATTAAGAGTATCAAATCCTTCACCAAGACCATCAAAGATGTTTCCAAGCTTAAACTTTTCAAAACAAATCAAATCCTCCTTATAACCACTAGAAAAATCCAATTTCTTTTCTAGGATAAATCCATTAGATGAAATCCTTTCAAAAACTCTAGCACAAGAATCATCGACAAATCTAATCCTAAGAGAATCTTGATTTATAAGAGGATTCATGCTAGAAGAAGAAGAACCCAAATTCTTTGAAATCATTTTTGAAACTTTGAAATTTATCATGAGAACAAGAAATTTGAAAGGAAAACAAGAGGTAATCACTTACTTGGAATGAACCTTGACCAACCCTTTTGCTTATTATTCTCCAAAGATGTTTTAATGGAGAAAATACATGAACCCTAGATGTTCACGTACGCAGACTGGATGGGAGAAAGAAGAAGGTACGCATACTCCTTCTTTATATGTATACTAATGGGCTTGGACCCATTTATGAACCACGACCTACAAAAAGAATGTAGGATTTTCTTTGATGTTCGCACATCAAGGCTGAGCAACCCGTGAAAACACAATATGTGTGAGGAGATGGATGCAGTAGAAAGCTTATTCGAATATCCTAGAAGGACAGAATAACATTTTGAACCCAACTATACACAAATCAAACCATTTGTTGCCCCATCTCAAGATATATACAAATGGGGTAATGCCAGACTTGTTACCAAGTGGCATGATGTGCAGAGAGATTCTCATGCACTATTTCTGGTTGATATTTGTGAGTAGTGTCAGTAATATAATCATAGTAATGATGATAATCAGGGTTACTAGAGATTTCTAACTTCCTTTTCATTTGACCAGAAAGAAGTTTTTTCCGATATCTTGAAACTGTGTCAACAACATGAGAATCCGTTTTTTTGGATCTACTTGTGTTGACAGCGTTTTTAGTTCGTACATCATGATTGCATGGTTTTACATGTACCAAACCTTTATCGGATCGATTATTATACTTAACGGAATTAAGTTTTTCTAAGAATCTAAAAACGCTTTCAAAATATCTAAATAGATCTTTGTCAATTGATCCGTCACGATAGTATTCCTCAAAAAGATTAAGAGTTAACCTAGTGAGGTTCCATATCTTTGAGCGTAAAGAACGTTTTCCCAACCTTCCTTCCTTTTTAACTTTTCCTTTAAATTTCTTCTCACCATCTAAGTTTTCCAAGGTCTTAGATGAAAAGAGATTATTATGAGAAACCAGATGTTCACTCCATAATAATCTTTGAACAATCTTTAAGGACTTCTGGCGTGCGTTACAGATGCCAAGAGCAATTTTTCCAAAGAAATTTCCCATAGGGAATTTTTTTGAGGATCAATCAAACACAAACTTATTAGGTTTTTAATGTGTTTGCCTGCTCTGATACCAATTAAAAATGCGGGGGTCTAACAACCACACCCAACACTTTATTTAGCAATCTGAGAGGACTTACTCCAATATACTTTCTAGAGAATCAACTAGACAGTCAGAATCAATCTAGAATAAAGTATATCAAAGAGTTTAATATCTCTAACTCTTAATTCAATCCGCAATCATATAATAGAAATCTGCGAGCCCGATTGAATATAAGAGGAGTAAACTTGAACGGTACCAAAGACCAATGTTCAAGGATCAATCAATCTCAATCAACAATCAAAGGTTGGATTTACTAATTGATAGATACAACACAAAACCTGTGATATTTCAATTATATAACAAAATATAATGCGGAAAATAAATAACACGGACACTAGAATTTTGTTAATGAGGAAACCGCAAATGCAGAAAACTTACAGGACCTAGTCCAGTTTGAACACCACATTGTATTAAGCCTCTACAGACACTAGCCTACTACCAATTACCTTCATACTGGAATGTAGTTGAACCCTAATCAATATCACATTGATTCAAGGTACAGTTGCGCTCCTTATGTCTCTGATCCCAGCAGGATACTACGCACTTGATTCCCTTAGCTGATCTCACCCACAACCAAGAGTTGCTACGACCAAAAGTCAAACAATTGATAAACAAATATGTATTACAGAGAAAAGTTTATAGGATTGAATAAATCTGTCTTCCAAGGATATACCCAAGAGTTTTTGTTTCGTCTTTTGATAAATCAAGGTGAAAAGGAACCAATTGATAAACCAGACTTATATTCCCGAAAAACAGCCTAGTATTATCAATCACCTCACAATAATCTTAATCGACTAGCGAAACAAGATATTGTGGAATCACAAACGGTGAGACGAAGATGTTTGTGACTACGTTTTTATCTTGCCTATCGGAGATATAAATCTCAATCCAATTTTACAATTGTACTCGTACGATAGAAACAACAATATCAGATCACATAACTACAAGAGAAGTAGTATGGGTATGGCTTCACAATCCCAATGAAGTCTTCAAGTCATTAACCTACAGGGTCTCGAGAAAAAACCTAAGGTTAAAGGAGAATCGACTCTAGCAATACAACTAGTATCACACAGGAGGTGCGGAGATTAGGCTTCCCAGTTGTTATAGTTCTCCTTATATAGTTTTCAAATCAGGGTTTTCAATCCAAGTTACCTTGGTAACAAAGCATTCAATAATTTTTAACCGTTAGATCGAACTTATCTTGTTACACATAAATGAAATGTACCATCATTTAGGTTTATGTAACCGTACCCAAACGTGTATACTCATGTTGGCTCAACAATGGTCAACCGAAGTTAGCCATATGTTTACTCTCATATTAATCTTATTCATCTTAACTATAACTATTTCAAATGACTTCAAATGAAACTAGTTAAAGAGTTGTTCAATTGTATAGAAGACACAATTGAAACCAAATCGGTTTGATTCACTTGAATCAATCATGATCATCATATCCACGGTTTGCAAATATTGCATTCCTTAAGATTTAAATATTTAAGTTCATGAACATATCGATTTGATAAAATAACCAGCTTAAGTATGCATACGGATATGCGTACTTAAGCAATTGGATTTGAGTTTGTTAATTTTTCAAACTCAGCAGAAATTCTCGGTTTGAACACTTCCACCAGTATGCGTACGGGTACTGTTGATACACGAAAAATAATTTACCTTAACTAGGATGAGATGCCCCAAAGAGGGGAAAGGCCACACACAAAACATAGGGACTAAGGCCCAAGTCCACCAAAGGAGTATCCATAAGATGGAAAGGACAATGAAGGAATTAACAAAAAAGAAGAAGGTTGTATTAGAAAAAGGATGGAACTAATAGTAATTAAGGAGGTTTAGGACACATGGGAAGATGTCATAAAAAGTAGAGGTTTTTGGAAAGTCTATATAAGAAAGGACAAGGTACAATGGAAATACAACTCTCTCTCATACTATTCTAAGAAAAGTGAGGTCATTCTTGTACACTAGGACGGGTAGAACCTAACGAGAATTCTGGTATTAACATTTGGCGACCACACTCGGAGGCTCGTGCCTAGTCCACTATGATACAGCCAAATAGAAGAAATCCTGGTGCGGCAGGAAATCAATCAGCCACCCGCCCTGTTGACCTCGACGAGGTCATCATAGAAGAAGGGGATAACGAGGAAGAAACACCACATCAAAGCGCAGACAAACAGTTTGAAGACGCTCACCAAGATGTAGAAACAAATACCATGCGCAAAGAAGACGTACAAATAGCTCGACAATCAAAGCTTGCAACCCCGGGCATGCAAAGTATTCAAAAAGAATTAGAAGAGCGATTGCAAAAGAGGCAAGCATTGGAAGAATGGATAACACAAGATGTGATTGCAGGCCAAAGTGCCCCTGGGGAAGCAACCGAATCGGAAATCATCAGAATACCAAGGCCGCAGTAATCACACATGAGGAAATGGCGGAGTACCTGGAGCATAAGTATCATATCACGAAGCAAGATAACCACCATCAAACAAACAACCCATATCCTTTAAGTGTCCGGGAATATCAGTACCCCGAGGACTATGTTTCTCCCAAGTTTAAGACTTACGATGGACAGAGAAATGCGCGAGAACATGTCAGCCGTTTTCTCTCATCCATGAACGATAGAATCTCTGACGAGAAATTGTGTTTGAGAGAATTCCCCAAATCATTGACAGGAACATCCTTTACTTGGTACGATAACCTAAAGACAGAGATCTTAGACTCTTGACCCATTATGTACTCGATGTTTATGGGTAAATTCTATTCATCCAAGCGGAAAGTTACGTCCATAGACCTGAGCAAAAGCGAAAAGAGGACAGGTGAATAAATAGGGACATATATAGCAAGGTTCCGATGGACGATATGGGTTGTCATGAAAACATTAGTGAATAAGCACTGGTGGAAATATGCGTATGGAGAATGATTCAGTCCTTGAAAGGGAGTTTGATCAACTTCAGATTCCCAACCTTCGTCGATCGAGAGGAAGCTGCCGAAAGAATTGCTGACTGCATGGAAGAGTTACCCGCAGACATTAACCGGCGTCATACTGTAAGTACCACATCCGTAGTCCCCTACAAGCCTAATAACAAAGACGTTAACATAAGCCGACAACAAGGGGGGGAGGGGGGGACCTTATCCAAAGGAAAAACAAATGGATTAGAAAGGATTCAAGACCATCTCATCCTCTACTACCGTATGGAAGAGAACAAACTGTTCGGCTCCTCAACCCATGGGTAGCCGAGGGTGAGGTTCAATTGCCGCCGACAGTGGTGGATGTCAACAAAATGAATAAGGAAGTTTCAAGGTATTGCCATTATCATAGGAGAATGGGACATCCAACAGTAGAAGGTCTCGCAATAAGAAGCATATTTGAAAGAAAACGCGAGTACGGAGTGCTTGAGGAAGCAAGACAAATGATCGAGAAATACCCTTTCCCGCGTCATTAAGAACAAAGGAAACAGATGAGCTAAATGTAAAAGCGCAATAGCGAACAACGGGTAAATAAAAATATAATCTGTAATGTCTTTCGCTTATAAATAATTTCGAAAAAAAAAATCTCTCTAGAGTCGATTAGAAAAAAAAAGGGTTGTGGGAAAGCCAACGGCGCCCGATCGACTAAGAAAAGGTTGCGGAACGTTAATGATGTCCGATCGACTGACAAAAGGTTGCGGGAAAGACAATGGCGCCCGATCGACTAACAAAAGGTTGCGGAACGTTAATGACGTCCGATCGACTGACAAAAGGTCGCGGGAAAGCCAATGGTGCCCGATCGACTGACAAAAGGTTGTGGAACGTTAATGACGTCCGATTGACTGACAAAAGGTTGCGGGAAATCCAATGGCGTTCGATCTATTGACAAAAGGTTGTGGAACGTTAATGACGTCCAATCGACTGACAAAAGGTTGCGGGAAAGCCAATGGCGCCCGATCGACTGGGAAAAGATGGCGGAATGTCAATGACATCTGATTGACTTATTAAAGTTGCTGGAACGCCAATGGCACCCGGTCGGCCAACAAAATTTACTAAAATACGGGAATGCCAATGGCGCCCGACCGATTGAAAATTTGCAAAAACGCCAATGGCGTCCGATCGACTGATGAAAGGTAGTAGGAACGTGAATGACGCGTGCTCAACTGACAAATAACGGAAAGGCCAAGACCGACCAATGGACAAAAGAGAAAAAAGAGGGGGGAGTAGGCGCGTTCATCTTATACCCCTCCCGCCCGCACATCAAGGTGTTAAATAAATTCAAATGGGAGTATGCGCGTTCATCTTATGCCCCGCCCACCTGCACCTCAAGGTGTTAAATAAATTCAAAAGGGGAGTAGGCGCGTTCATCTTATGCCCTGCCCACCTGCACCTCAAGGTGTTAAACAAATTCAAGGAGGGAATAGGCGCGTTGATCTTATGCCCCTCCCACCTGCACCTCAAGGTGTTAAATAAATCTTTTAATTGTGCGTGTTCATCTTATGCCCCGTCTAAGAAGGCGAGTTCCCCCTAACCCCACCTAATAGAAATAAAGGGGGGGAGTGGGCATGTCCACCTCGTACCATACGCAATCCTTAGTGCTGACGCGTAAGCACGAAGTTTTCAAAACAATAAACAACAAAGCAGGAACGGAAGCACGCACAATTAAAAGATTCGAACACCATTAACTTAAACAACGTCAAAAGTCTAAAAAAAAACAAAAACAAATAACCCGACTTAAGATTAAATAGCGGGGAAAATAGAGATAAAATTGTTCATGAAAAAGAAGGCAAAGAAAGTGCATCAGATTGATTGAAGGGGGGACAACTCCTGTTGTTCTTGCTCAAGAGCACCCTTCTCCGCAGTTTCTTCACGAAGTAGATCTTCGCTCGCCACTCCCACCTGGGTAAGAAGCTGGTCCAGCACCTCTTTCCTCAGAACACTTCTCCAATTCTTCCTCGAGCTTGGTTACCCGAGCGGTAAGTTGAATACGGGGGTATTTACGATTCTTCACCTGCACTAACAATGCTTCCATCCAACCTATCGAGAACTTCAAGTTGATGGTTGTTCGCACGGACGCTTCCCAACCACTAATCTTAGCTACAAAGATGGGACCACTTCCCACCCTAGCAAGATCGTCGGCGACCTCCAACAGATTCTTGGTCATGTAGCATAGCGTCCTCATATCCAATAGGCCGACACTAACCATATGGCCACCAGTGCGCTCAACAATATCTTTGTACGCAACATAGAAAATGGATGGAACCCAAAACCCATAAACCAGAGTATGAGTAGAAGGGTCGACCCCGTCCGCAACGGCCTCCACCACCATGGGGAATTGGAGATGCGCACCCGTATCGGTGCGAGGGACTGCTACTTGGACATTGGGAAGTTGCACGTCCGCTTGAGATCCACCGACATATTTACGGGGGCGTTTGGAGCCGCTATCACCGCTGGTGATTACGCGTCGGCCGACATCAATTCCAGGGATTTCGGGTTTGCTCCCTCCCTTGCGATTACTACCCGTAGTCTAATAATAAAACCAATTATTAATATAGATGTGGGTTCATGGAAAATAAAGTAAAAATATTAGCCATGTTTTCTAACCTTAGACGCGGCTTTACATTGTGATGTATTGATATCTTTGTCGCGGGACACCGAAGAACCAGATGACGAGCTTGGACCGCTAGATGCGCCTGAGAATCCAAAAGTGAGTAAAATGATAAAGAAAGCCCGATAATTTATAACAAAAATAAGGGGAATATAGAGGGAGAAACATTCATAAACACAAGACAAAGTAATTGGTTACCTTGAAAGCCCCAGTAGGAAACGCCACGTGGATTGAAGACCCACCAAACACTGATTGGTTAGACCCAGATGGGCTCATTGATTCCAAGACAGCATTAGGAGATATAGGCACTTCACCTCGAACACGAACAGTCTGTGTCCGAGGAGGATTGAATGACAACACCTTCAGGCGCGGAGATACCCATCCGCCGCCACCCTCGGACAAGCTTATTCCGAGATTGTGTAATTGATAGGCAAAGGAGGAAGACGAATTTTTGACAACACCATGAAGAGACTGCGACGCGCCTCTTTGATGAGACTTCCCGAATTGTAAAGTGGAAACGTTAGCAGAGGAACAAGGGCGCATAGGAAGATCCGAGAACTTGGCCGCTTCTCTTTTAGCCTTTTTAGCAAGACTATTCTCGGTCCAGTCGCGTTCATGCATGTTTAAATACTCTTCCATTATATAATAAGGAGCCTTACACCCCACAAAAGTGGAAGACTGAGCACCCTGGGACAGTCGAGCCAATGGCCCATCAGCGACCGGGTTGGTTCTAAGAAAAAAAAGAGAGGGGGGCACAGGAGACTAATTATAAAAACACAATATATAGTAAAAAATAATAATAAATAATATCTATGTAATATAAAGGATTAGAATTAATACCCGAATTTCCAAAGGGCTTGAAGATGATCAGGGTACGTTCAAACGAGGGGGCATGCGATTGGAAAATTTCGTCTTACTTTTCGGACGGATAGGATCACAACCCTCGGGAGGATCCCAGGAAGTCACGATAAGCTCTAAAGGACGGATTTTAGTACCTGAGGAGAGATGATGTTCCATGGATATGGCATCGTCAAGTTTGATCCTCCATGAGGCATGAAGTGCTTTAAGATCCGCGTGTGATAAATCTAGAGCAGGGGACGGGTCCCGTAGGAAGAAATTCAAGGCCCGACATCATGTCAGAAGTTGATAGCCATGAGCACCCTCGGTAACCCCCGAGGGCCTACCCGAAAGAGGATTCTTAAACAAAAAATTAACCCCTTGATCATCCAAGCGCACCGGACCTTTAAAGATGTAACGATTAAAACTAGCAATGATGTCTGAAGTATCTGTACTCTCCGGGGGTGGGAATCTAAGGAGGAATCCTTTGTCAAACCCGATTTGGAGAGCTGCACGATCAGGGCTGTAAGACATGGCTATCAATTTACCGGCATGAAATCCAGGAAGATAGCCAGGTATTACCGCCATCACGGCGTCAAAATGTGATTCAGACAGAAATTGTGTCGATTCTAAATCCTGTCGAAAGGCGTTGTGAAATCATGGTGAGACGGACCATATCGGCCATCGTGATAGGGGCATGGCTCGAAATCCTTAGCCACATCTAAGAACTTTGCCATATCACCCTTCAATACCTTCCCTTTCTTACGCCAGAGGGCCATGCGAGGATAAATATACTCGACGGGAACCTTCCTCACCGAACCATCGGCCTGATTAACATCCTCTTCGCGGTGAACCTCCAAGACGTGGGGATCAGGGGCGTATGAAAGAATGTGTTCCCAAGACCATGCAAGCAGGAAAGAGGCTGGGACAAAGGTCTCGATTTTATGCGTCGACCCCACCATCTGAAGATCTTGGCAGAACAAATACAAATGACGGTATAAGCCACCTAGGAACATAGGAGCAAGAGGAAAGGAGACCCCGCGATACAATAACACCGCCACGGGAATCAACTCGTTCTTTATTGTATCCCAGGGACTATACTCAAACACGTCGCGACATAGCCAAAGAATAATGAAGGCAGCCAACTCTTCCCGAGGGTTCGGCTCCTGACGCTCCGGGGGAAGCACCTTTCCTTCTACAAGGCGCGGAGCCCAGAACCGAATCCAAATAGGAAATGAAGCGCGTTTATGATCCTTGGGGAACCATTCAGAGTCAGTTGCAACATCCGGAGAATTGAGACCATGAATCGACCTGTAAGCCCGGAAAGAACTACTAAGGAGATGCTCCCCCAAGGAAGTCAGGGTTTTCTTCCTTTTCTTATCCCCAATAAGCTTAGCTTTCCCTTTAGCAACACCCGAGAACTTTGGTTTGCTGGTGCTGATAGTATTTCCCCTCACGTTGACGACTTTTTGCATTTGATCTTTTGCGGCCGATGTCTTCTCCTTCCGCACTAATTCAACACGAGAAGCATCCTTGCAGTCTAATAGATAAGCCCACAACGTCCGATCGCCTGGGGTCAACGCTTCATAAACGGCCACCTCGTTGTAGGAATGGGTTCCATGGAGAGGTAGACCGGTAAGTGCGACGACATCTTCCAAAACCACGGTGGCCTCACCCCAAGCTGTAAGGAGAGTATGGACAAGAGGGATTCAACGGTAGAAAAGTCGCGTCGTGTCGCGCCGGCATATCTCTATTTCCCGATGGAGAGAAGAATCTATAACCTCATTAATTCTGGCCTTACGAAGCATGGCTACGTGGTCGGGATTATCACGTATATAAGTCACCCAGTGAGGCCATATCGCGGGATTTTTCGATACAGAACGGGTATCGATATCCGGAAGCTCATAATCAACCACGATGGATAGCCATATGGGGAACCCGTTGGAACGGATAAGTAGTTGTGTCAGCCAGCTGGGGATACATAAGCCATCCGGGGGAATTTGGGCAAGGCAATACTGGAGGGTTCAGGAGGCGGAGACAAGATTATCATCCAGGGGCATCACGCGTCTCCCCCATCGAAACTCCTTTAATTTTAATCCGCGCTTTAACACGGGAGTCCCGGTGAACTCTGCAAGCGTATAAGACTCACCATCGGCAGGAAGAGGTAAGTGGAGCTCTAGATCCCCCGATTACTCGCTCTCCTCCGAGCCATTGGTCATTATTTCCTCCGACTCGTCGGAATCACTAGAAAAATTATCATCAGAAGAACTACTAGACATGGCGCATGTGTGGGCGCAGTGTGTAAGAAAAGAGGTAAACGGTGAAAGAAGTGAAAGAAACAAGTAAATTGGAGGGCTCATATATATAGGGAATCTTAAGGCATAAAGGCGGCAGTTGCACAAACGGACACGATAATTGATAAGGAACTGAAGAGGTTGTGCTAGGAGGAGTTCAAACGTCGCCCACGAACGCCAAGAGGGAAGATGTCCAGATAATGACTATAAGGTTATCTTACGATTAACTTCATAGTCAGGGGACTTATGTTGATACATGAAAAATAATTTCCCTTAACTAGGCTGGGGTGCCCGAAAGAGGGGAAAGTCCACACAAAAAACATGGGGACTAAGGCCCAAGTCCACCAAAGGAGTATCCATAAGATGGAAGGGACAATGAAGGAATTAACAAGAAAGAAGAAGATTATATTAGAAAAAGGATGGCATTAATAAAAATTAAGGAGGTTTAGGACAAATGGCAAGATGTCATAAAAAGAAGGGGCTTTTGGAAAGTCTATATAAGAAAGGAGAAGGTACAATGGAAAGACAACTCTATCTCATACTATTCTTAGAAAAGTGAGGTCATCTTGGTACACTAGGACGGGTAGAACCGAACGAGAATTCCGGTATTAACATGTATGCATACTTAAGGTGACTAGTTTAGGAGTTTGTAATTCCCAAACCCAGCAGATATTTTCGGTTCGAAAACTCCCTCCAGTATGCGTACGGGTATGCATACTTAAGGTGACTAGTTTAGGAGTTTGTAATTCTTAAACACAACAGATATTTTCGGTTCGAAAACTTATACCAGTATACGTACGGGTACGCATACTTATGTTGTCTCCTTCACCAATTTTGTATACACACATATGCATACACTTGGTTCCCGGTTTATAGATTTATACACTAATGTGCGAACATACTATATATACTTATATCCAAAGATGGTTATATCATCAACTCTTAATTTCAATCATTGAAACTTTCTTAGAGGACGTTATATAGTTGTTGTTTACAAACTATTTTTCTTCAAAGAGATTTTCAAGTTATTGATATTATCATAATGAAACATTCTAAGGCAACACCAAATGATTGTATCGCACAAACCATGTTAGATGTAACTCGGTAATATTCATATGATCTTATTCGGACTTTCTTCACGAATGTAAGATGAACATGGCTAAAGCGAAAGATTTCCAACACATATTTCGAGAAATATATAAGCGAGATAAACTCAAAATCTCAAATGTGCATAAAAGAAAACTATATCGTAACACGACTTATGTCTCAATGTAGGAGATGGAATAGAAATAGACTTTCCAAGTGATAGATGAGTTTAAGTCTCCACATAACTTTTGTTGATGAAGTTCCACAAGCTCCCCTTAATAGTTCTTCGTCTTCAAATGATGAACGCCGAGAGATCTAAGCTCAACTACACTACATATGTCCTAGTCCGAGACATCTATAAATAGGCTAGAAATCAAGACTTATAGTTTTGATCACTAACATTGACAAACATGCTTGAGATAACAACGCATGCGAGTTCGACCGAGCAATGCTCTAACAGGGGTCCGAACCCTGTAATTGCCAAAAATCCACTCCAATTTAAGGAGTTTGGATGTAGTCTAGGGTATTAAAAAAAACAGAAAATTTGGATGTAAAGGAACATTTTTGGTTTTTCGGCCCGGACCATTTTCAATCTTTTTGTGTCAGTTGATTATTTACATTTTACCAAAAAGTGACCATATAGAGAATCCTCGCCCTTGGTCTGTCGGCCCAACTAACTCGTCATTGGCTTAGCTAACAACTACGTGCGGTACTTTTGTATGTTTTGGCGTGCAATACCTGTGAGTCACTCAATCGTATTCACTCTTTTCTCTTCACTTCGATATCATAGTTTAGATGTAGATCGGAGACATGGCAGTGGCACAATATCTCTTATTAAACCAAATATTAAGCTTGGATGAAGACTATACATTAGATTGGTTCCACCGGCTTCATCGTTTTTTTCTTTCTTTTGATAGTGTGAATGCATTTAAATAAACTATTAAGACCTCACAACATAGGGGAGGGCCCTCCCCAAATTATCTTCCTATAAAACACTTGCCACGAAAGGAGGAGGATAGTATAATCAAGTGTCATTAATTACATCATCTCGACACGACTTATTTAGCTAACATGTTAGCGGCTACATCATACTTTAATTTAAGATTTGAAGTACGTTTCCACATCATGAACAAATTTAATTTACACGCATTCAGTTATCTCCACCCTCTCAAAACTTGCTAAAATTCTGACATAATTTTTTCAATAATAACCAATTTGGTAAAGACAGGCAGATAAGGATTTTTGAAAGCTTTTTATCTCTAAAAATATTGGTTTATTCACGGATTCTCTAATTCTACCCATAATAATTGTCATATTGAAATTTTCGATCTTCAAATATTTATATCATTAGGGCATGAAAAAATACATCCTCATACGAATTAACACATTCATGCATAAAGGCATGAAAAGCTTCTTCACCTTCCTATGAGTTCTGGTTTGATGTAACATTGTAGGGATGAGCATGGCCGGACTGGTGTAGTTTTTGTGTCATCCGCATACATGCATACATTTAATGTATGGGGGATTCTAGTTTTGCATAGTTGGTAAGATCTAGACATACTTCATCATGAATTGACATGTTTTCGGATCTCGCTTCACGAAAATGATTTAATGCACAGAAATGTTCTACGAATGCAGCATAAAGGATCGAACCGATGAAACATGCTTTGGATGATATAGGGGACATATTCATTCAATACTAATATTTTTTTCCTTTGTCAATATGTTTTTTTTAGTATTTTTTGTATCTTATGGAATTAGCCATTTTTCCACAAAAATAACGTATTTTTTGTCGCTTGACTATAACTTTATTTTCATAAAATTGTGGTTCCATTTATAAACAAACGTGGTGTGAAATATATTTTTAACTTAATTTCATGAAAAATCTTTCTTTGACTCTCTTCGACATACTGATTTATAGAGTACACTTTACATGAAATTATTTCCATTCACTCCTATTAAGGACAACCTTAGTGAAATTCAAATGATATTTTTTTTTGGCGCATAAAAGTGAATTAGTGTACGTTTTTGTGGACACATAAAGATGTGAACGCTACTTTAATATAATTACTTTTTTCCATTTTCCCCCATTTCATGATTACGTTATTCAATTTGATGCTATAAAAACATTACCCGTGGCCGACACCATAATTTCAAATACGCCAACTGCAAATGCTCGCAAATCAGATGATTTGTATTCGAGTGAAGCAAACATAAAATAACAGCACTAAAGTGCTTTTGGAAGAAAGAACAGGTATTTGACATGTAAACTAACTTTTAAAGTGGTGTAGATGATACGACTAAATAAATGAGATTAGTGGAGATGAACAACACCAAACTAATTAGATCCCAAGAGAAAACCAATTTTACTGGACGCCTTTCGTCCCAGTTCTTCTTTCTTCTATCAAACGGCACCGGCTTTATACTCATTTGTCCCGACAGATTGGAAGAATTTATTTAATTTACATTCAGTTATCTCCACCATCTCAAGGTTTCTCAGATTTCCAATGATGAAGATCTACATATATCGGTAAAGATATATACCTTTTAGCAAGGATTTCTAAAACCTTAAAAGGAATTGGTTTGTTTGTGTAAGCTACTCTGTATTCTAACTATTACCAATTTAAAGCGGTGGCATTCAATATTTGGATTTGGTTTCTCCCTTTTTATCTCATCAAGGCATAAAAATAACATTTCTCGTACAACTGAAACATTCATCCGTAGGACATGAAAGCTCCTTCAACTGCATAGGAGTTTTTGGTCTGATATACCATGGTGCATTTTCTACTGTCCAATCAAAATAAGGCTCCACCACCAATACCAGGATGGATTATCCAGACCCAAACCGAAACCAATATACATATATTGAAGGTGTTACATTTACAAACTGTGGAACTAGATTGTCACGCTCACAAGCACCTCTTCAAACTGAATGGGAGACTTATTGTTTGTAAATTGTAACATGACTGGCTTGTTATTTAAGAATTGAAATGATATCGCCACAAGTCGAACCACTTGGGAAGATATAAGTCCACATGGGCAGCTAAGATTGCCTAGAGGTTAGAGTCACTCGTACTGGAGTCAACATTTCTTCGAACGTAAAAGAAAGAGCAAGATTTAAAATCCCGCTCCCAACGTGGCAATTGATCACTGATTCTTACGGAAAGAGCAAATTGAGTGAGATTATGCAAATAATATTGACTATCGCAGAATTTGTACATTAGGCCGAGCAAACGTGAAATGAAATCACGGGAATACATTGTTTTATAATCACACAGCTGATCAAATAGGAGGGACCCAGTTCACAAAGCGTGAACAGCAGATACAAAAAATTTCCGACCAAAAGAGAGACACAGCTACCCAAAACCAAAACAACAACTGATACAAAGACCATCAACAAGCTGACATAAACAGCAAAGACTCCAAGAATAATGGACAAGATCAAGGGGTTCAAAAACTATTTGTTTCCACTTGGTCATGAAGTCTTTAAGAGAGACACATTTTGAAATTCTGGTTGCCCGTAGAGTCAATACGCTATAGTGAATCTGATTTTTTCGATAATTTTGGCCAGTGAGGGAGACTTATTATCGAAGGCTCGACAATTATTTGTCTCCAAAAGAAAGTTCTTTACACGAGGATGGGAACAGAATTCATAGGGTAGCTTTTGTAGGGAAAAGCTTACTTGTGAAAGAAGGATCTCGTTGGACTAAAGCAGCAACATTCTTCCAATTAGTCAATAGCGCACTGAGTCTTACGAAAGCGCAGGTTGTTGTGCAGCTTAGAGTAATCCGTCTTTCAAGCTATTAGAGCAACACATGAGTTCTGGCTTCCTAGAAATCACGACATATGACAGGCTATTGGTGTACTTGTCGCATAAGCCGAAAATTCTACTGGTCCTTCAAAATTTTAGGTAATATAATTAGCTATCCAAATCGTCAAAAGTCACCTTTAATATACGATGATGTTGAGATAAATCGGTATTTGGCACTCATTCAATCATACCATCATACTAGGAGTAGCAATCATGGTGTAAAACGATTACCTAGAATATATTTGTATGGCTTGCTCACTGCAGAGATTAGCACATACACTCGAGTGATGTAAATGACGTTTGTATCTGCACCACTTTTGCAATTTCCCCAAATTAACTTTTGTCGGCCGCAAATAATGTTGCAATGAAATATTAACGGCCACCCGCTAATAATGTTTATATAACCAAGCTGGATAAGGATGTCAAAAACATGCCTTCCTCAAAAATTTGGATTCCTTTTTATCAAGTAAAGCTATATTTTATCGCGACAATCCTTTGCTGCATTGATCAAACATTCGGGCTGTTACTTCATTTTCGTGCAAAAGTATAATTGTGAGATCATTTTCGTGGAGCTCGAAAACGCAAGTTTATTATGAAGTATGTCTAAATCATACAACTAATTAATCAATTTCAAATACAAACGTCATTTACATCCGTAACATGTAAGCGAACTTCCAAAAGTGGTGCAAATCATACATCTAATTAGTTGAGATTAGCAGAGATACACAAACAATATAAAGATTCCTAGATTAATTTAGGTTTCGAAATCTCAATTTACCACAAAGTCATTTGCAAATCTGCAGATTGGTATCTCTAAATAAAATTATTTTCTCATAATCACATGATAAGTCGAGAATGCATTATAGTCTCTCAAGAATGCATTACAGTCGGTCCATACTACTCGACTTCGGCTAATTTTTAGATGATTAGACTAATCATTTCCTTTATTTGTTTGTGCCAAGAATGGCATTTTAGTGTGTTTGACATTGACAAGAAAATTTCCAGTCCACATAAATTTTACTGCATATATGTAGATGTAGTCTCCGGTTCCCTTATCACTTCCACCATTTTCATTTTCGCCGACTCTCAAAGACTTGTGCATCAAAAGACTCCATGTGCACGCTTACATCGATTAGCCTTGCTCCCACAAACATTTTTAATTTACTTCTAATTCGGTTTCCTCCACCACTTCAAAATTTCCGGACAATCTAAGAATTTTAATAATACACCAAACTGATAAAGATACAAGTAAAACTTGCTAATAAAGATTTCTAAAAGCTTCAATCTTCAAGAGAAATGGTTTACTTGTGCTATTAGCTGCTCTTTACGTATTCTACCAATTCATAAGGGCGGGATTCGGAATTTGGATTTGGTTTCTCCTTTCTTATATCATCCAAGGCATAAAACAAGCATCCCTCATTCAAATTTAACATTCATTCATACCTAAGACATGAAAGCTTTTTTGGGGTTTTTGGTTTGATTTGATGTGTTACAGTGGGACATTTTTTTACCCCGTCCTATCTTGATGCAACAATAAATGTCTAAGTTACCCTCCATTTAAAATAAAAACTTTAAAACCAAAACCTAATTCTAATTCAAAAATCTTGTGTTCTTCTAAACTTTCTTTCCTTTATCAACCCTAAATCCTTCTCTCTTTTTATTTCAATTGGAATCCTGGAAAAACTAGTTACGGTTAGGTATTTATAATTTACAACCGTAAACTTTTTTTTTGAAACTGTTACGGTTACGAAACAAAGAACTTCTAACAGTAAATCCAAAAAAAAAAAATAAAAAAAAATCATGCATTGTTACGGTTAGGTTTGTAGCCGTAAATAGATTTACGGTATTCGATTGTTATAAAACCTAACCGTAAGATATTTTATATTCCCTCCGTCCCTATTATAAAAGCGGAGTTGTAAAAATTTGTAGTCTCATTCAGACTTTCGATTCTAAGATAGGTTTTTCCATATACTTCCCTTATTTATTATAGGTAGTGATCACCATAATTAAGTAAATGTTTCTAGTGTTGGAAATTGTACGAAGAATAAAACATGAAAGATGATGGAAATATAGGAAATCAAAAAAAAAATTATTCTAAGAGAAATTCACTTCTCCGCCAATACAATGGGGACGGAGGGAATATTAGGGAGAGAAAAAAGTTAGTTGATGGTTGAGTGTGAATTTAATACCAACCGTAATAATCTTATGGCTGGATTTGACTAATATAAACCTAATCGCATATTTCCCTGCCATTGTATTTATTTTAGAAAGTTTTCTTACAATTAAGTTTGGCAAAGAAGAATTCACGCATAGCATAAGGAGGATCTACCCAGATCTACTAAATAAAGTTAAGTCTGGCCAAGGACTCACGCTTAATATGAGGAGAATTTATCCAAATCCATGGAATTTACTTATATTCCTTCCGTCTCCATTATATAGGCGGAGAAGTGAGTTTCTCTTAGAATAAGTTTTTTTTTTTGATTTCTTACATTTCCATCCTCTTTCCTGTTTTATCCTTTGTACAATTTCCAACACTAGAAACATTAACTTAATTGTGGTGATAACCAACTATAATAAATAAGGGCAGTATATGAAAAAACCTATCTTGAAATTGAAAGTTTGCCTATCTAATGAGACTATAAATTTTACAACTCTGTCTTTATAATAGGGACGGAGGGAGTATAAGTTATCACTCCATTGGATTAGGATATACCAATTAATCCTTGAGCATACCGAGATCTGCGCATTTAAACTCTTGTTACACGCCAGCTTGATGGCAGTTTTGACCAAACCAATGAAATAATCACAACTCACCGATGTGAGAAAAGAAGAAGGCATTGGCGAACCAGCTACGGTTAGGAGTTCTTTATTCCTAGCCTAGTAAAAAAAATTGATTTAATCGCTGATAACATATATTAAATCAGTAATTTAACTAAAACTAAATTATTTAACTATAAATTAAAATTAAAATCAGTAATTTAACCTAAAACCAAATTATTTAACCTAACTAAATGATTATAATTAACAGAGGATTGTTTGGCCATTATGAAAATTAGTTAGATATGGGGTTTTTGGATTTACTAGCTAGTGATCCTATTTTATTTTATATGTAAAGCCCCTCTATTGGAATGTGACGCCCCAATAATATGCTTCTATTTAAGACCCAAAATCGGAACCGCTATTTTGGGTTGTTCAGTGGCGGAAGTACCTTGTGACTTGGGCTGGTTTAAACCAGTCCAAAGTCCAGAAAAACTTATTTTTTCACCATGATTTTAAGTTTGGCAAAATAAAATCATGCTTAAAACATAGGTTTAAGCCACCTCCACAAATCCAATTAATTTTCAAGCCACCCCCAATTTTATTTTCCAGTTCCGCCGCTGGGGTTGTTAGATATATGGATGGTGGTATTTGAATGTCATGTAGACTTGCACTAATTACCATGAAAGAGCAGATTGATGCGAAGTTCAGAGCCATATGCCACAGATGTTACAGAATCGCGAAATATGACCGAATGATATGGATTTTATCATTTTTATGGCAAAAATAATGTTGTGGAAACGCAAGTTTAGTTATGGATCCTAGATTAGAAGTAAAGGAGACACGCTTTTCATACAATAGTGTGAAAATTGAACGTTGAGTATCCTTATGAATGTCACGTAGACTGGAATTAATCTTATATACACTGATTTAGCTGTTATTTTATGATTCGTGATAGTTTGTAATTAACGAAGATTAGTTGAATGATTGTTTAGTAATGAGAAGGATTCCTTGATCACAATTTTAATTCTTGGTTACATTCAAAGTCGGTGTAAAGGATACAGCTACGTAATTCAGATTAGTGAAGATACGAACAAACAAAACCAAACGAATTAGATCACAGAGGAATCCAGTTAATTTTCATAGAATACTATCCGAAGAAAAATTCTCTAATGAGAATCGCGGGGAAGAAGTGAGTGACAGATAACAGTATTTAGTAGGTGCGGTTATAAATTAAATCTTATTGTGGTTCGTAAATGAATACTATATAAAGGTAATTAAGATTTCATAGTTGGAGTTGAGTAAATTATGGTAAAATTAGTTAATTTAGAGTCTGAATTAAGAATCATAAAGAGGTCCATTAGTTCTTTAAGTTTTCTCCGATAGGGGTCCAGGGGAAGTTAGAGATCGAATCCTTGTAAATGCACGAATCTTAAATAAATTGATCTAGGAGTAGTCAGGACCCAGGAGACCACTTTTAGAGTCCGAATCTACATTTTTGTCGATTTCATTTGGAATTCTAACATAAAATTGTGATCTTATTATAATCGCACAATCATAAATCATTAACTGGAATGCATTAGAATCATATTATACTAACTCATCATCATTGGTTTAGCTAACAACTACGTGTCGTAGTTTTGTATGTTTTGGCGTGCAATTCCTGTGAGTCACTTAATCATATCCTCTTTTTCTCTTCGCTTCGATATTATATTTTTAGATGTAGATCGGAAACCTGGCAGTGGCACAATAACTCTTATTGAACCAAATATTAGGCTTGGATGAAGACTATACATCAGATTGGATCCACCCACTTCATCATTTTTTTTTTTTTTTGGTGTTGTGAATGCATTTAAACAAACTAGTAGGGCCTCACAACACGGGGGAAGGCCCTCCCAAATATTCTCCCATAAAACACTAGCCAAAAAAAGGAGGAGGATAATATAACCTAGTTAATTACATCGTTTCGTCACAGCTCGTTTAGTTAACAGGTCAGTGGATACATCGTATTTTACTTGAAGATTAATTTGAAGTAGCTTGCCACATCATGAGCACATTTAATTTACCCACTTTCAGTTATCTCTACTATCTCAAGAATTGCTGAAATACCAACATAAATTTTGTCAACAACAAACCAATTTGGTAAAGACAAAAAAATAAAGATTTTTGAAAGCTTTTAATCTCTAAGAAATTTGGTTTATTCATGGATGCTCTAATTTTACCCATAACAGTTATAGTATTGAAATCTCGGATCTTTATATTTATTATATCAATTGAGTATGAAAAAATGCATCCTCGTATGAATTAACACATTGATGCATAAAGACATGAAAAGACTAGACTCTTCGACTTTCCATGAGTTTTGGTTTGATGTAACATAGTAGAGATGAGCATGGCTGGACAGGTCCAATAACCGTAGAATAAGTGTGAGCTAGTTTCATCATTTTCCTCGCAAAACCAATAAACACCTGAAACATTCATGCCCTTTGTATAAATTTATCCTCCGTCATTAACTTATCATGATAAAAGAGCCAAAGAAAGAAATTTATTTTACAAGGATACTCACGACTCCAAACAACATTGATTGTAAATGTTGGATCATATTGTTCTCCTTGTTCTTTATACCACCCTTCACCGTACAGTGACCCTGTTCATTTCTAACCCAAAATCGATTATCCAAAACACATTCTTGTTTGGAGATGGAGAGAAAAAACCGTTTCTTGTAGTCCACAAAACACTTGTAACTTCCATATCTCCGTCCATTTTCACTGATTCTTGTCTCTTTACGAAGATTTGCACGTTGATGAACTCCATATGCCTGTTTCCCCACTGATTTCCCTTGCTGTCACTGTGTGGTTGTGAACAGATTTAATTTACGTCACATTCAATTATCTCCACCATCTCAAGATTTTCAGGTTTTTGGTATAATATCTTTACAACATACGACATTGGTAATGATTAGTATTTCTAGAAGCTTTGATCTTCTTTTATCTGTTAAATGCCCTATATCCAATCAATTTGCATCGGTGAGATTCAATTTTCTTAATTTGGTTTCTCCCTTTCTATATCTAAGGCATAAAAAAAGCATTCCTCATGCAAATTTAACATCCTTGCATAAGATATGAAAAGATTTTTCAACTACGTAGACGAATATTTGTTTTTGTTTTTTCTGATCAGTTAATAGGAAAAATTCATTCAAGAAAAGGTACTTAAAGGTTACATCAACAAATATATACAACCATTATAAAAACCAAAATAGGATTAAGTCACTTAAAGGAAAAGAAGAAAAAAAAAGGCCAAGTGGGCCTATTTCAACCGTCTACTCGATCGCAATACATAAAGTAAAATACGTATGACCTTTATTTCTTGGGGTAATTTGCATTTTCTCCCCTCAATAGATTGGTAATTTGCGTTACCTTACCTACAGAAATAAAAATAGCAAAGCCTCCTCTCGTTAAGTATTCCATCCATTTTCCATTTAGTTGAGTCAGCAGAAATGAACACGTGGAACAAATAAATACAGGTCAATTTACGTACCCCAAATACCGTTATATCATGTTATAAGCTAACGGAAATAATTAAAGTCAACATAATCGATGGAGGAGATTTACAATCACCAAAAACCATGTATTTTCTTCTCCACGTCCGTTCAAGCTGATGAATAAACAAACTCCCACCCAGCAAGAGAGAATGACAGCCTGTAAGAGAAGAAGTGAGAATGAGTCGAGTATATAACTCATCTCTGTTGTGGAAACTACAACTTAACCACACTATTTGTTAGGGAAATCCAACTCGGATTAACTCACAAGACATTATATTTTTCGATCGACGTAGAATGAAAGATAGACTATGTAAACACACATAAGAATCAATAAGTAAAGAAAAAAAGACTTAACATGTTTCGGAAATATGCCTACATATACCAAACAGCCATGACTTGTTTTATATTATTACGGAATCGCCAAACAGAGAATTACACACTTAACCACTGACGAATCAATCAACAAACTATGACCAACAGAGTGTTTTTCACGAACACCAAAATGATTCTATGAACAAAATTCTCCATAAATCAAAGAATAATGTATAACCAAACGAGATAATGCTTATCTCCATAACAAGATGATCTCCTTCTAAACGGTGTCTCTCCCAACACTAACGATGATCTTCTACCATCAACGAACAAGTTGATCTTGTCTTCACTAAACAATGTCTTCCACATCTTCATAAAACCATAACGATGTACTCTTTCAGCATCAACGATATATGTATCAACACCAGATAATGGTCCCTCTCTTCTTCTAAAACTCCACCCTAACAGGTGGGATGGAATTTTTAAAAACCTTAGAAAATTATATTGTGTATTCTCTAACTCTCTCCAAATTCAATGTCTGACTAACACCATATAATCCTCCTTATATAGTGTTCATAACTTGATTCCCAAGTATTTGCCTCCTTGGAAAAGGAAACCCTGACCAATTAGGAATTACCTATTGTTATTTAAGTAACCTATCTTCATATAGAAATTGTCATTAACTAGGAAAACTTGTGTTTCCTTAAAATAACAACATCTGCCAAAAAAACACCGATAACTATCAACAATCTCCACTTGTCGATGTTTCAACAAATCTCCATCTTGGTAAATATTCCATTAATCTGAGCCGATCTCCAAACCACGACAATCTCATAAGCATCCAAAAGGACCTCAACGACGAGCAAATTCGATCAAGTGCCAACTTACCCACCAAACGACCGAAGTCAACAAATATAGTCCGAACTTCTGCATAAGTGTCTTCTTAATAGAACAAAACTCCTTCATCTCAATACTCGAAACTCAATTTTTCTTCAAACAATTAAACACTGAATTGCTCTTTGTCTTGAGCATATACTCGAAAAACGAGTAAAGAAATACGAAGGAGACCAAACATGTCAAGATTCACAAATCACTAACTTAGTGAACAAAGAAACCAGAGGCTCCAAAAGATGACATACCAAACATCCAAACTAAACCAACAACCTCAAACCGATCGGGCCATAACAACTTACTGTTCTCCACCAAAACTCCAGGAAATAATGCAATTTCGACTTCGTCGACTAAGTCAACCGCAACATCAAAACTAAATGGACTCGGATGGAAATGTGATTAACCATGTCAGAAAACTTCATAATTGACAATCACGCTTTGCGTTATGCATATCCTTTAGTCAACCTTACCCCAAAATGTGTACCAATACGTAATTGTTTCAAACAAGATTTGGCAATCATCCTTCAAAAAACATAAAGACCCAAACACACCAAGTCGCTTTCTTAACCTTATGAAACTCCAACATATCTCCCAAGAAACTATCCAAAACGTTGTTGTGCTCACTCATTGTATTCTTACTCTTAAGCAACCGTAATAAGTTCTTAAGTAACTATCAAGACAATAGTGTTAACTTCTCACGCTAAGCTGAAAAGCAAAAATATGATAAAACTAAATTGTTGCAGAATAGACTTCTCAATGTAAATCTCTGAGCTCATCTTCTACTATTAAACCACAATCTCAATATTGTAGTAGATAAGCAAAGGAGCACACTGATCCACCCAAACCAAAACCCCTGAAATCATCACCACTTATATAATTTAACACTCTCCACCGAGAATTCAAAACTGTTCAAGAATTACAAGTACAACATATAGAATACCGAAAAGAAAATACCTTCTTCAACACTAACACCAAAAACTATTTCCTCTAACGAGAAATAAATTTGGAAACCAAAACTTGATCACTATCTATAAGTACTTCACCAAATAACAGTAGATGATAAAAGGTTCACGAGATAGCACACCGAAAAATTCATACCCAAAACTTGTCCAAAAACTTGAATAACGTGCATTGTGCTTTCTCCAAGTAGTATTCGATGAAATCACAATTTACATCAAACAATAGGATTGTACCTAAACATATTAAGTAACCAAACGATACCTTATTCCTCTCAAACGGGTCTTCACCTATAAATTGGAACGTATCAACACTTAAAGACCAACATGTTTCTCAAAACGGTCTTGCACTTTAAACCACTTCGATGATCCCTAAAAGATACATTGGCGAAATCCTCCGCCAAAGAACATCGGAAAAAAGGTCACCATCTATCCAACTTCTCTTTCAGAAACAGTAAAAGAGATTCCCAAAACATCCAAATACATGTCACTAAACGTATCATAATACGAAGTATAATGATACCCAAACATGCAGCCACATCGCTCTCCAAAAGTACACGTCCTTCAAAGCTACAATGTTCACAAAATTCCAAACTTACAAGTTTTACCAAGTAAGAATCAACACAACAAAATAATCCTTTGTCACTCATAAGAAGTACAAAACATACCACGTCTCATCAAACGATCATCAACATCAGTTTACGTGTAGCCACATGCAACAAATACTCCAAACGAAATCAAATTATTCGAACAGACACATGTTGATCCTTGATAACGGTCAACAATTCCCAAAACGAAATCTTTAAGAACGATTTTACCAAATCTTCACTTCCGTATGCAATTGAAGCCATAACATCTTTGAGTCTAACTTCCTCTTAACATCCTTCGACATTTTAGGTCAAAAGAATAACAACATGATGACAACCAATAACAAACTTGTGCCCTTCATACCGGAATAATAATAAGAATTTGACATACTAAAATTGTCTCCTTTACTTCAACCAATATACAAGCCAAAACTTGTATCTCAACCACAATACTCCTGCTTTCTCAAAACATGATTTGCGAAGCAAACACACCTCAAAAAATACCAATTTGGTCTTCAAAATAGTCCACAAGAGCCTCATACGAAAACGAATTAAAAAACACAATGAACTTACTTGGATATATGCATAATACATAAGGTTATACGCTTTAAAAAGTATATCATCAAATTCTTCAAATGTAGAGCACCACCAAAAACGAATGTGGAACATCAAAGTATCCCATTCTTCTGAAACGCTTTAACTCACTTCATACCCAAAATTCAAATCATCGAACCCTTCAAACCTGAATGAATGAAAACATCAATCTATGCATCTTCGAGTATTTGATAACTTCAAATCCGTCATACTTGAATACTTGAAAACATCAAATCCTTCGAAACCAAAAAATTCCGCTACCCGCAGAAAATGGAACATACCCACTTCTAACTTTGATAGCATCCACGATCACCGCACCATTTGTTGTGGAAACTACCACTTAACCGCACCACTTGTTAGTCAACTCGGATTAACCCACAAGTCACTAAATCTTTCTATCGACGTATAATAAAAGATATAAGATGCAAACATACATAACAAGAAATAAGTAAAGCACACAAGACTTAACGTGGTTCGGCAATATGCCTTCATCCATCAAATGGTTACGACTTCTTCTTTAAAATATTACAGAACCGCCAAACAAAGAATTACACACTTAACCACTAACGAATCAATCAACAAACTATGGCCAGCAGAATGTTGTTCACAAACACCAAAATGATAATATCTAACCAAATGAGGTAATAGTTATCTCGATAACGAGATGATTTCCTTCTAAACGACGTCTCTTCCAACACCAACGATGATCTTCCACCATCAACGAACAAGGTGATTTTCTCTTTACTAAACAATTAATATCTTCTACATCTTCATAAAACCATAAATATGTACTCTTCCACCATCAACGAACTAGGTGATTTTCTCTTCACTAAACAATTAATATATTCCACATCTTCATAGAACCATAAAGATGTACTCTTTCAACATCAACGAAGTATCTCTCAACACTAGAGAATGGTGTCTCTCTTCCCCTAAAAATCTACCCTAAGAGGTGGGATGGAATCCCTAGAAACCTTATAAAACTCCATTGTTTTTTCTCTAACTCTCTCCAAATTCCATGTCTAACTAACACCATATAAGCCTCCTTATACACTGTTCATAACTTGATTCCCAAGTATTTTTCTCCTTGGAAAAGTAAACCCATACCAACTAGGAAACCTATTGTTATTTAGGTAACCCATATTCATATAGAAATTATCATAAACTAGGAAACATTGTGTTTCCATAAAATAACAATATCTAACGGGTTCCGGAATTTTTCGGAACCTTCCCTAAAGCACCGACAATTATCAATAATATCTGTATCTTCTGTAAATCAACGATTCAATCAATAATAAACCATTCCTTTCACAATGTATATATCATATTTCTCCATGGTATCAGACCTGAAAATTTCAATTCTCAGGGGTAAGATTCTAAGACCTGATTTCTTGATCTTCGTCACCACCATCCCCATCATTACTGATTTGATCATCATCATCAAGTTCTGCTGCTACAACATTTTTAGGTTTTTGTTTTTGCTTTGGTATCTCAAATACAAAAATAAGAACAATATGACTTACTTTTCGTTTTTACTTTCTCGGCGTTTTAATTTTCGTCAGTTTCGTTCTTGTCTTTCGGATTTATGAATTCCTTTTTTTCTTTATCAGATTTACTTTTCAATTTTGCTTTTCAATTTCGATCTACTTGAATTTACCTTTTATCCTTTACATTTCTTTTTCTTTCTTTTGAAATTCCCTCATGTAAAACTGAGTAGGAATCAACATTGATTTTATCATTTTTTTTTATGTTATTTTCAGTCTTCATTTTATTTTCCATTGTTGTTCTTTGAAGCTATTGTTTCAATCTACGTTTTTTGCACAATTTTACTACATTTCTGCTCAATTCTACTTTGAATTTGTTGTTTTGAACATTACTTCTCATTTTTCAGTCGATCTGATTTAAAACCTTGCTTGAGATCGTTTTTGATGCAGAATATTTGTTTTTCGATCTTGCTCTTGATGTGTCTTTCAGATCTACTCGATTTTATGATGTGTTTTGGTCGGATTTTATGTTCTTGACATTCAATGTTTTCTTCGTGAATTCTTGGAACATATTTTCCAATCTTGAGTTTTCGATTTTTTTTTTCTTGGAGTTCTTGATTTGTTCTACGCGTTTCTTACTTTTGTTGTATACCTGTGAAAAGTCTGCAGTGGATCTTATTCATCTAATTGTGAGAGAATTTGGTAAATTTTTTCACTCAGATTTGGTTGAATCTACTACGAACAAGAATTGTTATGGTGATTATGGATCCGTTTATTATGTGGTTGTTCTTGCACATATACACTTGTGGTCCAAGGCATGTGAATGCACTTATTGAGTATTTATCATTTCTCAAACTCTGTCTCCTATAACTAATTTCCAAGAGATATTATTGCAGCTTGTTATTTGTTGTGTATAAATAAAGCTAGCGCAATGCATGATGATGCTTGTTATTTTCTTTGCTTTCCAACCTCAAGCTTTTTTGTTTGTTCATCAATAAACACAAGAACGTAGCAATCTTGTTGTATTTTATTTCCTTCTTGGTTTGTTTAGTTTGTATGAGTAACACTAAGTGAAGATAATGCTATTTCACCCGTGTGCATGGTGTATGAGATCTTTCCGTTGTTGATACATCAAGGTGATAATGGTACTTGTCTTACAAGGGACTGTGAGTGATTTAATTTCAATAAGGTGCAGAGATCCAAGTGTTACAGGGTAATTCTATGGTTATTCTCGCATGCTAGTCCTGTTTCCTATCACCAACAATTGTTACTGTCATCCTGTCTGCCGGTACTATTATTTAAAGTCTGAATGTGCATTGTGAGATCCTAGATGGTTATGGTACCAGTATTGTCAGCGATTTGGCTCAAATTATTTTCCCTCATTATTATCAACAGTGTGAGAGAGCTTTCTTACCCAACACCAGTTTGTGTATAAATAAATGCAATATGGATAAGTTATCTTGCTAGTCTTCATTTATTATTGGTTTATTTTCCGAGTATCAATAAAGCTAGGTGCAAATGCATCATAAGTTGAAATGAACTATGTGACCAACTAGTATAGTTGATACTGTTCAGAGGGTTCAACTTTCTGTAGCAGTTGACTCAATAGCTAATGGATCAACTTCGAATGTTGATGCAGATACAGGTTGTTTACTTGAAGTACTCTGTTTCTCCTATGCATCTGCTCCAACTATACCTCTAAAATCAATTTGTGCAACATATCTCCTTCATCTATAGTTCCCAGTATGCATGGTCTGTTAGGTAACGTTTTTTTTTCCAGCATCAATGGTTGTTCCTCTTGCATCAACTTCTAGGGTTCGTTGTGTGAGTTTCTTTGGACCTTCCTGCAGCTTGTATATGTTATGCTATACCAGCCTATGCATTTTATGATGGTCAACAACTACTGTTGCAACTTAAAGTGCTGCATTCGCTCCCCCAGAGATAGGTGTGCAAGAACCTTTTTCATTTTTTACAGACTTCTGATTTCTTCAGCCATAGACTATTATTTATTCAACAACTCCTCCTCATCACTTATAGTCATATTTTTTATAGTGCAAGAAGTAAGGTATGTGAGTGTGCTAGTACTGGTAAACTGCAAATAGTTCTGTGCAAGACCAATGTATCTTGTACAAGCCACATTGACCTTGGTGGGGGGGGGGGGAAGAGAGGGAGGGGGAGGCTTAATAGAGTAAGGTTTGTGAGTGTGCTAGTGTTGGTAAACTATAAACATTTTTGTGTTAACTGTAACAATTTATACCATATAACTATGTCATGTTATACGTGTGAGTGTACTGAGTGTGTGCCATGAGCACGTGTGAGCGTATGAGCTGTAAGAGAGAAGGATAGCCTGTAAGAGAGGAAGTGAGAATGAGTCGAGTATATAACACATATATGTATCTTCTATCAAATAAATTATTCAATCAATAATAAACTATTCCTTTCAAAATGTAGATATCAGATTTCTCTATCTTCTTTTTTTTTGACTCAAAAAGGAAAGATTGTATTAAAATTCAGTCCTTCATCAGGAAGATGAGAAACTGAAGAAAGCAAAAATAACAAGATAGCTCAATTATAGCAGAGCTGCCAAAAAAAAAAGAAGAAAAGAAGAAGAAAACTAATGCATTACCACCCCCAATTGTTTAAAACAATATTGAGTGTAATAAACTATTCCTTTCAAGACAGATTTCTCCATCTTTTACATTACATTCTAGTTACACATACAAGACTAGCACGGTATATCTGTTAAAAAATCAAATATTAGGCTTGGATGAAGCCTATACAACAAAATGTTGTATCCACTTCATCTTACTTTACTTAAAACATTTGAGTTAGTCTTCCATGTAATAGCGTAATGATGGACCTAACATACCACCAATGAACAATTTTAATTTACCCACATTCAGTCATCTCCACCATTTCAAGATTTATGGAACCTCCAACATAAATATCTCAACAACAAACCACATTGGTAAAAGATATAACTAGTTAATGAGGATTTCTGAAAGCTTTTTATATCTATGAAAGTTGGTTTACTTATGTTAGATGCTCTGAATTCTACCAATAAACATGTAGGATTGAAACTTTGGATTTGGTTTCAAACTTTATATATCGACAGGGCACGAAAAGAACATCTTCAATACGAGTCAACACATTCATGCATAAGACATGAAGTTTCTTCAGCTGATTTTGAGTTTTTGGTTTGATGTACCATAGTGAAAAATGGCTAGTGCACAGGGGTTACATGAATTAACGTGAATAATGCCGTCAGCTTATCTTATAATGTTGTCGCTATTAACACACAGACATGTTTATGAGCTTATATATCTTAAATATCGTGAAACGAGGACCTTATCTTAGGTAGTTTAAGCAATTTGCTTTGCGCGTTCTTCCTTACAACATAGTGGTTTTGCCAATAATGTCATTTAAGTTGCAAAATTTGGAGATAACCTACTCTAATTTCTTTTTCTTCGTTACAAATACAAGGCGATTATTAGAAGTAATTTTATACTCGCATTAAAATCAAAGATGTAATCCATTTTATAAACCTTTTTAGTTGTTTAAATTATGTTGTGTTCGGTTGAATTGGCCACTCTGTGATGTGTAATATTCGCGTATTGTAATCTTTTATATTTTAATAAAGTTTTAATTTATTACTCCCTCCCTTTTAAAAAAATAGACTTGTTTCCTTATCTGGATGTTTAAAAAAAAATAAGCTTGTTTCCTTACTTGGAAAGTCAAATGTTATTAGTTTACTAATTTATTCATTTAAGGATCACTTTTCTTTTTTCTTTTTCTATCTTAATATGAAGAGGGGACCATTTCTCTCTCCAGCTTCTCTCTAATATCAAATCATTGGGGTCATTGATAAAGTAGGAAAAACTATGAAAAAGTGGTTATAATGATTAATTCTCTTAATTCTTGTGCAAACCAAACCATCCTATTTTTTAGAAACGGAGGGAGTATGAAAAATAATATGGTGAAATTGAGCCAAGTTTTTGGAAGAAGTTTCAGTACGTGTTAGAAACTAGTTAGTTTTTCATTTTCATAAAAATTAGAGGAAGTAAATTAAGAACAGTAAAAGAGCTATAAATAAAATGACAAATAGAAGGTGTCATTCCTAATCTTTTCGTATCCAGAAGTCTGAAAGTAATTTTCCACTGAATTCAATAACTTTAATTTACTTCACATTCAGTTACCTCCATCATCTTAAGATTTATGTGGTTTTCAATATAAAGATCTAAATAACATACCATATATTGATAAAGATAGAACTCGTTTATAAGGAGTTATAAAACCTTAAATTTTCGAGAGAGTGGTTTTATTTATGTTGCTGCTCTATAGTTACGTATTCTACCAATTTACAGAATTATAGTGGTGGGATTCAAAATTTGGATTTCTTATATCATCAAGGCGTAGAAAAAACATCCCTCATGCAAATTAAACATTCACACACAAGATATGAAAGCTTCTTCAAGTTACATATAATTAATGGGATATCTTCTACCACGTCTTATATTATGATGCTCCATCACTAATACCAGGACGATTCATTTGAGACCCCAAACCGAAACTGATGTTCTGAAAGTGTTAAATTTCTAAAGAGTGGAACTAGAATGCCAAATTCAAAAACATCAATAAAATTTATTTTTTCATAACAAACACAATGGAACAATTAACAATACTTTTATACTTGTTTTAAAGTTAAATAAATATTATCGAGTTCATTAGTCTTTTTAGTTTTTTGAGATTATGTCTGTGTTTGGTTGAATTGGCCACTTTTGTGATGTGTAATTCCTCTTTTGTAATATTTTGGCTTTTAATGAAATTGGTTGATTTACTAAGGAAAAATAAGAAATAATGAAATTGAGCTCAAGTTTTTGGAAAAAACTAGTTATTTTTACATTAAAATATCGAATGTAATTGAGACTAGTAAAAAGAGCTGAAATAAAAAGAAACGTAAAGGCTTTGCGGTGCTAATCTTTCACCTCAGAAGCATGCCTTTCCAAATCCAAAAATGTCGTAATGTTTTTCTAACTAAACAAGGATCTAAAACACAATCCCACTTATTAAGCAAATTTTAATTTACTTCACGATTAGTTACTTCCACCATCTCAGGATCACTGGAATTTCCAATATAAAGATCTCCAAAATATACCATGTTGATTAAGAGAGAACTCGTTTATAAGTCTAGAGGCTTAAATCTTTGAGAAAATTAGTTATTTGTGTTAGCTTCTCTGAATTCTACGAATTTATGATGGTGGGATTTAAAACTAGGATTATTTCTTCATTTTTATCTTGTGTTTTGTTATCTTGTGCATCCATGTATTTCATATCTCATCAAGGCATAAAGAAAGTATCTATGGATCAAATTAAACGTTATATGAGCTATGAAGGCTTCCGTGTATCTCATATCTCATCGAGGCATAAAAAAAGCGTTCTCGTACAAATTAAGCGTTCACACGTGAGCTATGAATGCTTTGCTTCTCCAACTGCTGAGGAATTTTCGGTTTGATACCATAATGAGACATTGTCTACCATGTCCTATCTTAATAATGGCTCTTCCACTAATACCAGGATGGCTTATCGAGACCCAAACCGAAACCCATATTTTGTATTATGTATTACATTTATGAACAGTGGAACTAGAATGTAACGTCCAAAAGCAACTCTAAAACTATCATCAGTGATTGGATGATAGCTGGCATCGCATTCGGCATAATCTGTTACCATATGCCCTAGCGATTAAAGCAAAACACAGTGATGAGCACTAGCCGAATAAAAAGTCACGACATGTGACAGTGAAATATGAATTGTTTGATTACAAGTAGAAAAATTAATCTATTTTCTTTGTGAAACGACTCGATCAAAAATTTCAATACTCCAAACAATTTATTAACCGAAATATCTCTGATCTACATTGTCAGGGCGGTCTTATAGATCCGTGGTGCTCTAGGCGAACTTGAAATATGGGCTTTCTATAGGTTACCAAATCACGGATAAACCTAAAATTTTAGTTTAGGGGGAGACGAATGTATATATATAGTGATAACTTGAAACCAGCTACATGGCCGAAGGCCGCCCAAATTTTTTCAATTTTTTTCGTTAGAATTTGGGTTATAAGGTTGTAATTTCCCATTTACTGGTTGTTGATTTCAAAATATGTAAATTTTAGTGACGCTTATAGCTGTTACAAAATATTCTATCACAATTAATTACTGTTACAATTGTCTATTAAACAAAAAATCTGTGGCACAATAATTTCTAACACTTAAAGTGTCACAAATTGACTATAGCACAGTATAAAATAAAAAAATTGGGCCCTAATGATTTGGGGCTCTAGGCCACTGCCTATACTGCCTCTATCATAAACCGGCCCCGTAAATTGTCACTATAAAAGTTTCAGCGTACGTGAAGATAAGGATACTACATAGATGCTTTTTTTTACTTAATTCAATCGCAAAATCAAAAGTTAATTCTGGAACCAAATTTTAGAATAATTTTTTAAGCGAGAGAATTATCATTTTATGAAACAAGAAGTTTTGCTTCTAACTTCTCAAAACTACTTAGTGCTTTAACTTCTAATTGCCAAATCGACTGGTAGATGAACTTTATGCTCCAAAGAGGTGCATAAGTGCTTGCAGTAGAGATCACTTACAAAGTGACATGCTTTGTTCAATTTGCTGCATAATCAATCGCAAAATTGAACGTTGGATTAGTTTTCCAGTCTCCACTGCTAGTATTGTCAAACATCACCATTAATATTGGATGCTGTTGAAGTAAATCAATACTTGGCTCTCATTTAATCACACTAGGAGAGGAGTATTAATCATGGTTTAAAATGAATACGTAAATAACTTTTTACCAGGATTACACATCAAATCAAATTTTGTTTCAATGGGACACTATAGTTTCTATGTAAAAGAAACTCTTTGTTATTCTCTGTTGATTTCTTCAATCACCTGCTGTGATCTTCTGTAAATAAATTTTTACCTTCTTAATATATCCTTCCTTTTATTAAAAAAAAAAAGAAAAGAATACATAGATAGTTTTATACGAAAATGCTAAGCAATCCCCGGATTTTGACACCAAAATTTGACCCCGCTTGTGTGTTAAATTTGTATTGGTTCATTTCTTGAATGAGGCCTTCTGTTTTTCCTGGTGGAGTTCGGTGTGGAGGCAATGAACGGTGGATATCACTGCCAAATAGTGATGTATTTAAGTGGTGTCAAAAACCGGGGTCCCTATAGCACTTTCGAGTTTTATGCCTGTACCTTATATTATTGTGGCCCGCTCACTGCTGAGATTGACACTTAAACTCAAATGATGTAAATGACGGTTAATTGTTTGTTTCAAAATAACAATTCCAATGTTCTATCAATGCTGCGTAAAGGCATCGTCGCGGTGAAGATGAAATATGATTTGGATGATAAAGAAAACACAATCATATTTTCGGTGAGCGTACTTTAGGAGTTATTTAGTTTGGTGTCATAAAAATACTACGCCGATACTCATACATTGACACAGGCTTGTGCGCCGATACTAAATTAAGGAGATTCGAAGAGAATCCAGTTGACTTGCATAGAATAGTTTAATTCTAGTATGAAACAGGGTTCTTTCATGAGAATCACGGAGACATGGATATACTTTATAATTGTAAATTACCTTTTGTTGTGGTTAATTAGTAAATGAATATTCTTGAGGCTAAATGAGACTTCACAGTTGAAATGGAGCAAACTATGATTCTGTCGATCTACTAGTGGTAGAATTGGTTTGGAGTGTTGATATGTATTTACGATCGAATTCATTTCGAAATTTCTACATATTAGTATCTCTATATAAATTATCGTATTATAATTGCACGAGGAATCCTAAATTGAACCCCGTTATGTTGGTAGTATAATAATTCAACATGTTAATTAATTGAAGACTAATTATTTTTTAAGTTAATCGTGTCTGTTTAGAGAAAGGGGTTTCCTAAAACGGGTAGAATTCTTGGTGGCCAAATTTGTAACCTATATAAATAGGTAATTAGGCTTCGTAGAATTGTGTGGAGAAATTGTGAGCGAATACAATTATAGAGAGAAAATGTAATCGTTTTTCTTCATAGTGGATTTGAGTTGGTGCGGCTCAAAGTGGACGTAGACAATATATACAAGTTGTATGTATTGGTCGAACCACTATAAATCTTGTGTCTTGTGAGTTGATTTATCTTTTATTATTATAATTGTTTGTACTTCGTTTACTTATTATTCATCATAATAAATATCTCAAGATCCGTTATTCCGCGGTTGTCAGTGATTCCATAAGAAAATCCTGACATAACATTAGCTAAACAACTACGCGTGGTAGTTTGTATGTTTAGTGTGTCCTTCTCTTGTGCAAGGAGTTTTAGCTTTAGATCCGAGGCCCGGCACAGTGGCACCTCTGAGTAAATCTATTATTAGGCTTAAATGGAGTCTGCACGGGCCACATCCTTCTTTCCTTAACCATTTGGAGTAATTTCCTAACTCATGGCATAACCATTGGTTTGCCTTACAACCATGTAACAACTTTAATTTATCCATAGTTATCTCCACCGTCTCAAGATTCATGCAATTCCCGACATAATAATATGTTAACAACAAACCATGTTGGTAAAAATAGAAGTAGAACTAGCTAATTAGGGTTTAGAAAGCTTGTATCTTTAAGAAAATTGGTTTACTTATGTCCAAAAAGCTAGTATATCTTTCCAATTTGGTTTCAAACTTTTTATATCAAGACATGCACCCTCATTAGATATAGCACATTCATTATTCATATACAAGACATGAAAGCTTCTTAA
Source organism: Papaver somniferum (assembly GCF_003573695.1). NCBI lineage: Eukaryota > Viridiplantae > Streptophyta > Magnoliopsida > Ranunculales > Papaveraceae > Papaver > Papaver somniferum. The sequence goes on along the minus strand of NC_039365.1, from coordinate 13,475,846 downwards.
ATTCTTATGAGTTTTGGTTTGATGTGCCATACTGGACAGCAGCTACTAGCTACTGCCTACTGCCTAAGGGTTACACAACACAAGTGACGCCGTCGCTAAGAGAGACCTACCTATATTCTAGAGATTGTGAAAATATTCTAGATATGGTGAAATGAGGCCCACACCTTACCCCAGTAAGAGAGGCCCAAGTAAAGTACTATGAGTTGTCATTTTTATTTTTGGACAGCATAAGCAATTTGCTCGTTATTCCTTAGAGCATCTACAATGTTTATGCCGAAATTGTCATCACTCATTTGCTCTATATGTATTTACCCGAACTTACATTGTGTATGAAATATGGACTTCGGTGTTGTTGTTATAAATGTCAATATCGATACATGCCCATCAGTGGCAAGTCCCAAACTTCCGATGGCAAACTCACAAAATATTGTGGTTGCTCTAAATGGATGCCAGCTAAATCTCCAAATATTGGAATTGTTCATGCCTCCCATCTTAATAATTATTTCTTAACTAGTTTTCCTCTCCTTTCTACATTGAAAAATTTAAATCACTTCACATTCACCGGTCTCCATCATGTCAAATTTTTTGGGTTTCCCGTTTAAAAATCTTAATAACACACCATATTGGTAAAGATGGAACTCGTTAGTAAAGATTTCTAAAATCTTAGGTATTTAATGGTGTGTTTATTCGTAGAATTTACCGTTTTCAGGAATTTATAATTTTATGGGATTACAAATTCTGGGATTTATGTAAATTTCTTGTGTGTTTGGTAACTCAATTAAAATTCTTAAGATTTATAGAGTTTTATTGTATTAAAGTCTTTATACCGTTTGACATTTACCCTCAAATCTTGAAATTGCATATATATGGGATTTAGAGTTAAAAAAAAGTGGGTCCATAAATTCATTAGTAAGTTGAGAGAATTGGTTAATTTGTGTTAGTTGTTGTGTAAGTAACCTACCAACTCATAAAAAAAGCATATCTCGTGCAAATTAAACATGCCATTAAAATAAACCGCCTCTTTATTGCAGGTACTCTACTAACTGCAGGCCAAGATATGGCAACACTGTTAAAGCAAGATTGGAGATAAAACTGAATGAACCTCTTCATCGTGGAGGCTGGTGGAACGCAATATCAGGAGAAAAAAATATGGATTCGATATCACTTGGAGCTGCATCCGAAAAACATATGTGACAAATGTTTTGTTTTAGATCATGATGATAGCAAATGTGAAGAATGGTCTTATCTTCTTTTTCTTGATCATCTGACAGAAGCTGAATATGAAGCTCATCAAAAGGAAGAACAAGTTGTTGCTGAAGATGCTACTGAACAAGATATGGAAGATGATGTAATAGATGAAATGGGTACTGATGAGACGAATGGAGAATAAGGAGACGCAGGGAGACAGTCTAAGAGAATGAGAAACCCTGTCCTCAATGAAAATCCTACTATGAATCCACATAATATTCATGTTCAACCACCCATAGTTTCTGCTACTACTGCTACTACTAATATGGACCACCATGGCCACTCAATGATGGAAACAAATGATTCGATGACACCCAATGTTAAAACCACAAATGCAAGTCAAGGAGATACTATGCAGGTATTTCTTAAAACTTCTTCTCATACAATCACTTTTCAGATTTTACATACTGTTAGTTTTCAATATAGGATTTACTATAGATATAATTTGTCTTTCACCATGAAAATTCTTGCTTGGAATGTCGAAGGCCTAGCAAAAAAAAATCACCAAAGATCAACTTTTAGTTTTAATTCAAGCTTAATCGCCTGATTTTTTGTTTCTCTCTGAGACTAAAATTGACCAAGGAAAAATGATTCAGTTAGCTAAATCCTTGAACTATTGCAACATATTTCCATTGATAGAGTATGACTTGTTGGTGGATTATTGTTAATGTGGAAGGATGGTATAAAATGTGAAGTTCAAGAAGTGTCTCATAATATGATTCATGTTGTTGCCAATTTACATGTAGCCAAACCTGATGTGTTCATTACTGTTGGGGCTAGAAATGTAGTCCTAAAAATTCTACTGCAAGTGCACAGTGTCGGCAAGCAACACAGGGCAAGCACAGGTCAGTTCCACAGGGACAAGGGGGAGCAAGTGTGATCTTTCTTATTGTGACATTAAACAGAACTAATCATTAGCATTCAACAGAACTAATCATTAGCAGTTATTAACTTCCCAATCATTACACAGAATTAGCATTTATTAAACAGAAGTAACAGAACAAGCATTAAATTTCCACTAACAGTTATTAACATTCAATGCATTGACTTCAGGTTAGCATCAAATTCAACACAGTCTTTATTCCTGAAGCATTAATCACTAACTACTAATCATTTACATTAACTGAATCATTAACATTAACATTTATTTCTGGAGCACTAATCATTGATCATTGATACCAATCATTCACATTAACTGAATAGCAGACTTGGAGGCAGGACATTACACTAATTCAATCATTGAGATTGAAGCAAAGTTACACAGAGAACTGAAGATGAACAAGCAAATGAGGAGGGGAAAATTTCTGAACAGTAATAAGGATATGGTGAATCAGATGAATGGAAACTAGGGTTGAGAATTCACCTCTCAGCCCATACTAGCATGTGAACCAATGAACTACTTTAGTTTCTTTGAATAGATAAATTACCTCCAATCACTAAATCAAGGCAAGCATTAGTTGTCTGTTTAAAGCACAACTAATCAAACACAATAACAAGCAATGTAGAGTCAGTGAACAAACATAGAGGAATTCTAACTACCTAGGATGCTTGACATTCTAGGTGAAAGCAACATGTATTCATCAACAAAAATTCATCTTACACAATTATCTTGGCATAAACAGCAGCACATCAGCACACAAATTAGCATTCAGGCTAAGGGTTTCATCTTAGCCCCAGTTAAGATGTTTAGTTCATAGTTAGAGAGCCTAACATGATACTAAGAGGGTTATTATACATGGAGAAAAGCTACAGGGACAGAACACAGAACAAAAACCAATTGATAGAGAAAATTCTTACTGAAATTAAACTTGGGTCTCCTCCTCCCCTCACAATGTTACACAGTGTACAATTTATACCAGAACACTAACCCTAATTGTAAATCCCCAAATCAGAAAATTAGGGTTTTTTTAAATTACACAAAATTTAACTTACAAACTCCCAAAATCTGCTCGACCCATGCCTCCTCTAGTCCTTGATGCTCTTCCTCTGCTCCTATTGTCCCCTAATTTCGAGTTATTTTACTCACCCCAAAACCTAGGGTTTCAGAGGTTGTGAGGAGAAGAAAATAACTAGGCTAGGGATATGGGGGTGTTGTCGGTGAAGAGATAGTAGTGGCAGTGATGGAACTGGTGGTGGTGACGGAAGTGACAGCGGCAGAGAGGGGAGGTGGTGGAGTTGCAGAGCTCTGCAACTGTCGGGTGAAGGAGATGAAGTTTTGGGAAGAAGGAGGTGTTTGGGTGGTAGTATAGGCATCGGTGCTAGGGTGTGAAGCGGGAACATCTGATTCGATGTTTGGCGAGCTGATCCGTAGGATGTGACGATGGTAGGTGGATCCAACGATGAGATGGGAGGCTGTGGGTAGCGACCGTCGGATGGAGGAATGCAACGAAAAGGACGGCCCAAGATGGAGATCGGCGTTGCGATGTAAAGCGGGAGCTTCGGAGTTTGATGTGCGATGATGGAGCGACCGTAGGATGCTGAGATGCTTCAATCTGACGGCTGAAATCCGATACGGGCTTGGGTAGTGGAAATGGGTTTGAGAAAGGGTTTTGGGCCTTGGGTATGCCAGGCCCATAACTTCTTTAAGAACAATTCCTCCTTCTTGAGCCCATTTCTACCCTCTTGGTCTTGTGCACAACATTCTTCGCGGCTTCCTTGCGTAATTCCTCCCGGCTTTTCACTACTTTTCTGCTCTTTTTGCTCCTCACTTCATCCAGATTTTATTTGTTACCTAAAAATGAAAATTAAGTAAGAAAATATTTATTCTTGAAAACAATGAAAATACAGAATATGGGATAAAATGTAGAATTAATGCACAAAAGATGAGTTAAATGCCAACAAAAATATAATAAATATGCACTATTTAGCACTCATCAAATACCCCCAAACCTGAATTTTACTTGTCCTCAAGTAAAACAAAACTAAGGAAATCCTAACTATACCACTGTCGCTGGTCTCTCGAATGCATTTAGCGTATGCACTAAGCCTTTTAAACCACTAAGTGTCCCTAGTGGACGAGTTGAAGTCTCGTGAAGGTTTACCAGAGTACCTACAAAACCTAGGTCAAAATATAAGCTCAGATTCCATCAAATGTGACATGTGCAAACAGTAAGCTCACAGCAAAATGGAGATGTCAATCTAGCTATCAAGGCACAATCCTAGCACTGATAACAAATAAACATGTGATAAGAGTGTAAAGTGTATCTACACATGTGTAAAGAAAGATCTGAAGTCATGACTACTAATCACCAAGAGATAGTTTCTCAGGCTAAGAACTGAGGTCGAAATCTAGCTAGCTGTCCGGACTTTACGAGAATTGTGAATGAGTTGGAGGTATTTCACAATTTCTCGCGTTGTACATCAATGGCATACACCCTCCTTGCTTATTACAAAAACAACAAAAGATATTTACATGACTCTTATTTACATTGACAAATCTCTTTTATTTTTGGAACAAGAGATGATGGAATTGATAAATACTTGATTTTTTTTTTGGTATTTTTCTGATTTTTTTTTTTTTTTTTTTCTGAATATATACATCGTTTTTTTTTTTTTTTTTTTTTTTTTTTTTTTTTTTTTTTTTGAAGAAAAACACTTTTGATACATAAACAAAAGAAACAAAATTACATGACACTTTGCAAGAGGTAGCCCTTTTTGATGCACCCAGTTAAATTCGATGGTTGTCTTTCTTAATGTAACCTCCACCTTCTATCCCAACCAACCAAAGAACAAGCTAGTCAAGTTTCGTTCAGTATTCTAAAGTGATTGGCAATCGTAACTTCCTATCCAACACCTTGAAGATCGAGGCCATACATGTATTGGTAGATCGTGCGCGTGCAAATTTCTTATCACTATGTGAATTGTGCTAGAATCAGGGTGCCTAAATATCTAGACTAAGACTCCTAATAAAAATACATATTTGCACAAGAGTCAACATTTCAAGGTAAATGAGCTCCATTTTTATGTTTTTTCATTTTTTTTTTTTTTTTTAATTTTTTTTTTTTTTTTTTTGAATTTTTCATTTTTTCAAAAAGAAGAAGGAGTTCGTTTTCAATTATAGCATATTATCATGGTATCCATTCCATACCCCCAAACCTAAACTAAACATTGTCCTCAATGTTTCAAAACATGGAAAGAATTATACAACAATATATGAAGAGGAACATGCTGAGTAGAGTAAAAGGAGAGAGAATACCCGATTGTACGGTGGTAGCTCGATTAAAACTCCGTTATTCAAGGCAAAAATCCATCATATTAGCAGTCACAATGGATGAGCACAAAATATATACAAAAGGAAATTTAACTAACACATTATCTACAAGAAAATTTGGTTTTTAATGGGATTGGACTTTTTGGAAAATTTTGGTTTTGTCGGGAGACATTTGGTTTGGATGGGAAAAAGAAAAATTTTGGTTTTTAGGGGAGAAAAACATTTGGAAAACTGTTTGGTTATTTAGGGAAAGAGTGGACTAGTTTAGTCCACATAGACCGGGTCCTCCAGGTTGGTTGTTTCAATGTCGGGTGGGAATGGCTCAAGGAATGGCTTTAATCTCTGCCCGTTGACTTTGAAAACGTTCTTGTTGGAGACATCCTCCAACTCTACAGCTCCATGAGGATAAACTGTGCGTACTAGGTACGGACCCTTCCATCTGGAACGCAGTTTTCCTGGAAAAAGATGTAATCGGGAGTCATACAGCAAGACTTTCTGACCAGGAGTGAAAGATTTGCGTAGAATACGCTTGTCATGAAACATCTTCATCTTCTGCTTGTACAGCTTGGCACTGTCATAAGCCTCATTCCTCAATTCTTCCAACTCGTTGAGTTGAAGTTTCCTTTGAATTCCAGCTTCGTCCAGAGAAAAGTTCAGCTCCTTGATTGCCCAGTAGGCACGATGTTCTAATTCCACAGGTAGATGGCACGGCTTTCCATACACTAGACGATAGGGGGACATGCCAATTGGTGTCTTATAAGCTGTTCTATAGGCCCACAAAGCATCATTCAATCTTAATGACCAATCTTTCCTAGACGGGTTGACCGTCTTCTCCAGAATGTGCTTAATTTCCCTATTAGAAACTTCTACTTGTCCACTAGTCTGAGGGTGGTACGGAGTAGCAACCTTGTGAGTTATGCCATACTTGCGTACTAAAGACTCAAAGTACTTGTTACGAAAATGTGAACCGCCGTCACTGATGATAGCTCTAGGGGTACCAAAACGTGCAAATATATTTTCCTTTAGAAATGAAAGTACCACCTTGTGGTCATTTGTTCTGGTTGCTATGGCTTCTACCCACTTAGAAACGTAATCAACTGCGACTAGGATGTACAATCTACCGTCAGAAATAGGGAATGGACCCATGAAGTCGATCCCCCACACATCAAAAATCTCCACAATCAAAATGGGGTTCAATGGCATCATGTTTCTCCTCGAAATGCTTCCTAGCTTTTGACAGCGTTCACAAGCAACACAATAATCATGGCAATCCTTGAACAATGATGGCCAATAGAATCCACACTGCAAGATCTTTGCAGCGGTTTTCTTGGCACTGAAATGGCCTCCACATGCCTGGTCATGGCAAAAAGATATCACATCTTTCTGTTCAGTGTTGGGGACACATCTCCTAATGATTTGGTCCTGGCAATACTTAAACAGATATGGGTCATCCCAGATGAAGTGTTTAACTTCAGCCAAAAACTTATAGCGGTCTTGTCTCGACCAATGTGAGGGCATCCTACCTGCAGCAAGGTAGTTGACGATATCAGCAAACCAAGGAAGGTCTGAGATAAACATCAGCTGTTCATCTGGGAATGATTCTCTAATCAGCTCAGATTCATGAATAGACTCTAAAGTTAATCTAGACAAATGATCAGCAACCACATTTTCACACCCCTTCTTATCACGGATTTCGATGTCGAATTCCTGTAATAAGAGTATCCATCGAATAAGGCGAGCTTTAGCATCCTTCTTGGAAAGAAGATACTTCAAAGCCGCATGGTCTGTGTATATGATGATCTTAGACCCTATCAGATAAGATCTAAAATTGTCTAATGCGAAAACCACGGCAAGTAACTCCTTCTCGGTAGTCGAATAGTTGAGTTGAGCATCATTAAGAGTTTTACTAGCATAGTATATCACATATGGTAGTCTATTAACACGTTGCCCTAGAACAGCGCCAACGGCATAATCAGAGGCATCACACATGAGCTCGAACGGCAGTTTCCAATCTGGTGGTCGGACTATAGGAGCGGTGGTGAGGAGAGTCTTGAGTTCTTCCCATGCCTTCACACAAGAAGCATCGAAGTCAAAGACAACATCTTTGGCAAGTAGGTTACACAAGGGTCTTGAGATTTGGCTAAAGTTTTTGATGAATCGCCGGTAGAACCCAGCGTGACCTAAAAATGATCGAATCCCCTTCACAGAGTGGGGTTGAGGTAATTGCTGAATGAGGTCGACTTTAGCTTTATCTACTTCAATTCCTTTTTCCGATACGATGTGTCCTAGAACTATGCCGGAGTTCACCATGAAGTGGCATTTTTCCCAGTTTAAAATCAGATTCTTTTGCTTACATCTTGACAGCACAAGGACTAGATGGTCCAAACATTCGTCAAAAGAGGAACCAAACACAGAGAAATCATCCATAAAGATCTCGAGAAAACTATCTATCATGTCTGAAAAAATGCTCATCATGCACCGCTGAAAAGTAGCGGGTGCATTACACAGCCCGAAGGGCATACGTCTAAAAGCAAATGTCCCAAATGGACACGTGAATGTAGTTTTTTCCTGATCTTCTGGTGCTATATGGATTTGGTTATAACCGGAAAAGCCATCTAGAAAACAGTAGTGACTGTGTCCAGACACACGTTCCAGCATTTGGTCTATGAAAGGGAGCGGGAAGTGATCCTTCCTTGTTACTGTGTTCAACTTCCTGTAGTCGACACATACTCGCCATCCTGTGGTTGTACGTGAGGGGACTAACTCATTCTTTTCGTTCCGAACTACAGTAATGCCTGACTTTTTAGGCACAACTTGAATGGGACTAACCCATTTACTATCTGAAATCGGATATATGATACCCGCATCGAGTAGCTTCAAGATCTCACTCTTAACGACTTCTCTCATGTTAGGGTTAAGTCTCCTTTGCATTTCCCTAGATGGTTTGGCATTCTCTTCAAGATTAATGTGGTGCATGCAAATGGTGGGGCTTATCCCTTTGAGATCTGAGATGGTCCATCCTAAGGCTTCTTTCTGCTCCTCAAGGACTCCTAAAAGCTTGTTTTCCTGTTCTATGTTTAATTGTGAAGAAATGATAACAGGTAAAGTATCAGAAGGACCTAGAAATGCATACTTCAAAGTCTCAGGTAATGGTTTCAATTCCTGGTTGGCCTTAGGCGACTCATCCGAGGATATAACAAACTCCTCAGAAAGTGGGGGTTGTTCCACTGTATTCTGCCACTTAGTGATGTCCATTTGAGGTACAGACTCGAGCAAAGATTGGACTTCACTAGTGTATTCATCATCATACAACTCCAAGTTAACACCTTCCAAACATGCTTGCAGGGGATCTTTTGACATAATGCTAGTCAATGAATCTTGTATCAAACTCTCAATCATATTGACTTCATGTATCTCCTCATCATCAAGATTCACAGGTTGTTGACTAACATTAAACGCATTCAATTCTACAGTCATGTTTCCAAAAGAGAGTTTCAACACTCCGTTCCGACAGTTGATGATTGCATTGGACGTCGCCAGGAATGGACGTCCTAGAATGACAGGAATGTGACAATTTGGGTTTTGGACAGGTTGGGTATCTAAGACAATGAAGTCTACAGGAAAATAGAATTTTTCAACCTTAATCAAAACGTCTTCTACCACTCCACGAGGAACTTTGACAGATCGATCTGCCAATTGGAGAGTTATAGGTGTAGGCTTCAACTCTCCAAGACCTAACTGCACATAAACAGAATATGGCAGGAGGTTCACACTTGCACCTAGATCTAATAAAGCTCTATTGACCGTGTGTTCTCCGATAGTGCAAGAGATGGTTGGACAACCTGGGTCCTTAAACTTGGGTGGAGTTTTGTTGAGAATAATGGAACTCACTTGTTCAGCTAAGAAAGCACGCTTGTGCACATTAATCTTGCGCTTTTGAGTGCACAAATCTTTGAGGAATTTGGCATATGCAGGGATTTGCTTAATTGCCTCAAGAAAAGGAATGTTGATGTTGACTCTTTTAACAGTTCTAACATCTCATTGTAGTGGGTGCTTATCTGTTGGCGAACTAACCTCTGAGGAAAAGGAGCAATAGGAACATTAGGAGGTAGAGGGACATTCCTAGCAGTAGGTTTGTCGGCTTCACTAATGTGCTCGGATTCTTTTTCTGGACTAGAGGTTTCCTTAGGTGGTGTAGGCAATGCTAAGTTTGGCTCAGATTCACTTGTTTGTGGTATGCCTACATTGTTCTCAACAACTTTACCACTTCGGAGAGTGGTGATGGAATGGACTTGATCGGGTGAGGTTCTTTCGCAAGATGATGATGTTGTGCCTGCTTGAAATATCCTCTTTGGTTCTTGTTGGGGTTGGCTAGGAAGTTTACCCTTTTCTCTTGTATTCAATGCATCGCAAATTTGACCCATCTGTAGTTCTAGAGCGGTGACTCGCTGATCAGTTGCTTTCTCGTTTTTCATCAGATGTTGGGTCAATTGATTGATACTTTCTTCAATGCTGGACAATTTCTTATCAGCAGTGTATTGAGGGTACGACTGCTGTTGAGGATTTCTAGGGTATTGGTAGCCTTGGTTGTTTTGATAGCCTTGATTTGGTTGAGATGGTCCTCCTTGGGCAGGGCCTTTGGACCATGAAAAGTTGGGGTGGTTTCTCCATCCTGGATTGTAGGTCTGTGAATATGGGTTGTGCTCTTGTTTTTGAAACATAGCATGTGCTTGCTCAAGCTTAGATTCCTGGAATGCATGCATTTCCGGACACTCATTGACTTGGTGATCAGATCCATTACATAGAGCACAGATAGCCATTTCGACATGTTCACAAAAGGTAGTGGGAGAAGGGTTTGCGTTTTTCTGTAGTTCTAACGCTTCTATTCTTCTTGCTAGCGCAGCCATCTTTACACTTCCTTCAAAATCAGACTCAATCCTATGGACCCTAGCTACAGGTGTAGTCTTTCTAGGTTCACGAATGGATTCCCACTGTTGCGTCTTCTCAGCTACTTCAATCAGGAAGTCCCAAGACGCATCAGCAGTCTTATTTACAAAAAGACCATTGCACATTGACTCAACCGTTGTTCGGGTGGACACATCTAGACCCTCATACAAAATTTGCACAAGTCTCCATTTTTCAAAACCATGATGGGGACATTGGAGCAATAATTCATTGAATCTCTCCAAGTATCTAGCTAGGGTCTCACCCTCTAATTGCACAAAGCTATTCAGACTTTGACGAATTGTCGCAGTCTTGTGATTTGGGAAAAACTTTTTGAAAAACTCCTTGATGAGGTCATCCCAAGACATGATGGATTGAGGCTGTAAAGCATACAGCCAGGCCTTAGCCTTATCTTTAAGGGAGAAAGGAAAAAGCCTCAACTTTAGGATTTCGTCAGACATTTGAGTGAAACGCAGAGTTCCACAAATCTCCTCAAACTCTCTCACGTGATGGTACGGATTTCATTTTCTACACCTCTAAAAACTGGAAGCATTTGTATTGTGCTTGATTTCAGCTCATAATGGCCATTGGCTTCTGGTAGCACAATACAAGATGGTTGACTAGTTCTAGTTGGGTACATATAATCCTTGAGTGTACGGGGTTCTCCCATTGTTTCTGATTGATCTGGACTGTCTACCTCAGAACTAAGGATTTCGATTGGATCGTCCGGGTTAATTCTAACGAGTCTGTTGGTTTGGTCTCTGTAGGTCACAATCATGTCCTAGCAGGTACCTCAGCTAACATGTTGGTCAGAGCAGTCGGAAACAATTTTTGGAACCACAAAAGGCCCAATATTTTGGTTTAAAATGGGTTTCTTGATGATTTGGTTTTGAATGGGTTTTGGTTTCACAAAGGGTTTTGGTTTATGAAATGTAGAGCCCTAATTTTTTTTTTTTTTTTTTTTTTAATCAGATGGAAGCCTAATGGATGGGATATACACCTAAAGTCCAAATTAAAAGACAAGCCCACAAAAGAAAAGAAAAAGAATAATAACAAACAATAAATACAAGCCCATAAAAGAAAAGAAAAAGAAAAAAAAAAGAAAGAAAATTAAAAATTATTACAGGCCCAAAAAAAAAAGAAAGAAAATTTAAAATTATTACAAGCCCAGATGAATACTTAAACACAAGCCCAGATGAATTTAATGAGGCCCAGTTGGGTTATCTCATGGGTTAGGCCTACCTGAATAGCACAGCCCAGCTGTTCGGTTTAAGTTGCTAAAGCCCAGTTGGGCTTGGATCGTCCTACGCGGCTTTAGTTTTTCTGAGGCCCAGTTGGGCTTTGATTCAGTTTCTGCACCTTCTTCAGCTTTCAGCCCAGTTGGGCTTTTGGTTCAGCAAAGCTGCAAGTGCACCAGCAGCAGCAACACAACAGCAGCAGGAGCAGCAGCTTGGGAGAGGCTAGCAGGTCAGAAGCACAGAGCAGCAGCAGCAGGAGAAGTGGGTTGGCAGGGAAAGAGAACTGCAGCAGCACAGCAGCTTGGCAGCCCAGTTCAGCAACAGGCTTAGCACAACAGCAAGAAGAGGAGCAGCTCCACAGCACAGTTCAGTGAACAGCAGCAGTTCAGCAACACAACACAAGAAAGAAAGAGCAATTGCGCCGCAACCGAGTCCCCGGCAGCGGCGCCAAAAACTTGTTGGGGCTAGAAATGTAGTCCTAAAAATTCTACTGCAAGTGCACAGTGTCGGCAAGCAACACAGGGCAAGCACAGGTCAGTTCCACAGGGACAAGGGGGAGCAAGTGTGATCTTTCTTATTGTGACATTAAACAGAACTAATCATTAGCATTCAACAGAACTAATCATTAGCAGTTATTAACTTCCCAATCATTACACAGAATTAGCATTTATTAAACAGAAGTAACAGAACAAGCATTAAATTTCCACTAACAGTTATTAACATTCAATGCATTGACTTCAGGTTAGCATCAAATTCAACACAGTCTTTATTCCTGAAGCATAATCACTAACTACTAATCATTTACATTAACTGAATCATTAACATTAACATTTATTTCTGGAGCACTAATCATTGATCATTGATACCAATCATTCACATTAACTGAATAGCAGACTTGGAGGCAGGACATTACACTAATTCAATCATTGAGATTGAAGCAAAGTTACACAGAGAACTGAAGATGAACAAGCAAATGAGGAGGGGAAAATTTCTGAACAGTAATAAGGATATGGTGAATCAGATGAATGGAAACTAGGGTTGAGAATTCACCTCTCAGCCCATACTAGCATGTGAACCAATGAACTACTTTAGTTTCTTTGAATAGATAAATTACCTCCAATCACTAAATCAAGGCAAGCATTAGTTGTCTGTTTAAAGCACAACTAATCAAACACAATAACAAGCAATGTAGAGTCAGTGAACAAACATAGAGGAATTCTAACTACCTAGGATGCTTGACATTCTAGGTGAAAGCAACATGTATTCATCAACAAAAATTCATCTTACACAATTATCTTGGCATAAACAGCAGCACATCAGCACACAAATTAGCATTCAGGCTAAGGGTTTCATCTTAGCCCCAGTTAAGATGTTTAGTTCATAGTTAGAGAGCCTAACATGATACTAAGAGGGTTATTATACATGGAGAAAAGCTACAGGGACAGAACACAGAACAAAAACCAATTGATAGAGAAAATTCTTACTGAAATTAAACTTGGGTCTCCTCCCTCCCTCTCACAATGTTACACAGTGTACAATTTATACCAGAACACTAACCCTAATTGTAAATCCCCAAATCAGAAAATTAGGGTTTTTTTAAATTACACAAAATTTAACTTACAAACTCCCAAAATCTGCTCGACCCATGCCTCCTCTAGTCCTTGATGCTCTTCCTCTGCTCCTATTGTCCCCTAATTTCGAGTTATTTTACTCACCCCAAAACCTAGGGTTTCAGAGGTTGTGAGAAGAAGAAAATAACTAGGCTAGGGATATGGGGGTGTTGTCGGTGAAGAGATAGTAGTGGCAGTGATGGAACTGGTGGTGGTGACGGAAGTGACAGCGGCAGAGAGGGGAGGTGGTGGAGTTGCAGAGCTCTGCAACTGTCGGGTGAAGGAGATGAAGTTTTGGGAAGAAGGAGGTGTTTGGGTGGTAGTATAGGCATCGGTGCTAGGGTGTGAAGCGGGAACATCTGATTCGATGTTTGGCGAGCTGATCCGTAGGATGTGACGATGGTAGGTGGATCCAACGATGAGATGGGAGGCTGTGGGTAGCGACCGTCGGATGGAGGAATGCAACGAAAAGGACGGCCCAAGATGGAGATCGGCGTTGCGATGTAAAGCGGGAGCTTCGGAGTTTGATGTGCGATGATGGAGCGACCGTAGGATGCTGAGATGCTTCAATCTGACGGCTGAAATCCGATACGGGCTTGGGTAGTGGAAGTGGGTTTGAGAAAGGGTTTTGGGCCTTGGGTATGCCAGGCCCATAACTTCTTTAAGAACAATTCCTCCTTCTTGAGCCCATTTCTACCCTCTTGGTCTTGTGCACAACATTCTTCGCGGCTTCCTTGCGTAATTCCTCCCGGCTTTTCACTACTTTTCTGCTCTTTTTGCTCCTCACTTCATCCAGATTTTATTTGTTACCTAAAAATGAAAAATTAAGTAAGAAAAATATTTATTCTTGAAAACAATGAAAATACAGAATATGGGATAAAATGTAGAATTAATGCACAAAAGATGAGTTAAATGCCAACAAAAATATATATAAATATGCACTATTTAGCACTCATCAATTACTTTCATGTATGGTTCTACATACTTTGATAAGAAGAAAGAACAATGGGAGATTATGAAGACAATTAAGGAGAACATAGTGCAACTCTGGCTTATTATAGGAGTCCTTAATGTTCACCTGCATGATATATCCTCCTCTTCTAGTGTTTCTATAGAAGACATATATGTGCAAAATGAAATAAATGAATGTTGCCTTATGGATCTGGGATATGTTGGTAGAAACTATACTTGGTCTAGTAATAATCTCGGAACAGGTGTTAAAAAATCTAGAATTGACATGGCTTTAGGAAATCATTCTTGGTGCAATAATTTTTCTAGTGCTAAACTCTACTATCTTGTTCAGGTTGGTTCTGATCATTGCCCCATTATGTTGCAAACTGATCATGCTAGGAGAAACCTTTGGAGACCTTTTAAGTTCTATATCACGTGGCTTAAGCATAATACTTTAAGTATCAACTAGAAACATCCTGGAATTATACTGCTAGCGGTTCCCCTGCTTATCAACTCTCTAGTAAGCATCAGGAAACTAGAAAAAGGGTTTCTCAGTGGAATCGAATAGAATTTGGTGATATAGATAGGAATATTAGTAAACTGCGGGACCAAATTTTAGTTGCTCAAAATCAACCTTATTCTAATACCCGACATGACAATCTTTTAGAAATCAATAAGAACTTGGAATTCTAGTTTGGTACTAAAAATGATTTTTATAAGCAAAAATCTGGTGATAAATACATACTAGAAGCTGATAACAATTCAAGATATTTTCATACTCTTTCTAATAGGAGGATGGTTAGGAAAAATATTGATTATCTTTTTGATCCTACTGATAATTGTTTTGATAGTAGAGAGGATATTGCTAGGCTTTTGGTTACTCACTTCAGTTCACTTAGTTGCTCCACTAATATGCAAATTCCCGAGCATCTGTTTGATATTGTCCCTACTATTATTAATGAAAATGATTCTGCTGATAGTTTTTCTAGAATTCCAACAGATAAAGAGATTCTTGATACTGTTAAAAGTATGCCTGCTTGGAGTTCTCCAGGGCCTGATGGATTTCAAGAAGGCTTCTACCAATCAAATTGGAGTATTGTAGGAAAAGATGTTGTGCAAGTTGTACAAAGTTTTTTCTTAACAGGTCACATGCCTAGAGAATTCAATAAGACTTATCTCTCATTGATTCCCAAAAGTGGCACAACTAAGTATGCAATTGATTTTAGGCTTATTGGCTTCTGGAATACAATTTACAAAGTTATTTCTATAATCATTGCAAATAGAATTAAGCCTCATCTTAAGCATATTATTTCTCCTTTTCAAGTTGCTTTTGTGCCAGGTAGAATTATTCATGATAATATCATTATAGCTCATGAGATGATTCATACAATGAAAGATAAGGAAGGTTGTAGTGGTACCATGGCCTTAAAAGTAGATCTTTCTAAGGCTTTTGACAGACTTGAATGGCCATTTCTTCTAGGAATGCTTAGGAAAATTGGTTTCCCTGAAAAGTTTTGTAAGCTAATTGAGCAATGTATTAGTACTACTAGGATTTATATCCTTCTTAATATCTATCCTACAGAGGAATACTTTCCTAGTAGAGGACTAAGACAAGGGGATCCTTTATCCCCTTTTCTTTTCATTATATCCATGGATTATCTTTCTAGATTGCTTATAAATGCTACTACTAATCATGTGATCTCAGGGGTAAAAGCTGCTAGAAATGCTCCAAGTATAACTCACCTTTTATTTGCAAATGACATATTAATCTTCACTAAGGCAGATATGCATAATGTGATAGGTATTCTGGATGTGCTTGCAAATTTTGGTATGTACTCTGGTCAACTACTCAATTTTGATAAATCAAGTCTCTATTTTAGTAAGAACATGAGCCCAGATAACAAAACTACCCTAGATAATTCCCTTAGAATGACTGAAATGAAGGACTCAGATAAGTACTTAGGAGTCACTTTGTTAACAGGAAGGGATAAAACTAAAGCTTTCAAACCTATTCTTCAGTCTTTTGGTTCTAGGCTCAAAAACTGGAAAGGTAAAACCATGAATTACTCTGGTAGAAGACTTGAACTACTCAAGGAACCGGTGGAACTTCTCGACAAAAAGGTATGTGAAGACTTGAACTTATCTGTCACTCAAAAGTCTATCTACTCTATCTCCTACTTCTTGAGACAAAAAGTCGTATGCTATATATATACTTAGATTACACATTTGGTACTTCGAGCTGAGTATACCTCGCCTATCTATATCTCGAAATATGTGTTGGTAAGCATTTCTCTTCGACCATGTTTATCTTTACCTAGTGACGTAAGTCATGATATGTTTCAATCACTTTGAAAATTGCTTTGAAGAGAAATGGTGTAACAACTATATAACGTCCTCTAAAAATGTTTCAATGGTTGGAATGAGAGTTTCAATTACATAACCAATGATGGACATAAGTATTTTTGTGGAAACACATATGTGCATAAGTCCTATCCATTGAACCAAAGTTTGCGAACTTTGTTGATCAAGAGAAAACGGAAGAATGGCTTATTTCCAAGTCCGCGAACTGCCGAACTTCTCATCCCGAAAAATTCTGCTGGAGTTGACAAACTTGTTGCGTGAGTACCAGTCCGCGAACTATTTGCCGAAATTTTCTGCTGAAGTTTGTAAACTCTTCCCGGTTGCTTAAGTCCGCGAACCTAGTGTGCGAACTTAAGAAGGTTATATATCTGAAGATGATTTCTGAACTTAAACTTATAAAGACTAAGGAATGCAATTTGCAAACCGTGGCTATAAAGTTCATGAACCGATTCGAGTGAATCAAATCATATTTGCTTCAATTGTGTCTTGTGTAGAACATTATATTTTCTTGCAATTGAACAACTCTCTAACTAGTTCATTTGAGTCATTTGAACTAGTTATGGTGAAGAAGAATATGGTTGGTATGAAATGCTCATATGGCTAACCTTTTGCTTAACTATTGTTGAACCAACAATGTACACGTTTGGGTACGGTTAACAAACCTAGAAGCATGCATTTCATTTGTGTATAACAATTTAAGTTTTATATCTAACGGTTCAGAAATATTAGCTTGCATCTAAATCAGGTTTTCATCTAACGGTGGATATTGTTTGCTTTATGACCAAGGCGAAACCCTGATTTGAAATACTATATAAGGGGCCATCTAGAAACTCTGCAAAGTTAATCCCCACACCTCACGTGTGATACTGGTTTGCGTGCTAGAGTCGTTTCTCCTTTAACCTTTGGTTTTCTTCTTCCAAAAGCAGGTTAACGACTTAAAGACTTCATTGGAATTGTGAAGCCAGACCGATACTACTTTTATCGTAGTTGTGTGATCTGATCTTGCATCTTCTATCGTACGAGTACAATCAGATTGATTGGTTTAAGATTAATATCTCCGATAGGCAAGATATAAAAAAGTAGTCACAAACATCTTCGTCTCATTGTTTGTGATTCCGCAACCTCTTGTTTCGCTACCATACGGTTAAGATTGTTGTGAGGTGATTGATTTATCTAGGATGTTCTTCGGAAATATAAGACCGGATTATCAATTGGTTCCTCTTCACCTTGGTTATTATCAAAACACGGAACAAAAACTTTAGGGTTTTTCTGTGGGAGACAGATTGATCCTTTGGTAGAATTGTATGTGTGAGACAGATTTGTTTATTGTCAAAGCCTGCGATTTTGGGTCGTAGCAACTCTTAGTTGTGGGTGAGATCATCTAAGGGAATCAAGTGCGCAATATGCTGCTGGGATCAGAGGCGTAGGGAGTACAACTGTACTTTGGATCAGTGGGAGACTGATTGAGGTTCAACTACAGTCCAGTCTGAAGTTAGCTTGGAGTAGGATAGTGTTTGTAGCGTCTTAATACAGTGTTTGTTCAATCTGGACTAGGTCCAGGGGTTTTTCTTCATTTGCGGTTTCCCCGTTAACAAAATTTTTGGTGTTTGTGTTATTTCAGTTTCCACATTATATTGTTTTATCTTTATAATTGAAATAATACAGGTTGTGCGTTAGATCATCAATTAGAGTAATCCAACCTTTGGTTGTTGATTTCCATTGATTGATCCTTGGATATTGGTCTTTGGTACATCCAAGTTATTCCTTCTATTTGATTAGTACTCGCAGTTTCTGTTTGAGAAAATCAAATCAAGAGAGAGAGATATAAACTCGTTGATGTACTTTTAATTGATTGAGTCTTGTTGATTCTCTTAAAAGTATATTCGAGTTTGTCCATACAGATTGCTAAGTGAAATATTGGGTGGTGTTGTTAGACCCCCGCTTTTTCAATTGGTATCAGAGCAGGCAAACACGTTCAAGACCTTACAAGTCTGTGTTTGTAGCGATTTGACTCTATGTTCAGAGGTGTTATCTCTATTAACGTACCACCAGTCTTTGATAGCTCTAATTACTTATGGTGGAAAATTTTTATGCGAGCTTTACTTCAAGCGCGTGATTTTTAATCATAGGTATATGTTGTTAATGGCTATGATGCTCCCGTTGTGGCAGTTGGAGATGTAAACGTTCCCAAGAATATTGGTGAATATAATCCTGCCGAGATACTTTCTGTAAAGCAAAATGCCGACGGTTTGAATGCCATCATACATGCCATTACCCTAAATCTTCAGCACCATGTGTCAAATTACACTAGGTCTAAAGATGCTTGATATCTTAGAAACCGTATTTGAAGGAAACTCCGGTGAAAAGGAAGCTAGGCTTTAAAACCTTAATTCCAATTGGGAGAACCTTCGTATGGAAGATGAAGATACATTTGATGAGTTTAATAACAGAGTATCTGAAATTGTTAATGCATTTTTTGCATTGGGTAAGACTATTCCTGAAAAGGACAGTGTGATGAAAATTCTCAGATCGCTGCCATCTATATACGATTCTAAGAAGCATGCCATCATTGAGGGAAATAACCTTGATAATATTTCCATAAATACATTGGTTGGAAAGATAAAAATCTTTGATCATGAGCATACATCCAAAATCGAAAAGGATGTTGCCTTTAAATTACAGAAGAACACAAAGTTACTTGATAAAAGTAAAAGTGTTTATGTCTCTGAGGATGATCAGTCTGAGGGTGATTTTTCGGATGAAGATCTTGACAAATCAGTCTCCTTGATCACAAGACAGTTTAGGGATCTTTTATTGAAGAAAAGTAAACGGTTTTTAAGAGACAAACCTAGGTCGTCAAATAAACCTCACAATCGCGTTCCTCCTAAAAACAGGGATGCTGACGACGAGGATATGCCACAGTGCTTTAAGTGTAAAGTTTTTGGTCATTTTGCAAACGAGTGCCCAAATCGTAGAAAATACACTGGGCACAAAGGTCTTGCTGTAACACTTGATGAGATGTCTGAGATCTATGATTCTGATGAAGATAGGAAATCAAGTGTTGGTCTTCTATGTGAAAACATTGATTTTGATAATTGTAGAAATACATATATCAACCTTGATGGTTTCGGTGAAGAAGAGAATCCAATCAAGCTGGAAGAATCAATTGACCCATCCTTCGTAAACTCTGGTTGTAATGTTTCAGGATCTACTATGTGTATGGATGCTTTCACACCACAGATGCCTGAATACTATCCAAGTTTGACGTGCTCGTTTTGTTCTCAGAAGAGTCATGAACTATCAAGATGTTACAAGTACAAAAATCAAGTGAGGCACGCCAACAAACTTTAACGAATATCAAATCGATTGGCAAGGAAGCTTAAACTTGCTCAAAAGACTGCTGAGGTATGTAGGATTTTATCTTCGTCTAAGAAGCTGATTTCCAAAGACAAAATAAGACCATTAGAGAAGAAGGTATGGCCAAATCGCTTTGATAGACAGAAGTATGGGGATTCCTCTCAAGAGGAAAATGGTGGACAAATTGTTGTTCACCACATCACAAATTAATTGTGTTGTTTGGTAAATCTTGTCTCATGTGCCTGATCAAAAAGAGATAAGATTGTGTACCGCTCAGGTTTTACGAAAAGTTTTTTTTTCTTAGGATTGTTTTTCCTGTCTATCAAATAAAGTAAAGGGTTATTATCGACAATTCTACTCTTTATAGGGTTTAGAGTTGGGCGTCCATGAACCTGTTTAAAGGTTGTGAACCCTACATTCCTTTTCCTCTCTGATATCTTTTATATCTTAAGACTTCTTGATGAGATTGTGAATTCCACTCACAAAAACCAGTTGTTTATAACTGTTCTCTAAGTATCATGTCTTTGGATGGAAAAGATGTCAATATGATTGTTAATCCATCAATCAAGGAAAAAGAGAAATCTTCAGTAACTCCTTCCTTGAAAAAAAAATAGGAGGAATACAAGAAAGCCAAGGGCTGTCCCTTCTAACTCTCAGAAGTTTTCCGATTTTATTGATGAGTTGAAGGAAGTAAGAAAGGAGATTAGTGAAATAAAGGCTTGCGTTTTAAGATCTTTGGAAATTCAGAAGGCATTGGTTCGACATCATCAGCCAAGACGGTTTGTTGGTATTGACTCCTTCCTCCACGAACCTTATATTCCAATGGCTGTTGACGACAAGGAGTTCGGGAATGATAAGGAATTTCTCAAAGATCTTTTTTCCTAGTATGTCTTCTTTTTGGTTTAGTTGGAAGAATAACTAGTGCTTGAATAACAATGATTATGATTACAAATAGCTATTGTTTTTCATCTTCTTGTTCTTTTTTAAGTTTATTGAGTATTAAATTCTAAAAATATTTGGAGGATGATGGTTTGCAGTATTTAATCTTTATGATTTGTTATATTGCCATTTTTTATGAGATATTGGTGTTTACTTCCGTGAACTATGTTGTCCCATATTTTCTCAAAAGTAAAGTCGTTCATGATCGGTATTCATGTATTGATTTAAGATGAATAGACTTTTGACATATACAAAAGTTAAACCTATATTGTCTATTCTTTGATGGAATATAGGTTAAAATCTTTTGTGGTCAAGGATTATGTCTATTAAAAATTGTTATGAAAATAGTGATGGAAGATAGAATGAATCCTTGTGTATTCTACAGTATTGATCTTCACTGATCCATATTTTATGTAATACTGTGAGGCTCCGTAATGTGTCTTATGTTGAGCATGATACAACCAAGTTGATTAATTTTTGATTAGCTTTGTTGGTTGTTCCGTAAGGTACTTTATGTTGATCATTCTTGAACTAAATTAATCATCTTGTTTGGTTATTTAGTTACTGCTCCATAAGTGTTTTTATGTCGAGCACAAAAAATGACAATTAAATTGATTACTTTTGTAATTAGTTTGTCGTGTATTCCAATTAGATTAATTATGAGTTCTCTTGTAATTAATCTATTTGAGTATTTTCATACTCCGTAAGATTCCTCTTATGTTGAGTATATGAACGACTATCCTATTCATTTTCTAATGGTTATGTTAGTCGTATGCTCCGTAAGTTCTCTTAGGTCGAGCATAATCAATTAAGTTTATCACTTGTGTGTTTAATTTGATTCCGTATTCCAATTAAATTAATCATGGGTTTACTTGTGATTAATTTGATTGAGTTTTTGGATATAGAAAATCATTCTCATGGTTTTTTGTGTCCAATGAAAATCCTTCTTTTCTTTTGAAATTAAGGTCGCTCTTGTTGTTCCCTTGGGAATGACATCAAATGGGGGAGAGTTATTTTGAATTTTTGCTTAATGGTCATATCTTGAGGGGTGTGCGGCTGTGGAATTTTAAAGGGGTTATCTTGTATATCCTTGATGAATGCTATTAGCTTCTGCTGTATGATTGCATCTAAATTATATGGTATGTATTTTCTTTTATTCATGAAATATCTCTTACGGAAATTTCATTATGATCCCGTTCTTGTACCTTTGCCAATGTTATTGACAAAAAGGGGGAGAATTAATATGTAGTTCACACTACAAATACATATGGTTTTCGGATCATTGAGTAAGGGGGAGCGGTTTTCATGTGAGATGGAGTATTGACTAAGTGGGAGTGATACATATCACCATAGTATTATTGTTGAAGTTGTGATACAATTGGACTTTGACACCGTGTAATAATACTATGACACTATATAACAATGATCGAGACCAATGCTTTCTCATTGTTATAGCTACGGATCTTCAACAACGGTGATGCTAAAATTACAACCTTTTGGATCATTGGAGTACTTGGAAGTGACGAAGATTTCGAGGAATGTTGAAGATTAGACATGTGGAATAGGAGCTACTAAAGTTTCTTTATCTTTTTTGTATTCCATATGTATTGATAGTTTTTCACTAAAATTGACAAAGAGGGGGATTGTTAGAGCATTGCTCAATCGAACTCGCATGCGTTACTATCTCAAGCATGTTTGTAAATGTTAGTGATCAAAACTACAAGTCTTGATTTATAGTCTACTATAGCTAAGTCTCGGACTAGGATAGAAAGTGTAGTTGAGCTCAAGGACTTCATGGAGGTTCATCATACCAGAAGAAGAACTACTCAAGGAACCGGTGGAACTTCTCGACAAAAAGGTATGTGAAGACTTGAATTTATCTGTCACTCAAAAGTCTATCTACTCTATCTCCTACTTCTTGAGACAAAAATTTGTATGCTATATATAGAGACTTAGATTATACATATTTGGTATTTCGAGCCGAGTTTACCTCGCCTATCTATATCTCGAAACATGTGTTGGTAAGCGTTTTTCTTCGACTATGTTTATCTTTACCTAGTGACGTAAGTGATGATATGTTTCAATCACTTTGAAAATTTCTTTGACGAGAAATAGTGTAACAACTAGATAACGTCATCTAAGAATGTTTTAATGGTTGGAATGAGAGTTTAGATTACATAACCAATGATGGACATAAGTATTGTTGTGGAAACACATATGTGCATAAGTCCTATCCCTTGAACCAAAGTTTGCGAACTTTGTTGATCAAGAGAAACCGGAAGAAAGGCTTGTTGCCAAGTCCGCGAACTCAGTCTGTGAACTGCCGAACTTCTCATCCCGAGAAATTCTGCCGGAGTTGACAAACTTGTTGCGTGAGTACCAGTCCGCGAACCGGCGGAAAGTCTTTGCCGAGATTTTCTGCTGGAGTTTGTAAACTCTGCACGGTTGCTTAAGTCCGCGAACCTAGTGTGCGAACTTAAGAAGGTTATATATCTGAAGATGATTTCTGAACTTAAACTTATAAAGACTAAGGAATGCAATTTGCAAATCGTGGCTATAAAGTTCATGAACCGATTCGAGTGAATCAAATCATCTTTGTTTCAATTGTGTCTTGTGTAGCACATAAGATTTCCTTGCAATTGAACAACTCTCTAACTAGTTCATTTGAGTCATTTGAACTAGTTATGGTGAAGAAGAATATGGTTGGTATGAAATGCTCATATGGCTAACCTTTTGCTTAACTATTGTTGAACTAACAATGTACACGTTTTGGTACGGTTAACAAACCTAGAAGCGTGCATTTCATTTGTGTATAACAATCTAAGTTTTAGATCTAACGGTTCAGAAATATTAGCTTGCATCTAAATCAGGTTTTCATCTAACGGTGGATATTGGTTGCTTTATGACCAAGGCGAAACCCTGATTTGAAATACTATATAAGGGGACATCTAGAAACTCTGGAAAAAACTAATCCCCACACCTCACGTGTGATACTGGTTTGCGTGCTAGAGTCGTTTCTCCTTTAACCTTTGGTTTTCTTCTTCCAAAAGCAGGTTAACGACTTAAAGACTTCATTGGAATTGTGAAGCCAGACCGATACTACTTTTATCGTAGCTGTGTGATCTGATCTTGCATCTTCTATCGTATGAGTACAATCAGATTGATTGGTTTAAGATTAATATCTCCGATAGGCAAGATATAAAAAAGTAGTCACAAACATCTTCGTCTCATTGTTTGTGATTCCGCAACCTCTTGTTTCGCTACCATACGGTTAAGATTGTTGTGAGGTGATTGATTTATCTAGGATGTTCTTCGGAAATATAAGACCGGATTATCAATTGGTTCATGTTCACCTTGGTTATTATCAAAAGACGGAACAAAAACTTTAGGGTTTTTCTGTGGGAGACAGATTGATCCTTTGATAGACTTGTATGTGTGAGACATATTTGTTTATTTTCAAAGCCTGAGATTTTGGGTCGTAGCAACTCTTAGTTGTGGGTGAGATCAGCTAATGGAATCAAGTGCGCAGTATCCTGCTGGGATCAGAGGCGTATGGAGTACAATTGTACCTTGGATCAGTGGGAGACTGATTGGGGTTCAACTATAGTCCAGACCGAAGTTAGCTTGGAGTAGGCTAGTGTGTGTAGCGGCTTAATACAGTGTGTGTTCAATCTGGACTAGGTCCTGGGGTTTTTCTGCATTTGCGGTTTCCTCGTTAACAAAATTTCTGGTGTCTGTGTTATTTCAGTTTCCGCATTATATTGTTTTATCTTTATAATTGAAATAATACAGGTTGTGCGTTAGATCATCAATTAGAGTAATCCAACCTTTGGTTGTTGATTGTCATTGATTGATCCTTGGATATTGGTCTTTGGTACCATCCAAGTTATTCCTTGTATTTGATTAGTACTCGCAGTTTCTGTTTGAGGAAATCAAATCAAGAGAGAGAGATATAAACTCGTTGATGTACTTTTAATTGATTGAGTCTTATTGATTCTCTTAAAAGTATATTCGAGTTTTTCCATACAGATTGATAAGCGAAATATTGTGTGGTGTTGTTAGACCCCCGCTTTTTCAAAGGGTCGTTCTGGAGCATAAGCAATCAAATACACATCCAATGCGTTCTGGAGCATAAGCAATTAAATACATATCCAATGCAGATGGTGAACCGTCTATGTGACTATGTCCCAAGTAATATATAATTTTGTTAGTCTAAGAACACCACCTTTTGGTTGTTTTTGCAGAATTATCTTGTTTTTTTTTCATTGCATGAGACTTGTTATTACAGATGAGAGATGACTAAATTTTTTTCGTGAACAACTTCATTTCATGAATGAGAATCTATTTTGGGATAAAATGATGTGCGAATGAATGTTTAACAGAATAAAGAGGAAGGCATCCTGCCAAATAAACTAGAAAAGTAAATTTTCAATTTCTTAAACTCTGGCAACGGTTATCTGACGCTGCTATTGAGTCATACGCGACTGTTGAGTTTTACACTAGTGACGGTTTCTTAGCCGTCCAAAAATGCATCTGTGATGGATTTGGAAACCGTCCCTAGAACCCAAGCCATCCCAAAATATATTTGTGACGGTGTTCCACATCCATCCTCAAGCCCCAAACCGCCCCCAAAAGTATCGGGGTCCCTAGAGGCCTTCTGTTTTGTAGTGCTAGGTGGTGTAAATAATACTGCTAACCAATTAAGATCAGCCAACAAAAGAAAGTAGTATTTAATAGGTACTGTAAATTTTACTGAGGTAGATTAGTAAATGAATATTTTAAAGATAAGCATGATCCTATTGATCCACTGGTAAGATTAAGTCATTTGGAAATCTACAAATCAATATCTCTAATTTTAGATTGTTTTCTTGTAATCACATGTTAAATCGTTAATAGGGAGAATGCATTACAGTCAGCTGATACCAACTCAATATTAGCTAGTCATTTTCAGGCGAGTATACTATCGACATTTTGGTCATTCTTCCATCTCATGTATGTTAGATCGTGTTTTAGTGTGTTTGACAAAAACCACTTACCACTTCACGTCTCCAGCAAATTTCACTGATTCTTGTCTCTTTAGCAGATTTGTGGGCCGATCGACTCCATGGACATACTTCCCCATGATTTGTGTTACTACCACTGTTAACATTTTTGAATTTACTTCAACTTTAGTTATCTCCACCATCTCAAGATTTTTGGGGTTTCCAAGATATCCCTTTTCAGAGACATACCATCGGTAATGATAGAACTTGTTAACAAAGATTCCCAGAGGTTAGATGTTCAAGGGAATTCGTGTTCTGTATTTGTGTTACCTACTAAGCTACTTATATTCTACTCCATCCGTTTCTAAAAAATAGGTTTGTTTGTTTTTCATAAAAATTAAAAAAAAAAACAATCATTATAGCCAGTTTTTCACGTTTTTTTCTAACCTATCATTGACCATACTCATTTGATATTAGAAAAAAGATGGTGAGAGAAGTGGTCTCTTTTCATTTTAAGAGAGAAAAGAAGAGAGAGAGAAGTGGTCTCTCCATGGATAGACTAGTAAAATCATTACATTTGATTTTTTTATGATGAAAACAAATTTATTTATTTGACATACCCAAATGAGAAAACAAGTATATTTTTTAGAAAAAGACGGAATACAAACTTATAGTAGTAGGGTTCAAATTTTAGAAATGTTAGATTTGGTTTTTGCCTTTTCATATCACCAAAGCATCAAAAAAAACATCCCTTGTACAGATTAGGATTCACACACAAGAAACGAAAGCTTGGAACTGCATAGGAAATTTTGTGGGACATTTTCAACCCCGTCCTGGTCCTGGTGTGTTGGGTTTTCGGTCTGTGCATAATGGGCTCACTGCACATACACTCAAGCGGCATTGGTATTTTTTAGAATCTAAACACAACGGGTCCCCCAAACTTCGAGGTGAAGTCCTGGCATTGGTATTTGACTTGGACATATTTTTATCACAAACTTGTTTCCATAGCTCCATGAAAATGAATCGATAACGAAACTTTTGCAGGAATATGAACCAACAATTCCAATGTTTTATGAAGCTGCATAAAGGATCATGGCGGTGAATTACAATTTGGACAATAAAGAGAACACATTCATATATCCACCGAAGCAGACATTTATATCATCAAGGAATAAAAAAATCATCCCTCATGTAACTTCAACATTCCTGATTCACACATAAGCCATGACATTGTCACTTCATCCTCCCAAATAGGACATTACAAACTACACCGGCGGACCTAAAGTTGAGATGGTGTTGCAAAGATGTGATTATCAAAGAGAAAATTCATTTTAGGGATGGATAGGTGGCAAGAGAAATTTGCCAAGTGAGGCCAACTTCTTTAATTTATACATATTTGGTTTAGCGGCGAAGCTAGAAACTAGACTAAGGTTCAAAAACCAGTGGGAATTATTAAAATGTCATTGTGAACGTTCAAACTTCAAACAACATTGTATGTGTATCAGAGTTTATACGTTTAAAGCGGAAGCGGGTATCGGTTTGTACCTTGAACTTGAGCTCCGATTAGCAATAACAAGGAACAAAAGCAGCAGCAGCAACGTTTTCAACTCGACGATCAGCAGGTACTTCAATCTCCAAAGATTACCACAAACTTGATTCACATGCTAAGAACTTAAAATCTTTTCTCCTAATAGTAACTCTCTTTAGGGTTAGAGTTACCACTTTTCTAATGGCAAACTTGGGTGTGATATCGGTATTAATCACTTCACTTTTCTACATACATGCTAGAGATGCTTATATAGGGTCCAAACCGTAAAGGAATATGGAACCCTACCGGACTTGCCACATAGCATATGAGCGACCATATTCGGATCCAACCCGAATATCTAACATCTCCTACTCACACATAGTGTGTGTGGATTGTACCAGAAGAAAGAAAAGTTCATATTAGTAAATAGCCCGTGCGACCGTCGAGGTACCTGCATATTGGGAGCCCCATACTAGCAGCTCGATATGAGTCATCATAGAGACATCAACCCTTTAATAAAAATGTTTGTATCTCGTAGTATCCTAGTTCCATCAAAATCTCATTGGTCTAGACTACTCTAATCCCTCGTAGAGCTAGTCTAACCCTCATGCTATCTTATTGTAAATACATTCACACTTGTGTTGCAACTCCAGCAAGGAAACTCAAGTTGTCGACTGTGAATATAAAACATTCATGAGTTTGATGACCTTCCTCTCGCCCTATTGCCATGAAGTTTAAGAATCAACTGCTTTCCCAGACATGTACCCTTTAAGCAGGATCATCCATGGCCACAAGACACATACTAAAGTAGCAATCATCGAATCTTTACTTAATAACCAAGTCAAAACTCTTAAGGTTACCTGTGTATAATATAATTATCATACTGACTCACATGGTGAGAAAAGCGGGGAACGATTTTCGCACCTCCGTAGTGGTCGCAAGCAAGCATAATATGAAAATGCGCTAGAGTGGAGTTTTACTTGTCTACACAAGTATATGTCACAAACTCTTACACTCTACAAATCTTGACTTAGTAGTGATAGACACAATTATGTGTCTGATTTGTCTCACTTTTATATACTGTTAGTGCCCGATTTTATACTTATTTGATTATTTTATGTTTTTGTAGGTGTTTTTGGAAAAATAAGCTTTTGTGGAAAAATTGGCTCTAAAAGTGGCAATTAAACCTCCGAAGAAATGTATTAAAGGAACCCCAGAAATGCGTCAGAGGCACCCTCAGAATGTGTTAAAAACATCCCAGAAAACTTGTTAAAAACACCCAAGGAATTTGCTAAAGTAACCCCAGAAATTTTCTAAGTGACATCCTAATTACTAAGGGGCACCCTAATTTCTAAAGGGACACCTTTGTTGGATAAGTGGCGACCTCATCTTCCCCATTTTAATATAAAATTTGGCGGGAAAACTTGGTTTCACAGGGCAGATTAGGGTTTGGCTTTTGGAGGCACTTTAGGGAGATTCAATCGCTGAAACTCCTTGGATAAGCCTGATTGGGCTAAAAAAGGCTAGGTATAGGTGTTGGATTCAACCAGAATTGGCTGGATAATCCGGTTAATGCAAAACATGAGAGGTAGTAGTTCACGGGAAGAATGGTGCTTTCTGCAGGAGTTTTAACCGGAGATAATCATGGGAGTGAGTTGGTTCGAGCCTGTTTCGAGCTAAAAAGGATTGGTAGGTGATTCAGGGCTGGATTATGTAGATTTTATTATCAGCAGACCACAAGAGTAACTCGGGTTATTTCCCGAGTTTACATGAGTTTTAAACGTGCAGTACACGTGTTTAGAAGAATTTGGCCACCATTTAGAGCACGAGGGAGATAAATAAAGATATTTAGCAGCTGCGAAATGCATGGAAACGAAAAGAAAAGAAAGAAAATATTCTCAGGTTAATGTATTTGATATGAAGATTTGGGAGGATTATTCATAATTATTACTGAGATTTTATGATGTCGTTGGGTATAAAATGGATGCTTGGAAGTCATTGAGGGGGTACGGAGAGTTAGCGGTAGAGAGCTACAGATCGAAGAGAAGAAGCTGCAGGAAACTTTCCTGCTG
This sequence comes from Papaver somniferum, assembly GCF_003573695.1. Classification (NCBI taxonomy): domain Eukaryota; kingdom Viridiplantae; phylum Streptophyta; class Magnoliopsida; order Ranunculales; family Papaveraceae; genus Papaver; species Papaver somniferum. The sequence goes on along the minus strand of NC_039365.1, from coordinate 13,446,406 downwards.
CTGCTGCTGCAGGTGAAGAAGAAACTGAAGAATAAAAGCACGCAAAAGACAGTTGCAAAACTTGCCACAGTAGTGTCTCATCATAACAGTTGACTCGCAACACTTATAAACGTTGCAGTTTTCTGTTTTTATTATTCTTCTTTCCTTCAACCATTGTAAACACATTTTTGAGCAATGAATTATCTTTTTGAGCGTGTTTTCACCATGTGGAGCTAAACCCCATCACTGGGATGACGGAGGAATCCAATTCTCAACACTACGGTAATTTTATTAAATTCTTTTTATGACTTTTGCATTAATATAATTTGAACTATGATTTTAAATTAATTAACTGTGATTTAGTTTGATGGTTTATGCTTAGCTTAGGTGTTTTGATAACTCATGCTTACCATTTACAATTAATATTTTATAAAATCTACCTTGACAAAGATTTAGAGTCAATAATTATCATTTTTGGAGCTACAATTGTCAAATTAAGAATTAATAATTGAACCATAAGAACATGAGTCTGGTGGAATCCCAAGTCCTACTGATTCTTAATATTGTTACCTTATTTTGCATATTTTTGCTAGTTTTAATATTTTATTTTATTAAGTCTAAAATCAATATATTCCCAAGTCCGAGAATCAAACCCCTTCCTTACCACTGTAAATACTGTATCAGTTTTTGGCGCCGCCGACGGGGACTTGCCTTTAGGTTAAGTTTTAGATTTTTATTTTTAATTATTTTTTGTTTTTGTGTGATTTTATTTGATTTTACTTTGGGTATAGTCTTGTCTTTGTTGTGCAGGTTATATTTCGCATTTATTGTGGATTTGCCTACCAAAGAGGTAAGTAGCGTACTCAAGATTTTGTTTTTGTAAATAAGGTATTATTATTATTATTTTATTTATTTTAATTTGTACATAATTATTTTATTTCTTTCTTTGTGAATATTTTATCAAGAAAAACACGTGCACACACCAATTGCATTATTCGTCAGGCACCAAGTTTAGGAAAACACGTGGTTTAGTACGGTGAACCCTCTGAGCGTTATCATCCGAAACACCACAAGCCTTAGCCACGTACCGTTGACCAGTCTTTGATTGTAGGTATATATTGCTAAAGGTAACCCAAGCAGCCAAGCTTACCTAAATTAGTGAACCCCAGCATTTGCATGTGCACAAATTCTTGGTTACTACTGGTGTTTCTACTTGTGTATGCGTCGTTGGAAACGGGTAGGTGATAGACTTGAGGATAACGACCTTTTCAATTTGAGTCCGACCCGCTACACAGATTTAGGTGGTGCTTCGATTTTTTCCAAAATGGTTAATGAAAATGATGGTGAAGTCCCGCCAACCAAAACCCTTAGGGATCGTTTGAACCCGTCTAGGGTAGTGCGTGACCCAGGTGTAGTTATACCAGCTTCTACGGTCCAATTTGATATTAGACCTGAGACTATTGTCATGCTTCGTACCTTTAGGAGGTTAGATAATGAGAACTCATATACCCACATAAGAGACTTTGAAATGATCTACAATGAACTATCTGAGTGTCTCCAAATATGTGCTTAGGTTACGTTTGTTTCGCTTCTCTCTCCACGAGAAAGCCAAAGAGTGGTATCATGTTATTCCTTCTAAAAAAATTACCATATGGGATGGTATTGTAGAGTTATTTGTTAAGAAATTCTACCCACACCATAAGACTGTTGCTATTCGTCAGTCTATCCAAACCTTTAAGCATAAATTAGGTGAAAAAATTCATAATTATGTATAAAGGTTTAGTGAATTGTTATACCAGTGTTCACATCACGGCTTTGAAAAATCCCAATTGGCCCAAATTTTATATAAGGGACTTGATAGTGAAACCCGTATGCAGGTAGAAACAATTAGTGGTGGAGAATTTACCCATCAAGACCCAGATGAATGTTTTATCGAGTTCATCGAGTTAGCTGAGAAAACTAGGCAATAGGCTTCAATAAGAGAACCATAAATACCTAGAAATCATATCCATAGAGTCGATAGAGTCGATTATGAGGCCTTAGAAATGAATCAAGGGTCAAACCATGTTAGATACGAAGAGCAAGCCCATGCTCTTTATAACAACTCTAGGTTTGAAAACCATTGGAGATTTGATCCATATTCAGATACATATAACCCTGGTTAAAGGAACCACCCTAATTTTTCTTGGTCTAAGGGCCAAATTCAAGTTCAGGCTAACCCGCCAGAGGGTTACCAAACGGTGGAGGTTAATGCGGTGCTCTCAGATATGTGGTGCGTTATCAAACTATTTGCATGCACCCATTCTACCGAGCCGCTGCTTTATTAATTGGTTGGGTATCTCTTTCTACTAGAATCCTTCCCCATGGCCCTACACTTATGGACACTGATAGGGGAGTCCTGAGAGATCGTATATAATTACTTTCTCCAATAGAGTTTTTGCAAAAGAATTGTTTGATTGGTACGATGAGGTCTGCTACTCCTCGACCAGAGATAGAAACATGTCAAGCGGGTACGCCAGCTTCTTCTTTTTCTGGTACTCTTCATGCAAGCGCATAACTGCATTGCTTCATGGGTAGTATGGTGTGAGGTATTTTGCACTCCAAGGGTGCCTGAGGACTTCTCCTTTCAGATTACGCGGGTAGTAGGATCCGTTCCCCGCGATGTCATGTATGATAAATGGCCCACCCCATGTCGGTGCTAACTTGCCCCAATTTTTCTCTCATTGATATTGCGGTATAGTTCTTAGCACATACCGCCCTTCTACGAAATTCCTAAGCTTAACTTTCTTATTGTACTCTCTAGCCAACCTTCGTTGGTAATTCTCCATTCGTTGCAACGCTGTCTCCCTTCGTTCTTCCAGGTCGTCGAGCCTTTCCAACATCATATCCGCTGTTAGGTTCTTCTCCCAAGCTTCGGTCTTCGTGGTTAGCATGATGATTTCCGTTGGAATAACAGCTTCGGCTCCATAAGTAAGGATGAACGGAGATTCACCGGTGGCGGATCTGCGTGTGGTTCGGTATGCCCATAGCACATTATGCAGCTGTTCACACCATCGACCCTTGTGTTCATCTAACGATTTCTTGAGGATAAGATCCAGAGTCTTGTTCGTGGCTTCAGCCTGTTCGTTACTTTGGGCGTAGATGGGAGTTGATTTGTTCTTCCTGATCTTGAAGGTATTAAAAAGCATGTCTATGTTCTTTCCTTGTAGCTTCTTTCCATTGTCGGAAAAAATTTCTGCGGGGATGCCGAACCTGCAAATGATGTTTGAAAAATGAATGTGAATACGTCTGCGTCTCTGATTCTGGCCAGAGCTTTGGCCTCCACCCACTTGCTAAAGTAATCCGTGGATACGATCAAGATTTGTGTTTTTCTTGACCCTTCGATCAGAGGTCCGACGATGTCTATTCCTCATTTCGAAAATGACCACGGGCTGTCTACGGAATTTAGCTTTGTTGTCGGGGCGTGGATTCTTTTAGCAAAACGCTGAAATTCTTCGCATCTTCTGGACATCTTAGCTGCGTCTCGTATCATCGTTGGCCAGTAATACCCTTGCATCTTAGCTTTGTCGGCTAGTGACCTCATGACGTTGTTGTTACCTTCGTCCCCATAGTGGATGTCCTTTAGGATACGATGGTTTTTTTCCCTAGATAAACAATGCAATAAAGATCCGAGGAAGGACTTCTTATAAAGAATTCCGTCACGAAGATCGTATCTTCTCGTCTTTGATTGTATCTTTCAGGCTTGCTTCAAGTCCTCAGAAAGCGTTCCTTCTTCAAGGAACAGATGGATTTCGGTTCTCCAGACTTCTTCATTGCTGAAGTCTTCGTCTTTGTTTGCTCTTGATAAGAAATTATCTTCGACGAAGTCATCATGGGTATCTTCTCATGCATCATCATTGACTATGTCTTCCCCTACATAGTCTTCAGGATGGGTAGCAAAGGATTGTTGTGGAGTGATCGAAGGATCATGTACCCTTGTTACCTTGATGGCTTCGACACTTTCATCCCTTAGCATAGATGATATGTATGCTAAGGCATCGGCATGCCTAAGGTCCCTTCTACATAGATGTTGGAACTTTATGCTGGGTATCTGTGATGCTCGGGTCTGGACTAGAGCCATGTATGCTGAGAGGGTCTCATCATAAACTTTGTATTCCAGCTCTACTTGTCGAATGACTAATTGAGAATCAGTTGTTAGGCGTACGTCCGTTATTCCCAGTTCTATTATCAACCGTAGGGCATGTACCACGGCTTCGTATTCCACGATGTTGTTGGTATGCCCCTTGAATTCCAGTCTTAGTGCATGTACGATCCTATCTCCAGTTGGGGTGGTAATTACGATGCATATGCCTGCTCCTTCTCTGTTCCTTGATCCATCAACGAAGACCTCCCATCGTATTTGACTTGATGACTCGAGTACATCGACCAGATCTTTATCGTCCTATGCTACTTCTGGGATGTCCTTCACCTCTTCATCATTGTCCAAGGGTAAGTCTGCTAAAAAATCCGCCAAGACTTGTAATTTTCGTGCAGTTTGGATCTCGTGGATGATATTGAATTGATCAATATGAGTATTCCACTTTGCTATCTTCCCACTTTCCCAGCGTTTTTTAGAATAGCCTCCAGCGGTGCCTTACAAGGGACACAAACATAATGGGTTAGGAAATAGGTTCTCAGCTTTTGGGTTTCCCATACTAATGCTAGTATGAGTTGTTCAATCTTCGTGTAGTTTCTTTCCACCGGATTGTGAGTTTTGCTGACGTAGTAAATTGGTTGTTCAACCTTCGTGTTGGTTTTGACCAATACCGCACTGACTGCATCTTCAGTTACTGCTATGTAAAGGGCCAGTACTTCACCAGGATCGGGCTTCTGGAGGATCGGGATTGAGACTAGGTATTCCTTAATCTTTTGGAAAGCTTCTTCATATTCAGCGGTCCATGCGAATTTACTTCCTTTCTTGAGTATGTTGAAGAAGTGCTTGCATTTGTCCGACGATATGGCGATAAATCTTCCTAGTGCCTCCAGTGATCCGTTAAGATTTTATACCTCCTTTAGGTTCTTTGGGATGGCATTTCCACAATGGCCTGGATTTTGGGAGGATCGACTTCGATGCCCCTCTTCGTCACTAGATATCCAAGGAACTTTCCCGATGTGACGCCGAACGTACATTTTTCTGGATTCACTTTCATGTTGTGCTTCCTCATGGCGTCGAAGATGCCTCTCAAGTTTTGGTGGTGGTTTTTGCGCATATCACTCTTGACAAGCATGTCATCGACATAAACTTCTAGAGTGTTCCCAATCCATGCTTTGAAGATAGCATCAACCATTCTATGGTATGTTTCCCCTGCGTTTCTCAGCCCGAAGGGCATTCGTGTATAACAATAGAGGTCATGCGGGGTGTAGAACACTGTGTGTTGTTGATCTTCTTCTTCCAGGGATACCTGGTTGTAACCAGAGTATCCATCCATAAAGGACAGTTCTTCGTATCCTTCAACAGCTTCTACCAATTGGTCAATGCTCGGGAGTGGATAACTGTTCTTTGGGCATACTTTATTGAGATTGGTGAAGTCGATGCATATCCTTACTCCTCCGTTATTCTTCGGCACGATGACCATGTTTGAAATCCAAGTTGGGTGCTTCACTTCCTTAATGAATCCTGCCTCCAACCGCTTACGGAGCTCTTTCTCGATCGTCTGGTGGTACTATGGTGCCACTTTTCGTACCTTCTGTCTAAAAGTGGTCGTTCATGGCTTTATGCGAAGCTCGTGTTGGAATATCCTTGGATCGATTCCTGTAATATCTTCTAGTTTCCATGTAAATATGTCTGCATACTCCGTTAGTAGCCTTGTTAGGGCCGCTTATCGTTCCTCGTCCATTAGAGTACCTATCTTGATCATCCTAGGGTTTTCTTCGGTCCCTATGTTGATCTCCTTCGTGGGTTCTACAGGTGTGAATGTAGGCTTCGGTTCCCTTAGGAGAGGGATGTTCTTTAATTGCTATTTGGAAGGCTCTTCAGCCCCTTTAGCCGTGGAGATACATGCTTCGGTATTTAGAACGATGCTTTCCTTCGTCAAAATTTTTTCTGAGATTTCTTCAAGATAAAGGTCAATTGCTTTCTCTCTAGCAGCCGCTTTGTTTTTTCTTCTTTGAGACTTCCGTTGCTCATATTGTTCATTATTGAGTTGATTTGGAAAGGTTTGGCATTCTCGGGCGGTGATATGATCTCCTTTAATTTCCATTACCCCTTCGGGCGTCGGGAATCTAAGGTATTGGCTATACGTTGCTTCTACTCCTTTGAGTTTGTGGACTCATCTTGACCGATGATGGCATTGTAGGGAGAAGGAGCGTCTACCACACTAAATCGAGTCTCTACCTTAATTGGTCCTGCCTCTACTTCTAACACAATGTCTCCTAGGGGCTTCATTGGTGCTCGTTGAACCCGTAGATGGTATAATAAGAAGACATCAGTTTCTCATCATTCAATTCCATTTGTTTGAACGTATCATAGAACAAAACATTGACGGAGCTTCCACCGTCAATCAATATCTTCCTGATGTTACATCCCGTTACAGGCAAAGTAAGAACTAGAGGGTCATTGTGATCCTCCATGTATTCTTCGATATCCTCGGCGTCAAATGTCATTGGTGCGTTCATCCATTCTTCGTGCTCATCAACTTAGACCCCGTCGATCTTGTATAGCTCGCAGTAGTCCTCGAATTGTTTCATCAATCTTTTTCCTACCTTGGCAGTCAGAGAGGGTCCTTTGGATTCGGAGCATGAAATAGTATTGAGTGTTCGGTTTCCCTCGGGTAGTTGTACTTGCTTGCTTCGTTTTCCCCTGTCATCGATTTCTGCCTTCTGAACGTACTGTTTGAGGTCACCAGCGTCAATCAGTTTCTGGATAATTATTTTGAGGTTCTTGCACTTTTCAGTCTGATGCCCGTTGAAGAAGTGGTAATCACAGTAGTCTCTAGATTTCTCGGACCGTGGTGGTTGCTTTCCTTTGGACCAAGGCCACTCTAAGTTCTCTCGATCCTTAATCTCCCTTGGGATGCGAGTGTAGTTGGTGTTGAGCTTCGTAAAGACTTGGTCTTCGAATTTTCGGTCGTCACGTCGACGATCATCCCTTCGTCCTCTTCTATCTTCGTTAATAGGTTCCGCTGATTTACCCCTTTTGGATCCGCTGGCTTGTTCCACTGAGTTGGTTCGATGCGATCTCTGTGTTTGGGCCCTCGGATTTTCTCGCTGAATTTATTCCAATCGGGCGTGTTTCTCGATGATGAATCGAAGATCTCCTTCGGTTGTGGGCACACTTCCATGGATATTGACGAACAACGGGCTCATCCTATCTAATCCCTATTTGTAGCAGTTAATGGTAACCACCGGATCTGCGTTCCCTATTGCTTGACAGATTCTGTGCCATCTATTTGTATATTCTCTGATGGTGTCTTTGTACGCGTTTGCCAGCGAGAAAAGCTTGTCCATTCCTGTGTTGACGGCCTTGTTGTACATGTAAGTTCTCAGGAATTTCCCGGTGAGATAGCTGTAAGAGTCGATGGAGTTTGGTGGTAGGTTATCGAACCAGGATAGTGCTGACCCTTTCAAGCTCGAAGGGAAGTATCTGCAGAGGACCGCATCGTCCTGATCCCATCGTGCTAAAATGCGTTGTAGTACCGGAGGTGGGATGCAGGATCGCTGGATCCATCGTAACACTCGAATGCTGGGATAGGGCACTTCTGAGGAATGACAGCTTTGGCTAAATGCGGAGTCAGTGGTGTGGTGTTGGCTTCCCTCATCACCTCATCTAGTCTTACTCCTCCTTCTCTTGCTTTTAGTTGTTTGATTTCAGCCATCATCTAAGCACGAAGATCCTCCATTTCCCGTTGGTGGTCCTCCCTGCTTGTGGATCGTCCAGCCCTTCGGTTCTCTCTAACGAAATAATCTGAATCTCCGGGGACATAGTCTGGATCGGATAATCTATTTCCTATGGCTGGACTTCGGTCTAATGGTTCCGGATTGTTGGTGTTTGTCACGATGATTCTTCGGTCACGATTGGTCTCCGATGCCTTTGAATTTTCTTCGTCATGTTGGCGTGCCGCTCCTATGCTTCGGGAGATCCTATCCTTGAGCTCCTGATTTTACCGAGCCAGTAATGCCACTGCATCTGCGTATACCTGCTGGTTCTTCTTTAACTCTTCGAGCTCTGCCATCAGTTGAGGGGTATGGTTCGATCCTTGGTTTTGGGTCCCGGTAGTAACTACTGGCAGTAACATGCGTGGGGGCGCCTGCTGGTTTGCTGTAAGCAAGGGTTGAGTAGCTGGTAGAGCTTGGTTTTGGTCATTTTTTGGCGGCATTCTGAAGGCGGGTTGCTGCACCGCCGACTCTGCAAACCCTTCCCGTTGTTCATGAATTCGGGCAACTGCCATCGTCTTTGCTGCATCGGCTTTGGCTGCTACATCTTTGAGAGCCGCTGCCGCTACGGCGTTAGCATCCAATGGTGAGGTGATCTCCGTGGCATCTTGCTTATGGTTGGCTACCTTCGATTTCTCACCTTTTTGCTTGCTGCGGGTCACAACTGGGGTAGTTCTTGGTGTTTCTTTTGACGATGATTTGGTTTTTCCCACTTCCTTCGTTTTCTCCACCTTTGATAATCTGTAAAAATAAGACGTAATCGAAGAAACCGAATCCACGTCGGTTTGGTTAGCAAAGTTTGTTCAAAGGAAAGGGCATAAACCTTAGTGTACATTTAAAAGTTTTCAAAGAGAACACATCTCGAGAAATAAAACAGGGGAAAACGTAGATCCGACAATTGTAAACATAGATCTACCGACAGGTTTAGAAATACTTTTTGAAAAATGACAAGTCCAAGGGTTTTATATATGAACGCCTAAGTTCGACGCGCGTTTGTTAGAAAATACGTGAGGATGATAAAAACTTAAATGAAAGGTTTTGTCAAGGAAAATACGTGGGGTAACATATTTATTGCCCGCAAGGAAAAATATAGATCTAAAAAGGTTTTTGTTCAAGGAAAACACAAATCTGGAATGCTCTTTGAAAAAGTAAACGCTGATCTTAAAGGAAAACACAAATCTAGAAGGCTTTGCAAAAGTATACGCTGATCTAAAGAAAAACATAGATCTAACAGGTTTTTTCAGAGAAAACGATGATAAGCTGATCAAAACTTAAACATAAGCTTCTCAAAACACTATTATATGGGGAATAGCGCTGAGAGCCAAAAAGTAAAATCACAGGGAAAAATAAATCTTTTACCGGGACAAGAGTCCCTGTTTCTAGCGCCAGATTGTGGGCACATAAATAACGATGGTATCTTCGTGTCCACAAACAAGGTTCGCAATCATAGCAAGGCTGTCAAAATGACAGTGATATGACTAAATTCATATAAAAAAATAAGATGAGCCCTGAGCCTAAGGTCTCGTCCTTGCTTCTTATTTCATATGGAATCCTATGATCACTTAAAAGATGCATAAAGTAAAGAATACAAATGTTAAAGGTACAGAATGTAAATGAGACGCAGATTTACGTGGTTCGGCACTAAGGCCTACATCCACGGAGGTTGGTGTTGCACTATATATTCAGTGATTACAAAGATAGTCAAATGACTTTGAGTGGGGGACGAAGCTAGGGAATAAAAAGAACTCATACTTACTCTTACAGTTTCTCTCTCTCTAGCTCTCTTTAACTTTAACTAAAAAATGGTCGACCCCTTCTCTCTTAGTGGAGAGGGGTATATATAAGTTTCTTATGTGGGTCCCGTCCTTGGATTACAACAGTCTTTATCGTCTAGGTTAATGTGTCATTCCGACGATACCTTCGTTCTGATCCATCGTCTCCCAACGGTATTATGCAGAAACGTAGGTGAACCTCCTCCTTCTCCATAGGATGTTGACACGTATCCCATACTTGTGTCATTTAATGCGGGTGGTTGGGGTAGCCTGCACGCGTCAGGCGGCTGTTTGGTTCCATTGTCACATCTGTCTGCCAAATCCATCCCTACCCTTGATCTTGGATCTTCCTCGGGATGGAGTAAAGTAAACCTCTTGACCTTATACGGTACTTCACGGTAGCTCATTCTTCTGTGCCCCTTTATCCTCTATCGTTGGATGGGTCTTATGATGGATGGATGTAGATGACAGATGCCCCTTGGATGTTGAGACGTGGCATCATACCTTGATGTACCATGCTTAGGTGCCTTCCACGTATTGTTCCCTCGATACATGGCAGATGATGAATTATGTGTATACATATCTAGAGGAAACACTGTTGTACAACCAAGTACCCCTCTCAATTGAAGCACAAATCTAACATCCATACCAGCTCTCAAACAAGCAAACAAGAATTGGACTACTTTCATTTTCAGTTGAAAAATAAGAGTATTTGATGACTTCACTTCAGGGTTGAGGTTTGCAGTAATTACATTTCTCAAGACTTTGTCGTAAAGGTCAAACTCATACAACAGCGCTAAAACAACATATATGGGCACACTTTTAAGTTAGATTATTATCTTCAACCCAAGCTAAAAACAATCATATATATTGGTCTAATTGATAGTAGCAGTACAATACAATAAAGACATCCATCATCACTATTGTTATCATCTTAATCCAACCCCAAAATAGATTATTCAAGTTGATAAAGAAAGAAGATGTATACTCAGGAGAAGACAAGAATTGACAGTACCTGATGCATGGGATTTTTTTTTCCAACTCAATAACATTTTTTTTTGATGCAAATAATGAATTTTATTAATTTGGGAATACTCCCATATCCAACAATAACTGTTTTTCAATTTGTTTAGGTGGTTGATCAAACCATGTCTGAGTTACACCATTTCTCCTGCTGTATTAAGCTAATCTATCAGCAGACTTATTACATATTCTAGGAATGAAATTGCACTTCCAATTAGGAATTGTAGTTAACTTATTCATTGCTTCTAGCAAAATATCTTCATTCTCCCAAGCAATCCCTGAAGTTCTGTTGTTGATATAGCCTTCTATATTATTGAGATCAGTTTAAAAAACAATGTGCATAAAGTTCAATGCAAGACTCCAGTTGACAGCATCAGAAAAATCAAGACATTCCGCGCTTTCCGAGTCCCTTACTCCTGCATAGCATTTTGATTTTCCTCAACACCATTTCGCTGTAAAATCACGAATGATAAGAGCAACACCAGTTAGTCCTGTATTATGATCAAAAGAAGCATCACAATTAATAGTATGATCTGGATGAGCTGGTGGATTCCAAGTAGGTTCTGTAGTAGTAGCTAGTGTGGTTGTATTCTGATTTACTCTATTCCTGCTACTGATTTTATCCATGAAGTTGGCAAAGATTATTGCTCTCTTGGTAGTGGCAATGGGATCAGCCTTTGTGTTCTGAAAGTTTATTTCACATCTTTGATTCCATATTGTCCAGGATGCTATCATAATGCATTGCAGGTTAGGTACATGAGAAAAGATATTAGCAGATTGATTCAGCCAAAGTTCAAAAGCCATAGTGACATCATTTTGTACTGTGGCTAGCAGTGCTGCTCCACCAGGGATTTGCATCCAGACTGCTCTTGAAAATAGACAGAAGAAGAGAATGTGCAGGAGTGATTCATCAACTTGATTGCAGAGTGGGCATAACCGATTAGTATAACTGCAGTTTCTTGAGAGTCGTTGTTTTGTTGGTAGAATATCAGTAAGTACTTTCCACCAGAAGTGCTTAACTCTAGGCCAAGTATCAATGCTCCAAAATTGTTTCCAGCTTGTATTTGAGTTTCCAATCTTCTGGGATATCAGTAGATTACCAAGACTATCTTCATGTAGCTTGTTATATGCAGACTTTAGAGTGAAATTTTCATTTCTTGTAAGAATCCAAACAAGTTTATCCTCCACAACACTAGGAATTCTCATATTGCTTATTAGATTTTCTGTATCTGAATCGAACAAGTGATTTAATATGGTATATTTCACTGCCTGCTATCTTGAATAAACAATTCTTACACCCAGATAAATTGTTCACTGTCTAAACACCTTATTTTGGTATAGGAGGATGATCTAAGCTAGTAATCCACACATCTCTCCAGATTTTTATTTTAATTCCATTTCCCAATCTCCATCTGGTATGATTTTTGATGAACTGTATTTGCTTCTGAAGTCCTTTTCAACTCCAAGAGTAGTTTGTTTTGATAGTAGCATGAAGTATATGAGTACCAGGGAAATATCACTAGTGGAAAAGGGGGATTTACTAACCCACACCCGCGATTCTAAATGGCGGTCAATTGATCATGAACCGGTCAAGACGGTCTAAGATCTAATTAAAAATTCGGACCACTGCTAGTAGCGCCAAAGTTGGTCGGTGAATTAAAATATTTATTATTATTTTATACCGTTTTCACCGACCCACACTGTGACCAACGAGCCCAGTACTTTCTGTGGTTCAATTTTCAAGGCAGTCATTCTCCCCGTTCTCCTTATCTCTTCATCCCTCTATTATTTCTCCCTAATATCATATCATTTCTCTTTCTCTTTTTTCTCTTCTGTTCGAGAGAGAGACTGCAGCTATCTTTTCTTCTTCACTTCCATCACCACCACAGACCACACAACCACCATCCACTACTTCCATCAGCACAACAACACCTTCTTCATCTTCTCCCTTGATTTGGTTTGCATACAGAAAATCAACGAAACCCCAAGAACCCTAGAATAAAAATCTTTGTTTCTACTTCACAGATTGCAAATCACTATTAGAAATCAAAGCTTTATCCTAAACCATTTTAGCATTTTCTTATTTAAATCATCATTCTCGTTGCGATCTTGAGCATCAATTTCATCAGGTATAATGTATCGATTTTTTTTTTTGTTAAGATTTCAATTTCTGAATTTGGGGGTTTTGGCTATGGGTTAGAATTGGGGTTCTAAAATACTCTTTTGTAACCGAGTGTTCTAATGTTAGGTTAGTTGTTTAATGGGTTTTGCAGAAACTGATTTTGTATCGATGGATTTATTGTTTCGTTTTCACATTTTGTCAATCTTGATATGTTCTAAGATAGAACATCAGCATATAATTTCCAATTTATTGTAGATTAGTAGCCCTAATTATTTTTTTGTATCTATTGTTCTTGCTTGATTTGGGAATTTTTGATTTGAAGGTTCAAATAGAACTCCAACTCTACTGATTTTGTTGAAGAGATCTGAGATATGGGTTGCAATATAATTATAATTTTATTTTGATCTTTAACCTTAACTGGCAGTTGATTTTTTTTGGTTTGTTTTATCTGAGTCTTTTAGGTCGAGGAAAACAGTTGTTGCAACTTCGCAAAGAAGGATTTAACCCCCATCTTCAATTGCTTAATTAACGTTGTTCTCTTGGTATTTTTTTGTGTTTTATTCGATTGATATGTCTATGTTTGATATTTTTCTTGTTTGTGAGGTGGGTTTAAGTTTTTGAGTACTGGGTTTTCTTAGTTTTTATGTTTGATGTATCAGTTGCTCACCTGCGTAACATTGTTTATACATTGGTCAATTTGACACAGGGTATTTTTTTCTTCGCAGAGTTCACAGTTGGGCTGTTCTTTCCCACACTCAACCTGTTCAGCAGATGCCTGTGATCATGTGTACCTCTTTGACAATGACTATGAAGCTGCTGAGGATATTAATGGTCAACAATGCATGATAGATTTCCATATGATGAAGATGGTCGAATTATTTTAAAGGTAGCTTTATGGCCGCTGCTAGAATATTTTATTTTCTTCGTAGATTAAATTTCTGAGCTTCACTTGTTTTTGTAAGGGAGAGATTTTGATTTTTCATTAAATCACACAGGACATATACCCAGTCTATGAGTGCAACTCAATGTGCGGTTGCGACAAGAATTGTCGGAATAAGATTTTGCAAAATGGGGTGAAGGTCAGATTAGAGATTTTTGAAACGGAAAAAAAGGTACCACTCTGGATATGATCTCATCATGTCATTAATTCTAGATAAACCTTTTACATGTGTTTTTCACAGGGTTTGGCAGTCAGAGCTGGTGAAGCAATTTCACGTGGAACATTTGTGTGTGAGTACATTGGGGAAGTTCTAAATGATCAGGAGGCAACCAAGAGGTCTGAGGGATAATTGAAGCAATCAAAGTTTCTTCTACTTACCTGTAGTTTTTTTTTTGCTAATCCTGCTTGAACTATTTTGAAATTTTAGGTATGACAAGGAAGGTTGCAGCTATCTGTATCACATTAACTCTCACATCGACGTCATGAGTGAATTAGTTGAAGGAGGAACTATGTCCCATGTCATTGATGCAACACGGTGTGGGAATGGTTCTCGGTTCATTAACCATAAGTAAGCAGTATTATTTGGTGAAAGAAACTGTGGAAGTGTACTTTGTTGGTGTCCCTCTCTCTCTTCATGCATACATAATTGCTTTTAAATATTTACTTATCCGATACTTGTTGGTGTCAGTTGCTCGCCCAACCTTGTTACATACCAAGTTCTGGTGGATAATATGGATAGCCAACTTGCAGATATTGGATTATATGCGAATTATATCCTCATTACCCACCTTGAAAGGAACTGTCTTCAATGGTCAGTATATTTTGATTGGAAATCATGATGCATTTTAAGAATCTCTTAAGTTTTAGACATGAAGTTCCTCATGTCATGTGGCAGTTGGTCACTGGCTTTGGCATGTGCTTTAAGTAACCTCTTCAATGGAGCACATAAATTGTTTGGTCTTTTATTTCTCTAGCTGAAGATACATGAAAAGCAACCTCTTCAAGTATGATTCACTGAAGTCTTTGCTTTAAGTAATTGCATATTGCATATGAATGTTTAGAGGACATGGATTAATAATTAGTTACGGGGTATACTGTTTTCGCTTTAAGTAATTGCATATGAAAATCTGATAATCAAATTTCACTTCCTTCTACTGAGTACTACTTTTGCTTATACGTACCATTGCAGTGTCAACAGAAATTAATGTCAGATACCCCTACCCCAACCCCAAAATTGAAAAGATGCGAGAGGTATCTTTTTCTTCAATAAAGAAAATTGAATGTGTAAAAACCTCTTGAATTTGTGTTGTTCACTTCTAATTATTTAGAAAGAGAGATGGCCTAACCATTATTGGTTTGTTGCAGGATATAAACCTTCAAGAAGCTAAAACAGGACGAGAATACTTTAGACGCTGAACTTTTTGAAAATCCTAGCAATATCCCGGAGCTTAGGTTTTGGGCTTCTTATCGCGGATAAACATTTGCCAGGACTGGTAATTTCTTAAAGCTTTTCACTAGGTCTCATATTTCTTGGTCTTTCTATATTAGTTTAGAAGGCTCCATGGATGCTTTGTCAACTGTTTTTATTTGTTTCTTAAATATTGATGATTGCTTTTTCTAATAGACACGAGGCTCTTACAGATGATTTCGTTGATGTTGTTGAAACTCTTAAGGAGGGTAGAGTTCATATAGACTACTCAAAGCTTGTTAAGGCTGATTACAATGGGAAAGACAAGGTTTCAATGTAACTGGCCCTCTTATTTTACGCCTTCCTATTATTATATGTTATAACAGAAAGATGTTATTAGATTACATTTATCTTTTCTTTTAATTATTCTCGTTAGTTGTACTATGACATCATTTAACCTTATGAAACATATCATTTGAATAATACATCATGTGTCGGTTTCTCAATTTGAAAGGCTAAAATTTGGCATTCTTTCTTTTATTTTGGTGGCAGGTGCTTGCTCCTTATAGAGCGGAGTACCAAGTTGAAGAGGAGATAAAATGGTACAACATCAATGCCAACTGCAAAAGCTTTGACTTATTTCAAAGTGAAGCTAAGTATCACTTTGAAATCAACTTCTTATTATTACCTGGAAATCTAGTCCTGGATCAGAAGGTTAAAAACCTGAGTTTCTACAGTAGCATTTTTTATGTCTCA
This sequence comes from Papaver somniferum, assembly GCF_003573695.1. Classification (NCBI taxonomy): domain Eukaryota; kingdom Viridiplantae; phylum Streptophyta; class Magnoliopsida; order Ranunculales; family Papaveraceae; genus Papaver; species Papaver somniferum. Next base: position 13,430,495 of record NC_039365.1, on the reverse strand, counting down.
TTTATCTTGTAGAAACCCACATGCGATGTATATAATACAGCATTATGATGCAACACTGCATCAATATATTGGTATTACTTTGATAGCAGTGTTTTTTGATTTAAAACGGTGCTAGTGGTTTCTGAACGGGTTAATTCAGTTGCACTCTATGCTGTAAAAGTAATTTATAGAGTGCTCTATACTTTCTTTCTGTTGATTCCACTGGTTAGCATGCTTCAATTGTAATTCAAACTTCTTTTGTTAGAATTGTGTTCCTTTTGAAGTTTGATATATCCGTGACATGCTATATATTCTCCTTAAGAATTAGTATAATCCCATTTTTCCATCACATTTTTTTTAGTTCAACTTATTTGTTCGTCATAACCGTACTCATGGTGCTTCGCTTAGTAATTTCATTTCCTTGAATAGTGTGAAATTGAACTGATCTTGTGGTGCAGTGGTAGCACATGATGAGCTTGTATTTATAAACGTCAAAGAACCAATAACCTGATCTTATCATTATATATGGTAATGAATGAAAACATGGGTTTACTGAGAGAAGCTCCTAATCATGTTGAAAAGAGCTGTTAGTTGTCTAAAGAGACCCCTACCTTGCTCTTAGTTCAGTACAAGGGACTTGTTATTACAATTTGTCTATCTCACTATATTGCTGCTGCCGCTTGCTTGTCTTCGTAAAACTCGATGAATATATTGGTAGATCTTACTTCCTGTTAAAGGGTTATGTTGGTTTTGCAGTCTCTCATATATTAGTTTGTTCATTTGTCGTATTTATTTAGAAGATGAAACCAAACATGCTAACAATATATGCTTGACTGATCTATGAGGAATTTGTACTCATCTTCATAACTTTGCACTTTTTATCCTCCTTGAGTTTTTCTTTGATTGTTGCTTGTGTTTCTGCTATCGGTTCTGATTCAGTGGTTTTCATGGATGAATTTTGTTGTAGCTCATGCTTTGTTTCGTCTTCTGGTTGGGATTGTAATAGGGTTTTTCCCATTTAAAGCCTTTGATTCAAAAAATAGGTTTCTTTGTTTCCTCATGCTTTTCTCAATCACTGCGCTAATAGCAACTGGTTTATCAGTAGGAAGAACAAAGCTGTTGAGTTCTTTTGGTTATTCATCTTGGAGCCTCTCTGCAATCTTACATGCAATTCCTATTGCCATTCTTACATTAGGATTCCATGTATAACCCATTTTGTATCTTGTGCTCGAGATATGTCAAGGTCGTGAATTAATGAACTAGTTATGTTTGTGCCGTTGTGTCGATGTTGGACAGAGGAAGGTAAAGAGATTGACATCATATTGGTTAGGATACCCACCTTTATAGATCACTGTCCTCTCATGTGCATGGCAATGGTTATTGTTTTTATAAGCATTTTCTTGAGTATTGTGACCTCCCCACATTAATCAGCTGATGGATTTTTCTGTGCAGGTACACCATTATGAAGTAGGAATAAGTTCTTCATCATCATCGGAGTTTATAATTTTGATGTTTAATCAATAGTTTTTTAGTTCATTGTTTTGTAATCGAATCCTAGAACTACATATTGCACTGGTCAGAACAACAGATTTTAATCTTTTGTGTAATTTGAAACCAATGAACCAATGAATGTTAAATTGAATGATTATTTGTGTGCAAGTTTAATTTGATTCTCATTTTTATTTGGTTTGAATTTGGTTTTCATTTGATTCTCATTTGAATTCTAATTTGAGTTTCATTTGATTGTCATTTGAATTCTAATTTGAGTTTCATTTCTGTTTGATTTCAGATTTAGTCAGGCCAGACAACCAATCTGAATCTATTTTTTTTTTATATTAAGATTTATATCTATGACTGATTGATGACAGTCATAAAGGTTGACCGTTAAAGTCGGTCGTTGATATAATATTTTCAACGACCCACGGGGACACGTCATAGTTGAAAATGACGCTCAAACAGCGACCCTTTCTTCGACCGACAAAGCAAGTCATACATACGAGTTAAAGGACTTGCTTTGTCGGTCGCGAAACTGCTGATTTCCACTAGTGTATTTTGCTTGCATTGCCTTAACCCATTATTCTTCTGTGTTAGTGCAGATTCTCCATACTGCTCTTACAAGCAAAGCTTGATTCAAAATTTTCAACTCTCTAAATATTTGGCCTCCAAAATCTTTATGCAGACCAAGTTTCTTCCATGAAGTAATGTATGCCTTTGTGTTCTTGAAAACCCCACCAAAATTTTCGCTGCAGAGTATCAATCTGTTTGATAATTTCAGTTGGTATTTGTAAACATCCCATAGAATAAGCTGGGATTGTGTTAGTAACAGTCTTTATCATGAGAGATTTATTGCACTGAGACATAGATTCACTATTCCAATTGAGAAGACGGTTTTTAATTCTCTCCACCAAACCAGTGAAGCATCTTATTCCTTCCAATGACAAGAGGGATTTCTAGATATCTTTCATTAGAACTCATTCTAGGAACCTTTAATCTTCGGGTAAGTATTCTGCAAAACCTTTGTGGAACATTAGCATTGTGATTGACACTTGATTTACTGAAATTCACCATTTGTCTAGAAGCTGCTCCAAAATCTTCAATAATTTTAAGTAAATTGTTCACATTATGCAGATCAGCATTAATGAACAATAAGCAGTCATCGGCAAAAATAAATGAGATATTGAAGGAGCATTGGGAGCAATTTGAATACCTTCTATCAACTTGGATTGTTCATCTTGGATGAGTTGTCTGTAAAAATCCTCCATAATCATTATAAGAAGGTAAGGTGACAGTGGATCACCTTGCCTTATTCCTCTTGTTGGATAGAATGGAGTGCATGGAGATCCATTGAAAAGTACTGATATCTGAGTTGTGCTAACACATTGCATTATGAGCTGGAAGAATTCTATGCAAAATCCTAACTTCAACCTTACATCTTTTAAAAAAGACCATTCCAGCTTATCAAAGGCTTTAGACATATCAAGTTTCAATGCTAGATACTTATTGGCATTCTTTTTATTTTTCATTGTGTGGACAATCTCTTGAGCAAGATGGATATTGTCTGTTATTTATCTTCCTTGAACATATGCTTCTTGAAGTGGAGATATTACTTTTCTCATTACCTTCTTCAGTCTCATTGATAAAATCTTTGAGATGATTTTGTAAGAAGAATTGCAAAGAGATATATGCCTCAGATCTGATGGGAACCGCTTGTTTTTTGTGTTTGGTATCAGTGAGACATTTGTGGCATTTATACTCTCAAGAAGATATCCTGAATGGAAGAATTGTTTCACCATCTCTATGACATCATTCCCCACAATATCCTAGTGATGTTAAAAGAAACCAGGTGGGAATCCATCTGGTCCAGGGGATTTCCAAGGCTTCATATCTTTTAATGCTTTGAGTATTTCATCATTATCTGGAATCTTCACTAGATCCAAATTATCTGAAGAAGTAATTAAAGAAGGAATACAACTGAGTATGTCTTCATTTCTTTCAGGTTCGGAAGAAGTATGAAGTAATATGTAGTGATTAGTTAGCAGCTCTTCCAACTCCTCTCTAGTTGTGCACCAATTGCCATCTTCATCTTTCAGTGCTACTATATTATTTCTAGCTCTTCTCTTGTTTGAAATGGCATGATGGTATTTTGTATTTCTGTCCATTTGAAGATAATATTCATCTCTGGATTTTTGGCCCCAAAATTCATGTTGAATTTGATGCCAATGTTCTATTTGGTTCTCCACATGTAAAACCTCATCATTGTTGTTTGAATGTTAGCTGCTTTGTTGTAAGGCTTCTAGCTGTTGATGAAGGAGGTATATGTTGCTCTGAATGTCACCATATTTCTCCCTGGTCCACTTTGATATATTTTTTCTAGCAGTATTGAGTCTTCTTGAAAGTCTGAAACCATGTGAGCCATTTACTGGTTGTTCCCATGCTGTAATTATTTCATTTTTTAAGGTATCATCATTCTCATAACACTGGAAGTATTTCAAATTCTTTCTCCTATCCCCATGCAGTGGAGATTTATCTAGCATAATTGGGCAGTGATCTGAACCCAATTGTGGTAGATGCAGCAGTTTTGAATCTGGGAAGGATATGAACCACTCATTGTTGACTATAGCTTTATCAATTCTTGATCTTCTAATGCCAGTACCATGAACATTACTTGACCAAGTAAATGATCTTCCAGTATAACCCAAATCTTCAAAACCAGCTTCATATATAAGATTTATGAAAGGAGAATCCCTTGAAGAAGAGACCAGATTCTGAGAAGTATGATGATAACCAGTAGAAGAAACCCTATTTTGAGAAGTATGAACAGAACCAGAAGAAGAAGATGGACTGCCATTCACATGTATTCTCCCTTCATTATTGAAAACCAGATTTAAGTCACCCATTACAACCCATGGTTGAGTGATTGTTTGGCTCAATTCTTTTATATAAGTCCACTGCTTCTCTTTATGTTGAGGGTAAGATGATCCATACATGTAATAAGAAATTCTGGCTTTGAAGTATCATCTCTTACCAGACAGTTGATTATCCAAGAGTCTACATTAACAACATTAAAATGGAATCCATCTTTCCATAGAAGTATCAGTCCACCAGCTATCCCTCTTGAGGATATAAGTTTATGATTGGTAAATCTAAACTGTTTTATTAGTTTTTTCATTTTATCCTCACCTATTTTTGCTTCAGATATAAATATCACATCAGGATTATATCTATTAAGGAGGTCCTTAAGATGGTCTCTAATAGTTTTACTAGCAAAACCCTGGCAATTCCAGGCTAAGACTCTCATGCTTTTAATGTGAAAAAGACTACCAAGTAAGAAATAAAAGGTATGTTTATGCAAGCAGTCAAGAATATGAGAATGACAGTAATAATTAATGATAATATTGAGAAGGTAATATTTTGTGTATGAATAAGATACCTCTGTTGCATTGTCCTCCAGATGATGCTCAAGATTCTGCTTTGTGCTAGTGCAATGCATATCATTTTCTCCAATTTCCACCCTATTTTTAATCCCCTTAACTGAGTTTGTAGGAATATCATTTGTATCCCCACCATAACCAGGTAAGATTGCTCCTTGAATAGATGGATTTGAGCCATTGTCTTGCATTTCTTGGTTTCTTGCTCTCTTAGCTATTCTTTCCTCTTCTGCATCAGGCATTGATTCTTCTTCATGCACATCATCATTAACATCATTTTCTGGGTTATTAGAGACATTCCCTGTACCCTTCATAGCTTGGTGCTCTTCATACTCTTCTACAGTCATGGATCTTTCACGAAGTAACTCAGCAACTTCTTCACAAATATTATCATCATGATCAATTATATAACATTTGTTACACAGGCTATGGGGTTGCTTTAGCCAGTGATATCTAATCCATACTGGTTCCCCATGATTCGAGTTCCACCATTCTCCACGTTTAAGTGGTTCAGAGAGATCTATTTCAACACGAGTTGTTATCATATTGCCTGAGCGTGGTCTGCAGTTGGAAGGAACTGTAGAGATCTTTTTACCCAAATCCTCTATATCTTCATTAACTACTGCTTCATGGTGATGTTCAAGCAATAAACCTTTGAAGTAAACACTCCAAGCCTGTTTTCTAAAAACATAATCTGCATATGTTATGGCAGTTGAGTATTCTTGCAGGGAAAGCAAATATCTTTGAACGTTCCATGGTGATTTTTTAATAACATCCTTCATATCATTATCAGAATTAAACTTGAACACAAATAGGTATTTGCCCATAATATTTATTTCTCTCTTCTTGTAGTTTTTCCAAAGAACATTTAACTCTTCTTTTATATCAGAAACTTCAATCTCATCATCTTTTGTGATAAGTTTACCTATCAAACTACTGGACCAAGCGGTTGCGGAATTATTGATATTTGTCGCAGAACCTATAGCACATCTTTCACCTCTGATGGAAGTGTTTCTCAGTTTTTCAGTAATTATTTGGATATTTCTATTGCTAGCAGTATTGTTGCTTGCGGATTCCATTGTCTTGATGAAGATGTTTCTGCTAGGGTTTTGGTTTGATATTGCGGTAACTTTTATACTGTCTTTTCCTTTATTTGTAGATAGGTTTGTTCCAAAGATAAGATGAAACCAATATTTTGTTTCCTAAAGAACAGGGAGGAATTTACTGAGTACAGACTATGAAAAAATCTGTTAGCAGTCAACTGCATGAGATCCGAAAAATAATTATTTATCCTAAAATCATGGAGGAGAATAGGGGGAAATTTTGGTTTTTGAATTTTTCGGAAATGAATCGGTTGCGAAATCAGGATCGGACACTGATTTTTCATGGCATCAAATAATTGATTTGAGGGATAATGAAGATTCTCATAATGAGAGAAACTCAGGGGTGACGTATTGTGATTATGCAATATAGCAGTATAGGTATAACTGTAGTAGGCAAAACAACCGTTGTTGACAATATAATCTTGAGAATCAAGCAAATGCTTAACACAAAGCTCCAATATAGGAAGGAATCCATTGCAACTCCAGAGGAACCTGCAAAAAAAATTTAAAAATCCATATTAGAAAAATAAAAAGGATGAAAATAAAAAACAAATAGACCGCTAGAGTCTAAAGAAAATTAAAACATAAGATTCAAAATGAAAAGATTGTACTGGATGTTGCCCAAAACTAAGTAAACAAGAACTCAATTTAAATAATTCAAAAAAGTTTAACCCAGAGAAAACAATCATTAAAATCATCAGAAACAAAAGAGGGATTGATCTATAAGACAGAAATCACTATAAAACCATTAGAATTGAGTGAGAAAAAGCTTATTCAAGGCACGTGACAAGATGATTTTTACTATTTTACAGCCACTAGTACCGATCATTTCACTCTAAAACCAAATTTGCAAAAAATTGGAATCCTCCAACTCAATAACATGAGTTTTTAATTTAGACCTAAAAGTAATAACATTTTTGATAGAAATGATTTTGTAGGTTTGGAAAAGAATAAACGATATGCTCTATTTTGTTGGCGCGAAAAATGGGAGATGATCAGTCAAACGAAAAAATATATATATACACGTATAATTAGTAAGATTTGCAAAAATCCGTTTGAAAGTTGTTTTCTAACTATGGTTAAGTTCTAGTTTAATGACGTCACATCTTGATTATCCAACGACTAGGAAGATGCTCGTTCAAGTTTGCTCCCGCGGTGCGTGATCAAAATTTTCCCCCCCAAATTAGATTTGAAGGGAATTCGGTCCTACTAGATATTTTTCAACTTACTTCTTCTTTGTTCAGCTGGATACAACCGGAATACACTGATTTATCTCATGAAATTAGATAGCTTTAATTTACTTCATTTTCAGTTATCTCCACCATCTTAAGATCCCTCAGGTTTCCAATAATAAAGATCAGAACACATACAACATATCAGTATAAATAAAACATGTTAATACGGATTTCTAAATTCTCAGGATAATTGGTTTATTGTGTTAGTTGTTCTATATTCTACCTATTCACATCGCAATGCTTGGATTAGAATTTTGGATTCCGTTTCTCTCTTTTTGAATCATCAAAGGCATAAAAAAAAAACCTCATACAAATTAAACATTCACACACAAGGTATGAAGCCTTCTACAATTGAATTATATAGGATTTTTTTGGTTTGATGTACCAAAATGCACATTTTACCCTTTCCTATCCTAATACCGGCTCCACCATTGATACTAGCACGACTTATTTTACTCATTTTAGACCCGAAGTGGGACCGACATTTGGAACTGTTAGACCCGTTTTATATAGAAGGATATTATTGGAGCGTCACATTCCATTAGAGGGGCGTCACCTAATAGGGAAAAAACGGGTCACCCATAAGTAATTTCAAAAATCCCTTATCTTAAATAATTTTGTAATGATCAAACAACCCTTATTTAGTTAATTTTAATTTAATTAGATAATAATTAAATTAATGAATTTCGTTATATACTTGGTGAATTCTGGGACAAAGTTTTTGTGGGAAGAAAAACTAGAGAGAAGAAAAAAATATTTTGGAGATTTCTTTCAAACCCTTGATTTTGATTCACTTAACCAAAATGAATGAAACAAGTTACCAATTCGAGGTGGGTGAATCTTTGTATGATAGAGAAAACAAGTTTTACATCCCTCCCGACCAAGAGATGGATGATTTGTTAGATGATAGAGAGGTTTTAACACAAAGTGTTGATGAATCTCAACCAATTGAAGAAATAAATCGACAAAGTGAGGAACCAATGGTTGAAAATCAATAGGTATGCCTCTAAACTATCTCCCATGAGCTCAATTTTCCTCAAATTTAGCTAAAGTACATAAAAATAATTGGATTTTTCGACTTACTGGTCCTGTTACGGTTGAGTTGAAGCTTCGTTCCCAACCGTAATCCCTATTTACGGTGAGGTTTGGATGAACTCCAAACCGTAACTGGTTATGAATAGGACAAAAGATTAATTACGGTTGGGAAAATGTCTATCCAAACCCAACCGTAAATAATTTTTGCATGGGTATTTATTGCTCTTTTACAATTGGGTTTTTTCATAATTCCAAACCATAACACAAATTACGGATGGGATCAATTTTTTATTTTCCAACCGTAATTGTTCCCATGTTTTAAGTTTTGTTCCTACGGTTGGAAATAAAGATCTTACGGTTGGGAGTGCTACATACGGTTGGGTTCGTAGCTCTTAGAACCTAACCGTAAGTGTAATTTTCCTTCTTATCTTGGACTAATGTTGTGACATTTTGGTTTATAGATCGTGCTACCACCTGTCTTCCTAACCTGATGCAAACGAAATTCTAACTGAAGATTCTTCCCATAACTATTTGACCGACTTGGTAGGTGTTTTTTTTGTTTTGAAACTAATGGAAAGATATGTTGCTCATTCATTTTGACCATATCACTATGTTTTTTTTGACTAACTTTGAGTTTTTGGACCATGTAGACATGGAAAACGAAGAAAGAAGCACAGGAATGGACGAGAGAACGTGGCAAGTTAATTATGTGTGTTATAGTTTGTAATGGATCAACAAATGAGCGCCACTTTCAAATGGTTTGCGAGTTTAGTGGAGAAAGTAAAAATCATGTGAAAAAAGGTACCGAATATAAACTAAAGACGAAGAGGAAGAATACTACTTTCACTAAGAATACTAAATGCTCGTTCAAGCTTCAACTCAAGCACAACAAGAAAAGTAAGGTGTGGTATTTGGAGAAACTTGTATGCGGTCGTCATAACCATCCCATACCGGATACTTTGCTATCTCATCCTTATGCGGCGCGGCTTAATGATGAAGAAAAACTCATTGTAAGTTCCATGACCGAAAACCGTATGAAACCCATTGATATACTTGGTCATATAAATCTCCTCAACCCATCAAATTTTTCTACTTTTCCAACCATCTACAACGCCAAAACAAAATTGAAAAATCAGCAATGGGAAAATAAAAATCAAATGAAACAATTAAGACATTTGGGGTAGAAGTATAATTACTCGGTTTTCCATAATGAAGATGAGGATGAACAAATAAAGAATCTCATATTGGCTCATCCCGAGTTTATACAGTTGGCGTGGTGCTCTAATCAAGTACATTTAATGGATTGCACGTACAATACCAACAAGTATGAGATGCCGGTGTTGAACATTGTGGGGAAAACTTCCACTAACTCTCCATTTAGTGTCGCGTTTTGCTTCTTGGAAAATGAGTTTGAAGAGAGTTATGTGTGGGCACTACAACAAGTGAAGTTATTCTACGTGGAGGAATATACTCTAAAGGTGATTGTCACCGACAAGGAACAAGCATTGTTGAATGTGATAGAGAGGGTTTTTCCGGATGCTCATCACCTTCTTTGCACGTTCCACCTATGGAATAACATTGGGACTAAATGTAAGACCATCATTTGTCCAACAAAGAAAAGTCAAATGGAGAGAATAAAGAAACTACCGGTTGATCAACAAAAAGAATCCAAAGAGAAATTTAAGAAGGATGACGAGTTGGCGGACTAAGATGGGCTAGTTTCCAAAAGGATTGGGAATCCATGGAATATTCTTTCACCGTGGAAGATTATGAAGAACTATCTCATATGTTATTAGCTAGTTTGAGAAGTTATCAAATTATGGTGAAATATTTGGTGGACAATTGGTTGGATCCGCACAAAGAGAAGTTCGTAGCCGCATTCACGAACCAATATAGACACTTCAGCAACCAAGCTACAAGTACGGTGGAATCGTCTCACAACTGGTTGAAGAAGAAGCTTCATAGTGGTGATGGTGGATTTACGGTATTCCAAGCCATGCACACCTATTTCCTCCGTGATCTCGATAGAGTTAGGGAGCATTTTGAAAAAAACCGATCTAGTAGACACATTAAATGGAAAGACAATGCTTGGCTTCATGGAATTACTCATAAAGTGTCGCATCGTGTAATTGATTTGATCATGAAAGAAGTGATACACTTTGAGTTGGTTAACTATGACGGAAGAGAGTGTGTTTGTCCTAACATGACAAGTTTGGGCCTCCCATGTCGGCATGTCATAGCCAATTACAATGACAAAGTTATTACGATACAAGATGTTGATCTCTTTTGGCAACAATTATCATTCCATGAAAAATAGTTGATCAAGATTTTGGTGGAACATTTGGCGATACCGACAACGGAAAAGCGCTAGCCACGAATATGATACATTAACACGGAGGAAAAGGCAAATATGGTTGAGTAACTTGAGTAACTTCGTATATCCACAAACTAGGAACAATATGAAGGACCCACCTAAGAGGAAGAGAAAAGGGAGGCCTTCTACGAAACAAAAGAGGAGTGTAGTAAGGAAAACGGCAAGGGAATTTATGGAATAATCAAAGAAAAGAGATCCTTCCGATTATGAGTTGTTGCGAAAAGCCTATGAAGCGGAGGATGATATGGAGGAGGATGTTCAAGGTAGAAACAAATGAATATGAGGTCAAATGGAAAAAATAGAACCTAGTCATCGAAATGTACAAGAAAAAGGAGAACCAAGTCATTTAAATGTATAAGAAAAACATCTTGAACCTCCCTCTCAAGAAAGTTCAACAAGCAAAGTTGATTTTAAAGGAAAAGGTCTGGTCTTTCTTTCCAAACAACTAGCAAAAAGCAAAGTTGTTATAGGAAAAGGTTCAAAACAATGCGGAACAAAAGATGGGAAAGTTAAAGGAAAAGGTTTCAAAGCATGCGGAACAAAAGATGGGGAAGCTAAAGAAAAAGGTTAAGAAGTTCCCTCCCAAGGAAGCACAAGAAAAAGACTTGGCCCTAGAGACGGTGTTAAATAATTAACAAGAAATATAGGAAAAAGTACGATGGTTGGAATATTTCCGTCAAGTGAAAGGAAAGGAACGGTTCGTATTCCAAACACAACTTACAAACCACCCCCTAGAGATGAAGAAGGTCGATATTCCCGAAATTATTATATCATCTATGAAAATTACCTTCTTTTTTTCCCCGACTTTGTTCGTGAATATATTAATGCCACGGATGACGTAGATGAAGACGGGAATTGTGGTTACCACGTCTTTGTGGATCAACTTGGACCCATTGAAGACGCGAAAAATTGGGGTTGTGAAGAAGTTGACTAGGTAAGGCAAAAATGTTTATTGGAACTACGTGGGCACTGGGATTATTACATACCCATGATGAGATTTGAAAAAGACGAGTCTTAGACGGTGTTAAACGAAAGGTTTTTGGCATGGGAAAAGCGGTTACACGAAAATAAATGTTTGACAAGTAAGTATTGGATGTCCATGCCAATAAACGGCCAACTACTCGCCAATGCATTCAATTGCGTTGTTCATTATACCTCGAATTAATTGAGTTTCACATTTGCACCTACAAGAGTACAATTTGACGAAGAATCGGATAAAAAAAGAAGAGTGTGACGGGTTATGTGCACGAAAACCATTTAGTCGGCCTCCAAAGAAGAGGATGCCCATTACCTCCATTATTCGATTGTAACGAAACGTCCAAGTCTTGGTGTAATAGATTCGAGGAAAGTTTTGAATTTTGGAAGGCACTACAAATGTCGAGGAGTAATGTCTCATTTGCATTGATGAGCGATGATGAGGATGATTAAATGTTCGTGAAGGGTGGTGAAAACATTTTGAATGAATCACTAGGAATAAAAGATTTTGTCTAGAAGTGATAATTGAGTCATATGTATTTTGGTATTTTTGAATGAAGTATTTTGTTGACAATATTATATGTATTTTGAATGACTTACTAGGAATACGAATGAAGTATTTTGTTGAATTGATTTTGTATTTCTTCTTGATAAAATTTTGGATAACAATAATAATTACGTCTAGGTTCGTGTCCTAAATAATCTAGCCGTAACTATATATTTTGGGATAAGCAGTATTACGGTTGGGTTTTTTCCTATACGAAACCAACCGTAATTGAAGTTGTGATCTCAATACTGATCTTAAGAGCACATCAAACCACATGACATTACATAGAAATTACAACCCATCAAATCACATGACATGACATAGAAATTTCATACAAAAGGACTAATATTCGGGTCTACGAGTGCGATAGAAGTCCTTCAGGATGTTGAAATGAGGTAAGTATTGGAAATTTGACCTTTTCCAGCTTCACCATTCCTGAATAGCACACTCTAAAACTTCAGAATTAGTTTCACCTCTAAGTCGTATTTGACCAATAATACGAACTAATTCCATAAATTCTTTAACTTGATCCCTTATCTTTCCGTACCAACAACACAACATAATTCCATCACGGTTATAAGGGTTACCGGTTTCAGAGCAAAAATTTTCATAAATGGTTCTCCAATAACTTGTACTCACAAAAGCACCTTGACGTCGTTCTTCTCCTCTTTTTGGATAGCATAGTACATAGTTGCGGCAAATACACAAATCTTCATCCAAAGTAAAACCAGGTTCAGCCATAATCTAATATATTTCTTTCTACATTAGAGTAAGAGTTTAGGTGGAGATGGTTGATATTGAAGATGTAATGTCTAAATAAGAAAAAATAAGATGGTTGGGCATGTATGTTCAACTTATATATAAAACCAAGATGTGTAACGGATCTATTTTCAAAACTCAGGTCATACAAGTTCCCAACGGATCTATTTTCAAACTAAATAGGGACAAAAAAACAACAAAACTCACCCTAAATATGAGTCACGGCTGGGTTGGAGAGAACACGAACCCAAACGTAATCCTAGAAACTAAGAAAAATAGGTGATTGTCAGAGTTACGTCTAGGTTGGAGAGAAAAGATACTTGGCCGTAACTCTGGGAAATTGATGGAGTCAGTGTTACGGTTGGCACCAACCTAGCCGTAACTCTGCTAGAATCACACAACCACTTGTTTGTCAGAGTTACGACTAGGTTTTCCTACCCCAAACCTATCCGTAATTCTTCATGAGTACCAAACCATGATTTTGTGTTTCACTTTAAAACTAGCAACACAAATCCAATTTTTAAACTTATTCATTCATTCTAGCTAATACTAAGCCAAATTTGTGCATTCACTCAAACATAAAGATACTTATGCATTAGATATTGGAAAAAATAGTACAAACAAAAATTTACGGTTGGGTCAAGACTTCCAAAAACCCAGCCGTAAATAGAATTGGTTTGTTACGGTTTGTTTTTTGATCAGGCGAACCCAACCGTAAGTGAACATTCACATGCATTTTTCTTCTTTTGGTTTATCCTAACTTGAAAATTCATTCTAATATAATGAAATAGAATCCAAACTTAAAACTTGTTCATAACAAACCATACAAACCAAAGGAAAATTCATTCTAATATTGATAGTCTTATACACCAAAGGAAACTTGTTCATAACAAACCAAAGAAACAACCAAAGGAAACTAAATAGTCTTCTACACCGAAGGAAACTTGTTCATAACAAACCAAAGGAAACTAAATAGTCTTCTACACCAAAGGAAACTTGTTCATAACAAACCATACAAACAACCAAAGGAAACTAAATAGTCTTTTACAATTATGATATTGATAGAGTTTAAAGGACAACGTCTATTCATTACGAGTATGACCACGACCTCTTTTGTTGCTTTTGTTACCACCTCGAGTACGAGGACCGTCACGACCACCATGACCACGACCCCGACCTCGACCCCGACCATGATCATGCATATCCTCTTCATTGGTTTCAGAACTACTAGGTGATGACTGACGTTGACTAGTACCCACATCTCTACTCCTCTTCGTGTCCCTCTCTAAGTTCTCATAATCCTTGTTTCGATTAGGCAAGTCTTTTATTTGTTATTGTAAAACCTTTTACTTGTGCACTTGTGAGGGCCTCACCTTTTTTGACGCATGGAGTCAATGTTTGTGCCAATTGAAGGCATTTCTTTTTCTATTTTACATATCAAAATGAAACAAACATATTAGTACAAACAAATATAGCGTCATGAAACATATTAGTAGAAATGTAAAAAAGGATCATAAAAAATAACAACTTTACTTACTGTCTTGAAATATAGAGCCTTTCAATCCATATCAAATACACTTTTCTTCTCGGCTTCACGCATCATCTTTTCTTGATCCTTTTGGATATATAACGCCGCTTCCGGATCATTATTGATCACATGAGGATGACCAAAATGGTAATACCATTCCAAATAACCTTCTTCGGCTTCCTTTGTGCCTAGAGAAGGAATGAGCTCATTCATAAGTATTGTGCATTATTGCGGTCGTTCCAAACCTCAATACTTGGATATGGGCTGTAGTTGAGCACGACATTGGCACTTTTTATGGAAGAAGCATTAGACAAAAATTTGAACGATTCTTGAGTGACTTTTTCTTGTTGTTTGAGGGTGAAAACGGTTTCTGCTGATTTCAGTAATTTCGTGTGTGGGGTGAGAAACGAGTCTAAACCCTAAAAAATGTACTGCAAGGGAGTACTTTGATTCGAGAGATCAATCTGTACAAATCCGGCCCAAACCAATAAATGGTTGTTCCATACTTGCTTCGGTCACAAAGTGAAGGAGAATGGTTGGTCTTAGGGAGGGAAGCGAAGAGAGTGTTGAGACCAGATGAGTTGTTTGACGACTTGTATCAGAAAGTAAAGGCTAGCAGATTGGGAAGCTAACAAGTGATTTCTGAGTGTTGTATTCTCTTGACCAAAACTTGTCTTTAGTGGAAATAGGTGAGACCTATTTATACAAGTCGCAACGAAACGTACCCTGGCCTCCTAAGAAGTGGAAACGGTTGAGTAATGGAAGAAAGCGGTAACGAGTAATGCCTGGAATTGATGTTTCCATAATGAAGGAAATGTTTCACCATTACTTCTTGTATTTACTAACCGCCTCACTCTTATGACACTTTCCTGTAACAGGCGTATTGCACGCCGCACGCTGTAAACTACCAGGCCAATACCCTTATGAGCATCCCCCAGTTTGTGACATGTTTTGATGTCTCGAGTGTTGGAAAACATGTAGCATGTTGCTATTGTTTGGCAAGTTAAAATTAAGAGGCTTGTCAGTTCGGTGACGAACTTGTACGGCTGAGATTTGCATCTCAGAAGGAAGGGTATCCGTTGATTGTTGCAGCCCTCCGTTTGGAAACCAGTGGCAAAGAGGCATGGCCGGCATGGAATGTTTTAGGCGTGGCCAAATTAGGTGTTTTTCATAAACCACGGAATTTGGCATTGGGCCAGAAGTTGCCATGCGTTTGGTGGCGAACTTGTACGGCTGAGATCTGCATCTCAGGAGGAATGATAGCCGATGATTATTGCAACTTTCCGTTTGGCAACCAGCGGCATGGAGGCATGGCCGACATGGCTTTGGCGTGGCAAAATTAGGGTCTTGGCACCGTGGCCAAGAGTTGGCACCGTAGCCAAGAGATTGCCACAAGTCGTTTGGTGGAAAGTTTGTACGGATGATATATGTATCTCAGGAGGAAGGGTAGCCGTTGATCGTGTCTACCTTCCGTTTGGCAGCCAGCGTCATGGTCGCATTCCCTGCATGGATTTATCGTGAAGTGGAGCCGCCGGAAGTGTGCGGCTTGGAAGAGAGTCGCTTGCGGCTTGGAAGAGAGTCTCTTGCGGCTTGGAAGAGAGTCTCTTGCGGCTTGGAAGGGAAGTGCTTGCGGCTTGGAAGAGAGCCGCTGGAAGCGTGCGGCTTGGAAGGGAAGCGCTTGCGTCTTGGAAGGGAGGCACTGGCAGAGTACGGCTTGGAAGGGAAGCGTTTGCGGATTGGAAGGGAAGCGCTTGTGGCTTGGAAGGGAAGCGCTTGCGGCTTGGAAGGGATCCACTGGCAGCGTGCGGCTTTGTCTAAATTAGGGTTTGGTATGCTGAAACCCTAATTAGCGCCCTTTACTAGAATCGCTGTATAATTCTCGTATAGACTCGGGTTTTGATAGTCCATCCCTCTATTCTGCACGGAAAAGAATTTCATATCTCCCCTCGCGGGAATATTTAGGTTTTGAGCTCGTTTGGGAGGTGAAAACAGCCCGAAAGTAAAACTCATGAGGGATGTTGGCAGCCAGCGGCATGGTGGCATGGACGACATGGCTTTAGCATGGCCAAATTAGGGTTTGGCACCGTGACCAAAGAATTGGCATTGTAGCCAAGAGGTTGCCACAAGTCGTTTGGTTTGGCGGAGAGCTTGTACGGCTGAGATTTGCATCTCAAAAGGAAGGGTAGCCGTTTATTGTTGCAACCTTTCGTTTTTCAGCCAGCGGCATGGAGGCATGGCCGGCATGTCTTTGGCATGTTTTAGACGCTGCCAAAATTAGGGTTTTGGCATAGTTTAGGCGCGACCAAAATTAGGGTTTTTTTGGCATTGGGCTAGAAGTTGCCACGCGCTTGGCGGTGAACTTGTACGACTAAGATTTGCATCTCAGAAGGAAGGGTGGTCGTTGATTCTTGCAACCCTTCGTTTGGCAGCCAGCAGCATGGAGGCATGGCCGGCATGGCTTTGGAAATGTTTTAGGAACGACCAAATTGGGATTTGGCCGGCAGGACTGGCATGGATGGCAGGGATGGTATGTCATTGGCGTGGCTGGCAGGGTTGGCATGCCTTTGGCACGGAGATATGGCTGGAATAACATGCCATTGGCACGATGGTGCGTCTGGCATGTCTTTGGCGTGGAGATGTGGCTGGCATGGCATGCCATTGGCACGATGGTGCGGCCGGCATGGTTGACATGCCTTTGGCGCAGATATGTGGCTGGCATGGCATGTCATTGGCACGGTGGTGCGGCTGGCATGGTTAGCATGCCTTTGGCGCGGAGATGTGGCTAGCACGGCATACCATTGGAACGATGGTGCGGCTGTCATGGTTGGCATGCCTTTGACGCGGAGATGTGGCTGGCATGGCATGCCATTGGTACGATGGTGCGGCTAGCATGGTTGGCATGCCTTTGGCGCGGAGATGTGGCTGGCATGGCATGTCAATCGCACGGTGGTGCGGCTAGCATGGTTGACATTCCTTTGGCGCGGAGATGTGGATAGCATGGCATGCCATTGGCACGATGGCGCGGCTGGCATGGTTGGCATGCCTTTGGCGCGGATATGTGGCTGGCATGGCATGCCATTGGCACGGTGGTGCGGTTGGCATGGTTGGCATGCCTTTGGCACGGAGATGTGGCTGGCACGGCATGACATTGGCACGATGGTGCGGCTGTCATGGTTGGCATGTCTTTGGCGCGGAGATGTGGATGGCATGGCATGCCATTGGCATGGTGGTGCGGCTGGCATGGTTGGCATGCCTTTTGCGCGAAGATGTAGAAATTAGGGTTTAGCGCGTCGAAACCCTAATTAAAATATGATGTATGTGTGATTGGCACGCTTGGCTAGCATGCGCAGCTGACATGTGCGGAGATGATGCCAGTCAGTACTGAGGGCTCTTCCGTGGAACATAGCATATACATAAAAAAAGGTACCCTTGTAATTTTCTCCTAGACGTATTGGAAGGCTCAATAAATGTGCTAGTGGAGATATTGGTACTCACGGCTCCGTTTCCTTACAGAGTGACGCCACGTCAGACTAAGGTTTTACGATTTTAACCCTAAGCTAAGAACTACCATCAACATTAAGTCCCCTGCTTAGCTCGGAACATGGGCCTTGTTGCGAGGTAAGCATGAGATGGTGACATACAAGGGAAAGATCGAAACGGTAAATCATGAAAAGATGGTCAGGAAGATCCGACTAACCCTTTTTTCGGGAGGTAAAGAGAATCCATGACTCTTGCGTTGGTGGCTTTGCGTAAATTTTGTGCCGCTGACTAGGCCGCGACGGGTGGTAGAGATGGTTGATGGCTGAGGTGCAGACTGTTGGCATCAGCTTGGAAGGGAGCCGCTAGCATAGACTTGACGTGAAATGGAGCGTTGGCGTTGGTCGGCTTAGAATGGAGCCGTCAGCATTGGCCGTCTTCGAATGGAGCCGTCAGCATTGGTCGGCTTGGAATGGAGCCGTCAGCATTAGTGGGCTCGGAATGAAGCCGCTATCATAAACTTGGCGCGGGCGCTGGCTTTGGCTTGGCATGGATTGGGCGTGAGCCGTTGGTGCTGCTTTGGCTTCAGTCCGCGGAATGGTGGAAACTGGCTTCAGTTCCGTGGAAGGTTGACGAATTGCTTCATTTCCGTGGAAGGATGACGACTGGATTCAATTCTGTGGAAGGATGACGACTAGCTTCAGTTCCGTGGAAGGATGATGACAACTTTGTCTAAATTAGGGTTTGGCATGCCGAAACCCTAATTAGCGCCCCTTAATAAAATCGTTGTAGAATTCTTGTACGAACTCGGATTTTGAAGGTCCGCCCCTCCATTCTGATCGGAAAAGAATTACCTATCTCCGTACGTGGGAATATTTAGGTTTTGAGTTCATTTAGGAGTTGAAAACAACCCGACAGTAAAACTCAGGAATAATTCAAAAGGGATGTCGCGGGCCCGAGGTGGCGTAGTCCCGTCCAGTCATCTGTTCCCGTTCATGGAGCAAGAAGGAATCTTTATTCTGTTCAAACTCTAGAAACTCCATCCGCATGAAAAGAGGTATCGACCCTCTTCTGTTTTCTGTTTCTCGTCCGGATCTGTGCTTTCATCTGTAGTGTCTCTCTAGTGGATTTCAAAATTTACCAAACTCCATCGCATTCTTGGGATGGATGGATGAAATATATGCTCGACAACTATCATATCATGGGTAACCTTGGAGATTGTGGTTGCGTTGTCGGTCCAAATCTTCCGTAGCCACTGGATGAAATAGATGGGTTGGGAGACGTTCTGTTGCCGATGTGTCGCTATCAAGTTTTCAAGGACTTTGTTTTAAGAGACATCCTTCGAACCATCGTTTGAATCTTGGACTATCGTATGGAATGGGATGCGGTGAGCAGTCTCCATTTATATTTCTGTTAGATCCGATGTCATGGCCGAACATGTGAATGTATCTCTGTGGCGTGCTTTTATGGTCTTCGATGCACATGTACGGCTTCATGTTGAGAAATTTTTGCGGCTCGTTAAACTTCGACAGTGATGATGTTGAAATCATAAATAACCTGGTTGAGGGGAGTGAAAGCGTCCATGCTGGTAGTTCCCATGTGTAGCCTACTTTCATTGCATCGCCTTGAATCCACGTCCATGGGATTTGATACGAGCTTATTGTAATCTTCTGGATGTCACGCTGGGATGCTCAGAATATCACAATGGACGAAATATTTTGGATAGCGAAGAGGTAGAAATGAGTGAGTTATGTTGTTCATCGTGGCTCCCTCTGTTTCTTCAAGAAAATGTTTCAGCCGCATCTTTGGAGTTATCTCATGAATATTTGATGGTCGTCGGATGGACTGTGATGAGAAATTCCCAGTTACGCTTTTCTTTAGTTTCTGAAGTTGTTTCCTTTGAGCAGGCTCGGGATCCACCATAGCCTCGTAAAGTGTTGCAGGCGTCTTCTAGATAGAGAGGTGATGATATTCTTATGCTACACCCTTGAAGAGTAGATGACCTTGTCGTGGCTATGACCTTTTAGTTGACCGTGTCTTCTGAGATTTGACAGTGAAGGGATTCCGTGTAGATCCTCAGTCCCCAAGTGCGGTTTACAGGTTTCCATCTTTGTAGTGATTGTTGCTATGGTGAAGGCCTGGCTGGTATTAACAAACGAGCGGCAACATTTACTGGAAGCAGATGTGATCAAAAAAGACTACATTGTCGTGGGAACAAAGTAGGTTGGATGGAATTGTATGGGCGTCCATGGAATTAAAGAGATTAGTTGTATGCGCCAGCGAGCAAACTGTCCATGACCACGAGCTTCAGCGGGATGGATCAAAAGGTGGCCACGACTACGAAAATTGGCTGGATGCAATCATGATCCTTGACATGGGGAGTATGGTGGCACGACCCTTGGAAAGAAAGAGTGGCGGCTACGGCACGATCCTCGTCAAGGAAGAGCGACGGCTTCGACACGATCCTTTAAAGGATGAGTGACGGCTATGACACGATCTTTGTAAAGAAGGAGTGGCGGCTACTACATGATCATCGGCAGGAGGAAGCGGCGGCCACGGGCACGAACCTTGGCAGGAAGAAGGCGTTGAAGCGTCTTCGGATCTTGGAGACGACTTTGAAACTTATGGAGCAAAACGCTGAAGCTTCAATTTTGGATCATAGAGCATCTTATGGAGCGAACATTGAAGCGGAGCGGGTGCTGGAGAGAACGTTGAAGCGGAGCGACTGCTGGAGTGAATTTTGAAGCGGAGCGACTGCTGGAGCGAACGTTGAAGCGGAGCGACTGCTGGAGCGAACGTTGAAGCGGAGCGACTGCTGGAGTGAACTTTGAAGCGGAGCGGCTGCTGGAGGGAATGTTGAAGTGGAGCCGCTGTTGGAGAATGTTGAAGCGGAGCGGCTTCTGGAGCAAACGTTGAAGCGGAGCCTCTGTTGGAGAACGTTGAAGCGGAGAGACTTCTGGAGAGAGCGTTGAAGCGGCTCTTGGAGAAAACTCTAGTGAGGGCGCTATTAACCCTTGACTTCGAAAAACAACTTGATACGATATGGCATATGGGAATACGTCACGAATAGTGATGGTCGGCAAGTCGTGTTTTTCTCTCATGGGAAAGAATACGCTTCTTATGTTTGATTTTCCCTTTCAACTCTCAGAGCCTCGAGGTTTACAATGTTGAATTCGGAGGCCGCGTCAATCAACGTGCTGTCAAATTCGACATCCTTCAAGCGAACACTGGTTAGGAGTTCCCAGTTCCATCTATACATCGTGCTTTCCAGGAGAGGTTGGGGTTTTGGAACGACTTCCCTGGATGGAAACAGCTGCTTTCCTGATGCAGTGCGGTTGATGGATGCAAATATGTCTTGACGCTACACCTTGGAGAAACATAGAATCTCACATAAATGTTTCATAATAGACTGCACGATTTTGTGGGAGAAGTCCCCAGAAATCATGGAGCTCTTGATGGGAAGAGGGTCTCTGAACTCAGGAGGGTTGCTGATTTCCTTTGCCTCGAATTTGGATAAGTCGTTCCTGATCTTTACGTATGATGTAATTGGATTGTTGATTCCCTTCCACTGGGCGTTCAAGATCAACGCGAGCCTCTTCATCTATAAATGCACGTCCCGCTGAAGTGCCTGCGCCGGATGTTAAAAGTATTCCTTGTCAGCTCCCTTTTGGGTTGACGTGACTCTTATGGTGGCCGCTCCGTCGGTGTATTGAGGAAATAGGTATCTCTTTCTGAGTTATAGACACGTCTGTTTGAGCCTTACGAGAAACTTTTGTCTTTCCATCAAATCAACAGTGGTAAAAGGAGGTCGGCTTATTCCAGCTCCTCTAGTCTCTTGCCCTGATGGTGGAGTAGCAGCGGCTCTGCTGACGGTTGGAGCCGTCATTCTTGAAGAAACGTTGGGGTGGAGGAAGCGGCTCTGGTTCTGGTGATCGTAGGTGTATCGTGCAGAGATGGCGCGATTTTGATCACGGAGTGCTGGAGCCATGGCCCTGTTTCGAAGGGTGAGGATGGCGCTGCTTTGGCTGGTTGTGGAGCAGAGAAGATGGCGCTGGATTTTGGATGGATGTGTAGCCAAAAGATGGAGCTGGAAGGGTGCAAGCTGTTAGCGCTGGAAAGGATGCAAGCTGCTGACGCTGGAAAGGATGCAAGCTGCTGACGCTGGAAAGATGAAAGCTGCTAGCGCTGGAGATGCAAGCTGCTAGCGCTGGAGATGCAAGCTGCTGGCGCTGGAAAGATGCAAGATGTTAGCGCTGAAAGGATGCAAGTTGTTAGAGCTGGAAAGGATGCAAGCTACTGGCGCTAGAAAGATGCAAGCAGTTAGCGCTGGAAGGACTAAGCTGTTGGCGCTGGCTAGGAGTGAAGGGAACGCGGAGATGATGCCGGCTAGGATGCGGAGATGACGTTGGCAGTCTCTTGGCGCTAGCATGGCCACGGCCTGTTGGCGCCATGGAGCGTTGCTAGCGGGCCCAATTGCCTCTTCCCATCTGTAACCAAAAATAGGAAACCTTCCTCCATTCGAGCTCCAAAAAAATCATGCCTATAAAAGGAGCTACCCATTTTCTTTATCCCGTATCATCAGTTTTATTCCCTAGTTTTGGAGCTAGTAGCAACACGACGAGCATACTCCAGGTATGTATTCCAGCGTTCCTCCTTTAGCTTGTTCTTCCATCTTGGTGCAAACCCTAGCCATAGGCATGTCCGCCGTAGTTTTATGGGTGACGCCGTCCTGACCGCGATAAGTTACAAGTCACTCCTCGTCGTGTGATAACTAATAACTGAGACATTTATTCCCGAGCGGATTGTTTGCTTCTACCATCTTGAGATCGGAATTGAAAGATGAAACTGGAAATTGGAAATCGATATTACAACCGAGAGATTGACCTCCCACTATGGTCGCCAATTATTTAAGGGTGAAAACGGTTTCTGCTGATTTCAGTAATTTCATGTGTGTGGGTGAGAAACGAGTCTAAACCCTAAACAATGTACTGCAAGGGAGTACTTTGATTCGACAGATCAATCTGTACAAATACGGCCTAAACCAAGAAATGACCGTTCCAGACTTGCTTCGGTCACAAAGTGAAGGAGAAGGGTTGGTCTTAGGGAGAGAAGCGAAGAGAGTGTTGACACCAGAATAGTTGATTCTGGAAGAGTAGTTATTTGACGACTTGTATCAGAAAGTGAAACACTAGCATATTGGGAATCTAACAAGTGATTTCTGAGTGTTGTATTCTCCTGACCAAAACTTTTCTTTGGTGGAAATAGGTGAGACATATTTATACAAGTCACAAAGAAACGTACTCGTAAGAAGTGGAAACGGTTGAGTAATGGAAGAAAGCGGTAACGGGTAACACCTGGAATTGATGTTTCCATAATGAAGGAAACGTTTCACCATTACTTCTTGTATTTACTAACCGCCTCACTCTTATGACACTTTCCTGTAATGGGTGTATTGCACGCCGTACACTGTAAACCGCGATACCAATACCTTGATGAGCATCCCCCAGTTTGTGACATGTTTTGATGTATTGAGTGTTTTCGTGGAAAATGTGTAGCATGTTGCTATTGTTTGGAAAAATTGAGAGGCTTGTCGGTTCGGTAACGAACTTGTATGGTTGAGATTTGCATCTCAGAAGGAAGGGTAGTCGTTGATTGTTGCAACTCTCCGTTTGGCAGCCAGCGGCATGAAGGCATGACATGTTTTGTGCGTGGCCAAATTAGGGTTTTGGCATAAACCACGGAATTTGGCATTGGGACAGAAGTTGCCATGCGTTTGGTGGCGAACTTGTATGGCTGAGATGTGCATCTCAGGAGGAAAGATAGTCGTTGATTGTTGCAACCTTCCGTTTGGCATCCAGCGGCATGGAGGCATGGCTGACATGGCTTTGGTGTGGCCAAATTAGGTTTTTGGCACCGTGGCCAAGAGTTGGCACCGTAACCAAGAGATTTCCGCAAGTCGTTTGGTGGCAAGTTTGTACGGCTGAGATCTGCATCTCAGGAGGAAGGGTAGCCGTTGATCGTGGATACCTTCCGTTTGGCATCCAGCATCATGGTTGCATGCCCGACATGGATTTGTCGTGAAGTGGAGCCGCTGGAAGTGTGCGGCTTGGAAGAGAGTCGCTTGCGTCTTGGAAGGGAAGCGTTTGCGGCTTGGAAGGGAATCGATTGCGGCTTGGAAGAGAGCCGCTGGCAGCGTGTGGCTTGGAAGGGAAGCGCTTGATGCTTGGAAGGGAAGTGTTTGAGGCTTGGAAGGGAAGCACTTGCGGATTGTAAGGGAGCCGCTCGCAGCGTGAGGCTTTGTCTAAATTAGGGTTTGGTATGCTGAAAACCTAATTAGCGCCCTTTACTAGAATCGCTGTAGAATTCTCGTAGGGACTCGGATTTTGATGGTTCGCCTCTCCATTCTGCACAGAAAAGAATTTCCTATCTCCCATGCGGGAATATTTAGGTTTTGAGCTCGTTCTGGAAGTGAAAACAACCCGAAAGTAAAACTCAGGAAGAATTCTGGAGGCATGTTGGCAGCCAGCGGCATGGTGGCATGGCCGGCATGGCTTTGGCATTACCAAATTATGGTTTGGCACCGTGACCAAGAATTGGCATTGTATCCAAGAGGTTTCCACCAGTCGTTTGGTTTGGCGGCGATCTTGTACGACTGAGATTTGCATCTCAAAAGGAAGGGTAGTCGTGGATTGTTTCAACCCCTCGTTTGGCAGCCAGCGGCATGGAGGCATGGCTTTGGCATGTTTTAGGCGCGGCCAAAATTAGGGTTTTGGCATAGTTTAGGCACGGCCAAAATTAGGGTTTTTTGGCATTGGGCCAGAAGTTGCCACACGTTTGGTGGAGAACTTGTGCGGCTAAGATTTGCATCTCAGAAGGAAGGGTGGTCGTTGATTGCTGCAACCCTTCGTTTGGCAGCCAACGACATGGAGGCATGGCCGGAATGGCTTTCGCAATGTTTTAGGCACGACCAAATTAGGGTTTGGCCGGCATGGGTGGTATGCCATTAGCGTGGCTGGAAGGGTTGGCATGCCTTTGGCGCAGAGATGTGGCTGGCATGGCATGCCATTGGCACGATGGTGCGGCTGGCATAGTTGGCATGCCTTTGGCGCAGAGATGTGGCTGGCATGGCATGTCATTGGAACGATGGTGCGGCTGGCATGGTTGACATGCCTTTGGAGCGGATATGTGGATGGCATGGCATGCCATTATCACGATGGTGCGACTGGCATGGTTGGCATGCCTTTGGTGTGGAGATGTGTCTGGCATGGCATGCCATTGGCACGATGGTGCGTCTGGCATGGTTGGAATACCTTTGGCGCGGAGATGTGGCTGGCATGACATGCCATTATCACCCTTTGGCGCAGAGATGTGGCTGGCATGGCATTCCATTGGCAGGGTGGTGCGCCTGGCATGGTTGGCATGCCTTTGGCGCGGATATATGGCTGGCACGGCATGCCATTGGCACGATGGTATGGCTGGCATGGTTGGCATTCCTTTGGCGCGGAGATGTGTCTGGAATGGCATGCCATTGGAACGATGGTGAGGCTGGCATGGTTGACATGCCTTTGGCGCGGAGATGTGGCTGGCATGGCATGTTATTGGCATGGTGGTGCGGCTAGCATGGTTTTCATGCCTTTGGCGTGGAATGTGGCTGGCATGGCATGCCATTGGCACGATGGCGCGGATGGCATGGTTGGCATGCCTTTGGCGCGGAGATGTGGATGGCATGGCATGCCATTGGCACGGTGGTGCGGCTGGCATGGTTGGCATGCCTTTGGCGCGGAGATGTAGAAATTAGGGTTTAACGCGTCGAAACCCTAATTAAAATATAGGGTATGTGTGATTGGCACGCTTGGCTAGCATGAGCGGCTAGCATGTGCGGAGATGATGTCAGTCAGTACTGAGGGCTCTGCCGTGAAACATAGCAATTACATAAAAAAGGTACCCTGGTAATTTTATCCTAGACGTATTGGAAGGATCAATAAATGTGCTAGTGGAGATATTGGTACTCACGGTTTCGTTTTCTTACAGAGTGACGCCACGTCATACTAAGGTTTTACGATTTTAACCCTAAGCTAAAAACCACCATCAACACTTGCACATAACCATATTGGCGGATAAATCGACGTGGATTTTCCATTACGTACCCATTAGGATGAAACCAAGGCCCGTTGTAGGATTCCAAACTTGAAAAAACACGATGATCAATCTCTTATCCAAACTTATCTATCTTTAGATCTATATAAGGATCAAATATCACATCTTCAACAGTGAGAGAATCAATTTTTAACCTTAAAGCAGCTATCTTCTCTTCTTTGTTCTTTACTTGGGTACCAGTGAATACAAATTTTTTTCTTGTAGGACCAGTTTCATCATCTGACCAAGTGTAGAAGGTCTCATGCTCGGAAAGTGGTCATATACCCATGCCTAACAAATTATATATAAATATAATAAATATATACATAAAACAAAAAAAGAAAAGATATGTATAAAAAAAAAGACAAATTACCTGAAAAAGACCAACATTCCCAGCAAGTTCAGTGGCTCCAACCCTCGAAGCTCTTAGAAAAATATCAAGTAAATAAGCAAGGGTGGCGGTTCCCCAAGCATACTTTCGGGTCTCATTGATATCTTCTAACCATTGTACATAGTTAGCATTAACTCGATTCCCCGAGTTATCAGGAAAGAATATGGTACCAAGGGCATTCAATAGGTACGTGTTGGTTGTATGACGATCTCTTGTTTCATCTATCACCTCCATACGTTTTACTACGACGTCATGTATTCCTCCAAACATATCTTTCAAATTCTTCAACAATATCTTTTTGACAGGTATAGCTGGACCTTATATTGGTTCAGTTGGTTTATCTCCACCAGCCCCCTTAAACTGTTTCTCCGTCTCAGCTGGCTCCCATCCAAGTGTGTCTTTGACAAGAGCATAAAGATATGTCCAACTCATGTTGTTGTAAAAACCTTCGGAAAAATTTTTATTTCAATGTTTAAGTCTAAGATTTGCTTCACATCATCTGGCGTTATTGTCATCTCGCCGAATGGGAGATGAAAAGTATCAGTTTCTAGCCAATATCGCTCTCTAAAGGCACTTGCAATAATAGAATCAAACTCATGCTGATGGTATAGAATTCCACGACATATCCCTGAATCCAATACAATATCACGAACCGCTTCACATTCTTCACCTAATGGCCAATGAGCAGCTTTTTGATGTTT
Organism: Papaver somniferum; assembly: GCF_003573695.1. Taxonomy (NCBI): domain Eukaryota; kingdom Viridiplantae; phylum Streptophyta; class Magnoliopsida; order Ranunculales; family Papaveraceae; genus Papaver; species Papaver somniferum. The sequence continues at coordinate 13,403,327 of NC_039365.1, read as the reverse complement.
CATTTTCTTTACCGCAATTTCATGATCCTACAAAGAATGTATAAACAACAAATTTGTTAAATTTATAAATTATACTAAATAAACAATATATCAAGTTGAACAAAATCATGCAAAATAAGAGAAAGTTTGAGATTATTACCCTTCTTTCGCAAACCTTAGCATCCCATGAATGTGGATAACCAAATAAGATCGCAGATTTATCGGGCGCCTCACCCCAAACTACACCATTATTCTTCTTAGGAAACAAATTACTTCCTTTAGGAATATGCTTACCTTTTGGTGAAGGTTTCTTCCTCGGCTTCTTTTCCTTCACTTGAGGTTTAGGTGTAGCTTCAGGTGAAGCAACAACAACTTGTTTCCCTTTGCCTTCAACAAAAAATTATTCTTCTTCTTGTTGATTTGGTGTATCCCTAATCACAAGTGTACCTCCCGATATCACCGGTAGTTCAAATTGATCCCCTTCAATTTCTGGATCTTGAAAAATATTATCTTCCTCTTGAGGTGCTTCAGGACATGTTGAGCTACTTCCTTGAATCATATCCTTCTTCTTCTTAGTATCCTTGTGGAGACCTCTATAATCTACTCCACAATGGATTTCATGGCGAGGTGTAGGAGTTTCTTTTGGCGTTAAATCATTTCCTCTATTCTTCTTAGGCCTTACTCTATCAGGATTCCTGCAAGTTACAAGAAATAGAACTCGTAGAATCAGTATTGATGGATTAGTTAACACAAGCCAATCTATAATTATTTTAATTTTCAGAATAAATTACGGTTGGGATCAAAAATCGAACCCAACTGTTGGAGGTTACGGTTGGAAAATACATTCTATTTTCCTAGCCGTAATCAAAGAAACAGTTTTCTTAAAAGATACAGGAAGAATTACGGCTAGGTTTATCCTATAGAGAACGAAACCATAACCCTAGTTTTGGCCATGCCATACCGGCCTTCCGTATGCGGCTACCAAAACGAAGGCCTGCAACAATTAACGGCCACTTTTTCATCTAAGCTGCAGATCTTAGCCGTCCAAGGTTACTAGCTAACGCATGGCAACCTTTGGCCCTAGTTTGGTCGCGCCTAAACAAATCCATAACCCTAACTTTTTTCCGCGCCTAAACTAGGCCATATTAAAGCAATACTGATCATGCTTTCATGCCACTGGTTACCAAACGAATGGTTGCAACAATCAACGGCTACCTTTCCTCTTAAGATACAAAATCTCGACCGTCGAAGGTTACCACCGAGCCGGCAAGTCTCCCAAGCTCAACTTGCCATACAACAAAAATGTGCTACATGTTTTCCACGAAAACACTCGAGACATCAACGCATGTCACAAACTTGGGGATGCACATTGGGGATTGGTTTGGCGGTTTACAACATACGGCGTACACTACGCCCGTTATAAAAAAGTGTCATAAGGATGAGGCGGTTAGTAAATACAAGGAGTAATGGTAAAAAGCTTTCTTTTATGGAACATCAATTCCAGGCGTTACCGGTTACCACCTCCTCCCATTTACTCGCCCGTTTTCCATTTCTTAATGAGACCAGAGTACGTTTCACTTCGACTTGTATAAATAGGCATTACCTATTTCCACCGAAAACAAGTTTTTGGTCAGGAGCATACAACACTCAGAAATCACCTGTTAGCTTTCCCATCTGTTAGATTACGCTTTTTGATACAAGTCAAAATAACTACTCTTCCAGAATCAACTATTCTGGTCTCAACACTCTCTTCGCTTCCCTCCCCAAAACCAACCCTTCTCCTCCACTTTGTGACCGAAGCAAGTCTGGAACGGCCATTTCTTGGTTTAGGCCGGACTTGTACAGATTGATCTTTCGAACATAAAGTACTCCCTTGCAGTACATTATTTAGGGTTTAGACTTGTTTCTCACCCACATCACACGAAATTACCGAAACCAGCAGAAACTGTTTTCACCCTAAAAAAATTGGCGACCACAGTGGAAGATCAATCTCTCGGTTGCAATATCGATTTCCAAATTTCCGGTATCACCTTTCACTTCCAACTCCAACATGGTGGAACTCAGATCCGGATCAGCTGTCGAGAACGCCAACGCAGAATCTGTCCATGTGTTAATGCTACTTCCAACAACATCACTACGCCACCTACTGGCCCCAGTAACACCCAAAGCACTCCTTCAGGTGTAACACCGCTGATCACCAGGGCCAGAGCCGCTGCCGCCTCTAATGTCCCTGCGCAACTTGCTAATCCTGGCATTACTAAAAGCGCTCCTTCAGGCGTTACGCCACCAGTCACCAGGACCGGAGATGTCTCTACATCTCCTAACGCTTTGTCAAACATGGCACCTCCAACCTCCACTAAGACTCCAACTACCCCACCAACAGGAAGAGAAACCGGAGGAACCAGAGGAAGCCGACCCTATATCACCATCGCTGATTTGATGGAACAACAGGAGGTTCTCGCTAGAGCCCAGCCGGATATGGTTTCGACACAGAAAGAAGTACTCGTTTTTCTAAAAGCCCTAACAGAGCGGCTGTCGCGTGAGTCACGCCCTCCAGAGCCGATTAGAAATGCCTCCAATACCCCCGACGCTAGCACCTCGGTGGAACGCGTCTCCGCGGACGAGGAGATTCGTGCCAGAACCCCATTGGAAATTAGTCAGCCGTCCAATTTTGTCACACGAGAAGATCTGGAACAACTTCTCCGGAATCGAATCAAGAATGATGAAATAGACATGCATCAGCATCAACCTCCTTACCCACATGAAATACAAAGAATTCCTTTTCCAGGAGGATACTCCTCTCCTCAATTCACCCTGTACGATGACACCATAAATGCACGCGAGCATGTCTCTCGCTTCTTGGAGTCCCTAGGCGAACATGAATACAATCACGTTCTTCGTCTGAGGGAGTTTCCGAAATCGCTTACCAGAAGAGCGTACACATGGTACAACAACATCGCGCCAAACTGCATCCCCAACTGGGGTGGCATGGTTACCGCATTTTACAAGAAGTACGTCTTTGTGTATGAACAAGTTACCTTCTCGGACCTAGGAAGGATGTACCAATGGGAAAACGAACATCCTACTGATTTTGTTAAGAGATTCATGGTTCAAGCACTAGACTGTCATGACCCAAACGTGACCGAGCAACAAATGGTGAATTCATGCATCAACGGTATGGCTCCCATTTACCGCGCCTTGCTAGAGAACCTGCGTTTCCAGACATTCTCTGAGCTCCATGAGGCTGCCAGGCGATCAGCAACGATAGCACCAGCATTATTAGAAAGAGCTGGACCAACCAGAGCCGAAGACGTACGTGAAACTCGCGGGAATATACGCCTCATCAACAAACACTACAACGCTGGTCCCTCCTCAATGAGCATAGTAAACGAAGGAGGAAAAAGGAATGCCCCGGCTGCAGACCAGCAGCCTAAACGCGAAGTACTAGCACGATGAGCAATTCCGCCTCGGAAGGCCGCCGCTAAAGCTCCCATGCGTCATCACGAAGCTGAAGGAAATACCCTGGATTTTCCGTTTCCCATTGAGGAGGTGATCGATCTCTTAGAAGCATGGATTCAAGATGATGTTATCAGACTACCATCTCCCAGACGCCCACCGACTGAGGCTGAGATGGCAAACCCCAAATACTGTCACTACCATAGATTTGTTCACCACCCAACCAGTGATTGCAACAGACTGAAGCATATCTTCAAAGAAAAGATAGAAGCAGGGGAACTTCAACTAGGAAACGAGGGAGTACATCGAGACCCACTTCCGGTGAGGAATTGTGGAGTCTCTGGGGACTACGTGCACGAGACTGTGCGATCCATGATGCATCACGTATGCGAAATTATCTACCTTTCCAAGGTGCAGCGCCAAGATATCTCCACGACTCTCAATCGTGTCGTGTCTGGCAAACGGATTTTTCCCTCCATGGAAGCCACGCCAAGAGCCCAAGCTCTCTCAGCGAACTGAATCGAAAAAGACAACTGGGGACTGCTGACCACGTCCTATTTAAGAGGTATTGAATTCGACAACATGCTAATCGACACGGCTTCTGACTTCAACATTGTTACTTTCAAGACTCTGAAAGCTGCGGGATTTACAAAACAAGAGGCTACCCATTCCCCATCCGTGATTAAGAACCCGGGAGGGGAATCCTTGAACGCGTACGGCTACATTAACCTCGATATCAATATGGGAGACGCTATAACACATAGCAAATTCCATATTGTCAAAGAAATGGGTTACGACATGATATTGGGGCACTTGTGGGTACTCGACAACAAGGCGAAATTGGGAACATCCCCTCTACTGATGTCAACGCCCGAAAGAATCTCCAACAAACCGTTCCACTTGCTACCGCATCAACGAGTTACCGATAGAACCGAGACATCTGGAGATGACCTGTTGGAGATAACTCATAGATTCCAAAAGGAAGTAAGTTTGGCCGAACGATCTTCTCTACAACCAGTTATTTCTTCCCCTATTCCATCATGGGGACTCAGCGCGATTACTGGCGCGGACGCTGTCAAGAGAAGTGAGTGGAGCGCTGGGCCATTCAAACGCTTTGCGAAGAATTTGGAAGCTGCCATCGAAACTGACGAAACCAAGATTCAAACGGTTACACAACACCCGAATTCGTAAAATGACGGTAAAGATAGTTGTTCGGACCGATTCACCCAGGGAAAAATAAGACGAGCCATATCTGGTGGTAGACGTCCTTTTGGGAGGTTACTGCAAGATCATCAACACAGAAAAGATGGGAGGTGCGATAGTTCACTCGCGATGGCTCAAGCTTTTCAATCCCTAAAACGTTGAACTACCCTCTTCCAACACTCTCCCATTAGTATTTCTTCAGCAATTTCTCCTCCCGCTTGATATCTGTATTTCCCCAATATGAATGCACCTTTTGTATTCTTCTTTAGGGTTTCGTTTTTATTCAAAAGGCATACATTTCTTTCTGAATGAGTTTTCCAAATCTCAGAAAAATATAGCAAACAAATCCCAAATCTTTGAGAAGCCATTAACCATCCAATCACAACCATAAACACCAACCCATTCTAAGGGAAGGCTTGGGTCTTTCAAAAAAAAATGAGAAGTTTTATTCGAAGACAGAAACCGCAAGCGGAATTCTAATTGAAGAAACCTTAACTTCGCCGTGAATACAAGGAAGGTAAAGAAACAATAAGTCTGCAAAACATCAGGACAACTAAGCGACGAATAGAAACAATGAAGAAGAAGAAGCTAGTCATAGAAAGCTAATGTGTGAATTGCCAATGCCTCGGTCAGAGCTTTTTTTTTTTTCAAACACTTTACCCAACAATCTTTCGGGCAGCAAAGGTTCCATTCGGAAGCCACATCAGCAATAGCATCCTCAACATCCCACCCGCAAGTCATCTCATCAGCAACATCATCCGTCTTTTTACCGACATTCGCCTCGCAACCAACCCAGCATATGCCATCACGACTTCTCCAATGCCACCGACAACAGTTTCGCCGTCTTCTCCGAAAGTTGTTTCAGTTTCATCAACCGCAACATCATCATCTTCCTCGGAAGTCTTCTCAGCGACCTTTCGAGGAGAATTTCCCGATTTATCAGAATCAAGCGTTATGACACCGTCCTGGACAGGGGAGCTACGTTGATTTTCCCCTAAAAGTTTCACAAGCTCGGTCTTCCGCCGTTTCAACTGAGAAGCAAACTGTCCCGCCCTAACAGTGGGCCGTGAAGAGGTTTTGTTGCACCAAATCCTCCCAACGCATTGGGATGCTTCGCCGCCTTCCCATTCTTTCTCCAAAGGTATGTCCCGAATGATTTCACCAGCTTCACGAAATATAGATTCAATTCTATTCAATGCCTCCCCATGATAAGAAGACTGGTTTTCGTTGATTCCAAAGTTTCTCCCCGAAAAATTGGAGACATGTCTGTCATTGGAAGATCCCATTATGCGCTACAAAACCAGAGAAAGAATAGAAGATAGACACGATTTCAGCACGACCTTTGCAAATGAAGGATTCAAGATCATCTCTTATAACCAGTAGAGCGATGAGGTTCCGAAAAGGAAATCCTCCTACCAGCCGCGGATTGAGGCGTGATATCAGATTTTAATGAAACCGTTTTCCACTAGAAAACATAAGGGAATGCCTAGCCACGTGAGGTAAATTAGGGTTTGGTGAGAAAATGTGGAAGTATATGTTTAAGACACGCTTTCCCGCATTGTTACTTCTCTGCCGCCAGCACCGAGACTTGAAAACAAACGACAAGGTGACATGAAGAGAAGGAAGAACGCCCCCTTTCTACGGGAATAACACTTGCGTGGTTTAGAATCAGGAAATAACTTCCTATGTGAGTCACGTAAGGAAAAGAGACAAGCATGCTCCCAAAGACAAGCCACTACTGGGCCAGGCCGTCCGCGCATGCTTTGCCTCACCAAACTGTGTCATGCCTTGCACCACCGTCCGCGCCATGCTTGCCTCGCCAAATCGCGTCTTGCCTTGCACCATTGTGCCGCGCCATGGCTTGCCGCTCCAATACCAACAAACTCGCCAAGCCAGCGTCACGATGTTCCCTAACCCATCCAAAGTGATGCATGGCCAGACTAAGCCGACGATTTTCATCTCACCACTCCACGGTCTGCACCACCAGTACAATTTATGCAAGGCCGGCAACACTGGAAGCACAAACTCTCTTTACCTCTCTAAAAAGGTTAGTCGGACCTTCCTGACCATCTTTTCACGACTTGTTGTTTCTATTTTTGTCCTAGCCTGTCACCATCTTATGCTTACCTTGCAACGATGCTCCCGTTCCGAGCTAAGCAGGGGACTTAATGTTGATGGTGGTTTTTAGCTTAGGGTTAAAATCGTAAAACCGCACATCTGACATGATGTCACTATGACCATTAGCACATTTACTGAATCGATCATCATGCTTATGTAAGAATTACCGGGGTATCTTTTCTTTTATGTATCATGTTCCACGGCAGAACCCTTAACATTGACCGACATCATCTATGCCAAACCCTAATTCTCATGCTACCGTGCCAAGGCATGCCAACCATGCCAGCCGCACCACTTTTCCAATGGAAAACCATGCCAGTCACATCTCCGCGCCAAGGCATGCCAACCATGCCAGCCGAACCACGGTGCCAATGGCAAACCATGCCAGCCACATCTCTGCGCCAAGGCATGCCAACCATGACAGCAACACCACTATGCCAATAACAAACCATGCCAACCACATCTCTGCGCCAAGGTATGCCAACCATGCCAGCCGCACCACTGTGCCAATAGCAAATCATGCCAGCCACATCTCCGCGCCAAGGCATGCCAACCATGCCAGCCGCACCACTGTGCCAATGGCAAACCATGCTAGCCGCACCATGCGCCAATGGCATGCCAAACCCTTGGCCCCACCATGCCAAGCCAACCGCACCTTAACTTGGCCCCAACCATGCTAGCCGCACCATGCGCAAATGGCATGCCAAACCCTTGACCCCACCATGCCAAGCCAACCGCACCTTTCCTTGGCCCCACCATTCCAAGCCGTCCGTGCCAAACCCTTGGCCCCACTATGCCAAGCCATCCGCGCCATTTGCCTTGGCCCCACCATGCTGGCCTTCCATATGCGGCTATCAAAACCAAGGCGTGCGACGATCAACGACCACCCTTCTGTCCTAGATGCAAATCCTAAACGTCCAAGATCGCCAAACAACGCATCGTAACCTTTGGCCCAAAACCCTATTTTTGGCCACGGAAAACCGCGCCAAGGCATGCCATGCCACATGTGCCAATGGCATGCTAACCACCTTGCCGTGCCACACCATGCCGGCCTTCCTTACGCGGCTACCAAAACGAAGGCGTGCGACGATCAACGTCCACCCTTCCATCCTAGATGCAAATCCTAGCCGTCCAAGGTCGCCAAACCACACATGGTAACCTTTGGCCCAAAACCCTAGTTTAGGCCACGCCAAACCGCACCAAGGCATGCCATGCCACATGTGACAATGACATGCTAACCACCTTGCCGCCCCATACCATGTCGGCCTTCCCTACGCGGCTACCAAAACGAAGGCGTGCGACGATCAACGGTCACCCTTCCATCCTAGATGCAAATCCTAGCCGTCCAAGGTTGCCAAACCACGCATGGTAACCTTTGGCCCAAAATTCTAGTTTTGGCCACGCCAAACCGCGTCAAGGCATACCATGCCACATGTGCCAATGGCATGCCAACCACCTTGCTGCACCACACCATGTCGTCCTTCCCTATGCGGCTACCAAAATGAAGGTGTGCGATGATCAACGGCCACCCTTCCATCCTAGATACGAATCCTAGCCGTCCAAGGTTGCCAAACAACGCATGGTAACCTTTGGCCCAAAACCCTAGTTTTTGCCATGCCATACCGGCCTTCCCTATGCGGCTACCAAAACGAAGGCCTGCAACAATCAACAACCACTTTTTCATCTAAGGTGCAGATCTTATCCGTCCAAGGTTACCAGCTAACGCATGGCAACCATTGGCCCTAGTTTGGTCGCTCATAAATAAAGCCAAAACCCTAACTTTTGGCCGAGCCTAAACTAGGCCATATTAAAGCCATATTGATCATGCTTTCATGCCACTGGCTACCAAACAAAGAGTTGCAATAATCAACGGCTACCTTTCCTCTTAAGATGCAAAATCTCGACCGTCGAAGGTCACCACCGAGCCGGCAAGTCTCCCAAGCTCAACTTGCCAGACAACAATAATGTGCTACATATTTTCCATGAAAACACTCGAGACATCAACACATGTCACAAACTGGGGGATTTTCATTGGGTATTGGTTTGGCGGTTTACAGCATGCGGCGTACACTATGCCCGTTATAAGAAAGTGTCATAAGGATGAGGAGGTTAGTAAATACAGGGAGTAATGGTGAAACGCTTTCTTTTATGGAACATCAATTCCAGGCGTTACCGGTTACCACCTCCTCCCATTTACTCACCCATTTTCCATTTATTAATGAGACCAGAGTACGTTTCAGTTCGACTTGTATAAATAGGCATTACCTATTTCCACCGAAAACAAGTTTTTGGTCAGGAGCATACAACACTCAGAAATCACCTGTTAGCTTTCCCATCTGTTAGCTTATGCTTTCTGATACAAGTCAAAATAATTACTCTTCCAGAATCAACTATTCTGGTCTCAACACTCTTTTCGCTTCCCTCCCCAAAACCTGTTAGCTTTCCCATCTGGAACGGCCATTTCTTGGTTTAGGACGGACTTGTACAGATTGATCTCTCGAACCTAAAGTACTCCCTTGCAGTACATTGTTTAGGGTTTAGACTTGTTTCTCACCCACATCACACGAAATTACCGAGAAGAAACTGTTTTTACCTTCAAACACCAGGAATCAAACCTTTTGCGAAAATACAAGATCCACATGGCTAGCTAAGATTTGCATAGTGTCATTCATTTTGGAGTCAATATATCGACAAATGTAAAGATTAATTGTAAAAGAGAAATAAAGATTTTAAATCCTGTTGGACTAAAGCAACAACTTTGTTCCAATAAGGCGCACTGATCCTCACAGAAAAACCAAATTGAGTGAAATAACATGGAAGCGCAAATATTCAGCATTGTTAACCGCATGTACATTTTACTTGTGGTGTAAACTTTGTCATATGTGTAGTTTGGTACACCCTAAGCAAAATGATACCCCTTATTAAGAGGAATCACATCTGCGAGATACCTCGCAAATAGGGGGATACTCAAGATTAAGTAGAGCTGGATATTTGTTATAAGAGTAAGTTTTAGCAGATGTTCGTAAACTATTTTAGATTTACATTGCTACAACTCTCACAAACATTCTAAAACAACTTTGTTCACTAAATAACTATATATTTTTGAATCACATTTATGTATCGAGTGTCAATGAACACGATTTATGTTTCTAAATTCATAAGGCATAATTGTCAGGAACTATCATTGTACACGATTTCAGTACCTTGGACCAAAGAGTATATTTTTATGTGTAATTTCAAAACGACTCTTCACATATGCTTACATGAATTCCTAATTAGAATTTAATCTAAACTGAGAAAGTGATTGCTTGAATCTCAAGTTATCTTAGATTGAATTCAAAGCTAAAAGAGTCTTGGAAATCTATAAATAAATAGACTCATGAAACATGACTTCTCAATCCTTGAAACTTTTCTGTCCTAGTTATTTTTTGCTAGAGTCTTCCTCTGTTAACCAAGATTTACGACTTGAAGACTTCACTTAGGGATTCGTGAAGCCGAGAACGTCGATATTTTACCTAATAACAATATCATGATCTTGTTCTTATTGATCGTTGAGGCTTTCGTTATTCCCCGATAAGGAACGAGATAGATAGAAATGACAAAGTTATCTTTGTCCCGGACTTTGTGATTCCTAAAGATAAATATCTAAAAATATTCTTTATTGATTCGTTTAATCCAGGCTTCTCAGCTAATTGGGTGTAAGGGTTCCGGATTCATGAGGTTTGCTAGACTTTATCTATTGCAAACAGATTTCGAAACCCAGATCGAAAGATCAAAAGGTAAATCAAATAGGCTTGTATGTTAGAGGCATATTGGTATCAAAATTCTTCTCGTAGGTTGAAGCAACTCTTAGAATGTAAAGGATGTCAGCTAAGGGAATCAATTGCATAGAGCCTTGCGAGATTCAAGAGACGTAACGAGGACGACTGCAGCTGAATTGGTTAGAGGATTAATTCGGTCTCAACTACATTCCAGTCTGTAATCTGATAGTAGGCTAGTGTATGTATTGACTTAGTATAATTTAATGCTCAAAGCTAGATGAGGTCCCAGGTTTTCTGCAGGTGGAGTTTTTCTCGTTAACAAAAATTTTGTGTGTATGTGTGCTTTTACTTTTCCGCATAATTTGATTGTTTTAAAGTATATACAGATTCATGTTCCTATCAAACGGAAAAATTGGTAGTACAACTGGTACCCTTTCCTTTCAATAAATTATTATGGATCTGAGTCTTTCACTACCAGATCAATATTTTTGAGGGTCATTCAAAATCAAGAATCTAAATATTAACCTTTTTAGTTGGTTGAAATTTGGTTTGTGTTTGTTTGAATTTGCCATTTTGCGGTATGTAATTCTTCGATTATAATCTTTTCCTTAAAGAAATTGTTTATTTTATTTTATTCTTAAAAAAGAAAGAAGGAGCCATGATGAAATTGAAACGATTTCTTGGAAAAGAAATTCAGCTAGTTATTTTTGCATAAGAATACAGGATTTAAATTGATAAAAGTGCACGAAATAGAAATTAAAAAGCTACATAAAAGGTATTGTAGTTCTTATATTTCAACTATCAAGGCATGTATTTTTAGATTCAAAAAAGCATAATATTCTTTAACTGAACAAGAATCCATGATTCCGGGAACTCAATAACTAGCCTTAAAACTACAAGCACCTTTGAATAAACAGCTTCAATTTACTTCAGATTCAGTTGTCTCCACCATCCCATGAATTACGAGGTTTTGATATAAAGATCTCGAGTTTCGACAACATACCATACTGGTAAAACATCCAATTCCTTAATAGGGATTTCTAAAAAGCCTAGATCTTCGAGAGAAATCAATTTATTTATGTCAGATATTCTTAGTTATACCAAGTTGTAGTTTAAAACTTTTTATATCAATAAGGTATGAAAAAAAACATCCTTATACGAAGTTACATATTCATACACAAGACATGAAAGCTTCTTCATCTTCATATGAGTTTTAATTTGATGTCTACTTCCTAGGAGGTTACATAAATCAAGTAATACAAGTGATATTGGTAGGGAGTGTTGTATGTGTTAGTTGTTTTTAATTAAGACTCATTGATCTGATGGCTGAGAACGGAGGCGTTTTTGTGTGTAGAAAATGAGGTCGTGCGCACCATTCTTCGCGGCTTCCTTGCGTGATTTCTCCCGGCTTTTCACTACTTTTCTGCTCTTTTTGCTCCGCAAGTCATCCAGACTTTATTTATTACCTAAAAATGCAAAATTAATTAATAAAAATATTTATTCTTGAAAACAATGAAAATACAGAATATGGGATAAAATGTAGAATTAATGCATAAAAGATGAGTTAAATGCCAACAAAAAGGGATAAATATATACAATATTTGGCACTCATCACTCATTCAGTCTTATTCCCGTTGATGTACTTGATTAGTGTTTTCTTTCTTATATTTTCTCTGTTTTTTCAATAAAATATTAACCTTTCCACATGCATATGGATCAATATATCCTAAAGATTGTGAAATGAGGACCACATTTTGGCCCTATAAGAGAGGCCCAAAAAAAATACTCCAGGTGAGCAATTTGCTCATTATTTTTTACGGCAATTATGTTTCCAAAAATTATCATTTAAATTGCTAAACAGAAAAAGAATCTCAATGAAACACGTCATTAGCAGTAATTTAACGCCCTATTAAGTTTCCCCCAAATATTTGTAGTTGCTCTAAATAAACGTTGGCTAAGCTCCATATATATATATATATATATATATATATATATATTTTACCGTTTGAAAGGAATAAATTCAATAAAAAGAGGTACTTAAGGAATACCTCAACCTGATAAATACAACGGAAGAAAAAAAGAAAAAAAGACCGTGTTTGGAATGAATCACCCAAAAAAAAGGCCAAGAGTATTGTGAAAGTAATAAAAATAACCTATACCAATCATCTTATATCAACTCAAAGCGGCCGATAAAAATACGAGTCAGATGTTAGTTGTTAAACCTAACATCTTATCCCTTATGTCCGCCATAAACTCGAAAATCAATATAGTTTCATGCTTGATTTTGGAATATGCCTTTCGTTTTACTTACTCTTTCTCGTACTTGAAAATGGAAATAGTTTCCTATTTCCCACTCTTTGCCACATTGAACAACTTTATCTACTTCACATTCAGCTATTTCCAGGAATTCCGAGTCTCCACATAAAAATCTCAACAACATACCATATTCTTTTTTTAAGAGGAAAAACAACATACCATATTGATTTATGTATATGTTGGCTGCTTTATATTCTACAAACAAACATTATTAACTTTAGAACTAAACTTTGGAATAACATTCAAAATTAAAATACAATAGAACTTCGATAAATTAATCCTCTATAAATTAATTACTTCGCTAAAATAATAACATTTTCTGGCCCCAACTAGGTTTATATAAGCTAAGTTTTAAATCGATAAATTGATAATTTCGTTAAAATAATAATTCTACTTGGTCCCAACATTATTGATTTATCGAAGCTTTACTGTAACAAAAATTCTAAAAAAACCATGGAAAAAACCACAAAAAAAAACCCGCCTCATCACATTGATTGAATTGGTCGGGCCTAAAAGTGTCCCCTGCTAATCCCAAAAATTCGGACCCAACAATAATGTGACGAGGCGGTTTCTTCTTAGTTTTTGATCACGGTTCATTAAGAACTACTCTTAAAATAATTGTTTATAACTTCTGAAAACTACTCAGCGCCTTCACTTCTAGTTCTAGTTGCCGAACAACTACTATTAGGTCATGAGTTTTGTACTCCAAAAATGTACATAATTGCTTGCAGCAAAAGACCAATTAAACGAGTGACGAGCATTATTTATTTATTTTTTAAAAAGGAAAAGCCAGCGCCTGATAATTTCATCGATATGAGATTTTGGTTACATGATCAATTACATCAGCAACAAATGAAAAGAAACACCTAGTACAAACGTTATAGATTTCAAAACTTAATAATAAAACCTCGTACTATACTATTCTGCAATCCATGGATGAAATTGATATCTTTCTATTGTTTATGATTTTAAACCATTTTGATTTTAATTTTCAGAACCTTAATCTTCAGATTGTTGATCATCAACATCATATATGTTATATGTTTCCATAGTTAATAAATAATAAGCCCAAATCGGTGCTAACTTCCGAAGGAAGAAAAAAACAAACAAAACCAAATTAATTAGATTCAAAAGGAACCTGAAAGAAACTTCTTTTATTGGGACTAGCTTAGAAGATAGCACAACCAGGGGATGTAGCTCAGATGGTAGAGCGCTCGCTTAGCATGCGAGAGGTAGTGGGATCGATACCCCACTTCTCCATTCTTTTTCTTCCTTTTTTTTTTTTTTTTTTCTTTTTGTTCTTGTTACTGTTGGTTTATTTTGGTGGGGAAGAAAGACATAGATGAAGGATATAAGAAATAATTTATCTAGAACAAATTCACAGATTTGGAATAATGGAATTCCGCAAAATCACTAGTGGAAAATTTCAAACAAGAAACCTTAAGATAGCCTGGAAAGTTTTCTCTGTTACAGCTAAACCACACCAGCAGCTACTACTTGTTCCCACCCTTGGAATAGGAATCACGAAGCGTCACAGTTCTGTTAAAGACAAGTTTCTCTTGAGTAGAAGAATCTGGATCCACCGCAAAATACCCAAGCCTTTCAAACTGAAACTGATCCCCGACTACTGCATCCCTTAGAGAGGACACAGCAAATGCTTCTGGTATCACCTCTTTGGATTCTGGGTTAAGATCCCTCAGAAATTCTTCAAGTTCAGCCGGATTCTCAGAAAGGAAAAATTTATCGAACAACCTGACCTCCACCCCTGGAGGATCAACTCCTGGAGAAGGCTGTGCAACCCAATGAACAACACCCTTTGGTTTTGTGTTCTTGGAAACATCGTATTCTGCTCGGATCTCCATAATAGTCTCGCCATCATCACTGTAGATTACTTCAGTGCATTTTATAGGGAAAGCATATCTTAGAAGGACTGATTTTCCAGGAGTGAGTGCGTAATAGTCTTTCGAATCCTTTGTTCGGAAATCAGATCGTTCAATGTACACAACGTTTGTAAAAGGAACCTTGTAGAATGCAGATGCATCATCTGTTTGCCCGTCAGGCCACTTCTTTGCACCAAGATACGATACCGTTTTGTCATCTAAATTGGTAATAACAACCTTCAGAGGATGCAGCACAACCATCTGCCTCGCAGCTGTTTTGTTCATGTCTTCTCTAATGTGGTATTCAAGGCGGTCCAAGCATATTGTGCCATTATCACTTCTAGTGATTCCGACTCCTCTGATAAAAGTGTTGAATGCAGTTGCAGACACTCCTCGTCGCTGTAAACCAGCTAGTGTCATTAGACGAAGATCATCCCATCCGTCAACCGACTTTTCAGTCACAAGCTTGTTCAACTTGCGCTTAGACATCACCGTGTTAGTGATGTTCTACCATGAACATTCCCAAACATAGGGCTGGTACAGGCTTAATGCATCAAACAGCCGGTAGTATGACGCACGGCGAGTCTCAAATTCAAGTGTGCACAGCGAATGAGTGATATTTTCAATAGAATCCACAATGCAGTGAGCATAGTCATAACTAGGATATATGCACCACTTGTCTCCGGTACGTGGGTGAGGAGTGACCTTTATACGATAAGCAATCAGATCATACATATTAAAGTTATCACTCTGCATGTCCTGCTTCATTCTAAGTGTCGCTTTGTTTTCTTCAATCAAACCCATTCTCATGTCATTGAACAGCTTCAGTGATTCTTCAATTGGCCTATCCCGCCACGGACTGTTCCTTTTGTTTTCCCTGGACACTTTTATTTCTTCTGCACTCTGGTGATCAACGTAAGCATGACCCTTCTTGATCAGCTCTACTGCATAATCATACAGAACTTGAAAATAGTCACTGGTGTACGTTATCTTGAAAGGTTCCCATCCCATCCATTCCACAATTTCCCTAATATGATCTATATATTCATTCTTTCAGCAGCAGGGTTCGTATTATCATACCTGAGGTAGCAACATCCACCCCTTTCTTTTGCTAGGCCAAAATTAACAAACATAGCCTTCGCATGACCAATATGGTGGTACCCATTTGGTTCAGGAGCGAAGCGGGTGAAGACTCTACCGCCTGTCGCTTCCATATGCTTCTGCAGCATCTCCTTTGTATTGCAGGATCTTAATACAGGGCGATCGCTAAAGATCTTCGTATTTTCCTCTGGCCCGGGGAATACAGTAAACCCTAGTTAATAATTCCTAAAATAACCAAGTTTCCTAATTGAAGTTGGTATCCGAACAGCGATACTGCAGTATACTCTGTAGATATTTCATGATAGTTTAGATTTTTATTTTATTTTTTAGGCTTTCCGCTGGCAAAAGTATATTTTGCAGGGCAGCTAAGCCAACAACTTACGTTCCCTGTGACGGATATCACGCCAATCAGGCTGGGGATCTTGGCAGCTGACACAATGCACAACCCTTCTTCTAAAATCCGAGAATCAGAAGTTAAAATTCTTTATCAGAAGTAGTGACCAGAACTAAATGAACAACAAGCAGCTTGAAAATACATGAGACAGTCGTACAACATTTTAAACTGATTTTTCTTCACAACATAGTAACATTATGCACTGATTCTTCTGCTAAAGTGAATCTTTTGTCCTTGAAACAACATATACTGAATAATTGTTTAAAACAATAGTTACAGATCAAAAATGGCAGACAAAATATGATCGTGCCCAGGTCTGTAAACCTTGTCTTGGGTATGTGAAGAAACACCGCGTAATGGTTGCAGTCAAATATTCTGAGTAGCTGCGGACGCTGCAGTCTCGACAGAAAAATTGCATACAAGAACATGTAACCACAAATCTTCGTAGATGGGATAGCAACAGATGCGGTTAAATTTGGCAGACACGTGTTTGTAGGATATCATAGAAAAGAAGAATACAGTGCCCACTTTTTTTGGGTACTATTTGTATTGTGGTTATTTTTCTCCACTGGAGATGCAGATGCCCATGCATATAACTATTATGTTGTGGATCTTATATATATAGACATAATAAAATGACTAAGTTACTACTGAATGCCGCGAAAAAGGTATTGTTACACGAGTTGCCGCCGATTGTACGTATCTTCAGGGACGAATACCGGTTGTAGACTCATTTGAGCTGGGACTTGAGGTTGGGTCATCGCGATATTTCCATGATTATCAGTATTGGCAGGGGTCCCCATTTGGTTCCTGTCTTTGATTGAAGATATGTTGAGGTAATATAGAACCCCAAAGGTAACACTTATAAGACCCAATATTGCGCCTTTTGCAAATATCCAAGGCCTAAGAACTTCATAACAAAAGTCAACAGAGTACATCTCATCCACAGTGTGTCGGTCATTCAAAATTGATCCTGCAAGTAACTGAATAGAAGCTAGAGTAGACATCAACCTGCAATAATTTCCACAATTCGTCCATTATAAGTTGATACCAACATGTATGACAACTCATATTGAAACTGAAAGCAGAAAGAAGTAACAACAAGCATAGGACGTCAAAAGGATTGAAATCCAAAGCAGGATCACATTCCAAGGAAGTAATATAGTCGTGTGCCAAATGCAGACTAGGTTAAGTAGCTTCTGTAGTCGTTCATGTGAATCTATAGAATTATAGAGGATGAAGAATACATGCATCACTGACAAATGAAGAACGATTAAGAATCAAATACCAGGAAAAGACAGCGCAGAATGTAACCCAAGCACTAGATAGTCTGTTACAACACATACAGCCAGCTGAAGCATTAATAATTCCCTGAGCAACTATAAGAACCACAAATGCAGTCAATCCGAGGGTGTAGGCTGGGGTCCTTGGGTATGCACATTTGCCAGGTTCGAAAAAATTAATCTCAGATTCCTGCAAAGTTAAACATTATTCAATCACTTAAACCACATCCCAATCACAAAATACAATATGGCAATAATACTCTACTACCAATCAAATAAGAGCCGCACAGAAAAACAATAAAATAAATGGGTAATGAATCTTATAGAGAAATAGCAATACCTTGATCCTCTTAGATTCTGCACCGAAACCTAGCGCAGCAGCTGTGACCCCCAAAAAACATACTCCAATACATACCAAAAGAACCCTCTTCTCCATATCTTCTACAAGTTCCTGAAAAGTGGCGTGTTTCACTACGTCACACCATAGAGATCTAACCACAAGAAAACACCTGAACTATTTTGCAAACAAACTACTTAAAAGTATTAACAGTGACATTTCACATTTTCAAAGAGTTAACCAAAGCAAATAATTTATACATGATGTTGAAAATACCCATGACCCAAGATCGAAACAACTCGTCTACTACACCCTAATTTTACCAATTAGAGAACAAAATTCAGAACATCGAAATTCTATCACCTACCAAAGTATTCTATTGTAATCCATCATGCTCAATATATACAGATTTGGGTTCTATTTGCTTATCTATAGCCACTCTTTAACATCAAGCATCAATCACTGGGGAAAAAAAGAAGACAACCAAATGAAATAACAACAACAACCTGAGAAAGGGAGAGTGTCGGAAACATAATTTCAACAAGAAATGCAAATATAACAAAAATTTACAGAAGAAAAGGGAGAATTTTATACCCAATTAGTAGAAGTTGTTGAAGTTGAGGGCTTTTCAGAAGCTGATCACTTCACAGGCTGGTCTAGGGTTCAATGGAGATAGATGTATAGACACGCACTTCAACACATAGAGATATATGGAGATAGAACAAGAAATGGAAATACTGAATCTTCTGATAAAATCATCTACTGTAGTGAGTATATCAGAGATTAATGTTTGTATATCACAATTGACAAGTTCTAAAGTTTGGGAAAACTCAATTGGAAGATACTGGAAAAGCATTCCACTGTTTATAGAGGAGAAGTGATAAATGCTTCAGTGTGGTCAATTCGGACTTGACTTTAATGATAACAGCTCAGGAGGTTTCCTTGAAACTAAATTTTAAATGATAAAAGTCTGAAAAGTTTTAAGTCCCACAATGGAAATTTGAAATACCTCCTCCAACTACCTCCCTTAAATCCATTCGGTCCTCAACCCCAACTTAAACAGGTTCCTGGTCCAAGTTGGTCTTTGAAGCTAGCTGAGATGGGAATGCAAATGCACCCCTTTGAGCTAGCACTGCCCAGGGGCCGAGCCACATGGAGAGGAGGGTGTGCAGTTGCACCAACTGATTCTTTCATTTTTAGTCATTTTAACCTTTTTGCACCCCTTACGATATGTGTTGATTGGCAACTTGCCCATCCATTTTTCGAATCCTGGCTCCGCCTTTGGCACTGCCCCTGCCATTTTACTTGGGTATTACTGTTGCGTCCCCAATATAAGCGCGGCGAGAAGTGAATTTCAGTTAGGCCGACTCTAGTGGATAAATTATGGGTAATGACACTGATAGAAAACTATGGCCTAAAGTTTAAAAACTTTAAATCCCCTTTCTCTCTGCTCGAAAGCAGGTAATATGAGGAGTAATCTGTTTTAGGGGCTGATGAATCTATTAAAGGGGCTGCTATAACAAGGAAAAATAGGGTCACTAGTAAATAATTCTAAAAGCTCCTTATTAAAACCGTAAAAATTTAATGTTTTTTTTTTTCCGAATTCAACCATAACTCATTACATCCAACCGTAACTCATATTTTTGGTTTTTCGAAAACAACCGTAACTCATTAAATCCAACTGTAACTGGTATATTTGGTTTTTCGGAACCAACCGTAACTCACTAAATCCAACTGTAACTAGTTACGGTTGGCTTCTGAAAAACAAAAGCCAATTGTAACGAGTTACGGTTGGCTTCTGAAAACGAAAAAGCCAACCGTAACCGGTTCTGAAATCTGTTTTTTCGAGTTTGATTGAGAATAAATAACATACTTCAATCTCATTTGCAATAGATTGATATTGGGTCGTTGATTAGAATTAGGGAATAAGGTTTGTTTTTTTGTTTTTTAGGTTTGATTGATGGAAGGGTTATTGATGATGATTTTGAATTGTTATTGATGATGATTGATTTTGGGTTATTGTTGAATTATTTTTGATGATGACTGATTGTTGAATTGTTGATGATGATGATTGATTTTTGGTTGTGGTTGATGATTAGAAGTAAAGTTTTTTTTTTCTTTCTTAGGTTTAATTGATGAAAGGTCACCCCCTAACCAACTAACTAGACATTATTATCATGGTTCAGCCCCTTTAATCGCTTACTCTTTTATAATAATAAAAAAAACTAATAAAATATATCAACATCAGATTTTGGGCTCACCTTTAGTGTTTCATATAAATAAAATATTCTTGGACGAGGAAGAATTCCCCGCCCATTTCCTAATTTCCTCCCTCATCACTAGACTAAGACCTTACTCCCACATGACGTGGTGAAACTGTACATCCCTCATCTTACCTCCTCCACTTAGATTAAGATTTTTTTTCTTGTTTTTGTAAAATTCTAATTTTTACTTGATCTATATCCTTATTCCATTTCAATATAACTAACTAAATTTACCTATAAATACTGAAAATATCAATCGTACTAATCATTCTCTATATCCTAAGAACTTTTATCCTACAACAACAGTAATCTTTCGAGCACAATCTTCAAACATTTATCTCTCTGCTCATGTATGTTTTGAGTTTTACTTAAACTCGAGTAAACATAGATTACATATGTTAGTTTTGAAAGGGATGCTGTGTAAGAGGGTTATGAATTTTTTGTAATAAGATTGGCCAACTGCGGATGGTGTTCTTCATAATTGGTTAGTTGTTTTTCAAAGAAATAAAGGCCAAGACAGTTTTATAATTTATACATGTTTTCAAGAAACAAAAATGATTGAGCAATTGCAGCATTAGATTCTTTGTGTGTCTCGTAAAAATATGTATTTTGGTTTGGGTAAAAAGATAACATTCTTTTTCTTGATAAAACTAGTGACAAAACCCCTAGGTGAACAAACTAGTGATAAGAAAAAACCGGTCATATTATTTTTAACAAATAAAAACCGTTTCAAACAAAACTGGGACAAAAACCCCAATTCAAATAAAAATTTTAAAATTTAGTTTTTATTTGATTTCTAAATTCCAAAACTGACCTTCCGTATGTAAAAATATTTTTTAAAGGAAAGTTTGGCGAAAGAAAACAGTAAAAACAATATTTGTTCTCTCTGAATCCAAACAAATCAGATATTAGTCTAATTACGATTCTTCTTTCCTAGTTTTCTTCGTTTTTTTCAGTTCCATATCTCGTTTAAATTCAAAGATTCGTCATCGTCTTCTCCTAATTTCAATTCAAAGATTCAGAGAGCAATTTTAGGTTTGATTGAAGAACCGGAAGAGAAGCTACAAGTTTTGAGATCTGTTTATTCGAGATACGTAGAAGAATCAAATTCAGTTGTTTATTCGAAAAGAGAAGATAAACATAGTTGTCTTATTCGAGATCTGGTTGCAATTCAGTTTAGCTGAAATCATATTTCTGCTTTTCAAGTTGAAATTGAATCTCGAATTGAAGAATCCAGCTGAACAATCAATCAACTTCGTGTTGATCATCTTCGTCTTCGTATTAATCTTCGTCTTCAAGGAATCAATCAACTTTTCAGGTATTCAATTCTCTTTTTTGTGTTGATTTTTGATTTTGTTTGTGTGAATTTGCTAGTCACTCTTGTCGAATAAACTGAATTGATGTTAGCATATGATTTTTTATGTTTGTGTTGATGTTCTTATGAAGGATTCCATCTCTTTGGAACTGTTTTTCAAAAAAAAAATTGTTGTTGATATTCACATCTGGTGAAACTGTTTTTGGTTTCATCATTTTGTTCTGTAGATTATGGATTCTGTTCTCGCACTTGTATGTCACAAAGAAGATTGTTTAACTCTTCGTATTGGCCTCCAAGAGTCTTTTGCTAATTTGAAGACTAGTATATGCTCAAGTTGGTGTGAATTCTCTCCTCCTTCTATGGAAATTTTTGATTTTGTTTGTGTGAATTTGCTAGTCACTCTTGTCGAATAAACTGAATTGATGTTAGCATATGATTTTTTATGTTTGTGTTGATGTTCTTATGAAGGATTCCATCTCTTTGGAACTGTTTTTAAAAAAAAAATTGTTGTTGATATTCACATCTGGTGAAACTGTTTTTGGTTTCATCATTTTGTTCTGTAGATTATGGATTCTGTTCTCGCACTTGTATGTCACAAAGAAGATTGTTTAACTCTTCGTATTGGCCTCCAAGAGTCTTTTGCTAATTTGAAGACTAGTATATGCTCAAGTTGGTGTGAATTCTCTCCTCCTTCTATGGAAATTTTTCACATGGTTGATGATCAGCAAAAGGTCATTCATTCTGATTTTGATCTTCAATGTTTGGCTCTATTTAGTATGTATAATAAAGAAGGGATTATGGAGTTACTCGTAAGTCACAAAGCTGAGAGTTCTGGTTCAATAAGTTCAGGAATTATAGCTTTTGATGACCAGCCACAAAGTTCTGGAATTATACCTTTTGAGAAGCCACGGATTGATTATGATGTTCCAGATAAAATTAAGGAACCGTTGAAGTCTGCTCACTGGTTACATCTTTTTCAAGGAGTTGAACAGTTGTTTCCGGGAGGTGTTGAACAAGTTCGTTGTGATTTACAGAAGTATCACGCAGCAGCTGGTTATGAATACACGGTATATAGGAATGAGAAGTTGAGGATTGGTGCACGTTGTGCTAATAAGAACAAAGAGGAGAAATGTGACTGGCATTTATATGCTGTGTCTGTTGATGGTGTTGTAGGAAGTCCTTTTATTATCAAGGAACTAAATAATCAGCATACTTGTGTTGGTGGATTTGTTAACATGCCACGGATATCGAAAAACTAGTTAGTAGCTTGATTATTGATGAAATTAAACAGGATCCTAATAAGAAAACTAAGCATATTATGGAATCTTTTACGAGAGACTTCGGCTTTGACATTAGTCGTTATTATGCATACGCAGGTAAGAAGCATGCACTGAATACTTCATGGGGAGAGAACGAGAAATCTTTTATGTTCTTGAACTGGTATAAAAACAAGTTGATTGAAACCAATCCTGGTTCTCACGTGGTTTTGGAAGTTGAAGAAGGGACCCATAAATTTCAGAGGATGTTTATCTGTTTTGAAGCTTGTAGTCGTGGATTCAATTTCTGTCGTCCTGTATTATTCGTTGATGCGGCTCACTTGAAAAGCAAGTACCTTGGTCATATGATGGCAGAACAGAAAGATGTAAGGTTTTTATCATTAGTTTTTCATCATTTTTTTATGTTGGTTTCATCATTTTTTATGTTTGGTTTTCATCGCATCTTATGCTTGTGTTATGCTTTCTGTTCATGTTACAGAAATCTTCCCTCTTGCTTATGGTGTGGTTTCATCGGAGAATGAAGCGAACTGGAAATGGTTTTTGGATAATTTGAAGAAAGTCCTTTCTCCTTTGCGACCAAAGCTTACTTTTGTGAGTGATCGAGGTATTGGATTGGTAACACAAATTCCTATATTTTTTCCTGAGGCTTTTCATGGTTGGTGCTACTGGCATATGGAATGCAATATCAATACATGCTTACCAAAGAGTTGCAAAGTTTATAACAAATATGTATTGGGACTGTTTAAGAAATGTGCGTATGCTTCTACTCATAAAGAATTTTCAGAGAATTGGGATAAGTTGAGGAAGGTTCAAAATCAGAAGTTACAAGACTATCTAAGTAGAGCTCCTCTTGATAAATGGGCAAGTTTTTTCTTCAAGGGTCGACGATATGGTAGGTTGTGTTCAAATATTGCTGAGAGTTTCAATGGTTCGGTCGTTGAGAGAGAGAGAGAAGCCTATAGCCATCATGGTTGATGAGATCAGGGTGAAGCTAATGGACCAAATGTGTAAACGTCGCGAGGACTCTGCTAACTTAATGAAATGGCGTCAAACTCTATGTCCAGAATATGAAGCTCTGCTCCACGACAACAAGATGCATGGATGTAACTACCAGTCACCAAGTCGTCGGAATATGTGTTTGAAGTTCATGCTTCATTAACACAGACTGTCGATTTGAAAAGAAGAACATGTTCTTGCAACCGTTGGCGTATTGACGGTTTCCCGTGTGCCCATGCTGTCCGTTGCATCATGGTGAATGGAGAAGATCCTTACAATTATGTTGAGCACTACTTTACAGTAAAGTTCTACCGAGAATCGTATAAACATGCAATCAATCTGTTCCCACAGTCGAAAAGCCCGTGACAGTGTCGCCGAAATCGATGGTTTTTGGTCCGAATAATGGACCACAACCAGGACGTCCATCGAAGAAGGAGGATTCCTAATACAGGTTCAGTTGCCAATAAGAAGATGAGAACCTGTGGTTCCTGCAAGGTTTTGACCACCCATAATAAACGGACATGCCCTTCTCGTCAGATTTCATGAGAACTTGTAGTCATTTCGACTAGACTACAATATGTGGTTCCTGCAAGTCATCGAATTTTACTCTTAGTTTCGTTTGCTAGACTACAATATGTGTTTCATTTACTATTTCAATTTTTTTTTAGAAGTTAATATGCTGCAGGTGTTTTCATTTATATTTTGTCTAAGAATAATAAGTTTGATTAAGTTTAAGTTTTTCAGAATTTTTACAGGCCTTTATAGTTTGGTGTAACCGAATCAGGTTTCATCATTTTTTGATGAAACCAGAAAGGGTTTCATCTTATTTTGGTGGAACCATTGTTTTACTGTCACTTTTTCTTCTATATTTTTTGACAACACAGTAGATGATGTTTTGTCTACTGTTATTGGTGCCGCAAATATATGACACATCATTTATGGATAGTTTTTATAAAAATGAGACATCATATTTCTGTAGACATAAGCTTTTAAGGAAATACAACTGAAATAGCACGAAATCGTTTTTTATATAAACTGTAACCATTTCACAAGTACTTTAAACTTCAACTAAAACTTGAATCTGCAAGGAGAACTGTATGTCAAGGAGTATCATCATTACAATAACCATTTCAAAAGTAATTTAAAATTCAACTAAAACTGAATGTTCAATAGGACGGGCACGACATGCGAGTATTATTCTATATTGTCAAGGAGTATCTTCAACGCCAACTTTGGTCTCATATTATGCACCTTTTCTCGTATATCATCTGTAGACATGTTTCCTTTCAAGAGGCTCTTCATGTAATAGCAAACATGCAGGCCACAATCGTTCCTGAAAAACCAAAACAATGTCTCAATTGTTACAAAGTGACTAGCTGAGAGTGTTCTGATATTAGTATCTATATGTAAAGCATTCGGTTACAAGTGATGTAATGATTTCAAGCATATGCATATGTGAACTATAAACTTCCAAACATAACTTACCCTATTTGTTCACAACATGTAGGGTTGTGCAAAGAGTATGTTGTTGGCTGACTTGCCTGCTGATCACAGGGGAGCTTTGCGTCGTGCTGTGCAAATGCTGATACTATACGTTGTTTCATGCTTTCAGCACTTTTTCTGCATTCCTCTCCCGTGGAAGCCAAGGAGTTGTAGTGATAAAATTCCCCGGTTTCAAAATCAAAAGAAAGCAATGTCCAATGGTTTACATCTCCAAGTGATGTCAGCAACGGAACGAACAAAAACCGCACGCTATAATCCATTTTGTCGATGAAGCCTTCTATTACAGCACCACATTTCTTTCCTAATGAGTGACATGTCTGAAACAAAATACCAGATAAAAGCTCCTTAATTAGTTACAGACATGCAAGTTTGATGAAACCAAACTTTGTTCCATCAAAATTAACCATATAAACAACATCATTTTTTGTTTTCCACAACTATTTTTTATGCCAAAAAATTTACATTAAAGAATTTCGGAGTAAACTTACATAGGCAAATGTGCTTAGAAACACAGCTCTCTGGTACTTTGGAGAACCATCTTGTTTCAACTCATTTTTTTGATGTTGTTTTGCAGCTTCAAAATGTAGAACTCTATAATGTCTCCTGCGACGTCACCCTCTCTCATCAAATTATCCATCATCTTCCCCGATATATGTAATTGAAGATTTAAATGCTCCCACGCCGTTGACCTGTTAATTTTATTTTTTAAAAAGCTAGTCAATGATGGATAAAAAAAGGAGAAACAATGCATAACTTGGAACAAAATTTTGATGAAACCAGTCTTGGTTACATCAGTTATTTCCCACTTACCTTTCATTGTTCTTTCTGAAAAAAGTGGTCACGAGGGGTTTCTCATTTCTGTGAGTACTTTCAAGATCTTCAAGTTATCAACTGGTTTCAACTTCACCCCCTGTACTTCCTGCACCTTCTTGTTCTCCTTGCACTTACGAGCTGTAACCTTTCTTCTTTTTTTCACACTGGTGTTGTAATCCTGCATTCTGATAGGTGGAACCAAATTCCTTCTGTCTTCCCTCATTCTTGTAACCATGTTACTCATCCTTTGCGCAGCACTGAGTTCTCCCTGTCCTTTCTCTTGACTGTCACACTGCGACAGTCCTAAATCAAATACAGGTTGTTCATTCTCTAACTCAAGTAAATCATTCGCCATTTTTACAGCTGGGTAGTAGTATACGCTTCCAACATTTGGCTTTGACGACGAACAACCTTTCTTATTGTATTTGTATTCCATTTTCCTGATAACATCTTCATCAATTACAAATTGAGTTTCGTTTTCCTCTTGTTCAATAATTTGCTTCGACGAAGAAGCTTTTCTCATTTCAGATTCCACCCGCTCTGCCACCTTGATATCCTCAACGGTATTTGGAGTCAACTCAGTACCCTCTCCTTCTTGTTCATCATTGGTGACTGGCATCGACGAAGAAACTTTGCTCATTTCAGATTCCACCCGCTCTGCCACCTTGATATCCTCAACGGTATTTGGAGTCAACTCAATACCCTCTCCTTATTGTTCATCATTGGTGATTGGCATCGATGAAGAATTTTTGCTCATCTCAGATTCAACCCGCTCTGCCACCTTGATATCCTCAACGGTATTTGGAGTCAACTCAGTACCCTCTCCTTCTTGTTCATCATTGGTGACTGGCATCGATGAAGTAGCTTTCTCCATTTCATATTCAAACCGCTTGGTAGGCTTCTAAAAAGACCTACAAACTAATACCGCAAGTGCACGATGTCGATTGAAGCTAATGTGCAAATACGGGTCGATCCACGGAGACTTGGGGTGTTATGAAGTTTTCCTAGCTATCTCTAACTGCTAACAGAGCATGAATGGACTGAAATGAGAGCTATAAGAAGTGAACAAAATCAGAACTAACAGTTATAGCAAAAGTGAAAATATGAAAATTAAAATTTGAAAACAGGACATGAAAGAAAATTAACAAGAACAGGACATGGAAGATGTGAATGTGGATGGGAATGAAGTGTATGGAGATGGATGAGAATTCTCTTTCACCTAGCTAGTTAGCCTAGGATAAATCCTTGTCATGTGGCTAGTTAACTACCTAAAGTCCTTGGATTAACCTCTAGCATTGCCTATCTGATTAAAGCATAAACAATCACAGGTCATTTAGGTTTCTAGGTCTCTAACTAATATGGCTAGTTAATCCCTTAGAACTACCACTGACCCCTAGCATTAGTGGTCTTCTTACAGCACCACTAATCACAAGTCAGTTGAGCTTTTAGGAATCTAACTAGCCTAAGCTATTTTGAGTTCAACAAAAACTAACCTAATGGCTAACCATCAAGGCTTAAGGGTCTTCTCACCCTAGTGTGGATTCAGAACATGTTTAACATAATAAATATTTGAAATTGAAATTAACTGAATTATGAAATTGAAATTGAAACAACAACATTAACCCAATTAGTGGGTATCTCGGATGATCCAAAAACCCCTTTTAACATTCTACATCGTTTCCTATTTATAGCTTTTACAAAACCCTAAATTTCTACAAACCCTAATTTGAAAATCCCCAAATCAGAAGGATTAGGGTTTCGAGAATAAATAAAATTAACTCACCCTCTGATGCAAATAGACTCGACCCATGCTTGTACTTCTCCTCTTCTGCTAATCCTCTACTCGAATTTCTCCCAAATTTTGTCTTCTCTTCACTGTGGTGAAACCCTGGTTATGTTTGTCTTCTTGGTAGCATCAAAAATCGATGCTAAGAACAAGACAGACACGACTAGGGAAGAGGTAGGTGATGGTGGTGGTGTCCTGGTGGAGATGGAGACGGTGGAGCAGACATGAAAGTGTCTGCCATGGTCGGGGGAAGAGGAGAAATTTGGGGGAAGTGTATTTGGGGAAGAAGAGAGTGGGTGTTTGTTTTGGGTCGATGGGTTTGATGTTTAGGTGTTGGTCAGGTGCAGCGGAGTTTGATGAACAATGAGTGGAAGGCGTTGGATCATCAACTTCAGATTGAATCTAACGGCAAGATAGAAGAAGGCTCTGAGCGACCGTTGGATTAAGTGATACAACGAAGCTGACGGCTCCAGATGGAGT
This sequence comes from Papaver somniferum, assembly GCF_003573695.1. Lineage (NCBI taxonomy): Eukaryota > Viridiplantae > Streptophyta > Magnoliopsida > Ranunculales > Papaveraceae > Papaver > Papaver somniferum. The sequence goes on along the minus strand of NC_039365.1, from coordinate 13,375,065 downwards.
TAGGTACTAAAGTGTTTGACGGGAGCTTCGGAGTTTGATGCACAATGATGAGGCGACCGTTGGATGATGAGATGGATCCAATCTGACGGCTCTCATGGAAATGGGTATGGATAATGGAAATGGATTTGGGTAAGGGTTTTGGGCCTTGGGTATGCCAAGCCCATATCTTCTTTAAGAACAATTATTCCTCTTCAAGCCCACTTCTCGTTGATCCGGCTCTTGCAAACATCATTCTTCGCTTCCTCCTAGCGAGAGTCTTTGTCGTTCCTTTGCTCTTTTCGCTCCGTGAGTTAACCAGGCTTTATTTAGTACCTAAAAATGCAAAATTAATTAAGAAAAGTATTTATTCATGAAAACAACGAAAACACAGAATATGGGATAAAATGTAGAATTAAAGCACAAAAGATGAGTTAAATGCCAAGAAAAATATATAGAAATATGTACTTTTTATCACTCATCAAATACCCTCAAACCTGAATTTTACTTGTCCTCAAGTAAAACAAAACTAAGGAAATCATACCTATACCACTGTCGCTGGTCTCTCGAATGCATTTAGCGTATGCACTAAGCTTTTTAAACCACTAAGTGTCCCTAGTGGACGAGTGAAGTCTCGTGAAGGTTTTCTTAGAACGTACCTACAAAGTTCTAAGACAAAATATAAGCTCAGATTCCATCAAATTTGACATGCGCAAGTCAGTAGAAGCTCACAGCAAAATGGAGATGTCAATCTAGCTATCGAAGGCACAATCCTAGCACTGATAACAAATAAATACATGTGATAAGAGTGTAAAGTGTATCTACACATGTGTAAAGAAAGATCGGATGTTATGACTACTAATCACCAAGAGATAGTTTCTCAGGCTAAGAACCAAGGTCGAAATCTAGCTAGCTGTCCGGACTTTACGAGGATCGTGAATGAGTTGGAGGTATTTCACAATTACTCGCGTTGTACATCAATGGCATACACCCTTCCTTGCTTATTACAATACAACAAAAGATGACTCTTTACATGACTCTTATTTACATTGACTACTCTCTTTTATTTTTGGAACAAGAGAGGATGGAATTGAAAAATACTTGATTGATTTTTTCATTCTTTTTTTTTTTTTTTGATTTTTTTTTTTTGAGAAGGAAACATTTTTGATACATATACAAAAGGAAACAAAAGATTACATGACACTTTGCAAGAGGTAGCCCTTTTTGATGCACCCAGTTAAATTCGATGGTTGTTTTTCTTAATGTAACCTCCACCTTCTATCCCAACCAACCAAAGAACAAGCTAGTCAAGTTTCGTTCAGTATTCTAAAGTGATTGGCAACTAAAACTTCCGATAGAACACCTCAAGGATGAGGCTATACATGTATTGGTAGATCGTGCGCGTGCAAGTTTCTTATCACTATGTGAATTGTGCTAGAATCAGGGTGCCTAAATATCTAGACTAAGACTCCTAAAAATTACATATTTGCACAAGAGTCAACATTTCAAGGTAAATGAGCTCCATTTTTATGTTTTTTCAATTTTTAATTTTTTATTTTGATTTTTTGTTTTTTTTCAGTTTTTTCAAAAAGAAGGAGTTCTTGTTTTCAATTATGGCATATTATCAAAGTATCTACTTTTCACCCCCAAACCTAAACTAAACATTGTCCTCAATGTTTCAAAATATGAACAAAATTATAATACAACATATGAAGAGGATCATGTTGAGTAGAGAAAAAGGAAAGAGAATACCCGATTTCGGCGAAAGCAATATTAGAACTCCGTTATTCAAGGCAAGAATCCAACATATGTCAGCCGAGATCATATTGGATTAGCAAAATATATACAAAAGGAACAAAAGGGTTTTAAGAAATTTTATCTACCGGATTATATACAAAAAATTCACCATACACTAACAATCTAAAGAGTTGAGGATCAACCCAAAAGACAAAGTGTAGAGGTTTCAACAGCTTCACACAAATATAACAGGAAATAAACGCAAGTGAAACTGTGAAACAAAATGAGCTACCCCCAAACCTGGATTTTTCAACGGATAAAATTTTGGAAACAAAATCTCGCAGTTTTGGGGGTTCATCATGTACAAGGTCTAACTCAAAGTGAACTTTGCTAGGGACGGGCAAACATGCTAATTCCAACCGTGGTTCCTCAAAGATATTATACTTAGATGCAAAATAGTCCAAAAGGACTTGGGAAGCACACAGTTCCAAACCTAGATTAGGGACTCTCAGAAAAGTCGGTTTGACAATATGGGTACAAACCAAATCTAGGTTGGGTGGAAGGCCATCAGATTGTGACTTAAGTAGGAAGATAGGCACATCATTACTAATCACATCAACATCTCCTAAGTCTTCTACACGTGTCACAACATGCTCACAATCATCAAACAAATTGGCAAGATCACAATCAGAGTCATCAACATCATCAACAAATTTATTCTTATGCATCGGCAAATGAGGAGAAATATCACAATGTGACCTAGGTAGAGAATCAGACACATCAAATATATTTTCATGCATATTAGCATTAGTGTCTACAGAAGATTCAACTATTCCTATGTCATGCTCATCTTCGCAGAATAATTGTACGAATCCCATGTCAATATCAAAATCATATGAATTACAATGAGTATTAGAAAAAACAACATTCATGAAGGTCGAGGGCGAGAAGCCATATGTTATTGAACCAACAGGTTCCACAATATTTTCATGTTCTTCTAACATATCATCATAATCATCATCATGGTAGCATGCATATTGGTCCTCATTAACAGTGGTGGTGTCATTAGTCGATTCATGTTCCTCTAAATTAGGTTCATATTCAACATCATTTACATGAATGAGACTAGACACTTCATTAGGGACAACATACATTTCCTCATGAATTTCCTCCTTTTGAAGGTGAAGCAAAATCTGATCTAAATATGCATGAATTCGTGATGTAGATCTATCAAAGTTTTGCTTACTGAGTCTTAAAGCTTCTGTGATGGAGTCTAAATTCATGGGAGTACAATATGCTTCATGTTCAAATTGTGGTGAATGGTACATGTGTGCATGGTCATTAGGGTTTACAAAATATTGATCGCAACCCTCAAAGGATTGATTATGGTCCCAATGACTACCATTCTCACAATTTATGGGCATTTCATACCTTGGATTTTCTCTAGATTGCCTAAAATTATGAAAAATATGACAATTCTCAACAGGGTGGTCTAAACTACCACATGCGGGACATGCATAGATTTCAGGTTGCCTAAGAAAATTAGACGTGACAGATTCCTCATGTGATTGCATTTCTAAAGCTGTGATTCGAGCTTCTAATTGATCGATCAATGATGATTGTGTGAGTGAGGCACTAGAAAAATGTTCATTTTCACGTTGTGGTGAATGATGCATGTGCGAATAGTTATTAGGGTTCATGTATTGAGGCTCGGGACTTTGAAAATGTCCATAATAATTTCTATAACTATTGACATCATGGTCTATGGGAGGTTCATAACGTGGAGTATGTCCATACGCAAGTTCTCTAAGGGATTTGTTGTATTCCCCAACTGTAGACCAAGATCCAGACATGATTTGGCTCAAAAGCTAAGTAACTATGTTACAAAGCCCAAAATTTGGTTTTTAATGGGTTTTAAAAAATTTGGACCTAATGGGAAAAGAAAACACTTTGGTTTATTGGGTTTTGAAAACTTTGGTTTTAGACTTTGAAGACAAAGCCCATTTGGGAGCTTTTGGTTTTGATGGGAGCAAATTTGGTTTTAAAGAGGTAGAAAGTTTGGTTTTTAATTGGGAGCAAAAATTTTGGTTTTAGTGTTGGGAGCAAGCCCACATTGGTTGGAGAAATTGCTTTGCCAAGGGAAGGTGAACTAAGCCCACAATGTGTATGCAAACTGAAGCCCAATGTAGCTTTTGAAATAGCCTAACTGTTGCTTGTTTGGTCTGAGGCCCAGTTGGGCTTTCAAAAGTTCAGTTTTTCTAATTTAAAACTACATGCCCAAATCAATCTAACACCACAAGCCCACAAGCAATTAAACAAACAAGCCCACAAGTAATTAAGATTACAAGCCCAACAGAAAAATGGAAAAAATTATTACAAGCCCACAAATTAAAAATGGAAGCCCACAGGTTGGGTTCTCTTAATGGGTTTAGGCTTACTTGCTTAAGCACAGCCCAGCTGCTCAGTTTGGTTGCAAAAGCCCAGTTGGGCTTTGGTTCACCTTCTGCAGCTTACAGCCCAGTTGGGCTTTAATGGCTCAGTTTAGCACCAGGCAGCAGGGGTTGCAGCAGACTTGGCCTGGCACCAGCAGGAGCACCACAGCAGCACAAGTTCTAGCAACAATAGTGCAGCACCAGCTCCACAGCAGCAGGTTTTGGGTCAGGTCACACAGCAACAGGTGCAGAAGGCAGCAGCAGGCAGACAGGGAAAGTAACAGCCTCAGTTCCACCAGTTCACCAGCAACAGCAGAGGCAGTGCAAGCAGCAGCAGCACCAGGTTCAAGGCAGAACCAGCAACAAAGGTGCAAATGGGATAAGCAGTTCACAGCAGTGCACTAAAGCAACATGCAAGAAGATGCTGTGCAAGAACAGCAAGCAAACAACTAGATGAAGATGCAAACAACAAGAATGCAATGTAAACAGCAAATGATGCAAGTGCAGCTGCAAGCTAAGAGCAACAGCAAGCAAATGAGCAAGGAAAGAAAAACAACAAGGATATGTTACAGGACTTATGATGCAGGTGACTTAAACTAAATGTGAGATAAAACAATGATGCAATTGACTGAAAAGCTAAAACTAAAACTAACAGTACAGCTAACACATATATACAAATAGTATGCAAATGATGCAGAACTACACAGTTGCAGTAGCAATGACTGAAAAGAAAAAAACTAAACAAAATATGTACAGGGTAAAGTAAAGAAAAAGAAAACAACAATGGCAGTTGAAGATGGAAGTGAATGCAACAAAACAGCAAAGAACAAATCAACACACAGCGCCAAGTCCCCGGCAGCGGCGCCAAAAACTTGGTAGGCTTCTAAAAAGACCTACAAACTAATACCGCAAGTGCACGGTGTCGATTGAAGCTAATGTGCAAATACGGGTCGATCTACAGAGACTTGGGGTGTTATGAAGTTTTCCTAGCTATCTCTAACTGCTAACAGAGCATGAATGGACTGAAATGAGAGCTGTGAGAAGTGAACAAAATCAGAACTAACAGTTATAGCAAAAGTGAAAATATGAAAATTAAAATTTGAAAACAGGACGTGAAAGAAAATTAACAAGAACAGGACATGGAAGATGTGAATGTGGATGGGAATGAAGTGTATGGAGATGGATGAGAATTCTCTTTCACCTAGCTAGTTAGCCTAGGATAAATCCTTGTCATGTGGCTAGTTAACTACCTAAAGTCCTTGGATTAACCCCTAGCATTGCCTATCTGATTAAAGCATAAACAATCACAGGTCATTTAGGTTTCTACGTCTCTAACTAATATGGCTGGTTAATCCCTTAGAACTACCACTGACCCCTAGCATTAGTGGTCTTCTTACAACACCACTAATCACAAGTCAGTTGAGCTTTTAGGAATCTAACTAGCCTAAGCTATTTTGAGTTCAACAAAAACTAACCTAATGGATAACCATCAAGGCTTAAGGGTCTTCTCACCCTAGTGTGGATTCAGAACATGTTTAACATAATAAATATTTGAAATTGAAATTAACTGAATTATGAAATTGAAATTGAAACAACAACATTAACCCAATTAGGGGGTATCTCGGATGACCCAAGAACCCCTTTTAACATTCTACATCGTTTCCTATTTATAGCTTTTACAAAACCCTAAATTTCTACAAACCCTAATTTGAAAATCCCCGAATCAGAAGGATTAGGGTTTCGAGAATAAATAAAATTAACTCACCCTATGATGCAAATAGACTCGACCCATGCTTGTACTTCTCCTCCTCTGCTAATCCTCTACTCGAATTTCTCCCAAATTTTGTCTTCTCTTCACTGTGGTGAAACCCTGGTTATGTTTGTCTTCTTGGTAGCATCAAAAATCGATGCTAAGAACAAGACAGACACGACTAGGGAAGAGGTAGGTGATGGTGGTGGTGTCCTGGTGGAGATGGAGACGGTGGAGCAGACATGACAGTGTCTGCCATGGTCGGGGGAAGAGGAGAAATTTGGGGGAAGTGTATTTGGGGAAGAAGAGAGTGGGTGTTTGTTTTGGGTCGATGGGTTTGATGTTTAGGTGTTGGTCAGGTGCAGCGGAGTTTTATGAACAACGAGTGGAAGGCGTTGGATCATCAACTTCAGATTGAATCTAACGGCAAGATAGAAGAAGGCTCTGAGCGACCGTTGGATTAAGTGATACAACGAAGCTGACGGCTCCAGATGGAGTTAGGTACTAAAGTGTTTGACGGGAGCTTCGGAGTTTGATGCACAATGATGAGGCGACCGTTGGATGATGAGATGGATCCAATCTGACGGCTCTCATGGAAATGGGTATGGATAATGGAAATGGATTTGGGTAAGGGTTTTGGGCCTTGGGTATGCCAAGCCCATATCTTCTTTAAGAACAATTATTCCTCTTCAAGCCCATTTCTCGTTGATCCGGCTCTTGCAAATATCATTCTTCGCTTCCTCCTAGCGAGTCTTAGCCGTTCCTTTGCTATTTTCGCTCCGTGAGTTAACCAGGCTTTATTTAGTACCTAAAAATGCAAAATTAATTAAGAAAAGTATATATTCTTGAAAACAACGAAAACACAGAATATGGGATAAAATGTAGAATTAATGCACAAAAGATGAGTTAAATGCCAAGAAAAATATATAGAAATATGTACTTTTTAGCACTCATCACCGCTCTGCCACCTTGATATCCTCGATATTATTTGGAGTCAACTCAGTACCATCTCCTTCTTTTTCATCTTCGGTGACTGTCTTCGACGAAGAAGATATGACCTGCTCTTGTTCAGATTCTTGTTGATTTATCATGTTAACATCCCTTGTTATCACCTGCAATATTAAGATACCTAAGTTATTTTGTTTTTCATCTTCCTGTGTCAAAACCTAATGCTGTAAAAATCAAAAACTTCTGAAAGAATAAAAAGAACTGGCCAATTCATCAAGTAAATCTTATGATGGAACCAAATCTGGTTTCATCAAAAAAATGATGAAATGTATAAGAAAATTGTAATATATGCGAGTAATTCAATTGTTACAAAGAAAAATCAAATCTATCTTTGTACCAGTTGTTGTTCCCTGTCCTCGGCATCATATTTTGCCAGCAGTGATTCTTCTTCTTTAGAAAGAACATATGTAGTATTGGTCCTAAGCTTTTCAATCAATGCTCGCGCAAATTGGTATTTGGCTTTGAAGGAGTTAGCTTCACTTCTAGCACCAACATTTTCTTCATCTTGCACTTTAACCGGCACTTCATTTTCTTCATCTGGCACAACAATTTCCACTTCATCTACGGGATCAACCAAGCGCATTTCTGATTCGTCATACTGAAGCAAGAATGATCCCTTTCGGTGACCAATATTTGATAGACGCATTTATGTGTCTATTTTCATCTCTTTTGTGTATTTTGTTAGTACCCATTTTTGCTTATTGTGGTGTTTTTATGTTTGTTTAGGTGTTTTTGGAGAAATACCCCTTGTGTAGAAAGAGTTGCTCAATAAGTAATGTTTTACACCCCGGAGAAATGCACTGAAAGGCACCCCAGAAATGCACCGGAAACGTCCCAGAAATGTACCGGAGGATCCCAGAAAAATTATCATTTCCACCCCAAAAATTACTATTTCCACCCAAATTACTATTCGCACCCCAGCACTCTGGATAAGGGGCACCTTCTTCTCAAATTCAAATAAACTTTTTGGCGGGAAAATTGATTCATCAACTGGCAGAATTTCAATCGACAAAATGAAGGTGTTGTGGTGCGATTCAATGGCTCAAACTTGGTAGGAAGATGTGATATAGGTTAAGGAACACGTTTTGGGCTTTTGGTTCGATTAAATTTGGCCATAATTATCTGGACAATTCACGGAAGCAAAACAGGGAAACACGGGTTGGACACGGGATTGGAGAAGATTTGAGCGTGTTCTTCTCATGCATGAGGGCTCTAGAAACGTTTTGGGTCGTGTTTAAGCACTTCTAGAGTGACCAGGATGGAAATCTATGCGTACCAGAGCAAGAATGGAAAGAAAATATTCCCAAGAATATTTTTCTTTACTGCCGAGTTAAAGAGAATTATATGGAGTAATTGAGGGAGATTCAACGAGCTATAGGTGTATAAATATGTTCCCTGGGAGTACTAGAGAGGCTGTCGAGAGTTGGGAGGAGAGAAGGAACGCTGCAGATCGAGAACCATGATTTCTCTCTGCTGCTGCTGCTGCCATTGATGAAGATGAAGAACACGAAGAACGGACTCGCAGAAGCAGTCGTTTATCAACAGTGTATAAGACGCACACGCGTGGGTCGTAGTTCTTCGTACAACAGCAGTTACCATTTATCGTTCTTTTTGTAACAGCTGAACAGCGCCTTTGCAACAGTTATTTCTGTTGCGATTTTTCTGTTCAATTGTTTTACTCATTTTTATCATTTGTAAACAACTTTTTGAGCAATAAATAATTATTTTGAGAGCATTTTTACTATGATGAGCTAAAACCCAACACTGGGACGACGGAGGAGGCCAAACTTCATACTTGGGGTAATTTCATTTAATTCTTTTTTATGACTTTTGCATTAATTTAAAATTGAAATATGATTTGAATTAATTGGTTGTTATTTAATTTGATGATGTATGCTTGGCTTAAGTGTTTTGATACATCATGCTTAGGACTTACAATCAATGTTTTGAGAATCAATCTTGGCAATAAATTAGAGTCGATATATTTAATATATTTTTTGAGCTATTATTGATAAAAGAATTATTATTTGAACCTTAAGAAATGAAATTGGCGGAATCCTAGTCCCAGTACCTCTTGCACCATTGTTAATATTTTTGTGTATATAATTTTTATAAATCTAAAAATCCTTCACCTTCACAAGTCCGAGAGTTTGAACCTCATTACTACAACCACGAAAAATTTAGGATTTAATTTTTAATTTTTTTTTTTTAGAGTGTGTGAGGAAAACTGTAATTTTTTTTATTTTGGACTTTCTTTTTTATTTGGACTTTATTCTGGACTTTGGACATTATTTTTAAAACCCTACGGAAGGGTTATAAAAAAAAAAAAAAAAAAAAATTAAATACAAACTGTTTGCAGGGAAGGACGACGATTACTATATCGTCTCGGCCCCTCGGGTTCGCACACGGCATAGGAGTCGTGGCCCGAGTCGACGACAACGGTTCATCGCCCGTCTGGTACGGGAGGTAAGTCCAATCGAAACACCCGCGAATCTCCTGCAAGCGGGTTACTGTCTGCCTTAAGGTGATAATTGTTTGAGGACGAACCAGACTGTTTTTATTTTCCTAGTAAAGGGCAAGGCCTGGCCTAAACAAGATAAGGGTTCGGATTTCATCACCGTTCTCTTCTTGCCCGCCTTAGGAAAACGAAACCGAACGCGAACCTAAGCTTTAAAATTTGGAATAGAACGAGACCGATAGGGTAACGAGCTTAATAGGAAACTCGTTCGAAAAATATTGGTTGCTCTTTAAGCACACTCCAAAGTTCATGATGGTTTCTGTGAGTTGAATGCGTGACTGCGCCGCCTTGTGATAGCGGTGAGGCCTTGGGTATCAAAGCTCTACTCTTCCCTCGCCTCTATTCAACTTACTTTGACTCAGATTGATTCCAGAGGGGTTTGCTCAAATTGCAACGAATTCCCTTTCGAAAGATAGAAGCTGGTCTAGAAACAATCTAAGTGGAGCCATCATGCTTTTTGTTTGCTAGAAATCTTTAGGTTTGTTTTGGTGGAGTCGAGTCGGCCTTGTTTGTGATTGTGTAGAATTCCCTTGCAACTAAGAATGTCGAACTGGTATGATAGAAGCCAATACAATGAGTATCGACCTGAATTTGAATATGGACATCATCAGTTTTATGACCATGGTGGGAATAGTAGTTGGGAACGCCAACCTTTTCAAGGTTATGGTTCGTACCATAGTGAGCCCAATTATTATCCACACACGAATTGGTCTTACGAGCAAGAAAATCAGGAATATTATAGTACTAGTCATGCGTTTTTGGAAAATTACTTAAAAACTAGTCCTGATTATGACATTTCTAAACCTGTTCAATCTTTAGAAGAAACCTACCAACAAATTCGAAGGGAGTATGAACGTGCAGTTAGTTCAAGAGAAGAGAGTACACAGCGGTCTAAGATATTCAATGAGACTTGTGAAAGTATAAGTGTTACACTCAGTGAAATTCAAGCACGTTTAGAGGCAGAAAATGAACAGTTATCTAATGCTGCTCGAAATAATCTAATTTTCCAAAATAGTGTTTCCAATCTACCCTTGATATAAATAGTGAATATTTGCCTAATTTAGAGGACGAGGTTAGAATAAAAGACACTACTTATTTAGATAAGGTTCAATCATTTTCGTACTATGATGATGAGGATAGCAGTGATGAAGAATCTGAATATGTAGGCATAGTGATCAGGAGTCTAGTAATCCAATTGAGTTGTATAATGATTATTATTTCTAGTTCAAATCCAAATAATTTTTATGATTATTCACCTATTCAAAAGGACGAGGATTTGATTAGGGATACCACCGTTTTAGACGACGTAGTATTTCCTGTTTACGAAGCCGATAGTGGTTTAGAGGAACGGGTTCATTTCGAAAATACTGTTTTAGAGTCTAGCGACTTAGAAACAATAGTCTTGGAAGAAGAAGATAGATCCGTAGATATGAGTAAAGATGCACTACCTGATAATAACTTAGAAGAATCTCTTGAATATTTTAAGAACTCTGAAGATACGGAAATTCAAGACATAATTAGAGGTCTATCTAGAGACACTGAAAACTCTAAGTTTGGGGGTGATTATCACTTCCCTAGTGCCTTACCTTTAACTCTCAGAAAGTCCCCACACTTAGGACTTGATATCTCTGCCTCGACCATTTTACAAGATTATCTTCATACACGTTTTCCCGAACCTAATGATGTCCAAAAAGGAGTTCAGTCGTTAGAAACCCATCCTCTGGTTTGTGGTTTTCCCAGGCTATGATACCCAGATTGACTTTGTTTTCCCACCAAATAGTTTTCTTCCAACTGTGGGAACGTTTCAAATGAGTCGAATATTAAGTTCTGAGACTAAGCCTAAGTACTTTAGGTTAATGGAATCGACACATTTTCCTAAGAATGACCACTACTCTCACTGTGGTCAACTATGTAAGTCATATCTGATTGACTTAGATGATCCGCAATTATTTAGGTTATTACTTCGTGATTCTAAGTTCGTATTTGAGTTTTCACAGACTCTAAGACCTAGTGATTCGGATCCCATCTATGAAGAAACACAGCCAATGAAAATATTCTATTTAGACCCTTTCATAGAACCTGAACCTGAACCGCAATTAGCGATAGTTTTCAGGAAACTAGGTAAGGGCATGCTATTCTTGTCCATTTTCTTGGTTCACTGCAGTTTCCTTTGGTCAGCTCTATTTGGTTTTGAAGACCCACAGTTATTTCGACTGTTACTTTATGGTTCGAGTTGACTAAACCTTTCCTAAGTCTGGCTGAAGACTTTAAACTTAGCACCTTGGGAGGTAACCCAATCTCATGCAACCCGGTAATATCCTTCCTTCACTCTTTTGCTTCAAATAGTAGTCTCTCCTTGTTCATGCTTTTAATTTCATCTTTAGAACATTGAGGACAATGTTAGATTTAAGTTTGGGGGTATGGGAGAAACTTTTTAGTTGCAATAAATAAACTCCAGAGCCTAGAATTTATGCGTATTAGGATAGCACTAACCAATCTAAGTGGATGGAAACATTTTTGTTTTAGGAGTTGAGGAACTAATCTGACTAGATGGAAACATCTATAGAGTCTATTCATAAAAGCACAGAGCTCAGGTGTTAGAAATAACATGATAGTTTCGCCATATCTTGTCGAGTCCTTTTCACTTTCTATTTTTAGTTTTCTTTTGTTTCAAGTGATTTGGTGGGGCACACGATTCAAGTTGTTACCTTTGCTAGGGTGAAATAGAGTGACTGAGTTACCTTTTCCAAAAAAAAAAAAAAAAAAAAAAAAAAAAAGACCGGACCAGTTAGACCAATCGGAATAAGTATTAACACTTGGATAGCAATATGTGTGTGTTCTCCCTGTTTCCGTCGCCTAAGCAAGCGTGGAATGCAGGACCCGTGGGAACTATCGTGTAATCTGCTGACAAGAAGCATGCGCTTGGATCAAAAAGATTTATTCATGCCGTTAAGTTAAAAAAAAAAAAATGGTTATTGTTATGTGTAGTCAACTGCTGGTACCCTTGTATTTGCCAGTTTGTTGATCTAGATTTAAGTTATTGACCGCTGGTTCCCTTGTATATGCCAGTGTGTTAATATTAGTCAGACCGGTATCTCAGTCATTTAGGTTAGGTTCATCTTGGCAGAGGCCTTCAGACAGATATGGGAAACACCGTTCACTTTTCAACCATCTACATTTTTCTTTTTCCATCTTCTTAATCTTTTCATGTGATTAGTCTGACTCCGAGTATGATGTCCATCGTGAAACTATCTTAGTAGAGCTCTGTCACTTATATGAATTTTAGTATGCTTGAGTGCAAACTCGTGTACAGCAATTGGAATTTCGCATCAGGGTTCTTCCTCTTAAAGTCAATAATTGTATGCCAACCAAGGAGGTTCTTTAGTGCTTTCCAAGGTTCTGCGTAGATAGCTAGGGTCTGGAGTATTGGTTTTTGTGGGTACACCTCTGATAAACCCACCCGAGATTAACTCGGCACTTTTCAAGAATAAATTTTGCTCGAGGACTAGCAAATAATAAGTTTGGGGGTATTTGATAGACGCATTTATGTGTCTATTTTCATCTCTTTTGTATTTTGTTAGTACCCATTTTTGCTTATTGTGGTGTTTTTATGTTTGTTTAGGTGTTTTTGGAGAAATACCCCTTGTGTAGAAAGAGTTACTCAATAAGTAATGTTTTACACCCCGGAGAAATGCACTGAAAGGCACCCCAGAAATGCACCGGAAACGTCCCAGAAATGTACCGGAGGATCCCAGAAAAATTATCATTTCCACCCCAAAAATTACTATTTCCACCCAAATTACTATTCGCACCCCAGCACTCTGGATAAGGGGCACCTTCTTCTCAAATTCAAATAAACTTTTTGGCGGGAAAATTGATTCATCAACTGGCAGAATTTCAATCGACAAAATGAAGGTGTTGTGGTGCGATTCAATGGCTCAAACTTGGTAGGAAGATGTGATATAGGTTAAGGAACACGTTTTGGGCTTTTGGTTCGATTAAATTTGGCCATAATTATCTGGACAATTCACGGAAGCAAAACAGGGAAACACGGGTTGGACACGGGATTGGAGAAGATTTGAGCGTGTTCTTCTCATGCATGAGGGCTCTAGAAACGTTTTGGGTCGTGTTTAAGCACTTCTAGAGTGACCAGGATGGAAATCTATGCGTACCAGAGCAAGAATGGAAAGAAAATATTCCCAAGAATATTTTTCTTTACTGCCGAGTTAAAGAGAATTATATGGAGTAATTGAGGGAGATTCAACGAGCTATAGGGTATAATATTTCCTGGGAGTACTAGAGAGGCTGTCGAGAGTTGGGAGGAGAGAAGGAACGCTGCAGATCGAGAACCATGATTTCTCTCTGCTGCTGCTGCTGCCATTGATGAAGATGAAGAACACGAAGAACGGACTCGCAGAAGCAGTCGTTTATCAACAGTGTATAAGACGCACACGCGTGGGTCGTAGTTCTTCGTACAACAGCAGTTACCATTTATCGTTCTTTTTGTAACAGCTGAACAGCGCCTTTGCAACAGTTATTTCTGTTGCGATTTTTCTGTTCAATTGTTTTACTCATTTTTATCATTTGTAAACAACTTTTTGAGCAATAAATAATTATTTTGAGAGCATTTTTACTATGATGAGCTAAAACCCAACACTGGGACGACGGAGGAGGCCAAACTTCATACTTGGGGTAATTTCATTTAATTCTTTTTATGACTTTTGCATTAATTTAAAATTGAAATATGATTTGAATTAATTGGTTGTTATTTAATTTGATGATGTATGCTTGGCTTAAGTGTTTTGATACATCATGCTTAGGACTTACAATCAATGTTTTGAGAATCAATCTTGGCAATAAATTAGAGTCGATATATTTAATATATTTTTTGAGCTATTATTGATAAAAGAATTATTATTTGAACCTTAAGAAATGAAATTGGCGGAATCCTAGTCCCAGTACCTCTTGCACCATTGTTAATATTTTTGTGTATATAATTTTTATAAATCTAAAAATCCTTCACCTTCACAAGTCCGAGAGTTTGAACCTCATTACTACAACCACGAAAAATTTATAATCAATATTCTCCTGCAGTACACAAGAAAAATTGGTTTCAGCTAAAAAATTTGATAAATCCAAAACTGGTTTCATCAAAAAAGTAAATCTGAACAAGAAAATATTTACCAAAATTCGTTTAAAATAAAACAGACGACATACCAAGCAAAGCATTTTTAATGGTAACAAGTAATGGTAAGAACTCATAGCAATAATCTAATAAAACCCTCGAAGATTTCGAATATTGTCTAACAAAAATATCAAATAAAACCCTCGAAGTTATCTAAGAAACAAAAATTTAGCTAGAATTTTTGATGAAACCAAAATTGGTTCCATCAGAAAAGTAAATCTTCTAAGTAAATATTTACCTTAGACCAAAATTCTGTTTTTTCTCCAAGATTCTCGAAGTTAGACAATACTTGTTGACAGATGTTGCTAAGGTTCCATCTAGCAAACCTCGGATACTTGTCTAGCCCATGCTTTCTTTGTGCGATCTTTGTCATCTCTGCCAACCAATACTGCAAAAAAAAAAAACAACCAATATTCAAATTAATCATCAAAAACAAGTCGCTTATTATTCAACAACCAATATTGAAAAAAAATACTTAACTTATGAAAAAAAAGAACAAATCTTAACTTACCAGAGTGTATATTACACAACCAACAACATTTTCTACGTCTGTTCTGTTTGTCATTATCGAATCAAGTACATAGTCATGGAAGACTTCCGGCCAGCACACCTTGTTCATATCAAACACCATATACAAGTACTTTGCTGCGAGAGTCTGCCCACATTTGTTAGGGACAAATAATGAAACCAACAGAAACATTACGAAAAACTTGACAAAGTCATCCGCTCTGGTTTCATCATTTGCGGCTTCCAGCATCGCTTTTCAATATCGGTTTTTTTCGTCTTTTTATTTCCAGCAAAATAATTAGCCACAAAGACGTTAACCTTTTTAACCAGATCTTCATCAATGTCGTCTGCTTCTACATAATTCACCATTTGGAAACCAAAAGTCACAGCAAAATGTTCTGGAATTGTCCGCAAAGTCATTTTCCTTGATCTTGCTAATTTGAAACAATACGGGAGCTTACCATCAAGTCTGTTTTCAATTGTATTTAAAAACATTATTACTGTTTTTGTCTTTTTGATGAGCTCATCTTTGTTCATTACGACATCATAGAACGGCTCAAAGAAACGCCAGAAAGGACATGATTTAAGAGCTTTCAAATGCAGTTGCTTGTTTTTTATGAACGCCTTAATTTTCACTGCTAGCTCGCACAAATGATGCAATGAGCACCTGTATGGTTCCTTATCTCTTTTTTTACCTATTGTGAAACCAAAATTAAACCATAAGAGAATAATAAATAATAATGATGAAACCAAAAGACATACACTTGTAATGATGAAACCATAAGCACGAACAAAGTGATTAAACCATAAGCATAATTAAAACTTGTATGAAACCATAAGATTACGTAACATAGCGCCAATCTCCACAGTTTGAATTCAAATCAACAACCAATAACAACTCTAGAAGTAAACCAATAACTAAAAATCATGAAACCAATTTTGGGTTTCATTAAGAAACATAAAATGATATCTGGTTTCATCGCAAATCTGTTACATCATTCTTGCAGACCTAAACCTAACAAATGAAAAGTGATGAAACCAAAAATGGTTTCATCAAAAAGACGATATTATTATGATGTAACAGATTAACAATTGGTGGAACCAATTTACCAATTGGTTGTAAAATGATTCAACCCAGAATGGTTTCATAAAAAAAAAACAGATTATACTTTGGTTTCATCAAATAAACAACAAATGAAATATGGTTTCATCAAATAGAAAAAAAAAATATCTGGTTGCATCAAATATACAAACAATTGAAATCTGTTTTCATTTGGTTACATCAAACAAACTGAAACCTAAACCTAAACCAAAGAAACGATGTAACCAAATGAAAATAGAACCTAACCTAAGAAATGAAACCTAAAAGCAAATAGAAAACCAACCCAGAAATCAAATCAAACCTAATAATCTTTTGAATTCAAACTCGAAATCAACTTGAAAGCAAATTCGATTTCTTACCTTTAGGAGATGGTTTCACTATTTTCTTTAGCTTTTCATCTTTCTTTTCCGCCTGTTGATTTTGTTTCTTCGCCATTTGTGGTTGAAAAATTAGGTCAGATTTTGTAGCAGTGGTTGAAGTACGCAACCATAGAATAAGAGAAGAAGGTAAAATCGAGAAGATGATGACGAATACAGATTGATTTTGAACGATTTTGGCTTAGGAATGAGCAGATTGATTTTGAACGAATACAGGAGCGGATTGATTTTTGAACGAATACAGATTGATTTTGAACGAATACAGGAGCGGAGGTTTTAAGAAATTTTGTCCGTTACGCAGGTTGTAAAGTAATAAATTAGTGGATCGTTTTCTTTCTCAATTTCTTTTGGGTTGAATTAGGGGAGGGTAGTTTAGACAGTTTATGATATTTGGGGTTTTGTATCACTTTTGTTTGGATGGGTTTTTTGTTAGATGGGTTATAACCCCTTTGGAGTTATAACCCGCGGACCGATGGTAAGTTGTCTTCACAAATTCTCACAATGGTTATAACCTTAATTTTTGCTTTCCCCAAAAACAAAGTAAACATTATTTTCTTTTTATTTAAAATCGATTACATTGATATCGACTAAGGATATATACTTTTTCTAAAAAAAATTCATAACAACAACAAACGAAATAGAATTAATTAATAAGGCTCTGGTTTTTTCTTAAAGTCAATCTTCGAAAAACCAAAAAACATATTCTATAAAAAAAATTATTCTAAAGAAAGAAGTTTATAGTTTAAACAAAACCAGATTAATTAGACTATTTCCTAAAGTATCTGCTTCCTTTTACTTAACTTCCAATTTTGAAATAGTGTGTCATGTGGTAGCATAATGATGGACCTAACTTACCACCAGCGAACATCTTCAATGTACTCACATTCAGTCGTCTCCACCATCTCAAGGTTCATGGAATTCGACAAAATAGTTAATAAGGATTTCAGAAAGCTTGTATCTTTTAGAAAGTTGCTTTATGAAGTTAGATGCTCTAAATTCTTCCCATAACAGTTGTAGGATTGAAATTTTGGATTTTGTTTCAAACTTTTCATATTATCAGAACATGAAAAAAGCATCCTCATACAAATTAACAGTAACACATTCATACATAAAACATGAAAGTTTCTTCAACTGCCTTACACAAGTAACATAAGTAATGCTGTTGCTAGCAGTATGAGGCCATTTATTTTTTTGTGAAGACAATAAGGACCATACCCTGCCCCAGTATAAGAGGCCCAAATAAAATACTCTCCAGTCATATTTCTTTTCAATTACCACAAGTTCTCTCGCGCACGTTTTTCTTCTTCTTTGGACGTCAATAGGGTTCGCTGCTTGCAAAGAAAAGATCAGGATCGAAGCTGTTAGGGTTTTTGACAAGTCATGGCCAAAGGATCCTCAAGCGGTAATCCAGCACCTGTAAGTAACGAAAATCCGTTCCTGGCCTCTCCAGATCCCAGTTTAGATGGGATTTATTATTCTACCGTCCCTGATATAGGTGATGAAGATAATTCTCATGACAACTCAGATCCGCAGCCACCTCAGGTATCTACTCGCCAGGTCACCAACGTCTACCCTGGGAAACCCTTAATTATAGAGAGTCAGTTCTACGGAGTCCTTACTGATGGTTATTATAGAAAAAGTGCACCAAACGGAGGCTATGGAGTTGTTATCATTGACCGTACCGGTATACCCATTGCTGCAAAAAGTGAGGTTTCTGAAGTTGGAGCTATTTCTGAATATTATCACACCCTAGAGGGGATTAAAGCTGGTTTGGAGTTTGCTCGGAAGCATGGAATCACCAAAATCTGTATGGCTTGTAACAATGACTCGATTGCGGTTGATGTCGAGTATTGCATCCAATCAAGTCAGCGAGGGTACTGTATCTACAAAGATTTGGGTTCCTCTGAACACCCAAATTTCGATACTTTTTGCATTACTTGTTGTCTCCCTGATATTATTGCGGAGGAGCGTGTGCAGGTGGTGAAAATCATGAAGGATATCGTACACTTGGGTATTCCTTATTATTTTGACAGTCTAGTCACTAAAATTGATAAATCCTCTAATAGAGCTGCTGGCCTTCTCGCAAAGTGCGGAAAAAAGGAAGAGTATCGGCATGACAAAATTCCTCCTGAAGTCTTGGGTTATTGGGTGAAGATGGAGTACCCTGGCAGATACGCTTGGGACTTCAGAATGCGGTAAATGAACAAGGTTTTCTCTATCGAGAATACATTTAGTAGATCAGGACAGTTATTATCTGAACTCTCTTAGCCTTAATTTTTATGTATGTTTGAAATAAGATGTTTAGTTGTCATGTTACGGAGGGTTTTTTCTACTTTAATTAGGAGGTCAATAACTAGAAGATGGCAGCTATTTGGTTGTTATCTTTGTCTTTGAGTCTGTCGACTTTTGATTATATTTTTTCCTCGCACAGAACAATCTTGTTAAATTAAATAACAGATGAATCAATTAAAAGGGAAAGGAAAGTGCAGGAGACATTTCTCCTAATTAAGGAGAAACATGAGAACAACCAATAAGTTGTTTCCTTGAGCATGAGACATCATCCCATGACATTTGACAGTAGTAGAATGAAACTTTTGTTCATTGTAGTGTGTTAATTTCACCGGTCACTCCCCCATATATATATATATATATATATATATTTCTAGTTAATTAGGGTTTATTTCCCTCACAATGTTTTAATATGTGATTTAATTATTTTATTTTTTGATTGGCCATATATGTGACTTAATTGTTGTTTAATCCATAAAATAAATTCAGTGAAGAAATATGACAGACAGAAAAAGCGTTAAAATTGTGCAAATGTAGAAATAATCCAATGATGGGGATGTAGCTCAGATGGTAGAGCGCTCGCTTAGCATGGGAGAGGTATGGGGATCGATGCCCCACTTCTCCATTTCTTTTTCCTTTACCTCTCTTTTTATTTGATTTTTTTGCATTTCTATGAAAAAAAATTCTTTACATTTTTTGTTTGTTTGTTTTTTTTCTTCCATTTTCTTGCATTTCTATAAAATCTTAAAAGAACAAGAACAAATCCATATATAGCTTTTACATCAGAACTAGGCGCAAAGAATCAACCAGATCGTCCTACTGGATAAATCTTGCATTTGATCAGATCGAGCAAAAACAGAATTTCATACATAAAGATGAATTTACAAAGTGTTTATACTACCAGAGATAAAAAAAAAACAAAGTAAAAAAAAATGACATCCCAACTAGAAATAGCCATAGTTAGGTCAACATGAAACGTATTAGCCGGATACCAACCTACAACCAACCAATGACAATTGGTACCGTTACACAATTACTGATTTGGGTTACCACTTCTAATAAATATACCAGTACATTTCAAGTTACTTGCACTCAATTATCTCCACCATCTTATCCATACATAAAAGTATCTGGACAACATATATACCATGTTGGCCGAAACAAATCTACTTAACATTCTTGGATTGGTTTCAAAAAATTCAAAATTTTAACTATTGTAATCTTAGGATGTCCTATGATTTTATTTATTCTCTTCTTATATCACGAAACACATGAAAAAAAGTTGGTTCATATGAATTAAACACTCACACATAAGATATGAAGTTAATGGTTACACACTTAAACCAAACAGTAAGACACAAGCATGGGGATAATAATATATGCTCATGCTAATCCAAAGGTCTCTCTAGTAATAATCATAGTTAAGACTGTTTTCTACCCCATTAGAGGTAATCCCAGTAATCATTATCTACAAACACTCAACTTATTAGCATCTCAAGCAACTTGCTAATTTTACTTACCGCACAATAGATTATGGCATTTGCCTCTGAGATTTTGATGCAGCTTGGGCCGACAAATAAAAACTGGATGGCCAGGGGCAACGGTACTTGGATAGAAGAATTAGAGAGATGCAAGCAAAATCTTTGATTAGCTCATAAATTTTACAATTCTGGCTCATGAAAATTTGAATCTTGTTTCCAGTTGACTAAAAAGCATGCAAGAAATGTACTCCCAATACAAAGGCATACGATGAAGTGCAGCTCAGCTGACTTGTATGTTAGTTTTTTCTTTGGGCAAATCCTATGGAAATTGACAAATAAAATATGAAAATAATAACAAGAAAGAAACAAGAGCAAAAATCGAAGAAAAGAGGAGACAGCAGAAAGAAAGTAAGGTGGATTAAAATGAGTACGCTAACACCACATATTTCTGTCTTAGCAGACTAGGAGTGGCAATCTTGAGTTTTTAAAACCGTAAGCGGACAAGATAACTTGACGAGGGGATGTAAGCCAGGTGGAAGAACGCTGGCTTAGCATGTGAGATGTATCGATGCCCAACTACTCCAAAAAAACAATCCTGACAACAATTGGAACACAAAATTCTACACCCGTCGCTCTTGATTTGCATTACCACTTATAACGAATATACTAGTAGATTCTGGAATTTACTTGCGTTCAGTTATCTCCACATCTCACCTGTTTACGTAAATAACCGGAAGATATACATGCACTGCAGTTGATCCAACAACTTACGCTCCCACTAAGGGATATAAGCCAAACCTGCAGGGAATCTTGGCAGCAGGCTCGCTCAATGCACTAACCTTCTAAATCTCCGAGAGAATCAAAATTTAGAAAACCATAACAGAAGTAGTGACTACTAGTCTAGAATTATACAAACAACGAGCACCTTCAAAGTTTTCGACGAGAAAACAAGAATTGAACAAAAGAGATCACAAGAATCGACGCAGAAAAACAAGAAAGAAACAAGAGCAAGAAGCGATGAGACCTAGAAAGTAGCACAACAAGGGATGTAGCTCAGAAGGTAGAGCGCTCGCTTAACATGCAAGAGGTATGGGGATCAGTCCCCCACTTAGCTCAGTGGATCCTTATCCTGTGAAAGTCAAATTGAAAAGTCAACTGTAGTCAACCCTAGTCAAACTATAATTCCTCTCGATCAGAGACATAATCTTAGTTTTCTTTATTATCCCCATCTTCTTTTTGTACCTGGATCTGTTGTTTTCCTCTTAAATTTGTGTATTTCTTTCTCTGTTAAATCCTAATTTTTCATCCTTATCCCTTTGTTTTAAATTTTGGTTTGATTTCAAAATTTCCCTTCTTTCAATATAATTGAATCTTGCAATTGATTGGTTTTCCTCTCCGCTACTGTTGTGTTGTTTGATTCGAATTTTTCGTTTCTAGTTTTTATTTTGGTTTCTAATTTTTTTTTGTTATTTTCCAGTTTTATTTCAAAATTTCCCTTCTTTTAATATAATCGAATCTTGCAATTGGTTGGTTTTCCTCTCCGCTACTGTTGTGTTGTTTGATTCGAATTTCTCGTTTCTCGTTTTTAATTTGGTTTCTAATTTCTTTTGTTATTTTCCTACAGTGATATGCAGCATTGAAAACTTTATGTCTCCATCTGTGATTGCAGTAATGTCCCTTTTTTTTAGTTGGCTCAAGTTTAATTGGCTACAGGTTTGTTGGCTTATCTTATATTCAGTGGTGCATCTTTCACTATACCATTTTAAGTGATTAGTAACGGCGTGCTTTAGTTGCAAAGCAGGGTTGCAACATGTTGCAACGGAAAATTCTCGCAACAGTTGGTAACAGTAGAGAAATTAGGTGGTCGCAACAGTTAGAACAATTACGAAACTGGAATTTCTTAACAGTATTACTCCGTTGCGAAATTTTGGCAACATTAAAAAAATTGTGGTTTTGACTGGTCAAAATTAGAGTTCTGTGTAACAAAATCAATATCAGTCTAAAGCAGAGTTAAACCAACTTTTTCAGTAAGAGAAATCAGATGCATGCCTATACTTCAATATTAGTATAAGTACCTTTAAGTTCAAACCTACAAGCATCATCAATTCATCTATATAACAAACATAAAGTATCAAAAGTTACTAGAGACATTAAGTGTGAAGTATCAAATAAATGGGAAATATAGAAACATTTCCTACATTTCAAAAACATGATATAACAATCTAAAATTCACTCCCCACTTTTAGCCAAGGTCGCCAATTATGAGCAGGACCTGAATTTGTACATGCTAGGCTCTCACTTTGACAGTCCCTTTGTTCCTTTGGTGTCTCTGCCACAACAATAACAACCACATTGATCAGACCGCTCTATGACATCCACTTGCAGATTAATTCTATAGACATTCATTCGTAACAAGCACTACACCAACTCATAACCAAATGGGTTATGTAAAAGGCAACAGATAAGTCATTTACTTCAAGCAAGGTGGATTGATGCAAATTGAATATCATATCCATTGAGATTAAATAAAAAGCTTACTACAAGCTTGAGGGATGGAATAAAAATAAAAACAAACTCAGATACGCAGATAAACCAAGTAACTTTGACGCGCAATTTAGTACCTGACCTAGTGCTTGCAAGCAAAGTGCTCAGAGCGCCCCTTCTGCTAAGTCTACAGGAAACTTTCCCCTACAGTAAACAACACGAATACGTATGTCAAGCTTAAATAAAAAAAATTAATAAAGATTAGTATCATCACTTAAGGAGCTAGTCTAAAGCATTTAAAAGTGGTCAGATATGATTCTAGTAAGCAAGTACTCGTATATATTTCAGCACATATATGAAATAAAGGAAACACCTTAAAAGCATAGCATAGCAGTATCACCAACTGTGAATTGAGGTAGTAAAACTTCTCAACTAAAAGAAGAAAGTCTTATGAGCAGAATTATTATCAGCTGGATATACCATGAGAATATTTCATAATGTATAGCAAGCAGTGACATCAACAATCACACAGCACTAGATACATTACCCACCATGATAAGTATTGTTTTAGGGTGCGATAATTAGTTATCCCAAGACAACCCAAGTGTCATTTCCAAATTGTTCCCAATACTTAAAATGATAGCACATTAGGGCATCGATAACATTCCTTTTTAACCTAAGCCTGGTTATTATTAAATTTTGATAAAACTAAAACTGACAACCGACAACCTATATCAGTATGTCCTTCCATATTTCTTTGTTACAATAATACCATGCATAAGCACAACCAAACATCTAAAAGGAAGATCGAGTACGATGACGAAATATATGATTTTAGATTTATAATTAACACTACCAAAGTCGGAACTAAATAAAGATCAAAGTATACAAAGGGCTCAGTGACCTATAACGACACCTTACTGGTTGAATGAAATCCTTTTATCTACTCAAATGTACAAAGTTAAAAATATACATCAACCCATACATATATATATATATGGGTCGTAATCGCAAGGTATATACTTCCAATTCACAGTAAATGACAAAAAATTTCTAGACAACAAAATAATTACAATACTGAATTTATGTCATGGGATAAAACAATTCACCTCCTCATCTGGAGGACTGCACCTAAGTTCCTCAATGTGTTGTCCTTAGCAATCCTCCACCTCAAACTAGCTTTGTGATTTGCTGGCAAGATGGTTCCCTCTATCATACTGAAATTAAAAAACCAACCATGGTACGATGTTTAGGGGATAAAATCATGAGCATTCTTATGTAGACATAGCTATTATGGTAAGACCTCCTCCTCAAGTTCTTGACCTGAAACTGAATTAGTTGCATGATTTCATGATAAACGTTAAAGAAGGGGAAGGATCAGGTCTACTGAAAATCCTAGGATACCAGACCTGTGCATCATCGGAAAACAGCATACACTTCCAAACAGATATGGCTGTGCATTCTCTGCCACAATGCACAACATTGAAAGAACTTTCACACCACCGTCTTGTATTCTCTGTAACAGAAAACGGTTTAATCAACCTTATAACTCATAGTACACCCAGAGGATTTACCAACATAAAAGAATATGAGTCACTGAGAGCATTTTTTTTAGTTTACAATGGAACAGGAAAACAAATAGAAACTTTTTTTTTAGGATATGTAGTGTAACAGAAAATGTCATGTCCTTGTCTACACTACTGAATAAATTGAGAAAGTAAGGAAAAGATAGTCATAAACTGAAGCACAACACATTCCAATTTGTGAGCAGGGAGATAGCTCTTTGGTTCATGGAAGTAGGATATCAAAGACATTGCTGTTGTAACATGAATTCATTTGGTGGTAGATGACAACTATCCTTAGTGAAAGGCTGGCAAGATGGATACAGCGTCCTGCAATACCACGTAAAGAAACAAGTGATGAATAGTTTCGATTAGGTAGGAACAAAATATTTTAATTGTCAAGAGTGGCAGTCATAGTTACAACAACAAGATACTGCACACTTAGAACTTCACTCAATGAACTAAGCCCAGTTAAAAATTTCAATGTGTGACCACTCACTCTGCGCACAAACATGATTCTAGCCACTAAACTATTTCCCATGGAGGTCAAAGAGATATTTCAAATACAAAACAAGTGAGCAAGAACCAGCATACAAGTAGTTGATATACTAATCGAGTTATATGCAACGATAAGACTTTCAAGCATAATTGAAAGCTCCAAAGTTCAGAAGCACATATCAATCTGTCCGTACATCCTGCAGCAAAAGCTAACAACAGATATTGATATTGAGATCTCATCTTTAGCATTGATTTAGAATCGTGCAAAAAAAAAAAAAAAAAAAAAAAAAAAACTCAAAGAACACAGCTTCGCTTGCAATCGGATTAATTCCAATGTCCCTCATTAGGTCAAAAATTGTAATTTATTGTGAACAAATTAGAGTTTCCATAGGAGGGAAAAAATCCAGAAAATAGCCTGATGAGGATGAATCCGACCTAGATTAGTAATCGGGCTAAAGATTTTGAGCGGAAAAAATCAAAAGGAGAAGAAAACAAATCTGAATCTAGGGTTTACTTCACAGAAGTGAAATAAAAAAGCAGAAGAAATTGTTCATATGCTGGTAATGACGATACCATTATTCCTCAACGACAATACTAAGGGTTTGGTTTTGATGTTGATGATAACGATGGTGGTGGTATTAGAAATAGAAAAATTCACAGGGAGAAGGAAACTACGAGAGAGAAAGAAGATGAAAGAAAATGAGAGAGAAAAGAGGTTTCTCGATGATAGAAGGGATAAGACAACTGAGTCAGCTTTCCCTAGTATCTGATTGGGCTGAATAATGAGTCAGTTTGAAAGTGTAGGCAGCCACACTCACTTTTTGCACGCGTACAACTCGATTTAGTTGCGAATCGTAACAGATCGCGACAGTTCAAGTTTTGTAAGTGTGATGAACAGTTGCTAAAATTTCGCAACCGAAAATTCGCAACAGGGGATAAGCTGTTGCGAATTCTTGTTACTAATCCTTGAATTTGGTGTAGTGTTTACTATTGTTTAATCGATGTTTTGATCTTAATTGATACATGGAAATTGAAGATTGGATATGTCTACTTTATTTCTCTGCATCACACCCTGTCTAGCTCACCTCCTATTTTTTCAATACATCTTCATACTTATCATCGACTATATATCTCAAACATTAGACATACCAATTATTTTTTATCTATAAATACCTGCTCAAACTATCATTTTCATATACCTCTTAGTCCTTTTTCCTGTGGCTTACTCTAAATATTCTCAATATGTTTGATAATATCACTAACCTTTCTCATCATATGGAGGATGTTACTTTAGAAAATCAACTTAGAGCTAGAGTTGTTAGTCAATATACTACTTCTCTAACTCAGGGAATTAGAGATTGAAAGATTTGTTTGGCTGGTAAACTGTTTGCTCCTGGTATTATGTTATGCCAGAATACTGAAAAATCAGCTAGGTTTATATGGACGCATCTTAAACGGAACAATCAATGGCAACTCATGGTAAGATCTTTAGAACCTAATATCTTTTCTATTAGATTTTGTACCACTGAAGACAAAGAAGCGATTCTGTTTGGAGGACCCTGAAATTTTGATGGTCATTTTATAGTTCTTAGAGATTGGCACCCTCTATTTCCATACCAAAGACTTAACTTCAACTGACTTAAATACAAATACCTTTTTCCTGAATTTACTTACCCAGAAATACTTAGTCTTTTGGGGAATATTGTTGGAGAAACAATTGTTGTAGAACTTGGTGTTGTTTATCCCACTTCCTCTAATAAGTTCAGAGCCATGATTATGATGAATGTCACTACACCTATGAACAAAGGTATTCATGCTACTAATGCTACAAGTGTTTCAAGATGGGTGGGTTTCTTTTTTGAAAAAACATCCTTACAAGCTTTGTGAAGAATGTAAAGTTATGACCATGATAGTAACTTATGTGGTGATCGTAAAACTCGTAGACTCAATATGGAAAGAATTGTTAGGAATTTTGGTCCATCTGTTGAACAAGTTATCCTACTGGAACGCAATCCTCAAGAACTAGTTGATTTATTTATTGTTAGAGCATTGCTCGGCCGAACTCGCATGCATTGCTATCTCAGGCATGTTTGTCAATGTTAGTGATGAAAACTATATGTCTTTATTTCTAGCCTATTTATATATGTCATGGACTAGGACATAGATAGTGTAGTTGAGCTTAAATCTCTCGGCGTTCATCATTTGAAGACGAAGAACTACTAAGAGGATCTTGTGGAACTTCATCAACAAAAAGTATGTGGAGACTTAAACTCATCTATCACTTGGAATGTCTATTTCTACTCTATCTCCTATATTGAGACATAAGTCGTGTTATGATATAGTTTTCTATTATACACATTTGAGATTTCGAGCTGAGTTTATCTCGCTTATATATTTCTCGAAATATGTGTTGGAAAGCTTTCGCTTTATCCATGTTCATCTTACATTCGCGACGAAAGTCCGAATGAGATCATATGAAAATTTTCGAGTTACATCTAACATGGTTTGTGTGATACAATCATTTGGTGTTGGCTTGGAATGTTTCTTTATGATAATTTCAATAACTTGAAAATCGCTTTGACGAAAAATAGTTTGTGAACAACAATTATATGACGTCCTCTAAGAAAGTTTCAATGATCGAAATTAAGAGTTGATGAGATAACCATCTTTGGATATAAGCATATATAGTGTGTTCGCACATTAGTGTATAAATCCATAAACCGGGAACCAAGTGTATGCATATGTGTATACAAAATTGGTGAAGGAGACAGCATAAGTATGCGTACCCGTACGCATACTAGTAGAATTTTTCGAACCGAAAATATCAGCCGTGTTTAGGAATTGTCACCTTAAGTATGCGTACCCGTACGCATACTAGAGGAAGTTTTCGAACCGAAAATATTTGTTGAGTTTGGGAATTACAAACTCCTAAACTAGTCACCTTAAGCATGTGTACCCGTACGCAGAGGCGGAGCCTAGAAATGTTGGATGGGGGTGCAAAATTCTGCTATAGGGTGCAATTTTTTTTTAGGGGGTGCAAAAATGTAAAATTAGGCTTGGATACTAAAAAATAAATTTCTAATTGGGCTTGAAATGGGCTTTGGAGCCAGCTGGACAGGGGGTGCAAGTGCACCCCCTTGCAATGTGCTGGCTCCGCCCCTGCCCGTACGCATACTGGCGGGAGTTTTTGAACCGAGAATTTCTTCTGAGTTTGGAAACTTAACAAACTCAAATCCAGTTGCTTAAGTACGCATAGCCGTACACATACTTAAGCTGGTTATTTTGTCAAATCGGTTTGTTCATGAACTTAAACATTTAAATCTTAAGGAATGCAATCTTTGTAAACCGTGGCTATAATGTTCATGATTGATTCGAGTGAATCAAACCGATTTGGTTTCAATTGTGTTCTTCTATGCAATTGAACAACTCTTTAACTAGTTTCATTTGAGTCATTTGAACTAGTTATGGATAAGATGAATAAGGTTAATATGAGAGTAAACATATGGCTAACCTCGGTTAACTAATTATTGAGCCAACATGAGTGTACACGTTTGGGTACGGTTACATAAACCTAAATGAGGGTACATTTCATTTGTGTGTAACAAGCTAAGTTCGATCTAACGGTTGAAATATATTAGCTTGGTTGAATCAGGTTTTTCATCTAACGATGAATATTGAATGCTTTGTTACCAAAGAAACTTGGATTGCAACCCATGATTTGAAAACTATATAAAGGAGAATTCTAATAACTGGGAAACCTAATCCCCACACCTCCTGTGTGATACTAGTTCTATAGCTAGATTCGATTATCCTTTAACCGTAGGTTTCTTCTCGAGACCCTGTAGGTTAACGACTTGAAAACTTCATTGGGATTGTGAAGCCAGGCCGATACTACTTCTCTTGTAGTTGTGTGATCTGATTTTGCTGCTTCTATCGTACGAGTACAATTGTAATATTGGCTTGAGATTTATTTCTCCGATAGGAAAGATAGAAAAGTAATCACAAACATTTTTCGTCTCATCGTTTGTGATTCCACAATATCTAGTTTCGCCATCATACGATTTAGATTATTATGAGGTGATTGGTAATACTGAGCTGTTCTTCGGAAATATAAGTCTGTCTTATCATTTGGTTCATGTTCACCTTGATTTATCAAAAGACGGAACAAAAACTCTTGGGTATTTCTGTGGTAGACAGATTTATTCAATCATATAGACTTTTCTGTGTGAGACAGATTTGTTTATCTAGTCTTCGATTTTGGGTCGTAACAACTCTTGGTTGTGGGTGAGATCGGCTAAGGGAATCAAGTGCGTAGTATCCTGATGGGATCAAAGACGTAAGGAGCGCAAATGTACCTTGAATCAGTGTGAGATTGATTAGGGTTCAACTACAGTCCAGTCCGAAGTAAATTGGTAGTAGGCTAGTATCTGTAGCGGCTTAATACTGTGTGGTGTTCAAACTAAACTAGGTCCCGGTGTTTTTTTGCATTTGCGGTTTCCTCGTTAACAAAATTCTGGTGTATGTGTTATTTCCTTTCCGCATTATATTTTGTTATATAATTGAAATATTATAGGTTGTGCGTTAGATCAGTCAATTAATTAGAATATCCAACCTTTGGTTGTTGATTTACATTAATTCACACTTAGATATTGGTTTTTGGTACCATCCAAGTTATCTCTCTTGTATTTAAATAGACTCGCAGATTTCTCTTTTCTTGAGTAAGAATTAAACCGAGAGCTCGAGATATTACACTCTTTGATATACTTTATTCTAGATTGAGTCTGACTGTCTAGTTGATTCTTTGAAAAGTGTATTGGAGTAAGTCCTCTCAGATTGCCTTTCGAATTGTTGGGTGTGGTTGTTAGACCCCCGCATTTTCATTTATGCAACATGGTCATTAATGGAGATCATATTTTACAGAATCAGTTCCTTCCCAACCTGGTCCTCTATATGAAATGCTTTTATCTTACTTTACAGCAGCTGATTCGCAATCAGACTCTTCTACTGCACCAGCTGACAGAGCAATATATACCCCATCCACAATATTCAGTGGCCATCGCAAGCACTAGTTCTAGTTGTCGTAACTATATTCCTAAGAAGTGAGCTCTCAATTTAAGCATTGTTGTCCTCTCAGATGACGATTTTAACCATGCTTCTTCTAGCCATCAAAGCTTCTAACAGTTATCATCATAATAATGCAACTCAAGCTTCTATTGCTCAGAATATTCAACTTAATGAATCTTATGCTAAACCATTAAGACATATTCGTCATGTGGAAGCCCACAACAATGTTAACTCTGAGCCTACTTTTTGGGACATTAATGCTCGGAATCGATTTATGAATCGAGTCCTCACTGATGATTCACATCAGGTACCGTTTTATAAATTTACAACTCGTTACCATTACTTTCCTTTTGTTTTTTTTTTTTATCATATTCCTTCAATTACCTTTTACAACATCATTTTTCAAACATGAAACTTTTGTCGTGGAACTATCAAGGTTTTGGTAACCCCGCTACTAGAGATTATCTTTATAATTGTATTGGTAACTATAAATTTTTTCTTTCTGAAACCAAAACTCAAGATTCTACCATGCATTTTTATCTTCAGCAATTGGTCTGTCTGGTGGTATCACAATTGGTTGGAAATATGGTGTTGATCTAGAAATCATGCATACTACTAGGAATACTATTCATGTCATTTTGCATACTCACTCACATCATTTCGATATACTTGTAAGTTGTATGTATGGTGCACATGACCCTGATGAAAACAATGCTCAGTGGCAATATTTATTACAAATACAACCTTATGTGGACATTCCCTGGGTTTTAATTGGAGACTTGAGTTTCACTATGGATGATTTAGAAACTACGAGCTCCAGATCTTCTCACCATCGACAGTCTATTTTGATTAGACCAATTATTCAACAACTAAGATTAATAAATTTAGGCTTCTCCGGTTCTTCAACAACTTGTTCAAATCACATGTTTGATAATAGTACACTGCAGTTAGACTTGATCGGGCATTAGTCAATGTATCATGTATGAATAATTATTCTATAGCGTATCTCCAGCATATTCCTGCAGTGGTTTCAGATCATTCACCAATATTATTATCTACAGAAAGGTATGTTGAACACATAAACACACCTTTTCGCTTATATAGATGCTGGGTTTCTCATACATCTTGTGTGAAACCATAAATACAATCCTTTTTAGGATCTCCTTCATACCAATTTTTATCTAAACTTAGTTACACAAAACACCAACTTTGGAAAAAACATTCCTTTGGTAACATTGAATCCTACATTCATTCTCTGCACCAACAACTGGACCATTATTCAAATTTGAATCTTCCAACTTGTCATCCTGAAGTAATTACTATAACTCGCTCTCTTTAACGTTGGTTGGCTATTCAGAAAGATTTTTTATGCAAAAAGCAGGAGTTCATTCTTATGATGCTGACAGAAACACATCATATTTTCGATCTCATGCTAACTACAATAAAAAGAAAAATCAGATCTCTGCAATTAAAAATTCTTTAAATATTTGGTATGATGATAAGGATGGTATTGAAAGCACTCTTCTACAACACTTCTCTGCAATCTCAACCACTTCTAAGCATGTCTCAAATGTTTCA
Organism: Papaver somniferum; assembly: GCF_003573695.1. Lineage (NCBI taxonomy): Eukaryota > Viridiplantae > Streptophyta > Magnoliopsida > Ranunculales > Papaveraceae > Papaver > Papaver somniferum. Next base: position 13,343,517 of record NC_039365.1, on the reverse strand, counting down.
ATCTTAAATAATTTTCAGAAATGTGTTATAGATGCAGATAATGAGATTCTTCTTCAGATTCCCTCTGAGCAGGAAATTAAAGAGGTTGTTTTCCATATCATGGGCATCTCCAGGAAAAATATGGATTCCAAGCAGCTTTTTATCAACAATATTGGTCTATAGTGGGTCTTGAGGTAATATCTATGGTTCAATACTTCTTCATTTATAAGTTCATGCTAAAAGAAACAAACCATACATATCAGATTCTTATACCAAATTTTTTACATCCTCAATCTCCCACAGATTACAGACCTATTAGCTTATGTAATGTAAGCTACAAAATCATATCTAAGATCATTTCAAACATACTCAAACCTTTATTAAGTAACCTGATCTCTCATTCGCAATGTGCTTATACCTCTGGTAGGCATATTCAGAACAATATCATCATCGCAGATGAGATTATCCATACTATGAAACAAAAAATAAAAGGTAAAACTTCTTACATTGGACTAAAATTGGATACGTCGAAATCATTTGACAGGTTAGAATGGCCCTTTCGGTTTGATATTCTTCATCATTTTGGTTTCCACCAGGATTGGATACAACTTGTACATCAATGCATCACTACAACCAGAATTTCGCTTCTGATCAGTGGATGTCCTTCAACAACCTTCACTCCATCTCGAGGAATTCGACAAGGTGATCCTTCATCACCTTATCTGTTTCTCAATGTTATGGAAGCTTTATCAAGAATGGTTCAATCTCAAATACATTTGGGTAATTTAAAAGGCATGAAACTTTCGAAACATAGTCCTGAAAGAAGTCATTTATTCTTCGTTGATGACTGTTTACTATTTCTAGAAGCTTCAACAGCTCATTTGAATTAACTTCAGAATCTTCTTCATCATTTTAGTAATGCTTCTGGGAAGGTAGTGAATCTTCAAAAATCAACAATTTTCTTCAGCAAATGTTTCTCCTACTCTCAGGACTCGTTTCTCTGATATTTTACAGATGAAGCGGATGGGACTTGGAGAGAAATACTTGGGAATTCCGTTTCTTATGCATCATTCTAGAACAAGGAACTGTCTACCTATCTTGGATCATATGGAAGGAAGACTTCAGGGTTGGAATAGTAAAATCATCAACCAAGCAGGTAAGACTACTCAACTGAACTCTGTTCTAAGTACTATGAGTTCTTATCATATGCAAGTACTTAAACTTCCTGATACTACCATCCGACAAATCAGATTCAAAAAAACTATTGGTGGAATAGTTCTATCCACCATAATAAAAAACATTTCATTTCCTGGAACAAGATGCGCTTTCCAAAAGGATTAGGAGGCTTAGGGCTGAAACATCTCGCGTATTTCAATTCTGCAATGTTAGCAAGATTAGATTGGAACTTGATGAATAATACTTCAGAACCTTGGGGTCAACTGTTAAAACGTATGTACTTTCCCTATCATGATTTAAAGCATAAACCTCCTCAAGTACATAAGAATTCTAGTTGGATTTGGAAAAGTATTGCTTATGGTGTTCAAATTATACAACAATTTGGGAAATGGAAGATAAGTAATGGAACTTCGATTAATATATGGAAACACAATTGGATTCTAAATGAAACTACTGCTTTGTATAAATGGGATGATTTAAATACCAGTGACATTCAATGAGTGGCACAATTGATAAATGTAGATACATCAGAATGGGATATTCCTCCTTTACATCAGTTTTTTACTCCTCTTCAGGTAAATACAATTCTGACCATTACTCTTGATCTGCAACAAGATGATTCATTAGTTTGGCCTCTCACTTCAATTGGTAAATTCACAACTGCTTCTACTTACAACCATTTATGCAAATTTAATTCACCTTAAACACCTACTTCTTTCACTGCCTCTTTTTGGTCGAAGTTCTGGAAACTGAAAATCCTTTATAAATTGAATATTTTTTTATGCAAACTTGTACATAATGCAATCCCTGTTAGAGCTAACTTGCAACATGCTGATGTTATACAAGATGTCACTTGTGTTCTTTGTAATACATGTCATATTGAGGATATTAACAAATTTTTCTTCAGGTGTCCCTTTATGAAAACTATATGGAATTCTTGTCTTCCTCAACATTATCGTTATATTATGCAGTATCAGACACTTCATAATTGGTTTACTTTCTGGACCTCAACAAATTATTTAATCCATTTTGCTTCAGATGCTTATTCAATTCATTGAATCTTAGAAACTTTCAGGCATATATGGAAATTCAGAGGTCAAGTTATCTTCCAATAAGTTACAATCAATTGTCGATTTGTTTTACGCCTTCTTTTTAAGTATTTGTCTACTTTACCTGCTACTTCTTGTTCTTCTCATCATATAAGCATCATTGGCTTCCTTCAGCACCAGATGTATTGAAAATAAATGTTGTTGCTTCCTTTTGGAAGCCTTTTTGCTTAGATGGAATTGCCATTGTAACAAGAAATTTTGTAGGGGCACTAATTGCAGGAAAGGGAATTCTTACAAGAGTAGTTCATGCTAATCATGTTGGAACTTGGACTTTTCTTAAAGCTATGCAGTGGGCTAAAGCTCATAAATGGGACAAACTCATCTTTGAAACTAACTGCAAAAGTCTAATTATGTCTATAAATGTAGGTTTGTCTCTTCCACCTTGGCAGTCTTCTTCTCTATTATATAGGTGTGTATGTCTTTTTAAACAACGATTTAAGTGGAGTTGTAATCATGTACCTAATGTGTGTAGTAAAGTGGCAGATTCTCTTTAGCCAAATCTGTCCGCGTTTTTAGTAATGTGGGAGAATGGTGGCATGTGCCTCCAGCAAATCTTCTTGTATATTTGGCTAAGGATTTATCTCTGTCTAATAATATTATCATCCTTGTCAGAGAAAAAAAAGAACATAGAATAGCAACATTCTAAAGACTTAAAGGCCTAGGCAAATAAAGCTTCCACGTTGAACGATGAGGAAACTCTCACTTTCTATTGGCCGAAATTGGCCTTTTTTGAGTTTTGTGAAACGAGCATTTTGGTCAAGACACTTGGCAACATATAATTGGTTTAAAAATTGCTTAACTTCACGTTGGAATTTTATGGAAGTCCAAATGGAAGTCGAATACTTACCTTATTAGAGCAACTAAATTCATGGACTGATTTAATATTAAAAACCAGACCAAATACTAAAAATAAATTGATTTTTTTTGGAGGGGTAACAATGGTAGAACACTAAACTTTAGTCCAACGGACGGATAGTGCACGGGTCTCATAAGAAGCGGATGTATAGTGCACGTATGAAGGTGAGGCGTGTTTATAATGTACGATTGAACGAGGCGTACGTACGCCAAACACGCTGATATAATCAACGCTCAAGGGTTGGACGGATGTATTGAGAACGTCAGGTGGGGCGTTGATTTGATTATATCTACGCCTGGTGTTTGGGCGTTCGTTTACCACTAAACAGTTAGCATTAGTGGACCATAATCCAAGCGTTGGGTTAGCAGATTACGTCTATTATCAAGACAAAAGCGTTTATGCCAGGTGGAGCATTAAGATACTCCAAACATGGCATGTATTAGAGGGAAATTACGAAAGAATATGGTAGTTTGCCACTAGCTGAAAATGTAAGCTGTAATGTTTTTGGGCTTGCACATGTTACTACAGCTTCAACATAGACGCACGTTTTACTAACGCCTAACTTAATAACCACGCCTGTCTCGGGGTGTACGTATAGTGTACGTTGGATTGGAAGCATATAATACCAACGCTTCACTCAGACGCTCTTTATAATAACGTCAAACAATCATACGAAGTTTAAACCACGCCCAACATTACCGACGCCTAACCTCATACGCTCACTGTACTTAAGTCCCATTAAATTGGATTTTATTCTTGGTCGGCGTCATTTTATAGTCTCAAACCTTCAAAATCAGAGTAAATATGGCTATCGTACATCCACCGTGATTTAATCACGCGCTATATTTGGGTTTAGTCCGCTTTTTTGGTTGTGATTATGGATGCTCCGAGCAATTTTTTATTCCAAATTATAATACATACAAGGAAAAAAAATCATGTATTTTACACAAATTTAACCTTAATTAGTTTTACACATATTTTATGGGAAAATAAAATAAAAACATAAATGTATGCGAAAATAAAGAGAAAAAATTTAATAAAATTTGTATTTATTTCCTATATTTTCTCCACCTATTTAATGTAATCGCCCCGCCATAAGAAAACAAAAATACATCACCACGGAACATGATGAAATTCCGCGCACACAAATCAAAAATGCATCACCACGAGGTGGGACGTCGCCCAGCGATTCACCAAGCTAAAAGGAAAAGAAATGCCCGATGCATAGCACAGGGCACAAATCTAATGATTAAATAAAAATAGCATCCAACTTAACAACATTGATTATTTTTTTTTGTTATAAAAGCATATTAAACAAAAAAAAAAGCATCCAACTTAACAACGGTGATTGTAAAATCAACAAAAAAACCTATTTAACTTGATATCGTGGCACAATTCCTGATTTACGTTACCACTTGTAGTAAAAATACTAGTAGATTGTCTACCTTACTTCAATTTACTTTCATTCAATAAACTCCACTATCTCATCCATGCATAAAGTATCTGGACAACATACCATGTTAGGCCAAAACAAATCTACTTAACATTCTTGAATTTGGTTTAAAAAAATTCAAAATTTTATCCATTGTTATCTTAGGCTATCCTATGATCTTATTTATTCTCATATTATATCTCGAAACACATAAGAAAAGGTCGCTCATATGAATTAAATACTCACACATAAGATATGAAGTTAATGGTTACACACTTAAACTAAACAGTTTAGACACAAGCATGGGATAATATTACATGCTCATGGTAAACCCAAGAACAGGTCTCTGCTCTCTAGTCTGAGTACTCTTCCTCCAGTAAGGCTGTGGGTGAGCATGGGCCGGTATGAACCGGTTTTTAACTTATCCGCATCCAATCCAATCCACTACGGATTTCAATTTGGCATCTGTATCCAATCCATCATCCAATGGATGCGCGGATAAACGGATTGGATGCGGATAATCCAATAAATTTGTGTTGGTTCAAATTTATAATGACAAAATAAAACTAATATAGATGACTTCTTATAAAAACTACACATTTTATATATGTATATAAATATAGAAGTGTCATGGACAACACTCCAGCCAAACACCTTAAAAAATCCAAAACTATTTATATATTTTCTAAAAATTATATAAATGTCCTTAATTTAACGGATATGGATGTCTAACAAATTTTCAAGATTACATCCAGACCCGATCCGTAATTCATTGGATTTCAAAAATCTAATCCGCGTCCAACCCATTAGCAAACGGTCCGGACATCCATCCGTAAAAATACGGTTGGTCCCGGTTAAATCCGTGGATCACGGATAAAATGCGCAGTAATAATCAAATCAAGACTTTGAATCAAAAAAAATAAATCAAATCAAGACTTTTTTTCTAGCCCATTATAGGTAGGACAAGCCCAGTAATCATTATCTTATTAGCATCTCAAGCAACTTGCTAATTTTGCTTATCGCGCAATAGATTATGGCATTTGCCTCTGAGAGGAAGAATGAGCATGTTATCCAGGTGGGGTGCAACAGGAAAAACAGGATAAATGGCGCTTGGTATTTGGAATTGATCTCAAATTTTGATGTAACTTGGGCCGACACATTAAAACAGGATGCGCAATGGGCAAGGGACCCCTCGCTAGAAATATTCGAGAGCTGCAAGTAAAATCCTAGCTCATAAATTTTACAATTCTGGCTTCGTGTTTAGATCTTCTTTCCAGTCGACTAAAAAGCAGGCAAGACATACTTAAGAAGTGTACTACTCCCCATACAAAGGCATATGAGAAGTGTAGCTCAGCTCCCTTGTCTGTTGGTTCTTTTATAGGGCAATCCCTATGGAAATTGTGAATACAAAATGTCACGTCTTGAAACATCTCTCATATTACTCAACAACCAACGACAGCAATAGTGGATTTGGGAATCAAGTTCTGATTTTGGAGTATGGGAGAAGCGAAAATAGTTCTTACCCACTAAGTCCTCTTCAAGGCTTACACAACCTTTGAGTTACACAGACAGTGCTGGATGTACGCAGGCCAAAGGTATATTGTGCAGGGAAGTTGAACCAACAACTTCAGATCCCACCAAGGGATATTAAGCCAAACAGGCAGGGAAGCTTGGCATCTCACTCTTTTTTCTAAAATCCAAGAGAATCGGAAGTTAGAAAACCATAACAAAAGTGGTAACTAGAACTAAACCAACAACGAGCAGCTTCAAAGAAATATAATCGGACAGATATTGATATTGTTTCAAGCAACTTAGTAACAGATCAAAAATGGCAGACAAAGTATGATTGTGCCCAAGCCTGTAAACCTTGTCTATTCATGATTTAAGGACAAATTTCAGACACTGCAGTTGTTTGATTAAAACACGGCAGTCTATTTTTAACTTAATTCAACAACAAAAGTGCATATGAAAACCTGTAACCACAAATCTTTAAATCGTCAGAGCAACAGATGCAGTAAAATTTGTCAGATACATGTCTGTAAGATCTGTCATAGGAAAACACCAAAAATAGCAAAAGGAAAGAAAAGAAGAAAACAGTGACGCTATTTTTGGGTACTATTTATATCATCCTGTGCACAGCATTGAATTCAAATGAAAACTTGCTTTATTCTTCGAGCCGTTGCTGAGACCCATGTATATGATTATATGACTATATGTTGTGGATATTATAGACATAGACATAATGAAATGACTAATTTACTATTGATTGCCACAAAGTTGTTACACGAATTGCCGCCGATTGTACGTTTCTTCAGGAACGAATACTGGTTGTTGAGTCATTTGAGCTGGGACTTGAGGTTGGGTCATCGCGATATTTCCATGATTATCAGTATTGCTAGGGGTCCCCATTTGGTTCCTGTTTTTGATTAAAGATATGTTGAGGTAATATAGAACCCCAAAGGTAACACTTATAAGACCCAATATTGCACCTTTTGCAAATATCCAAGGCCTAAGAACTTCGTAACAGAAGTCAACAGAGTACCTCTCATCCACAGTGTGTCGATCATTCAGAAGCGATCCTGCAAGTAATAGAATAGAAGCTAGAGCAGACATTAACCTGCAATAATTTCCACAACTCGTCCGTTATAAATTGATACCAACGTATATGATACCTCAGATACAATGAAAAGGAAAAAGTAATAACAAGCATAGAATGCCACAGGGATTGAAATTCGAAACAGGATAACCTTCCAAGTTAGTAATATATTATTGTGCTAAACGCGGACTATGTTAAGTAGTTCTGTAGTCGTTCATGAGAATATATAGCATTTTAGAGGATGAAGAATACATGGTTTGTATCAATGACAAATGAAAAACCATTAAGTATCAATCAATTACCAGGAAAAGACAGCACAGAATGTAACCCAAGCACCAGATAGTTTGTTACAACAAATACAGCCAGCTGAAGCATTGATAATTGCATGAGCAACTATAAGAACAAAAAATGCAGTCAATCCGAGGGCGAAAGCTGGGGTCCTCGGGTATGTACATTTGCCAGGATCGATAAAATTAATCTCAGATTCCTGCGAAGTTGATCATTCAGTTAAACCAGATCCCAATCACAAAATACGCTATGGATGATACTCTAGTACCAATCGTTGTTAATAACTGCCATACAGGAAAACGTCATCTTATAAGGAAAGAGCCATACCTTGATCCTCTCAGATTCTGCACCGAATCCTAGTGCAGCAGCTAGGACCCCTAGAAAACCTACTCCAATACATATAAGTAGAACCCTCCTCTTCATATCTTCTACAAGTTCCTGATAAGTGGAGTGTTTCACCACAGCACATGACAGAGAGCTAAGGATAAGAAAGCACTTGAACAATTTTGCAGAAAAGCTATTGTTAAATGCTTCAACCATGGCAATCTTACATATTCAGATAAGTAATCAAAAAGAATATAAATTGGTCATGAAATTAAATACCCATGACTCTGAGATGTCGAAACAACTCGTGTACATCCTAATTTATCAATTAGAGAACAAAATTCATAACGAATTATAGAATACCTAGTAATCAATTGTAATCCTTCATGCTCAAAATATACAGATTTGGGTTTAAATTATTTGGTTTATATGCACTCTTTTACATCAAGCGTTAATCCCAGAGAAAACATAAGACACAACCAAAATGAGATAGCAACGAAAACAACCTGAGAAAGGGTTAGAAACCCTAGGTTTCCCAACATAATTTTAACCAGAATTGCACAAATTAACAAAAAAAATTAAGGAAGGAAAGAGAAAAATTTATACCCAAGTTGCACTGCAGTAGTAGAAATTGTTGAAGTTGAGGGCTTTCAGAAACTCCTGACTTCTCAAGTGAGTCTAGGGTTTAAGGGAAATTGAAGATGTATACACACACTAAACATAAAGAGAGATGGAGATAAAGCAAGAAATGGAAGTACTGAACCTAGTGATAAATCATGTGCATCAAAGATTAATGTTTGTATATCACAAAAGCTAAACTTAGAAAAACTCATTGGAAGATAACTACTGGAAAAGAGATTATTCCACTGTTTACAGAGGGACAGTGGTAAATGCCGTATTCAATTCGGACTTGACTTTTCTAGTAAAAGGAAATTGAAAGCTGAATTCTAAAAGATAAAAAGTGGGAGAGAAACACCTATTGGCAAATTTTTGTAAATAGAGAAGGCATATTTGGGAGGTCAACTCATACAAATTCTAATTTGAAGGATCTTTCTAAGACATTCATATTCAAGGATCAAGTTTCCCAAGCTTCATTCACTTTTTTTTATATAGAATATCAACCCAGAATTGTCTTGCATATTCGTTAGTGCATATATCAATAAAGAATATCAACCCAGAGAGCAAGACAATTCGTTGCACCCCATTCTCACAAACCTGGCTCTGCCCTTAGACGAAATATTATGTGGACTAACACTCTAGTTTTTAGTTGTACCAAGTTTTTTACCTAACTTGGTGAGAATATAGTGGACTAACACTTTATTGTTTTCTGTTATCGGTATGCCTAATTTTGTAATAGCATCTCTAATGAGATTTTGAAAATATCATCAATATAAGGCCAGATATGATTTTAAATGATTTAACCAAAATATTGTTTCCAATGGGAATGCAAAGATAGAAACTAAAAATGATGCGTCTAGTAGTTAAGTAGAGTTGACATTCTCAGAGTTATCTCCTAATTTTAGAGGTTCTCTTAGAGGTTGTGAACTTCCTATTCATCATTATCTATGATTATGATTAGATATATAATCTGGATCAATGGGTTAAAAAGTTTAAAACTAAAAAAACACAGTTTGTGGTTGGAGAAGTTTTTCCTGACTAGTTTGTGGCCTAGACAAATTATTTGGGACCTATCACTACGTGGTAAAATAAGACATTTTGAAGTAAAATGAGGTTCCTCTTAACTAATTATTTTTTTTAATGACTAATTTATTCTTGATTAATTATTTTTAATTTGGTTGATTAGTAGATGTTAAACCTTGTTAATCTAGAAATCAACAAATGTTGATTTATCACCGAAACATGATAAAAAAAAAAATTAAAAAAAAAAAAATCAATCCACATTTGGTGGATGTTCATATACTCATGGACGAATTCTAAGTTGGTATTCTTTATTGATGACGAACGCCCGAAATCAGTAAACATAGATTGATATATAGTCTGTTTACAACAGAATCAGTATACATGTCCTAACATATGAACCGATTCTGGGTCTTAATCTTGTTGAGTTTGTGAGTCCGTAGTAAATGATTCTCGCTCAACCAATTAATGAATTGATGACTGACCAATGATTAGTTCCTCAATGAAGGAATGCCTAAACAAAGGAGAAGAAAAACTAATGATGACATAATAAAAAATGTATGAATTACGACAATGAACCCGTAGACAAATTATAGACTTGGAAAAACTGTAAGTTCTCTGCCAGTTTTAATACCCATAATTGGATCACATTGAGATGAACATATGCCGATTTTAACAAGGAAAAAAATAAAATTACTAGAATCGGTACATATGTACCTGAATAATTCCCGATTCTTATAATCGATCTTTGTAACGAGTAATATGTACCGATTCTGGGTGTTCTATGTGTTTGAGGAACATCAACCCAGAATCGGAATACGTTAATGCATACATCAACTGATTCTGGTTGATTTTCAGAAAAAGTTGATGAGAAAATTTCAAAATTTTATAATTAAATCATTGATTAAAGGTGCGGATTAAAGGAATTTAACTCAATCGCTCGAATTGAATTGTTGTTAGGGATTAAGTTTTAGTTTTTGATTATTATGGAAATTGAAAATAAATAAATCTAGAATTAGAATTATTAAGGTTAGTGTAGAGCGTAATTTAGTATTTCCAAACACTTCTATCATGTGGTGATGGGCCCAAAATAATCTGTATAAGCCCCAAACTAACCAGGAAGGTTTTCTTTCATCTTCTCAAATTAATGAAAATTTGATCTTTACATCATACAAACAAACAACTTCCACAAAAAATACGTACCACGTTACCATGAAAGATGCTTTAAAGGTTGTTGTGTCGTACAAAATGCTTTCAATGCAGTATATGCACGTCAAACAGTAATTGGTAAAGGTTAGCACTTAAGATAGTAGTGATGAAAGCTGCACAATGGTGCCAAAAAGCCGTCCACATCCAAGTAAATCAACTGGAAATGCAACCATTTGGAGCTTAAATGGCCTAAATATGGATGATTTTGAGCGAATTTTCCTTTTGGGAGTATCATCAGAATCACGTTAATTATTTGTTTTTAGCTAATAGCATATAATCAATTATTTATGTATACGTGGTTCTGATGATACTCCCGATATAATTATTATATGAAAAATTTACTAAATGCCATTCATATTTCCTGTTGTTGTTAGATAAAAAACGAACTCATTAATACTATGAATTTCCTAGACTGTCCCACTAAAGGCCGAAGCCCACTAATCATCACCGACCGGTCATTTGGCAATGATAACATTGATAAGTGAAAGCAACTTGCTAATTGTGCTTTATCTTGTAATTGCAGGGCCTTAGGAATGGAGAGTTGGAGACTGAGCATGTTATAGGAGCGGTGGTCCAGGCGAAATAGGAAAATTGATGCTTAGCATTTGGGGTCGCTGGGTTTTTTTAGATTGAAAGAGAGATATTATTAGATGAAAGAATGTACAAAGAAAGCTACCAGAAGTAGCAAAAACAAAAGAAGATGCATCAAAAAGAAAGAACAAAAATTACATAAAAAGGCTATCCCAATTTTAGCAAAAATAAAAGAAAATAGTTTAGGTGATATGGATTGGGACACCTAGAACAATTTAGGAGCTGCTAGCAAAATATTAATTCTGTCAGTACATGTGATTGAAAAAATACAAATTTGATTAGCTCGTAAAATTTACATCTCTTGTTTTGTGTTTAAATCTCTTTTTGGTTGACTGAAAAGGCACGACCCACTTCCTAAGTGTATTTCGTGCCAATGCCTGCTCTTTATATCTCTCTCAAGTTGTTCAGCTTATGCAAAGGGGGTTTGACTTAAAAATTGTCTTCCTATACACAATAACGAATTAGGATCCTTGCCGGTAAAACCTGTATACCACTATTTAAATTAAGAGCAAAATGTTTCAGAAAGTTTATAGAATTAAGATCGAATTCAATAGAATTCTTTAAGTTATTCATATAATATTATCTAAAATAAGATTTCTTGTTATAATTTGCCTGAAATTAAAACTTTACTGCTGAATTAATATCAGAAATTTTTAGAAATACGAAAACCCTTTCTACCCCGGCCGCAATACATCGAAGAGTTTTGGAAGCATGAATATTTTGTATCTTATTATAGCAAAGTCCTTAATACCTTCGTGTTGAAAAATATCGGAGGAACCAGGGCTTGACCATAAAGAACAAGTACACGCTTTCGCAATCAATCGTGAAACAACGAATATTGTATTCTAGCTTAGTGAGAGCGCCATATTAACTTATGTTGATTTAGACTCCAAAATCGTAACAGACTCATCGGTTTTCCTTACTTACAGTAGTTGATGAGTCGTTTTGTGTGTAAAGCCCTCCAATTCGGGTTTATTCATTTATCTCCAACATCTTAAAATTTTCCGTTTCATCATGAAGATGAATAAGGCGATAATGAAATTTACAGTCTTAGATCTCGTAGTGAATTGATTTACATGCTTCAAATTTTATGGATTATATCTTCAGAGCATGCATTTCTTTTGCCTGTCTTTTTATATCATGTCCTCACTAGAAAAATGACCCTCATAGAAATCAAACTTTCACGCCTTATACATGAATATTCTTCCAGATTTTAGCTACCCAGCTAGGAGTTTTTCACTTTGAGTTAGTGGTTGGACAACAAAGTAATCACATAAGGCCCTTTAAGCTTGAAGCTTTCCTTTAAAAGTAGAACAAGAGTAAGATTTTGTTGACCAAGTCAATTGGCTGATTTTTTGGTTATGAATTTTGGTATCTCCTCAGTAAAGTAAACTGTACCCATTAGTGATGTATTTTTTACTCGTAAAATACAAATTTTAGTTAAAATTACCGAAGATCCAATCAAAACAAACAAATAAATAAAAGATGCGTGAAACATTTTCTTTTGGAAGAAGCATGAGAACAACCAATATGTTATTCCTGAATTAAAATCATCCGATGATGTTTGGGATAGTAATTAATAGCAAATTAAATGAAAGTGGTAATAATTAATCACAATGATGACTTTGTTCTAGCCCATTAGAGGCCCAAGCTCACTGATCATTATCAACAAACAATCATCTTGTTGACATTTTTGAGCAACTTGCTAATTTTTAATGTATGGACTTCCAGAAAGATACCGAGAGTCTATCTTTATGCATACTCCTTAAAAAAGTATTAATTTAATTGGTTAATGTATGACACTATCGTCATGGGTGCTAAATTTTTTCTCTCCTGTTACATAATTAAATTAAACGATAACACTGAAATATGGCATGTGAGATATGGCACAAAATTTGGTTTAGGATACTGGCAAGGCGCGCCAGAAAAATAGGAAAAATGGAGTCTAGGGTATTAGTAATGGCAACTGCAAGATGAAACTTAGCTTATATAAAGACAACTCTCTTTATTGATGTTCACAAAATCTCTCAAAACTAAACACAAGCTCTAATCTTGCTCATATGATCAACCACAACTTTGATGATCATATATATATAGAGCTATGAATTCCTTTTCCTAGTCCTATTACCTTATTACATGTCTTTCCTTTTCTTAGAACTAGATGACTTCTAATTCCCTTAGGATTACATCAATTTCCTAATCTTGTCCTAACCAGCTTGTTAGTGACTTCTATATTGAAGTTAATCCAACATTCTCCTCCTTAAGCTTCAACTGTGCTTGAGAAAAATCTTGTACTCCTATTAATTTCCTCATCTCTTCAAACTTGATCAGAGCCAATGCCTTTGTTAATATATCTGCCTTCTGCTCAGTTCCAGGTATGTGTTCTACGTTAATGACCTCTTTCTCGATGCATTCTCGTATGAAATGATACCTTTTGTGAATGTGTTTCGTCTTCCCATGAAACACTGGATTTTTAGTGAGTGCAATTGCAGACTTATTATCAATCTTGATGAGAACTTTTTCAGGTTCTCTTCCTTTGATTTCACCCAATAATTCTTGAAGCCATATTGATTGTTTAGCTGCTTCTGTTGCAGCCATAAACTCAGCTTCACAGGATGAGAGGGCAACAGTGTCTTGCTTCTGTGAACACCATGTAATAGGTGCTTCTCCTAGATAAAATATATGACCAGTTGTACCTTTTCCATCATCTTGGTCAATATTATGACTGTTGTCACTATACCCAACAATTCCTTTTGATCCTCCTCGACCATACTTCAATACATAGCTGATTGTTCCTCTTAGATATCTCAATATCTGCTTTATTACATCACCATGAGACTTGCGTGGACTCTGCATATAACGGCTTGCTACTCCCACAAAGAAAGCCAAGTCTGGTCTTGTGTGTAACAAGTATCTAAGGAATCCAACATTTCTTCTATAACTCGTTGGATCAATCTCAGCTTCTTCTTGTGCCTTTGAAACTTTAAGTCCAAACTCCATTGGTATCTTAGTTGGATTACAAGTTTCAAGTCCTGCTTCTTTCAGAATTTTCCTTGCATAAGCTTCTTGTGTTTCTTCTTCTTCTTCTTCTTCTTCTTCTTCTTCGTTATTCTCAGTGTTTTCATTATTCTCTTCTTCTTCTTGATTAACATCATTGTTTCCATTGGTATTGATGATTATGGGTCCTTCGCCTTCATCAATTACTTGAACCCATCTCATGTGAAACATTCCTGGATCCCTACTTGGTCCATCATTAGTTTCTTTCCAGTTCCAGTTTTCTTTTTCATCGAATACCACATCTTGACTCACTATCACTCTTTTCGTTGTTGGATTGAATAATCTGTAAGCTTTGGATCCAGGCTCAATTCCTAGATGCACAAGAGTCTGAGATCGATCATCCAGTTTCTTAAGAGTTGCAGAATCAACTTTTGCGTATGCTTTGCAACCAAACACTCTTAAATGATCTATGTTTGGTTTTCTCTTTCGCAAACTTTCATATGGAGTCATGTCTTTCAGAGCTTTCGTAGGTATCCTGTTTATTAGGTATGTGGAGTGTCGTACAGCTTCTCCCCATAGATAATTAGGTACCTGCATAGCCTTTAAAGAACTTCTTGTCATCTCCATTAGAGTCATGTTTCTCCTCTCCACCACTCCGTTTTGTTGTGGTGTATATGGTGCTGTGAGTTGCCTTTTGATTACATTTGACTCACAGAACTTGTTGAACTCTAAGGAAGTGAACTCTCCTCCTCTATCAGTTCTAAGCATTTTGACTTCCTCTTTTAACTCTTTTTCTATCAGATTTCTGAAAGCTTTGAATCTGTCAAATGCTTCACTCTTTTCTTTCATAAGAATAGACCACATATATATTGAGAAGTCATCTATAATAACAAATATGTATTTGTTATTTGCAAGGGTTTGTGGTGTAATAGGACCACATAAATCAGCATGAAGAAGCTCTAAAGGCTTTGAGGCTCTGAATGTTGTTGCTTTTGGAAAACCTTGACGCGTTTGTTTCCCAACTAAACATGATTCACAGATCCTTGATTCATCGTTTATCTGTGGTATCCCTCGAACCATCTTGTTCTGAGACATTTCCTTTAAAGTTCTAAAGCTTATGTGTCCTAATCTTGCATGCCACTTCCATGTCTGATCTTCCAGTCTCATATTCAGACACAATGGCCTTCCAATCATGAGACTTATCTTGTAGAGTCTATTCTGTGAACGTGAGACTCTAACTAAAAGTCTTCCACTTGGGTCATGAACTGTTAGATAATCTTGTCGCATTCTAACATCACATCCAACTTCTGTAGCTTGTCCTAAACTTAGAATGTTGCTTTGTAAGTTTGGGATGAAGTAGATGTTTGTGACAAGCTTCTGTTCTCCGGTCTTGCTCTGAAATAGAATTGATCCTTTCCCTTCAATTTCTACAGAAGATCCATCCCCAAAGTTCACTTGTCCTTTGATTTTCTCATTGAGTTCAGAAAAGTAGTGTCTCTTGCCAGTCATGTGATTGCTGGCTCCATTATCTAAATACCAGATTCTTTCTTCACCATCCTTTGATTCGTAGTTCTTTGGTATTAGTTTCCCTTCGTTTAAGAATACAACTTCGTGCATGAAAAGAGCTGTATCTGCTTCCCTTGTTTCATTCTTGTTTGCTCTTCCATATTTTGTATTCTTTCAGGGCATACAGAGGAGAAGTGTCCTGGTTTATCACATCTGTAACAAATAATGTTTGATCTATCCTTCTTTTCTTTCCCTTGGTTTTGATCATTCTGACTTGTTTTTCTATCTTGTGAGTTAAACCTTCCTCCCCTTCCTCGGCCTCTGTTTACTCTACCACCTCTTCTAAGACCTCTTCCTCTTGTCGCAGAGTTTTGTTGGTAAGAGTTTGTGTACAAGAGTTTTCCTTGAGTTTCTTTATTGTTTTCTTCATCGAGGATTCTCTCTTCATATGCTTTCAATTTTCCAATTATATCTTCATAGCTAGTCTTCTTTAAATCTAAGACTTGTTCGAGAGAAGCTATGATATGAATATACTTGGATCTTGGTAAACTATTGAGAAACTTCTTTACCAGTTTATCTTCATCAATGGATTGTCCAAGTGACACAGCTTTTGAGGCTATCTCTGATAGCTTTCCTGCAAAGCTATCAATAGTATCAGTGTCTTTCATCTTCACTCTTTCAAATTCAGATATTAAGGTTTGCAGACGGGCTTCTTTAACTCGATCAGCTCCGAGATTACGTGCCTTTATTGCATCCCAAATTTTCTTTGAAGTTTCATGTTCACCAACTTGTAGAACAAGACATTCTGGTATTGCTTGAAAGAGTAAACCTATAGCGATGTTGTTCTTATCTGCATCATCTGTTCCTGGTTCAATTGTATCCCACACCTTGTAGATTTTCATCAGTACATTCATTCTCATGGCCCATACTGTGTAGTTTGTGGCGTTGAGGATTGGAACTTGTATTGATGGTGGCGTGAACTGTTTTGCACCCACAATGGTAGTTTCGTTTTCCATGGCTCAGAAACAAGCTCTGATACCAATTAAGGGAAACTGCAAGATGAAACTTAGCTTATATAAAGACAACTACTCTCTTTATTGATGTTTAGAAAATCTCTCAAAACTAAACACAAGCTCTAATCTTGCTCATATGATCAATCACAACTTTGGTGATCATATATATATAGAACTATGAATTCCTTTTCCTAGTCCTATTACCTTATTACATGTATTTTCTTTTCTTAGAACTAGATGACTTCTAATTTCCTTAGGATTACATCAATTTCCTAATCTTGTCCTAACCAGCTTGTGTGACTTCTATGTTGAAGTTAATCCAACAATTAGGGTCAATCTCAAAATGCACCAGGAGTTTATTTGATGTAGCTTAGAAATTTGGTCGTGTATATATGCCAGTAATAACCTGAGCATTTTTAGATAATATCAAAGTCAATCACCTAAGCAAGCATGGAACATTTATAGGAGAAATGCTGATGAAAGCAATTATGCAACACTATTTTCCTTACCACGTGGAGCTGATGAACCGATTAGATCTGCAAATCAGTTTAATTCACTCGTATCCGGTTATCTCCACCATCTAATTATTTTTAGGTTTCGAATCCTCCTACCGTATTAAATTATCAAGGATATAGATAGTATGTTGAAACTAATCGGTAAGGATACTCCAATATTTTTTTCTCTTTTTATATCACCAGCTGCTCAGAAAAACGACATTCATACTAATTAAACCAATACACCCATAATTCATGAAAACTTCTGAAGACTTCAACTAGTTTTTCATTTCGGTTAGTGGGCCAACCGATCAAAGACGCATGAGATTTAGAGATGACCAAAGCCAATCCTACGTACCTCCTTTTTTTTTCTGTGTGCACAATTCGATTAGACGCACATGTGCATTTTTAGTGACCGGAACTAAACTAACATTTTAAACTTGTTTCATTCTTCAAGTATTGTGGTTATTTTTCTCCACTCGAGTCGGAGAGAGCCATGTATATAAGTAATTTTTGTGGATATCTTTTATATATATATATATAGACATAGTAAAAAAGACTTTGTAGTGAATGGCAAGAAAAGGTATTGTTCTTATTGACGTCGATCGTAAGTATCTTCAGGGACAAATACCAGTTGTAGAGTCATTTGAGCCGGGACTTGAGGCTGGGTCTTCGCCACAGGACCCATTTGATTCATGCCTTTGAGTGAAGATATAGAACCCAGTAGAGTCGTGATATCACGCGAATGCACGCGTGATAGCAACAAATACGGTTGCACAAAAACTTTTTGTTATGGACTTCACTAGACATTGGATTTCAGTGTTTAATACCAGTTAAGAAACTAGAAAATTTTTCCATTCATACAGAAACACATAAATAATTTTTCTAAATCATATTTGACGCTACATGCGTTCGTGCTCATAACTAATATAGTAATGATCCAATTTCAAAAAAACAAAAAACAAATTGGCACAATATAGAGGACGAACAAACAAAAATTTTTCATGAGGACAACATTGCATAATTCACTACTGAAAAGATCAGTTTTAGTCACCAAATTAGACTACGTAAAACATCAAAAATATCTTATAAAATTTTCAAACATTTTATTCTGATGCTTTAGCAAACTAGTAAGATTGTGAGTCTACATGTTTTGGTGAGTTGGGTAAAACCAGATACATGTTACTCAAATTTTTTTTTGAAAAGTTTAGAGGAAAACAAAAATGACCATACTCATTAGTAATTCATAAATAATATAATATTTAGTTCAGACATTCCATTGACAACATATCTATTGTAGTAGTGCAGTGATCAAGTTCAACAAACTTTTTAGTCTCAATCTTGTTAAAACAAGATAGGCGGAAACTATATTCATTCTATTTCGGTGGTATGAACATCTTTAACAAGATAGTTCCATCCGAATTAACTTTTGAGACCATTCCAATACCAAGAATCCTAGAGATGTGAGTATAACTCAACACCAATTTCTTTCAGACGATTCGGTTCAACTTTTGAACCATAACCTATCAAAACAAACATGGTGTAAAACATCAATATAGATCAACCTCTCACCGTATCCACATTTCACATTAACATAAATTGAAAAGCATTGTTAATAACATTTGATATTCTTTTAATGTCGTGTCGCAAGACTTGGTTAAATGCAAGCATAGCAAATAACTTCATAATTTCTTGGTGAGAGTTTGTATTCATATTTATTTTGACTAGGTTTCTTATTATTTCGGTTTTGGTTTGGTATCAAGTTATATCTCATAATTTTCAAGCTTGTATGAGTCACACATTTATTGTCATAAACAATAATTCTCAATATCCAGTTTCCGTGCAATCCATTCTAAGATTGAACAATCAATTTGTTTTTAATCTAGAATGCAACTATTTGATCACTAAAATAACTACAAATTGTTCATCAAACATACCTCATTTGCTTTGAAAGCTCAATCGGCCATAAAACATTGTCCACTCTTTCGACACCGACAAAAATCATCAAAACCATTTCTCGACAAATTCATTAATCCCAGCTTGCAATTTTTATTTCATTGGGAAATAAAAACTTGCTCAAGTAAGTGAATTTCTCACCTGTCATAATCATTTACATGTGAGCATTTGAAAGAAAAAAATAAGTAAGGTACGCATTTACATAATTACTTGAAAATCAATTGAAAAATCAATACTCCAAGTAGCTCGTAAGTGTCAAACAAAGATTCAAACTTGTATAGTTATAACATCATATATTCATAACTTTCTATCAAGCATATTATCAAACATACATGGTGCACTAGTTTGATTGCTAACAATAATCTTATTTTTTCATTACTAGAACAAGAATATGACTTAGTAGAATGAAAACATGATTTTTAACGTAATTTCTTACATCTTTAATATCAAGTATCACGTCCCATGTTTTGCACACAGATACATAACGATTTTGAAATCACTACACCCTCTCAAACCAAAAACCCAAATGGAAAAAATTCAAAACGGGTTTTGAAGAAAAGTTCATTATCTACAAGTTCCATATTACACACGAATTCAAAATATCTATCCACAAATCAGAAAAATATTTTCAAGCAAACCTAATTTTATGTTCGTCAGAAATTTTCAATTACGTTATACAGTTTTGTAAAATACCTTAAAAAATACTTTTCTGGCTCTAAAAATTGTGAAATTTTACATGTATGATCCTCATAATGTCTAATATATACAGTATAAATTTTAAAACCAAATTCAATTTCTTTTAAGGTATCCTAAGAAAACTCTATAACGTGTTACAACTACGGTCTATTATGATCAAGCATCAAAGTTTAATTTTGTTACCAAGTAACCTAAAATTTTTAAGTATCATATTAAATATCTAATAAAAATTTAACCATGAATAATTTGATACATAGAAATAAAACAATGATACTTGTCGTGTTTCAGCAATCGTTTTTCTTTTGATCACTAAGGCGGAATAAACCGTCTTAAAGTTGTTGGAACAATTGCTGAAAATAGCCTGCAAAACAATCATTAAACTAAACAAAAAAAAAATGTTATGGCTGAGTCACGACCATGTCGCTCTGCTCTGCCCAAGATTGTGCAAGAAGTTCTTCCATATCGCGCCGTCCCCAGGTTAAAACAGCCGAGTAAATTCTCTTTCATAATCACTAGCACTTGAGATTATGTGATACTTGTACACTTCTATTCTTGCTAAGAATCAAATATGTAGAAAACAAGTCATAGTCATACACTAGTTTTCTTTCTCTCAAAAATTCTTATTTTTCTAAGATAAACTCTCTCTATTTGTTTTTCCAACAAAAATCCATTTTATAGTCAAAAGATCTTAAAACATGTTTAATGAAAACATTAATATGACTTGATAAAAATCATTTACTATTCTAATATATAAAATCATAAGAATTTATAACAGAAAAAAAAATTTCTTTTAAGAAGATCATTAAGACTACTAAAGACATTTTAATAAAAATAATAAATAGAAATACATATTTTATTTTAAAATATATGTTTCAAACATGTCCACTCGTGAAAAAATGTTAATTTGAAATATATTACCAACAGTGAAGGATCAATCGAAGTTTCTAAGACATTCATGTTCCAAGATCAAGTCTCCCAAGCTTCATTATACTCAGTTTTACATTTTTTGGTTTTAAAATGTGTTTCAAAGCGCATTTGGCATCTCCTATCCAACTTGTGGCATGAGCAAGAAAATTCTTTGCACCCCCTTCTCATAAACCTGGCTCTGCCCTTAGACGAAATACAAGGTGGACTAACACTCAAGTTTTTAGTTGTACCAAGTTTTCTATCTAATTTGGTGAGAATATCTGCCACTTTATTTTTCTTCTTATTGGTATACCTAATTTTCTAGAATTAAGATCTAATTCAATAGAATTCTTTGAGTTACTCATATAATATCATCTAAAACAAAATTTCTTATTATAAGTCGCCTGAAATTAAGAACTTTACTGCTGGATTCATATCAAAAAAAAAATTAGAAACATGAAAACCCTTTCTATCCCTACTGCAATACATCGAAGAATTTTTGGAACACGAATATTGTATCTTATTCGAGCAAAGTCCTTAATAGTTAATACCATTATGTTGAAAAATATTGGAGGAACCTAGGCTCGAACATAAAGAATAAGTACACGCTTTGGCAACCAACCGTGAATCAACGGATATTGTATTTTTTCTTGATGAGAGCGCCGTATCAACCTATGTTGGTTCAGTGTCCCAATTCGGGTTTAGTCAATTACCTCCAACATCTTAAAATTTTCGGTTCGGTCATGAAGATGAATTAGGCGATAATGAAATTTATAATCTTAGATCTCGTAGTGAATTGGTTTACATGCATCAAATCTTATGGATTATATTTTCAGAGCATGCATTTCTTTTGTCTCTTTTTTTATATCATCGGTTTCTCATTAGAGAAACGACCCTCGCATAAATAAAACTTTCATGCCTTGGACACGAATATTATTCGAGACTTTAACTACCCAGCTCGGAGTTTTTCACTTTGGGTTAATGGTTGGACAACACAGTAATCGCATACTGACATAAAGTTGTTGAAGTTTTAAACGTTCCTTTAAAAGTATAACAATAGTAAGATTTTACTAAGTCATCCATAGGGAATGAGCTTATTATGTCTAGTGATGACTTTTCAGTTATGAATTTTGGTATCCTCCTCAGTAAACTTCACACATTAATGATGTATTTTTCATTCGTAGAATACTATTTTTAGTTGAAATTACCAAAGATCCGATTAAAACAAATAAATACATAAACAAATAAATAGAAAATGCGTGAAGCATTTTCTTTTGGAAGAAACATGAGAACAACCAATATGTTATTCCTTAAATTAAAATCATCCCATGATGTTTGGGATAATAATTAATCACAAGTTAAACGTAAATGGTTAATCCCAATGATGACCTTATTCTAGCCCATTATAGGCCAGCTCACTGATCATTATCAACAAACAATCATCTTGTTGACATTTTTGAGCAACTTGCTAATTTTTAATGTATGACCTTCCAGAAGGATACCGAGAGTCCATTTATGTGCATAGTCCTTGAAAGAAGTTTTGATTGGTTAATGTATGACACTATCGTCACGAGTAAACTGGAAAAATAGGAAAAATGAAGCTTAGTGTATTAGGGTCAATCTCAAAATGCACCGGGAGTTTTGACGTAGCTTCGAACTTTGGTCGTGTATATATGCAGGTAACCTGAGTATTTTTAGATGGATATCAAAGTCAATCATTGTTACCGGTGAAAAATTATCCCTAGACTATATCACCTAGGCAAGCATGAAGCATTTGTGGGGGAAATGGAACTGTTCGTATCATCATCCAGCAATGAATTGTAAACGGGTGCATTTATGCTGGTAATAACACGAAACAAGTTTTATTCCTAAGTAAATATCACTAAATAATTAACAGCAAAATGTTAAAAGATGAAAACATATAAAATAAACAAATAACAGCCACAATGAAATTTTTTGAATCCACCACTTCTGAGAATATGGAGCCCTAGGAGTCGGAACAACTCGGTAAATTAGTGCTCCATGGTAAAACATGCACCACAATTGGCCTTACCATATGGAGTTGATGAACTGACATTTGGATTTGTAAATCAGTTTAATTCACTCGTATCCAGTTATCTCCACATCTTATTATTTTTAGGTTTCGAATCCTCCCACCGTATTAAATTATTAAGGATACAATTATTATGTTGAAACTAGTCGGTAAGGAGGAACTCGAATATTTTTTCTCTTTTTATATCACCAGCTGCTCATCAGAAAAACGACATTCATACTAGTTAAACCAATACAGCGATAATACTTTTAAACACTTCAACTAGTTTTTCATTTCGGTTAGCGGGCAGACAACCGAGCAAGACACATGAGATCTAGAGATGACCAAAGCCAATCCAACGTACCTTCTTTTTTGTGTGTAGACATACGACGAACCCATGCACAATTCGATTAAACGAACATGTTTTAGAAATTCGGTAGATATATGCAAGCTGGCTCAACACACGACCCTTCTAAATCCAAGAATCAAAAGTTAAAAAACCGTAACAATAGTAGTGACTGGAACTAAACGAACAACGATCGAGCAGCTCAATGTTTCATCCTAGATAAGTTTTTGAACCATTGCTACAGAAATGCATGAGTTTAATTTCTATTACCCTATCAAAGTAATCTATAAAAGTAGTGACCTCGAATTTCTATTACCTATCAAAGTATTTTACTGTAATCCATCATGCTCAGAATATACAGATTATGAGTTTGAATGTTTGATTTACTTGGTTTATAGGCATTCTTTAAGACAGAGCCAAAATGAGATAACAACAACTATAATTGCAAAGATAACAAAAAATTACAGACGGACAAAGAGATTTTTATACCTAAAGTAGTAGAAGCTGTTGAAGTGGAGGGCTTTCAGAAACTCACTTCTCAAGCGGGTCTCGGGTTTAATGGAGATAATTGTATAGAGGAGATAAAGCAAGAAATGGAAGTACCGGAAAACATCTTTGTTTTGCTAAACTATTTTCGAAATACTAATGCTAGAAACGCACATTGAGTTTGTCTAACTTTCAAAAGCCAAGGAAAAGGGGAACTCTAAAATCAAAAGCTGTGGCTACATTAACATTTGTTTCCTTGATTTTGTTTTACTCTGTTTCCAGTTTTGTTCATTTGATTCATATGTGTACATCACCATCAAATGACTGTTACTTTCTAACTCTAACTGATAAAGGTTGACAGTTGAGGGAGAGTGGTAATGAATGCTAGCAGTATGGTGCCAAATACCACCCACATTCAAGTAAATCCATAGAAATGCAACCGCATGGAGCTAAAATCGCCTAGATATGAAATTCTTCTTCTAATTTAAAGATAGTGTTAGCTCAATATATCACACGCAATTTTTGATTTTCATTACCACTTTTATAATGAATCTACTAGTGGAGTAAGTTCTAATGAATGTAATAGAGCATTGTCCAGAGTACTTCGATATACTTGCATTCAGTTTTCTCCATCATCTAATCGATTTATCTACACAAAGTATCTAGACATCACGCAGAACTACTCAATACATTAGTCTTGTTAACTTGGATTCGTTTTGAAGTTCCAAATTTTATCTATTGTAATTCTAGGCTCTAACCCTAGCTACTCCTTTTATATCTTTGAAGCACATGAAAAAAGAAAGTTGCTCGTATGAAATAAACAATTACATGTAAGACTTGTGGTCGGTATCACAGGCAGTCTTTTTTTTTTTTTTTGAAAATTAACTTGCATTAAAACTAGTTAATCAGGCTAGTAGCCTGTTTAGCATTGTGGCGTACAAAAGCATTAACATCCTGATAGCTCCTTCCACTCAAAGTTTGAGGGATAGGAGGAAAAGTTTGAGGCTATCTCATGAAGCTATGGCAACCAATCTTGCCTTAGGGAAAAACAGTTAAACATATGAAAATAAGCAAGGTAATTTACATATTCATCGATCATTACATTGTTGCTTCTAGCTTGGTGGTTCTTCCATTTCTTTTCCAGATCAGTCATCAGCTTTTTGTTCTTCATTTGGATAGTACAGATTCGTTCCTTTCTTTGTTGTGCCCATATCATGCTCGCCAGTGCCCCCAAAAAGATGCCTTCCTCCTCTGTTGCTACTCGGCAGGTGAGGATTCTGGTGTCTGTGCTTCGGTGTTCATCATCTGCAATGATTACAAGAACAAGAGAGCAATTTTGGTGAAAATTGTGGAAGCAATGTACCACATAGGTTTTTTCCTGCCTTGCTATACGAATTTGCATATTCTGAAGTTGTGTATTGGTTGGGTTTCTGTTGTGAGTGTAGATGGTGGTGTTTGGGTATGCATATCTCAGGTGTTGGTTGATGAGGAAGATTGTTGTTTCAGGTTTGACCAGCACAGCCCTAAAACTCTTATCACACCTATGTTTCCAAATAAACCAACATATAGTCGCTTCCCTTCTACGAACTGTAACCCTTTCTATTCCTGTGGTTGATGTATTGGAGAACCAGTCATCTGCCCATTCCGTGAAAGTGGTAGTGTTGTTACCCGGGCCTCTACATCCTAGACCAAACCTTACAACTTTGCTATACGAACAGTGGAGAAAGAGATGTGAGGTAGTTTCATCATTGTTGCCACAGAAAACAGAAACCGGGGAAAGATGTGGCAATCTAGTGTGTAACTTTGACATCACAGGCAGAATATCAGTGTAGCATTTCCTTATGAACACTTTACTTGTATTCTTGGGTGAACTTCTAGTTTCCAAATTTTATTCCATATGGGATTTTGAACAGGGTTGACAATGATTCCATTTGCTTCCTTAATTAGCAAATTATACACCGACTTAACTGTGAGAGTTCCTGTCGTTGTATGAGGCCAGGTGAGTTTATCCTGATGGGTACTAGTGGTTGTAAGATCTACAGTTTGTATGTTTTGGACTGTTTGAGGGTGAAACAATTGGTTTAGGTAATCATTATTCCAAGTTCTGGTATCCTTGTCAAAAACCTCACTTACTAGTCTAAGTGTGTTCGTTATGATAGGATATGTTTGCTCCTTAGTGAGCTGATTTGGGTTGTCCAGCGGGTACCAATGATGTGGACACACGAACTACGTGGGGGTCCGAATGCCCACAATCAATCGTTAACATCTAAAGAGATTACGATGATGATACCCTGATGTGGATTCATTGGCTCAAAACCTTCGGGTTTATCATGGCCTCCTCCAACTTTCCCGTGCGTGGCGATCATGCATGGGATACTAGTATTAAAGGAAAACAAAACATATAAGCAAATACATGCGGAGCTAAATGAATGTAAAGTGCTGAAATGTAAATAAGACCAAGGTTTACGTGGTTCAGCACTAAGGCCTACATCCACGGGGTTTGTTGTTCTACTATATTATTCACGGTTACATGAATAGTTGAATGACTTTGGGTTTACATATTTCTCTCCACTAAGGGATTAAATTACCCTTACTATTCTCTCTCTCTCTCTCTCCTTCTCTCCTGATGTTTTTTCCCTCCCCTTCCTCTTTGTGGAGCTTGGGTATTTATAAGGTTGGAACGTGGGACCCATCTCTGAAGACCGTTGGAACCTTATCTT
This sequence comes from Papaver somniferum, assembly GCF_003573695.1. Classification (NCBI taxonomy): domain Eukaryota; kingdom Viridiplantae; phylum Streptophyta; class Magnoliopsida; order Ranunculales; family Papaveraceae; genus Papaver; species Papaver somniferum. The sequence continues at coordinate 13,317,167 of NC_039365.1, read as the reverse complement.
CTCGTGTCCTTGCGTCCATCACGCGGAGGTCTGCGTTTTCCTTTCGATCCCGCGGAGGCATCTTCGCTCGTTCCACAGGTTGGTCGACACGTGAACTGCTCAGAGTGTTTAATGCGGGTAGTTGAGGGGTCTGCTCGTGTCAGACAAGTGTCTTCTGCCCCTGTCAGTCCGTGTCAGCTAACTTTCTCTCCACCGTTGATCTTGGCCCCTCTTCTGGGGATGAGATAAAGCAACTCCTAGGGGTTTATTTGGTGCTTCGTGACGCATCATGTTTTGATGTTTTGGCTTGCATGCTTTCCACGTACCTTTCTGTATACATGTGTCTGATAGTGAGATATATGTGTACACAATTTGCCCCTTTTCTTCGGGCTTAAATGGCTAATGGGTGCCTTGAAGAAAAACTATCGTCGCACATTCTTCTCACTCCTAATAACTTCTCCTAGATACTTGGGCACGTCTTTTATTCGTGCATTAACTGCTTATGTAACGGGCACGTTTTCCTATTTCTCCCTTAATTTCCTCTTTTCTTTCGGGTATTTTAAGGATAGAGAGGAAATTTAATTTCATTCTTCCTAAACACTCTCTCAGTTCATTCTTCCTTTAAATTTCCTGCCTGCCTTCATTGAACCTGTGACCTTAAATTCTTTGTCAGTCTTCATTTCACCTGTGATCTTAAATTCTGTCAGTCTTTATTGCACCTGTGATCTTAAATTCCCTTCTCACCTTGATCTAATCCCCGCCCTGTTCTCCTGTTCGTTTCTTCTACTTGCTGTTTTTGCCGGTGAGTTTTTCTTTTCTTTATTTCACTGTTTTATGCTGTTGATTTGTGAATTTTCTGCTACTGTTGTTCCTTGTTTGTGATGAAGAACTTTTCTGATGCTTGCATACTAGTTTGCCCCTGTTCTTCATCTTAAATTAAGGAAGCCATTACTTCGAGGGTGAAATATTGAGCATGTATCCTAATTTTAGGGTTGCTATGTTATCGTGTTGTATTGCTATGGATGTGTTTTTTGATTTTTGGTTATCGTGTGTAACTTGTTCTTGATTTTATTCTTTCCGCAGCCATGTCTGACCGTCCGCGGCCTACTTATGAGACTCCTGATTCTAGGTTGTCGAGATCTCCTCAGCGTCGAGAGTCTCAAGATGATGTTCGTCGGAGTCGAGTTTCTTCTGGAGCGAAAGCCTCGTCCTCTCGGGAAGAGATTCCTCGATAATTCCGTCTGGTTCACGAAGAGTCTTTATCACTCAATGGTGCGTCCTCGTGAAGATACTAGGAGTACGCAGGCTCCGCCCGCGCTGTTGCTTTTGACGTTCCTCCTTACGTTCGTTAGTGCCCGAGCATCATCTACGGTCTTCTCCAACTTTTAAAGGGAAGAATACAAAGGGCGTAGCTCCTAGGGTTGAATCTTCAAAGAATCCCCCCGTGAAGAGAAAAGCGTCTGAAGCGTTTGTTAGTTCGTCCGGCCCCGCCGAGGAGGATGAGGCTGCTCCCTTGATACGCAGTGTCTCTGTTAGCAGGAAAAAAGTAACCTTCAAGCATATCGATCTTGAAATATTCAAGGAAAAGCATGAGCTTCAAGCCTTCGGGGTTCGTTTCTATGCCCCCGAGGATGATATTACGTATGAGCTTATCTCCAAGTACGAATTCGATGAATTTCATTTGTTAACGACGGTTGGGGCCTTCGAGGCTGGTCTGATGCTGCCTTTGTACAAATCGGTGATTCCTTTACTACGACGTGCTCGCTAGTCGTGAGGGTTCTTCCACCAATACTCATAGCCGTTCCGTATCCCAACTATCGGGAATTATCTCGCGCCCTGAAGGAATGCTATCTGCGGAGTAAGGGGGAAACGTCGATGACTTGCTACGTCCCCAATCCCTTGAGAAGGAATGGTATACTCCTGAGAATTTCAATAACTCCTTCGGTGATTACGTCAATAGTAGGAATCGCAAGCCGTGGAGTGTCAGCCTTCGGAATCTCCCTGCTCCTCGAGGCGAGATTCGTCTGTTAAATGAGGTCAGCGATGCCAAGCTGAAGTATGTTCCTGGCACGGAGGCGTCCAGTCGTCGGAAACTCTTCCCCGCGCAGAGAAAGGATCAAGCGCGATCATGACTACGAGTGGCACGCCACTGTTATGAGATAGTTGGTCCGTGGGCTTACGGTTGGATTCCTGGTCCCCGCGGATGGCGGCCACCGAGAATAGTAAGCCGCGCGAATCTCCTCCTGTTCGCTATGGAGATTTCTGCCCCTGGCGTCTGAACTTTGCGGGCATGAATTTTCCTTATGCCCTGGATGTCGTAGAGGGAGACGAGGAGGATGGTTCCGGTGCTATACCCCACCGAAGAATATTCAGCTGCTCAGGTACGCAGATTCTAGCTGCGCTTCGTTTTTAACTTCCATCAGACGGGAAAATAATTCCTTTTGTGGTGTCGGTTTCAGGTATTGAAGAAGAAAAAGATTAGGCCGAAGCAGTCTTCTACTACGGTGATGGGCGAGGTTGAGGCCCAAGAAGAAGTTAGTCCAGTGAACGAAGAGTTTGCTGAGGACGAGATTACAGATGGGGAGGAACGTACTGGTACCTCCCCTATCAATGTCGAAGAAGAGGTCTTCGCTGGTCACGCTGGTGATGAAGGAAGGAACAAAGATGTGGTGGCGGATGATTGTCATCGGGGATGTTTCCGTCCCTGCTGGTGATGTCGCGGATACCCTTCCCACTTCTCAAGAATTTTCTTTCGATCGGATGTATTCCACGGGGGAGTTCTTTGACGAAGCCCTCGATTTTCCCGAGGACTTCTCTTTACTTTCCCCTAATGATATTGGGATGTTCTTGGTGGTGATGGTAATGGGGATGCTACTGTAGGAGGTGTTGGTGCGGAGGAGCCTGCTGTGCATGTAGGCGCGGAGGAGCATGCCAACATTCATGCTGAGGGGGTCGAGTCAGAGAAAGGAAAATCTGTTGTTGACGCGCCCGCCGATAGTCTTCCCCAGTCGCCGATGTCTGAGGGTGAGGACGCCATCATGAGTTGGTTTAAGGAGAAGAATCTTCTGTTTGTCTCTCATCCCGCTCCTGTGGTTGTTGGGGAAAAGGAATCAACCGCGTATACCCGTCGCATGATGGAGATGTCTTCGAAGGCGCAGGTGTCTGAAGCCTGGGGAAAAAGGTTGACTGTTCCCGAAGCTACCCTCGTACCGGAGCCTCCTACTTCTGTTGCCGATATGATGGCTATCCGACGGGTATCAATATGGCTTCCGCAGCAGTGTGTGCTGGAGGTAAATTTTCGTACATGCTTGTACGTGAGAATCGACGCTTCGGTTGAAAATGTTTTGTCATCGATGTGTAGATGATGAGGAGCGAGCATTGCAACCACGTGCTGTATCAGTTCTTTAAAGCGAAATCTCTGAAGCTCGAGGCTAAGCTTCGTCACCGGGAAAAGGAATTATCTGCGGCTGAGGTGGAAATAGAAGAGCTGAAGAAAAGCCTTAAGGAGAAAGAAAAGCTGGGTGAAGCAGAGGCTGATCTTCGTTCAGAACTTATTGCAGTGCGCGCTGAGTTAGAGCAAACTCGTAGCCAAGTTTCCACTTTCACAGGTTTGGTTCTTTTCCCTCGCCGTATGTCGTCATTCTTTTATCTCTTAGTTGTTCTGTCTGAGTCTCCCCACCCTATGTCCAGTGGGTGGCATCCCCGAGCTGATATGGCTTCGAAACGAAAGAGCTCGGCAAAAATCTCGTATTAGAGATTTGGTTGAGAAGATTAAGAGTGAGGCTAAGAAATGGGATGCTCGGGCTGAGGTATGGCGCGCGCGGCATGTTCAGATGGTCGACATGCAAAATCTGTACAACCATGATCGTGCTTTATTTAATGGCACACTGCTGTGGACCAGTGATAATCTGCGGGAAGCCCGTGAGCGTACTTCCTTGTTGGAATCTAGGATTCAGCTATTGGAAGAAGAATTACAGACGGCGATCCATTCCTCTTTCAGGGGTCCAAGATAATATGCTCGTCTTGCCAGGGAACGAGATGATGCTCGTGCTGAAGTCTACGCTCTCAGCAATGCTCTTTCCGCGTCTCGTGCCGATGTAGCTCGTCTTGCTGAGTCTGAGAGGAATCTTGAAGTGTGCATGTACAGACTCAGCAAAGGGGTCTCAGAGATAAATAAAGAGGTCGACCACCTTCGTCATATGGACTCGATGAAGCAGGTAGAATTAGATGCCTGTCAATTTACTCTCACCAACCTTCAACTAGACTATAAGAAATTATCCGCGGAATATGATCATCTTGATGAAGCGCGAGATGCGGTTGTTAATGAGTATGAAGAGGCTTCGGCTTGTGTCGAAGGTATAATCCCAATTCATCGAGTGTGATCTTGTTTTTTTTACGCTAACTCCGTGGTGTTGTCTTTTTCAGAGCTCGAGGGACGCCTTCGCGTCACAAATGAAACTTGAAAAGGCTCAATCTTCCTTAGCAGCGAGGAACAAACCAATCACTTCAAGAATTTAGCAGCCACCCGCGAGGAGGCCGTTGCTGCTTCCAGAGAAGTGAATCGGCTATCTTCGTTATTATCCCAAGCCCAACAGCGGACAACAGTTATTAAACATAAGGCTCGTTGTCAATTGGCTGAGGAGACGAACAAGATGCTGGAGAGGATAGAACTTGGCCTAAGGAATGAACATGGTCTCGTGAAGAACTATCCTCGTCGTCCCGTTCCTGCTGCATTGCCCAGCTCCTCGGGCCCCTCTTCTGGTGGGAGCGTCCCATCAAGTCTTCGGAATAATCCTGACGACGGGACCGCCACTAGGTAGAGATCGCAGCGTTCTGTAGGGTCCGCGGCATAATTATATTTTTTGTAACCATGTAACAAGGATGTTTTTTGATTGTGTATCCTTGACTTTGGCCGTTCACTTCTTGTAATCACCCTTTATGAAATGAATCCTCTTCTTGATATACCTACAATGTTGTTTTGTGTTTGTATTTTAAGTTTGTGAAAAATCAAAACAAAAGTTTTTAAGTGTTTTTGAGTGCGATACTGAAGGAAGGTACCTTCGTGATCGTCTTGAGACCTGTCACCCCGCTGGCAATCCTGGGCCAGAGGATTCCCAGACGGTGGGGGCCGGGGCAACGTTCTAGGATATGGGTGTAAAATATGTACGCACCCATTCCGTCGACCCGTTGCCTTAAGATTGGTTGGGTATCTCTTTCTGCTGGGTGCCTTCCCCCTGGTCCTACACTTATGGACACTGATGGGGGAGCCCTGAGAGATTGTAGATTAACTACTTTCCCCAATATTGTAGGTAGATTCCACTGACTTGATAATTTGAAAGCTTGTTTGATTGATAAGTTGAGGTCTGCAATTCCTCTTCCAGAGATAGAAACATGTGGGCGGTTAGGCTCCTTCTTCTTCTGGTACACTCCCAGCAGATTCAAATCTGCGTTGCTTCTATGGGAAGTATGGTTTGAGCCATTTAGCATTCCAAGGATGCCGGAGGACCTCACCTTTTAGATTACGAAGGTAGTAGGAACCATTACCCGCAATGTCGTGGATCATAAACGGTCCTCCCCATGTAGGTGCTAACTTTCCCCATTTCTTTTCTTGCTGATATCGTGGGATTGTTCTCAACACATACTGTCCCTCTACAAAATTTCGTAGCTTTACCTTTTTGTTGTACTCCCTTGCTAGTCTTCGTTGATAATTTTCCATCTTTTGCAATGCTACTTCCCTTCTTCCTTCCAAGTCGTCCAACCTTTCTAACATCATATCTGTTGTGAGGTTTTTCTCCCAGCTTCGGTCTTCGTGGTTGGCATGAGGATTTCCGTAGGTATGACTGCTTCAGCTCCATAAGTAAGAAGAAACGGGGATTCCCCGGTAGCGGATCTTCGTGTTGTCCTGTATGCCCATAAGACATTGTGCAGTTGTTCGCACCATCTTCCCTTATGCTCGTCTAATTGTTTTTTGAGTATAAGGGCGAGGGTCTTGTTGGTAGCTTCCGCTTGTCCGTTGCTTTGAGGGTATAAGGGGGTGGACTTGTTCTTTCTTATTTTGAAGGTGTCGAAGAGCATGTCTATATTTTTTCCCTGTAATTGCTTGCCGTTATCAGATACAATTTCAGCAGGTATACCAAATCTGCAAATGATGTTCTGGAATATGAAAGTGAACATCACGCGTCTCTGATCCTGGCCAAGGCCTTAGCCTCCACCCATTTACTGAAGTAGTCCGTGGCTACTATCAAAAATCGTCTCTTCCTGATCCTTCGATGAAAGGCCCGACGATGTCTACTCCCCATTTTGCAAATGGCCACGGGCTATCGACAGAGTTTAACATTGTTGCCGGCGCGTGGATTTTTCGCGAAGCGCTGACATTCTTCGCATCGTCGGGACATCCTCGCAGCATCTTGTATCATGGTCGGCCAGTAATATCCTTGCGTTTTTGCCTTGTCAGCTAGTGATCCATCATACCGCTATGATTCCCTGCGTCACCATAATGGATATCATTTAGAATTCGATGCCCTTCTTTCCGGGACAAGCAGCGTAGTAATGGTCCGAGGAAGGATTTTCTATACAGGACCCCCTCCCGAAGATCGTATCTTCCCACTTTGGAGAGCATCTTCCTAGCTTGCTTCCGATCCGCAGGTAGGCTTCCTTTGTCGAGGAAGGCATGTATTGTCACCCTCCAGTCATCTTCGTTGCTGAAATCTTCGTCTTGATTTGCTTTGACAATGTCTTCTTCATCAAAGTCGTTATGGATGTCTTCTCCTACCTGGTCTTCGATATTCTTCCATCGTATCTTGATTGGTAGCGAAGGAGAATTGAGATGCAATCGAAGGCTCGTATACCCTTGCTATTTTAATACCTTCGGCATTTTTATCCCTCAGCATGGATGATATGTATGCTAGGGCATCCGCGTGCCTGAGGTCCCTTCTGCATAAGTGCCGGAACTTAATGTTCGGGATTTGTGATGCCAATGTTTGGACCAATGCCATGTAAGCTGAAAGGGTGTCATCGTACACATTATATTCGAGCCCAATTTGCCGTATGACCAGCTGCGAATCACTTGTCAGCCTTACATCGGTTACCCCCATCTCTATTATTATACGTAGGGCATGTACGACAGCTTCGTATTCAACAATGTTATTGGTATGCTCTTTGAATTCCAATCTAAGTGCCTGTATGATCCTTTCTCCAGTTGGGGTGATAATGACAATACCTATTCCTGCTCCTTCCTTATTTTTAGATCCGTCGACGAAGACTTCCCATTGTCTATGACTCGCAGGTTCGAGGATATCCATTGGATCCTTGATTGCTTCCTCGGCTTCTGGTATTCCCTTAATCTCTTCGTCGTTGTCTAGAGGGAGGTCTGCTAAGAAATCTGCCAGAACTTGGGACTTCTGAGAATGTTGAATTTCATGAATGATGTTGAATTGGTCCAGATGGGTGTTCCATTTGGCTATTCGGCCCACTTTTCCCGTGCTTTTGAGGACTGCTTCCAATGGTGCTTTGCATGGTACCCTGACGAAGTGAGTTAGGAAGTAGGTTCTCAGTTTTTGGGTAGCCCATACCAGTGCGAGGATGAGTTGTTCAATCTTAGTATAATTTCTTTCCGCGGAATTGAGTGTCTTGCTGACGTAATAGATAGGCTGTTCTATCTTTGTATTGGTTTTGACTAATACCGCGCTGACTGCGTCCTCCGTTGCTGCTATGTACAGTGCCAAAACTTCATCAGGGTCTGGCTTCTGCAGGATGGGATTGAAGCTAGATGTTCTTTGATTTTGGAATGCTTCCTCGCATTCGGCGGTCCATTCGAACCTGCTCCCTTTTTTAAGAATATTGAAGAAATGTTTGCACTTGTCCGAAGACCGTGCAATAAATCTGCCCAACGCTGCTATGGACCCATTGAGCTTCTGCACTTCCTTCAGATTCTTTGGTGACGGCATCTCTACTATGGCTTGAATCTTAGCTGGGTCTACCTCGATGCCCCTTTTCGTCACCAGATAACCGAGGAACTTCCCCGAGGTGACACCGAAAGTACATTTCTCCGGATTTACTTTCATGTGATGCTGTCTCATTGCATTGAAGATATTCCTCAGGTCCTGGTGGTGATTTTTACGCAGCTTGCTTTTGACGAGCATGTCGTCCACGTAGACTTCTAGGGTTCCTCCAATCCATGGTTGAAGATAGCATCGACCATCCTTTGGTATGTTGCCCCTGCGTTTCGGAGCCCGAAAGGCATTCTGGTATAGCAATAAAGGCCATGTGGTGTATAGAATGCTGTGTGTGGCTGATCTTCTTCTGCCAGGGCTACTTGGTTGTAACCAGAGTATCCGTCCATAAACGACAGCTCTCGTATCCTTCAACTGCTTCAACCAGTTGATCTATGCTCGGCAGGGGATAGCTGTCCTTTGGACATGCCTTGTTGAGATTAGTAAAGTCGATGCATATTCTAACCCCTCCATTTTTCTTAGGAACAATGACCATGTTGGATATCCAGGTAGGGTACTTGACTTCCTTGATAAATCCTGCATCTAGTAGCTTCCGAAGTTCTGTTTCTACCGCCTCATGATATTCTGGAGCCACTTTTCGTATTTTCTGCCTGAACGGGGGCGTGCCCTTTTGATGCGTAGTTCATGTTGGATTACTTTTGGGTCAATCCCCGGCATATCTCCTAACTTCCAGGCGAACACATCCGCATATTCCTTAAGTAATTTGGTTAAGGAATGTTCTCTCCTTCGCCCATGATGGTCCCAATTTTGACCATCTTCGGGTCTTCTTCCGTTCCTATGTTGATTTCCTTTGTGGGTTCCACTGGTGTGAACATAGGCTTTGGGTTTCCGAGGACTGGGGCGCTCTTTAATTGCTATTTGGTGTTTCTCTGCTCTTGTTGATTGTTGAGGTACTTGTTTCCGAGCCTCGGACATTACCCTCTTTCGTCAAGCCTTTTCCTGTAGTTTCCTTAAGGAATAGGTCTACGGCTTTCTCTTTCGTGGTTTCTTGATTTCTTACTCTTCGGATTTTTCGCTGTTCTTCTTGCTCATTGTTGATATGATCCTGAGTGGCCTGGCATTCTCGTAGCGATTCGATCTCCCTTGATCTCCATTATTCCCTCAGGTGTTGGAAATCTGAGGTACTGGTGGTATGTTGCCGCAACTCCTTTGAGCTTGTGTACCCATTGTCGTCCAATAATGGCATTGTAGGGGGAAGGGGTATCCACCACACTGAATCGGGTATCCAGTTCATGGGCCCTGCGTTAACCTGTAACACAATGTCTCCCAAGGGCTTCGTGGCCGCTCCATTGAATCCGTAGATGGTGTGATAAGAGGTCATCAATGTTCATCATGGAGCTTCATCCGCTTGAATGCATCATAGAATAGGACATTCACAGAGCTTCCCCCGTCTATGAGGATCTTTTTGAGGTTACATCCAGCTATGGTAATGTTAGGACCAAGGGATCGTTATGGTCTTCCATATCTTCTTCGATATCCTCGGCATCGAAGATGACAGGAATTCCATCCATTTTCATGTTCGTCCACTGTTATCCCATCGACCTTATATAACTCGCAGCGATCTTCGAATTGCTTCCGTAACCTTTTTCCAATCTGTGCTGTGAGTGAGGGTCCTGTGGCTTCGGAACACGAGATGGTGTTGATTGTTCGGTTTTCTTCCGGAAGTTGGACTGGTTTGGTTCGTTTGGATCTGTCCTCGGTAACCTCCTTCCGTATGTAATGTTTGAGCTCTCCCGCATCAATTAATTTTTGGATCATTATTTTAAGGTTCTTGCATTTTTCGGTCTGGTGTCCGTTGAAACAGTGATACTCACAGTAATCTTTAGACTTCTCGGATCTCGGGGGTGCTTTCCCTTAGACCATGGCCATTCTAAGTTTTCCCTCCCTTTGATCTCTCGTAGGATACGAGCATAGCTAGCGTTGAGTTTCGTGTAAACTTGATCTTCGAATTTTCGGTCGCCTGTTCTTCGTTCATCCCTCCGTTCCTTCTATCTTCGTGAGGTCTCTCATCTGAGCAACCCCTTTTGGCCCCATTGGTTTGTTCTGCTGAATTGGTGCGGTGAGACCTCTGCGGATATGCCCTCGGGTTTTCCCGTTGAATTTCTTCAAGTCGAGCGTGCTTCTCGATAATTATTCGGAGATCGCCTTCTGTCTTGGGCACGCTCCCGTGAATTTCAACAAATAGGGGACTCATTCGGTCTAAGCCCCATTTATAGCAATTGATGCTTACCACTGGGTCCACGCTTCCTATGGCTTGGCAGATCCTATGCCATCTGTTTGTGTATTCCCTCGTGGTTTCCTTGTAGCCATTGCTAGTGAAAAGAGCTTATCCATCCCGGTGTTTACAGTCTTGTTGTACATGTATGTTCTTAAGAATTTCTCTGCAGTTGGTCGTATGAGTGTATGGAGTTTGGTGGCAGATTATCAAACCATGATAACGCCGATCCCTTCAAGCTTGACGGGAAGTATCTACAGAGTACGGCGTCGTTCTGTCCCCATCTAGCTAAGACACGGTTGTAGTACCGAACATGTGCAGCAGGGTCGCTGGACCATCATAGCATTCGAACGTCGGGACAGGGCATTTCAGGGAATAGGGGTGTTGGCCAAGCGATGCGTTAGGGGCGTGGAGTTAGCTTCTCTCATGACCTCTTCTAACCTTCCCCCACCTTGTTTATTTTTCAATTGCCTGATCTCTGCCATCATCTCATCTCGCAGTTCCTCCATTGCGCGTTGGTGCTCTAAATTCTTCAGCTCATTTCCGTCTGACTCTCCATCGTCATAATCCGGGTCGGATACGCTACGTCTCCTTGTCGCGTCTTCATTAGTCGCTAGGACGACTCTACAGTCTTGGTTTGGCTCTGGTGCTTTGGAGCTTGCTTCATCAAGTTGTTGGCTGGTCTTTGTGCTTAGAGCAATCCGCTCCTTTAAATCTTGATTTTCTCTGGCCAACAGAGCTACAGCTTCTGCGTAAACCTGTTGGTTCCTCCTCAGTTCCTCGAGCTCAGCCATTAGTTGGTGTGATTGGTTGGACCCCTGATTGGGAGTCCCCGCGTGCCGCTACAGCCGTGGCGCCGCCCTCCTCCATGGTCTGTACTAAAGGTGGCAGGGGTTCAGCTTCTGTTGCTGGTGTTTCCAAATTGGAGTGAGCGCCCCTCTGCGGTGCCAGAGCCGCCGGTATGGTTTGATTCTGGTTATTTGTTAGCGGCATTCCAAAGGTTAGCAGATGCGCGGGTTGGAATGTTCTGGATTCATCCACCCTTTCCCTTGGTTGGTTAAGTTGACTCATGGCGAAGGTATTGCTAGCCTCCGCAGCCTTCGGGACTACCGCAGCTTCCCCGTATTTTATCGTTGCTGCTCTGAGAGCCGCCACTGCAACAGAATTAGCGTTCATGGGTGAAGTGATTTCTGCGGTATCCTGCCTTCGATTGGTCATTTTAGTTTTATCTCCTTTCTGTTGCTTCGGGTGATGATCGGGGTTGTCCGGGGTGTTTCTTTTGACAAAGCTTTGGATTTCCTGCTTCCTGCGTCTTCTCCATCACGTGCCCTTTTGTTGATGACGAAATCTCGCGTAAACTTGCCTTCTTTACTCACAACACGTTCTCTCTGTATAAATTATTTCAAACAGAAACGGGAATATCCGCGTGAAGCGGGTTAGTTGGCGAAATACAATTTTTCAAGAGGGAATTAATACCCGCAGGCTATAAAATATGGGACATGCGATCCTTAGTATAAAAAAAACTATAGTAAATCCGACGGATATAAAATATGGGTTAAAGTTTTATTAAAGGCGATCCTTAGTATAAAAAAACTACGAAAATTGTAAATCCGACGGATTAGGACAATAACCCTTGCTTGGAACAATAACTCTTATCGAAGGCAAAAGGTGGGTTTTTGAACATAATACAGTTGACGAATGATCTATACGGTCCGAGCTGATAAAATCGGAGCAATACAACACAGGACAAGATAAATCTTTTACCGGGACGAAGTCCCTGTTTCTAGCGCCAAATTGTGGACACAAGAACTACGCGGGGTCCGAATGCCCACAATCAATCGTTAACGTCTAAAGAGATTACGATGATGATACCCTGACGTGGATTCATTGGCTCAAAACCTTCGGGTTTATCATGGCCTCCTCCACTTCCCCGTGCGTGGCGATCATGCATGGGATACAAGTATTAAAGGAAAACAAAACATATAAGCAAATACGTGCGGAGCTAAATGAATGTAAAGTGCTGAAATGTAAATAAGACCAAGGTTTACGTGGTTCAGCACTAAGGCCTACATCCACGGGGTTTGTTGTTCTACTATATTATTCACCGGTTACATGAATAGTTGAATGACTTTGGGTTTACATATTTCTCTCCACTAAGGGATTAACTTACCCTTACTATCTCTCTCTCTCTCCTCCTCTCTCCTGATGTTTTTTCCCTCCCCTTCCTCTTTGTGGAGATTGGGTATTTATAAGGTTGGAACGTGGGACCCATCTCTGAAGACCGTTGGAACCTTATCTTCTCGTGTCCTTGCGTCCATCACGCGGAGGTCTGCGTTTTCCCCTCGATCCCGCGGAGGCATCTTCGCTCGTTCCACAGGTTGGTCGACACGTGCACTGCTCAGAGTGTTTAATGCGGGTAGTTGAGGGGTCTGCTCGTGTCAGACAAGTGTCTTCTGCCCCTGTCAGTCCGTGTCAGCTAACTTTCTCTCCACCGTTGATCTTGGCCCCTCTTCTGGGGATGAGATAAAGCAACTCCTAGGGGTTTATTTGGTGCTTCGTGACGCATCATGTTTTGATGTTTTGGCTTGCATGCTTTCCACGTACCTTTCTGTATACACGTGTCTGATAGTGAGATATATGTGTACACAAATGATGTTTCCAGAGATTGATTGTGTCTCCGTTTCCAACACTCCATTTTTTGACTATTTCTAACCCATGGTTGAAACCTTTCCACAACCATGAGGAGTTAGATTTTATTTTCTCTATGCTTAACGGGGAAATTCCTCTGAAGTATTTTTTTTGACTATTTCTAACAATATTCCTCTGAAGTACTTTGCTTCCATCACCTAGGTAGACAGTTAGTGATACGAACGACTGCACGAGGAACTGGGGATCATGCATGCTGAACAGCTTGCTAATGTTGGAGGCCCAAGCCCGCTAGTCATCATCAACAAACCATGTTATAGGTGCGGTGCACCAGGAAAAATAGGCTCTTCATATGTGGGGTCAATCTAACTTGGCACGTTGTAACAGAATGACAAGAGCCCTTGGTTAGACATCTTAATTCTGTCGATCTAAAGACTTAAAGGTCTAGACCAATAAAGCTTGCGCGTTGAACAGTGAGGAAACGCTCGTTTTTTATTGGCCGAAATAAGGTTTTTTTTGGTTTTTATGAAACGAGAGTCTTGGTGAGGACATTTGACAAACGTATAATTGCTTAACAACAAAAAATAAGCTGATTTACCGTGTTTTATAATTCTATGGAAATCCAAATTCCGGAAATCGTAGGAAACCAAAAAAAATTAGTCTCGTATGACAAAGTCCATGCATGCCCTGCAATTTTCCATTCTCTCTAAAGTAACCATCAAATACGAGGGCCTGAGTGGTACTCAATGGCGGGTGACTTGGAGACCTTCTTAGACGAATTAGGCTTAGATGAAAAAGTTGGGTTTGAGTTTTCCTTATTTTTTTGGCTTCTTGAAAGTAGAAATCAAACTCAATTTTTGAGTTTTCAGTAGCTCCTACTGTGGTGGGCAATTGGCTGTAAACAATCTTTTTTAGCGCACAGACTTGGGCTACATGGACTGTATTTAAGGTTTAGTTTTGATTTACGAGGGGGATGTTTGTATTGGGTAGTGTGCTAGAGATTGATTTTCGTATTTAGGGTTTGCTTCTCTCAGTGAGGATTCCCCTACATCTCTGATTTAACTTCAAAATAAGCATGTTAAGGGATTTTGGGTAAACTCTTTAATATCTCTATGATCTCTTACTTGGACATCTTTTGGGTAATCAACAATGAGTTGCTATAAAACCTCAAACTGTTTGATGGATATCACATTAATTAACATTATAAGCATGCAAAGGTTCGTTTCTGAAATATTATAGGGACCTGAGTCTTTCCATATCTTTTTCAATATTATGCTTCACAGGAGATTAATTTCGGGGTTAGTGCTCTTGAAGAGATGCCGCAGCCTAGATTTTACAAAGGTTACTAATGAAGTGAAGTTCACAATAGGGACGAGGTAAGGAAATTTCCGTTTTAAGTTTTGGCGCCATATTGTTATTATAATATGTTTGCTAAAACATATATTGACTGATTTCCCTGTTATATTTTTCTTTGCTAAACAAACTTGAGGTTATTGAGATAATTTGTATGCATGAGGCAGACGGCTTTGGTGGCTTTATGTGAATACTTGAGTTAAATTAATCTCAAACTTGAGTTAAATTAATCTCAAACTTGAGTTATTGAGATTATTTAATGTATTTTCTTCTTCTGTAGTTCTGTGTTTAGATTATAGGTTGTTCGTGAATGTTCCTTTTTTTTTTTTTTTTTGAGGGAAATGCCCGCGAAGAAATACAGTCCTTTTGCAGACACCACTAGCTTTTTCACTGCAATTATTGATGCAGTACTTGGTGCTGAAAGAAGGTCCTTCAGATTGCCTAAGTAAAACCTGTATGGACTAAACCTAAATACGGTCTTTACGTAGCTGCCATTAGCTTTTTCGCTGCAATGATTGATGCCGCACTTGGTGCTTTGAAGGATACATATGTTAATACCACGTCAGAAATTATTTCCTTTTGTACTTAAAGGACTTGATCCTACTGCTAATGGGGCCTTGACAATAAGGTAACGTTAATTTTAAAGTTTCTAAATTTCGATAGTTACGGTATTGGATTTGGTCTTTATGTTGTGTTTAGTATAGTTTCTGAATGATCCTATAGGTTTTTTTTTAACCTGTTTTGGATGGGATTTTTTATTCCTTTGCAAGGTTTGCCAATCCTATAGCTGTAAGGATTTACAAAATGATACACAAACAACCGGAAACTGTGGTTGCTACCATGTACTGTTAGGCTTTTTTTCATTCGGGACCACTAAAGATGGAGAGTCTCCGTTGTTGAACTGAATGCGCATTAAAAAGAACTTACTTAAAGAGAAAAGATAAAAAGGATTGAGAGTCTCACGTTGTTGACCAGAATGCGCGTTACAGAGAACTTACTTAGGATTCGGGGTACGTTCTTCTGGCGTTGGGCAATTTCATACCGGTATGGACCAATTTTTGGCTGATGGTGACTATTTGTGATCAAATTTTGGGATATGGAATAAGGTATGAAATTTGTAATCAATACCGGTAATAACCATGTTTTTACTTTTTAGGCCTTGACAGTTGTGGCCTAAGTATTTTTATCTTACAGTTTCAAGGAAAGCCGGCCCACCTATCAGGGAACCTTTTTAGTTGTAGCTGCAAATGATGGGCACATTTGATACGTTAAATAAGGTCAGTTTACTGAAGTCCTCATGAAGATTGTTGTTCTATAAGGTCCCTAATAATATTCCATGTCATGCAGCCTGTAATAAATCTCATATCAGGTGTAGCTGCAATATTATCAATTGGGATTGTTTGTGTTTTTGTTGTTCTTTTTGTGGATGTTCATTCACCTATATTTGACCAAGGGAAAACTTTGATTTGTTGTTGTGCCTTCAATTTTCTGAAATAGGAAAAAAATATTAAGCTCTAACCATTTTAAGGCATTGAAACTTGCTTATGTAGGATTTTAGTTTGAATGTAAAGCAATTTTGATCATTTATGCATATATCCTTCGACTATTATGGTTGTAAATTTTTCATCTTTCTGGCTCTTTAATCTAATTCATTTTTATTTTTTTGGATGATTTGTTCCGGCCAAGCTTATTATGTCATGCAACAGCGACGCCCTATGGAAACTGTCTACTTGAGTTGAGACGGACAACTATTAATTGTTTCATCATTTAGTTAGCGGGAAATAGAGCTTGGTCAGAATGTATAACAAAAAGGTACAGTAGACAATCAATTTTCTTCACCAGTTGTTAAGTGAAAAATTGTGACTGTGCACTGTCAGGAGTAATGAACCATTCCCGATGCGTAGCACGGACACAAATCTAGTACATGTGAATAACAAATACGAACTTTGATTAGCTCTTAAAACTTAAAACTCATATCGTTTGGGTTGTCTAAATACTGGCACGACACACTTTACAAGTATACTATACTCGATGACAATGGTCGATTCATAACAGTTATGAGCTCTTTTTTGCATTTCTTTTTTTGTTTTTCGTCTTTTTTTTCCTTTTTGTTTTCTTGTTCATGATCATCTTAATTAATGAATGTTAACCTTTCTCCTCAAAAAAGAAAAATGATAATGGTCGATCTATGCATGTCTATTCAAGTCGGACATTTATTTCCATTCCTCAATGGAGCTTAAATTAAAAAAAAAAAAATTCACAGGAGTATATATAATAATAACTCGACCAAACCGAATTTGAATAATTACATACATAATACATTATGATTCAAATGCATGGCTACTGGAATTAAATTTTAAATTTAAAGAGAAAAAATGTCTGAGAAAATTACTTGAAAAAGGACTTAATTGATTTTCTTTCAAGAGAACTTCCACCCGACCACTTCCTAAGCATGTTCCGTTAATGAACTTTTTTGTGTCAACCTACTTTGGTTTGCTTTCTCAAATCTTAACATGGTCATCAGTCTGCTGTGTAATTCTCTTCAATTCCCTTCTATTCAGTTGTCTCCACCATCTTACATATTTCGGCTTCAAAGTATAAAGATCTGGGACAACGTATTGCCATATATTAATATCAAATCAAAGGGAAACTAGTCGACAATGATATTTGTAATCATAGTTTTCGGGGAGATGCTAGTTGGTAATGACATTTGTATCTTCAAATTTTATTTTTGATGTCTCTCTTTTTATATCATCAGTTGCACATGGTCCTCATAAAAATCAAATTTTCAGGGCGTAAGACATGTATTTTTTTACTTTTTTTTGTCAAAACCTCGACTACACAGGATTTGTTCATTTTCGGTTAGTTGTTAGACACAGAAGGCCATTAAATGACATGACCCAATACTCAAAGCCAGACATTTTCTCAACATTTTCAGCTAGGCTTTCTCGGCTCCATAAGTGCCTGTGAGAGGAGGTCTGCAATTAACACAAAAATGATGCAAGAACTTATGATTCAAGAAATAAGAAGGCTTTGGGTTGGACATTTTGAAAATTTTAGAAATGTTATACTATTCATTGATGACAGTGATCGATCTGCGTATTTCGCTACAAGTCAGAATTTACGTCCATTATACACTTGAGATTAAGTTAGTATAAGATTTCACTTCGGAAACAAAATCCACACAAAATTATACATTGATAATGCAAAAGCCCTTATCCTCTCATGGGCTGCAACAACTGGAAACAAAATTCATACAAATTTTTCTCATACTGCATTTAACTGGGTATCTGTCTTCTATTAGTGCTTTTTGTTTTTCTTTGTTACCTCTGGTAGCCTATTTGTACATTCTTCCGTAATCTAATATATTCTTTCTTCCTATCAGGAAAAAAAAACAAAAAGAAAAAAGATTCATTTCGGAAGTCGAGTCAAGATTCCTGTCTACAAGCTAGTAAGATTTGATTTGAAATTTAAAAAATTATGCTTATATAATTTAGTTTATATCCGATTTGGTTTCTCCTTTTATAAAATTGTTACACAAACTCAAGAACTCAACACCTAATCTTAAATGTTTACAATTACTTCCGAGGAAAATCCTAGAATTTGGTTTGCTCTGTCTTTTTATAAAATTGTTACACTAACTCAATACTTGCTAAAAAAAATAAATGAAATTGGAGGATTTGAACCCAAGCCTTTCAAGTCCGACAAGATCGTTAACAACAGATGTTGAATTAGTCTTCCAACTTATAACTTGATATTGGATTTGCCTTATCACTAGCAGTTGATGAATATATTTGATGCGTAAAGCACTTCAATTCACTTGTATTCAGTTATCTCCACCATCTCATAATTTTTTGGTTTCAAATACAAAGATCCTGCCACATGGTATGATGTTAAGAACACACTAAACTAGTCGGTAAAGATATTTGTAATCTTCGATTTTGTAGAGGTGCTTTTTAATGCTCCAAACTTTATAGATTGCACTGTCTCTTAAGATCTTGGATTTGTTTTCACTCTTTTTATATCACCAGAAGTTCATCAAAGAAACACCTCCCATGGGAAATAAACTTTCACAAGATACGGAAACCTCTTTCAACTGTTAACACAGAATATAGTTGGTGTAACTTAGGGTCATTTTGTTATCTATAGACCGCATTGTATCTTAGTATATCTCATTGTTAACTTGCCTAAAAGGCAACTGTATATCTCCTTCATTAATATAAATACATGTCTCGAACCCTGTTTAAGGTTAAGAGTGATCATAACCTTTCATGGTATAGAGCCATTAGGGCCGTCTATCTCTCTTTTTTTTCCTCTTCAAAACCCTAGCAACTCAACAACCCTAGCAACCATGTCTACAGATTCATCTACAACTTCTTCCGTCATCTCTTCTTCCGTGTCTACAACTTCTCCTCTCAAGCTTAAAACTTCTTACATCTCCTTCAAACTTGATGAAACCAATTACATTTAATGGCGTCTTCAAGTACTTCCCATCATACGCTCCCATGATATCTATAGTCATGTGGATCCTGATGTTCCTACTCCGTCTCCCTTTCTTTCTGGTTCATCTACTGAAACACCTCTTCCAAACCCTAATCATGCTTCCTGGTTTCAAATTGATACGTCTCTCCTTAGATGGCTGCAAGCTACCCTTACTCAATCAGTTTTTGCGGATATCCCTGATTTTACTTATGCTCGTGAACTCTGGCAATACTTAGCTAATACTTATGCCGCTCCAACTGCTGCTCGTTCTCTTCAACTTCGTCACCAGCTGCAAACACTTCATAGAGAAAATCTTTCCATCTCTACGTACCTTGCCAAAATGACTTCCATAAAAGACTCTCTCTTAACCTCATCGTCTACCTTAAGTGATGTTGAACTGGTTCTCAATACTCTTAGAGGTCTAGGACCTGATTATCAAGCTTTTTCAACTGCAATTGAAACTCGCTCTTCTCTTCCTTCCTTCTATGAGTTGAAGCCATTGCTTCTCAATCATGAAATTCGTCTTACTCAATATAATCAACCAAACCCAGATCATATTCCTTCAACAGCTTTCTATGGTTCCACTTTCTCTTCTTCCTCAAACTTCTCATCCCCTCGGTTTTACAACAACTCAGGACGTGGAAATACTTCCTACAGAGGAGGTCGTGGTGGTAACAATGGTTATTTTCGTGGTAATCGTGGTGGGGGGCGTGGCAATGGTGGTCGTGGACGTAGTACTCAATTTTACTCCATTGGGAACCAGTCTACACCGCAAACTCAATACATCCTTGGTGCTCTTCCATCCAGCTTTCCTGGCAGCAAACCACCACCTTGTCAGATTTGTGATTCCAAAAGTCATCAAGCTTTGTAATGCCCCAACAGATTCAATCACTCTTATCAGGTTCGTGATCTTCCTCAGTCGTTTGTTGCAATGCAACTTCAAGCTACACCTTTTGATCAACATTGGTATGCTGATACGGGTTCTAAAAATCACATGGCGGCTGATCCAAACATGCTTACTGCGCAGACTGCATACTCTGGTTCCAATCATGTTATGGTTGGTAATGGTAATCTTCTGCCTATTACTTCTACTGGCAATGCTTTAATCACACCACCACATATTTCCATCTCATTAAATCAAGTTTTCCATGTGCCATTGATTGCAAAAAATCTTATTTCTGTTTCACAGTTAACTCAAGATTATAATGTTTCTGTGTATTTTGATCGATTCGGTTTTTCTGTTAAGGATCGACAAACAGGGAAACTCCTACTCAGCGGGCCCAATAATGGTGGTATGTAATCCATTCGTCCTATCACTTCTCACATACCTTCTCCTTCAGTTGCTGCTCACAGTCATGTTGCAACCCTTTCTCCTACTCAGTTATGGCATATGCGTCTTGGTCATCTCTCTCCAGCTTAGCCTCTCAGAAGTTAGTTTCAGTACCTTCAATAATGCGGCACATTTTATGTAATAGTTGTGCTTGTTCTAAGCATCATAGAATCCCTTTTTCTTTATCAAATTCAGTGAGTGATAGTGTTCTTTTTAAAGTACATAGTGATTTATGGGGTCCTTCTCCAGTTATCTCTAATTCTGGATTTCAATATTTCTTCTTATTGTGGATGATTTTTCAAGATTTATATGGATATATTTTTTGCATAATAAGACGCAAGTTTTCATCTGTATTAAGATTTTTAAGGATCAAACTGAGAATCGTTTTTCAACAACTCTGAAAAATTTTCAGAGTGGTGGTGGTGGAGAATATATTTCTCATGCCTTACGTGACTTTTTTGCTTCCCATGGTGTTTTACATCAATTTTCTTGCTCTCACACTCCACAGCAAAATGGTGCGTCTGAGCGCAAAATTCGTTACATAGTTGAAACAGGTCTATCTCTTCTTCATCATAGTCGTATGCCTAAGTCTTATTGGCCAGAGGCTTTTGCAACAACAGTTTATCTCATTAATCGTATGCCCACTTCTGTTCTGGGGTGGTTATTCACCATTTTTTAAGTTGTATAATCAGCAGCCTGACTACAACTTTCTTCGTGTCTTTGGTTGTTTATGTTACTGACACATTAGTTGTATCATTCTTTGTAAGAGTTAGTTTGTCACAAGCATAATTGTTTCAAACCCGGTTTTTCATCATTTCTCCCATTTTCATCATTTGTAAACCATTTTTGAGCATAAATAAATTCTTTGAGAGGGTTTTCAACATGATGAGCTAGACCCCATCGCTGGGACGACGGACGAAGCTGAATTTCATCATGTGGTAAATTTAATTAATTCCTTATTTACTTTTTGCACTGATTATAAATGATTTATGATTTCTATTAATCAATTGTTATCCTGTTTGATAGTGTATGCTTAGTCTTAGGTGCTTTTGATACACTATTCTTGTAATTTACAAATTGATGTTTTATGAAATCTATTTTGGCAAAGAATAGAGTTAATATTTCTTGTGTTTGGAGCTATAATTGCCTAGGATTAATTTCTGAACCACTTGAATATGAAAAACAATGAAATCCCGAGTCCCAGTGAATTCTTCACCTGGTGACATATTTTGTATATGATTTCTTATTTTTATATTTAAGCCTAGAATCAATCTCAACTAAGTCCGAGTGAACGACAACTCTACTTACCACTATCAAAAATATCATCATTTTGGCGCCGCCGACACGGATTTGTTTATAGATTTGTTTTTAGGTTTTATTTTATTTGTTTTTTTTACGCGTTTTTGTATTTTTGTTTGCTTTCAGATTTGGAGCTAAGCTAAAGGAAAAAAAGAAAGTGCTGAAAAGAAAGGAAAAGCCCAAAAAAGAAAGAAAAGAGAAATCCAAAAGGAGAAAAAGAAGATTTTGTAAATAATTTTATTTTTATTTTTATTTTTTTAGAAACTGTAATTAAGGTTTTTATTTTTGTAATATTTTATTTTTGGACATTTTTTTTTCTTTTCTTTTGGACATTGAACATTGGACTTTATTTTTAAAACCCTAAGGAAGAGTTAGTTTAAATATAAAGTACACAGGGAAGGACGGCGATTACGATTTCGCCTCGGCCCCTCGAGTTCGTACACTGACATTGGAGTCGGTGACCCGAGTCGACTTTAACGGTTCATCCCCCGTCTGGAACGAGAGGTAAGAATTCTAAACACCCGCGAATCCCCTGTCAAGCGGGTTTACTGGATGATTTTGTATGCATATATGTTGAGGACCTGAAATCGGATTTAATTTTCTAGACATGGGCAAGGCCTGGCCAAATCAAGATAAGGACTCGGATTTCATCACCGTTTCCTTCTTTCCCGCCTTAGGAACACGTAACTTACGCGAACCTAAGCCTTAAAATTTGGACTAGAACGAGACCGATAGGGTAACGAGCTTATTAGGAAAGTCATATTGGTTACTCTTTTGAGAATACTTTGAAGTTCATGATGGTTTCTTTGAGTTGAATACGCCGCCTTGTAACGCCGGTGAGGCCTTGGGTATCAAAGCTCCATTGAGCTTCCCTCGTCTCTATTCAACTTACTTTAACTCGGATTGATTCCAGAGAGGTTTGCTCAGATTGTAACGAATTCCTTTTTGAAAGAATAAAAGCTAGTCTAGAAACAATCTAAGTGGAGCCATCATGCTTTTTGTTTGCTAGATAAAATAAGCTTGTTGTGGTCGAGTCAGCCTTGTTTGTGCTTGTTTAGAATTCCCTTGCAGTTAGGATATCGAACTGGTATAGCCAATATAATGATTATCCAACTGAACAACATGGACATTACTCTTTTTATGATCATAGTGTGAATAGTGGTTGGGCACGCCAACCTTTTCAAGGTTTTGGGTCATACCATGGTGAGCCCAATTACTATCCACGCGCGCATCGGTCCTACGGGAAAGAAAATTATAATACTAGTTCTTCATCTTTAGAGGATACAATCAAACTATTGAAAATTAGTCCTTTTTATGATCCTTCAGTTCCTATTCCTTCTCTAGAAGAGTCTCTCAGGAATTTAGCTGAGTGATCACGTAAGTTAGCTGAATCGACATACAGGTTAGATGAGGTGAACAACGTAGTTATGGACGAAAGAACTGCAGCAACGACTGAATCTTCTTTGGAAGATATCCTTAATAGGTTAAGTGAAAACTTAGATCCAACACTTAGTGAGATTTCTTTAGAAGAGACCCTTGAGAGGATAGTTGAGTCGACACGTAGACTTGAGTTAGAGACGAACGAAAGTAGTGCTCGAAATGACTTGAATTTCCAATATAGTGTATCCAATAATACTCTTGAAAATGAGGATAGTTATTTGCATAATCAAGATATGGAGGTTAGAATTGGTGACACTCCTTGCGTAGATGAGGTTCAGCCATTTCCATGTTATGATAATGATGAGTATGATGTGGACAATGTTGATGAATAATATGAAGTATTTAGGCATGGTGATCAGGAATTTGTTACTCCTATTGAGCTTGATAATGATAATGATATTTCTGGTTCAAATCCCGATAATTTTAATTATTATCTACCTATTCAAAAGGACGGGGATTTGACTAGAGATAATACCGTTTTAGACGAAGTTGTACTTCCTTTTGATTCGAATCCAATGATGGTTTAGAGGAACTAGTTTATCCTGAGAATATTGTTTTAGAGTCTAGAAATTTAGAAACTCCACTCTTAGAAGAAAATGAACTCGTAGAGATGAGTGAGGATGAACCTGACTTAGAAGAATCAATTGATCATTTCCAGGAATCTGATGACCTAGAAATTAGGGAAGTTGTGACTAGTCGTTCTAGAGACACTGAAAACTCTAAGTTTGGGGGTGATCATCATTCTCCATGTGCTTTAACTCTTATAAAGGTCCCTCACTTGGCACTTGACATATGTGCCTCAACCATTTTACAAGATTATCTTCATACGTGTTTTTCCGAACCTAATAATGTCCAGGAAGAAGTTCAGTTATTAGAAACCCATCCTCTGGTTGATGTGGTTTACCCAGGCTATGATACCCAGATTGATTTTGTTTTCCCACCAAAAACTTTTATTCCAATTGTGGGAACGTTTTAATTTGAAATGTGTCAGTTATTGAGTTTTGAGACTAAACCTAATTACATTAGGAGATTAGGGTCGACACATTTGTTTAAGGAACACCACCACTCTCATTGTGGTCAGATGTGTGATTCAAATCTGATTGACTTAGAGGATCCCCAGTTATTCTGGTTATTATTATATGCTTCTAAGTTTGTATTTGAGTTTCTCCAGACTCTAGAACCTGAACATTCGGATCTAACTTATGAGGAAATGCAACCCATGGAAATATTTTATCTAGACCCTGTTATAGAACCTGAACCACAGCTAGATGTAGTTGTCTTAAACAGGAAACTAGACAATGTTGTGCTTTATTTTTTAATTTTCTTGGCATGTTGCAGATTACTTTTACTTGTGATAGCTCTATTTGGTTTTGGTGATCCGCAGTTATTCCAACTATTACTTTATTATTCTATGAGGTGATTAATTCCTTCCGATGTCTGGCTGAAGACTTTAAACTTAGCATTTCTTGGGAGGTAACCCAATCTCATGCAACACGATAATATCTTTCCTTAACTCTTGTGCTTCGAGTGGTAACAATTTCTCCTTGTTCATGCTTTTAATTTTATTTTAAGAACATTGAGGACAATGTTAGATTTAAGTTTGGGGGTATGGGAGAAACTTTTTAGTTGCAATAAATAAACTCCAAAGCCTAGAAATTTATGCTTATTAAGGTTGTCACTAACCAATCTAAGTGGATGGGAACATCTTGGTTGTAGGAGTTGAGGAACCAATCTGATTAGATGGAAACATATAAAGAGTCTATTCATAAAAGCACAGAGCTCAGGTATTATAATTAAAAAAAAAAAAACATGGTAGTTTCGCCATATCTCGTTGAATCCTAATCCTTCTGTTTTTATTTTTTTTAAGTGACTTGGTGGGGCACACGATTCAAGTTGTTACCTTTGATAGGGTGAATTAGGGTGATTGAGATATCAAAAAATAAAATAAAAAATGAGACCAGACCATCAGACCAACCGGATAAATTCAATAAAGTCGACCACTGGTGCCCTTGTATATGCCAGTTGTGTTGACCTAGAGTTAGGTTTATCGACAACTGGTCCCCTTGTATATGCCAGTTGTGTTGATATTAGTCAGACTGGTATCTCAGTCCATTAAATAGGTTCATCTTGGCATAGGCCTTCAGACAGATATGGGAAACACCGTTCACTTTAAACCATCTACTTTTCTCTTTATCCATCTTCTTAATCTTTCCATATGATTGGTTGACTCCGGTTATGATGTCCAGAAACTATCTGAGTAGAGCTATGTCACTTATATATGAATTTTAGTATGCTGAGTGCAAACTCGTGTACAGAAATTGGAATTTTGCATCAGGGTACTTCCTCCTACAGTCAATGAGAGTATGCCAACCAAGGAATTTCTTTAGTGCCTTCCAAGGTTTTGCGTAGATAGCTAGGGTCTGGAGTAAAGGTTTTGTGGGTACACCTCTGGTAAACCCTCCCGAGATTAACTTGGTCGCTAGGGCCACCTAGCGAGTTAGGATTTTATTTTTCTAGATTAGTTTTGCTCGAGGACTAGCAAATAATAAGTTTGGGGGTATTTGATAGACACATTTTTGTGTCTAATTTGTCCTCAATGTTCTGTATTGTTGCTACTCGATTTCGTACTTATTATGGTATTTTATGTGTTTGTAGGTATTTTTGGGAAATAAACATTTTTGGAAAATTCGGCTCGGAAAAGTAATGAAGGCACCCTCATTTTGGATAAGGGAAACCCCAGGGCATCCCTGCTGTTAAAGGCGCCCCTACTCTGGATAGGGGGCACCCCCTTCTTCTTTATTTGAAAATCATTTTCGGCGGGAAATATTTCATCACCACTGCACGAGATTTTGGGATAGATTTCTGGGAGATTTTCATAGATATTATGATGCGATTATGTTGTCACTTATCAATAGGTCGCAGGACGTGTTTTTGGAAGGAAAACAAGGAATAAAATCTTCTCATGAATGGTTGTTGCGTTAAACAGGGTAACAAATATTCTCGGATTATGCTTGAGTTATAAGAGCATATTACGTGGGATTTAAGAGGATATATTCTCTGAAAATTTGTTTCTATCCAATCCAGAGAGAGTTCGAAAAGTTTCGGACAACTCAGACGTGTATAATAGAGGAAAGAAGAATAAAATTTCCTAAACTTTAATACGATATTTTCTGGTATTTACTCGAGAGATTGACGGTCTTGTGGTGTATTTATATCTGAGTTTGGAGTCAGATAAGGTGATGGAGCGTTTGGCTGCTGATGCTGCTGCCATTGATGAACACGAAGAACATAAGACGCCTGTGGACAGTCATTCATGCTACAGTGACAATGACACATTAGTTGTATCGTTCTTTGTAACAGTTAGTTCGTAACATGCATAATTGTTAAAAACCCGATTTTTCATCATTTCTCCCATTTTCATCATTTGTAAACCATTTTTGAACATAAATAAATTCTTTGAGAGGGTTTTCAACATGATGAGCTAGACCCCATCGCTGGGACGACGGACGAAGCTGAATTTCATCATGTGGTAAATTTAATTAATTCCTTATTTACTTTTTGCACCGATTATAAATGATTTATGATTTCTATTAATCAATTGTTATCTTGTTTGATAGTGTATGCTTAGTCTTAGGTGCTTTTGATACACTACGCTTGTAATTTACAATTGATGTTTTACGAAATCTATTTTGGAAAAGAATATGGTTAATATTTCTTGTGTGTTGGAGCTATAATTTCCTAGGATTAATTTCTGAACCACTTGAATATGAAAAACAATGAAATCCCGAGTCCCAGTGAATTCTTCATCCCGTGACATATTTTGAATATAATTTCGTATTTGATATATTTAAATATGTCACGGGATGAAGAATTCACTGGGACTTTTTGAGATTGATTTCAGACTTAAAAATAGAAAAATATATATACAAAAGTTCGTCACAATAACGAGAGGTATTGAGACTCGGGATTCCACCATAAACTCATTCATGCGATTCATATATTTATTCCAAATAATTATAGCTCAAACAATATTGACTCTAATTCTTTGCCAAGGTATATTTTAAAAGGTTGACAGTAAATCACTAGCATGATGCATCAAAATCACTTAGACCAAGCATACATCATCATATGACATCACAATCAATTAAGAAAAATCATAAAACGATGATAATAGTGCAAGTAGTTATAAAAGAATTAAATATAATTACCACATGCATGAAATATAGCTTCTTTCATTGTCCCAGTGTTGGGGTTTAGCTCATGATGTCGTACAAACTCTCAAAAGATAGAAACATGGCTCAAAGAGTGTTTAAAGATGGAAGTACAAGGAAAATCACCAAAACAGATCAATTGCAACGTTTATATGCGGGGAAGATCAACTGTTACTAACGATACAGAAGATATAAGACTGTTGGGAACGATACTATGTGTGTCGTGGATAAACCACACTTTTCTGCAACTGACTTGGGTCGTCCAATGTTCTTCAGCTTCGTCTTCTTCCTCCTGCTGCTGCAACTTTCTCTGCAGCGTGATTTCTTCGTACCAGAGCCTCCTCTAAACTACGTAAAGGCCCCAAACTCCTCTATCCTTTGTTTAGGTCTTCTATCCTCCTATTTATACACAGCAACCACAATGTCCCGAGAAAATCTTTCTCCTCCACCGCAAGTTCCGGGATTTCTTCCCTTTTTATTCTTTTTTTTTATGTGTCAACTGAGTTGGTATCGACTCTTTTAATGATAGAATTATCTCAAAGTGAAGGTATTCTCCAAATCCACCAGATAACTTCCTAAGATACGCCGAATAACCCGTGATATTCTCCACCTCTGTTTTCTTCCAAGTGACGTTTCTTCCTTTCTTTTTTCGAATCCGAGACAAGTACCTATGCTGTTTTAACCTAACAGGATATTCCCAATCGAACTGCGACAAAAAATCCATCTAAATCTCTCGAAATTCTCCAACAAAATCTTCCCAAAAATAACTGGAACAACCCGAGTAACTTTACTTCCCTGTTTTGCTTCCAACCGATATCTATCCAAATTTAGTCGAAGTAATGGATTATACTGGACCTGTTTAGATTAACAGGCATAAATAAATCCAACTCGGCGATTGAATCTCTCTACAACAGCTCCAAAACTCAAGTCCAAATCTGTCAGTGTCAGTGTATGCACTTGATTTCCCGCCAAAATTTAGATTTCAAACAAAGAGGATGAGTGCCCCTTAACCAACTGTCGGGTGTCTTTAACACTTGGGGTGTCCTGGTTGTAAATAACAAGTGGGTGCCCCTTAGTAATTGAGTGCCCCTTATCCAAATAAGGGGTGTCTTTAGTGATTTTCTCCCACGAGCGCAAATACCACTTTTCGAGCCAATTTTCCCGCAAAAGCTTATTTCTCCAAAAACACCTACAAAGACACAAAAATCCATAATAAATACAAAATCGAGCACTAACAATATATACAATTGAGATTATATCAGACACAAAAATGTGTCTATCAATAAACTATGCTTGTAATTTACAATTGATGTTTTACGAAATCTATTTTGGCAAAGAATATGGTTAATATTTCTTGTGTTTGGAGCTATAATTTCCTAGGATTAATTTCTGAACCACTTGAATATGAAAAACAATGAAATCCCGAGTCCCAGTGAATTCTTCATCCCGTGACATATTTTGAATATAATTTCGTATTTGATATATTTAAATATGTCACGGGATGAAGAATTCACAGGGACTCGGGATGAAGAACGTTCTCTTTGATGAGTCTTCCTTTCCTTTCTCTATCACAAATCCTGGTGTTTCTCCTGAACCACATTCTCTTTTACCGACCTGGTTTATTTTACCTCTTGTCACATCATTTGTTTTACCTCCTACTCCTGTCCCACCAGCTCCATCAATTTCTTCTTTGCCCTCCTCTAATACTTCTTTATCCTCCGGCCATGATAGGTGTTTAAAACACCTAATTTACTATGAAGTAGTTATGCTTTCTTTGCTATTTTTTTCTTGTGAATTTTGTATTTTACGTTTGTTTTGAGTGTTTTAGGTATTTTTGAGTCGCACGGAGGAAAATAAGAAGAAATCACCCAATTTGTGCGAAAAGAGCAGATTTGTCATTTCCAGTGCGAACACTATCTGGAGCCCAGCCAAGGTTAAGGGGAAACTCTGTTTTGGAGAAGTATAAAATACAGCCAGCTCATTTTAAGGGGTTTCCAGGTGGGATAGCCCTTATCAAGGTGATCGGGCATCGAATATAACCTACTTGTATACCCTAAATCGAGAAACTCGTTTCTCATTCATTTATTCAAGACAACTCCTGAAATTGAGATAAGATAGAGGCGCAGCCATTAGCAGTGGTGTTGTTTCTACTATTGTGTCCGAGAGATTTAGAGAGGAAACCACTAGCAGAGAGTGATCGAAATGGAATTGTGTTGAAATTAAGAAGATCGATTCATAGAACGAGAAGACAGAAATGGGGTTGAGTTATTTCAGTGGATTGAGATGAAGATAAAAGGGGATCTGAGATTTACAGTAATTGAAGATGGAATAATATGTTTGAAGAACTAGATGTTCATAGCTCAAATTGAGGAAAAATCGGCAAGACCTGATGCTGCAATCGATAGAAAAGAATCGAATGGAAGAATGGGTTCTCGTTGTTTTCTGTGTTGGTGGAACTTTTGGATGAATTTTTTCTACAATCGAAGAACTGAGATCGAATTTAGGGTTTGAGATGTTATGTTTACAAGGGTTCTGAAATTGAATGATTGAAGGCGGTAGCTGTGATAGTGGAACTCGAACTGCAGTTAAAACTGAGATTTGATGTTGAAGTTCAGTGAGATGGGATCTGTGAATCGAGAAGTAGAAGCTGAAATTGTTGTGATGTGTTTTGTGGCTGGAAATCAAGACAGGGAAAAAGGTGGTTGTGATACTTAATGGGTTTTGCTCGGATTCATTCTGGGTTTTGGTGGAATTCGAAATACAAGGAAGAGTAGGGAATCTGGAGCTGTTGAAATGGGTATATGGCGGATGTGCAGTCTGCTGTGAAAAAGAAGAGAAAGGGTGAAGCTGTTGCTGATGGATGAACTGGTGGCAGTAAGCAGAACAGTGAGGATTTTCATGGGTTAATGTTGCAAAACAAGATTTATGCTGCTATGGATTATCCTTGCCAGAGATTGAACTGAAGGCAATCAAGTATGCTGCATTGATGATGGTTGGAGATGGGATGTAATGTATGTGATACTGCAAGACTCAGTGATGCTATGATATGTTGCAGGCCATGCTAAGGAGTTGCTGGTGCCGAGCTGGCAGTATGGGTTATGATGCAGCTGCAATTCAGGTGCTAGTGGTACTGAGATTCCATATGGGTGTTATGGTTGAGCTCTGGTGGTGAACTGAGATGGGAAGCTTGGTATGAGGCAGTGAATTACTGGAGTGCGGGATGGAGAAGCTATAACAAATGTGTTGTTGGTTCAGGTGGTATATGAATGGAAGTGGCAGTTGAGAATGTACAGATGTATTGCTGGGGCTGTCTACAAGGGTCTGCAAGGAATGTCGCAGGTTGTGATTGAGCAGAGAATTATGCAAAGGAGTTGTTTGATGGTTGAGAGAATGTATGTGTTGCATCTTGACTGAAGCTGTGAACAGCCATCATAGCTGCAACTAAGGTTGTGATGTGCAATGATTGTGCAGTACAAGTCATAGCTTGTGAAGAATGGCCTAGCCCATGGCTAGATGACTCGGTTCTAACTCACCTGACCCGGTATTGACTCAGTAGACTTTCTGAGTTGACTCGTTTGAGCGTTAACCGATTTAACTTTTCTGGTCACCTGAGATGACTTTTCCGATAGGATTCCGGCTAACTTCCGGCGATGCACCAGTTTTCCGGTAACCCAAAATAACAAGAATTTGTGAAGAGTATTCTAGACTCAAGGGGGTGAAGATTTGGACTTGGAATTGGTTTGAGTTTGGAAAGAGAAGATGGAAGATTGGAGAAAGACTTGGATTTGGAAGTTGAGCTACAAAGGGAAAGGGATTCTATTCCTAAGAGGAGTTTGAGTAAATTGAAGCATATAAATAGAGAAGTTCTCTACACACACTTCTACACGTTTTACACACACAACACTTGTGTTTTTGCTTGTTTTTCAAAATTCTTCTTTTAATTATTTGTGTGAACTTTAAAAATTCTCTCTTTAATTATTTGTGTTAATTTCAAAAACATGAGTAGCTATTTTTCTTATTGATTGAGGATGAATTCCTAGTTCTTAACATGTTTTGACTTTTGTTTTTAAATCTACTTTGAAGTTTTTCACATGATTATCGTTTGTTTTTACTAATAGGAATGTTTATACATTCATGGTTGATTGATAGATTATTTAGGTGGCCAACTAAATTGATTTGTTAATTGATCTAAAGCTAGTGAAAGTTAGGGGATAAGTAATCGTTTCTTGACTCTTTACACAAGTAGAAAACACGAGACCTTGTGGAGGGATTCCGTGGAGCAATTGTGTGTGAAAACAACGTTAGCAAGTAGACCTTGAGCTAAGAGTCTAACTACTAATATCAACCTAATAAATTCTTAAATCTTAATGCGTTTAACTAAATTACATCTTGAGTGAGCTACTACTAGGTGGTTTGTTGAATAGAATCTGGTAGTCGAGAACTTTCGTATCCGGTGATACTAGGGATTTAGGGGTTTAACACTGAGCTAGCTGATTTACCTACGCTTGGTGATAATCTGTGACTAACAAAAAGTGGAAAAGAACATAACTTGATTTATTGTTTTGCAACGAAGAAGGATTCCTTGATCTAATTTCTGTTATTGGTTTCAACATACACTTTTAATTTCTTTGTTTATTTTCTTTTGCTTTTCAAAACCAAACCACCCCCTCCCCCTTTTCGTGACAACTTTACAACTAAAAATCTCTTGCTCCTCGTGGGAACGAACTTGACTACACTATATTACTTGTTAATTAGGTGGAAAACATTAATTAATTTTTTGTGGTTACGACACGCATCAAATTTTGGCGCCACTGCCGGGAGCAGCGGACGATTTTTGTTGTTTTATTTTTCTTTTTGCTTTATTCTTGTTTTGTTAGATTCTATATCGTATCTAACTTAGTTTTCGAGAATCTTGTTTCAGGTAATATATCTTTGGTGAATGCTTAAAGAGGGCAGACCGAGTCCAATTGGTATACGTCTTCGATCCGGCACTCAACTAAAGAACCTATTTCGAGCGGGTAACACTCCGCTTCCTCGTTCTTCATCTAGTGAGTTCGCAGATTCCGATATAGACAAAGAAGAAATGGCTAATCATACACTAAAGGATTTAGCTTCTCACAAGCTCGATACACAACAATGGTGTATCCAAACTAATTCAACCTTCGAGATCAAGCCGGGGTTCATTAGAGAGTTACCAAAGTTTCATGGTATGGTGAATGAAGACCCAAATAAGCATCTTATGGACTTACAAACCATAGTCATGGCTATGCTTCCACCGAAGACTAATGCGGATGGAGCAATGTTGAAAGCTTTCTCGTTCTCTTTGGCGGGAAATGCTAAGGAATTGTTGTATTATTTGCCTTCCGGAAGTATCACCACATGGAATGGGATGAAGAAACTTTTCCTCGAGAGATATTTTCCTTCCCCAAAAGCTACTCAAATTCGCAAGGAGATTTGTGGGATGAAGAAAAATGTGGGAGAGTCATTGTATGAATGTTGGGAGAGATACAAGAGATTGCTGGCAAGATGTCCACACCATTAATTCAGTGACGTTATGATACTCTAATACTTCTACGAAGCTCTCCAACCAAGTGACAAATCTCTTCTGGACGCCGCGGGTGGTGGGAACTAATGAACAAGACGGTGGCCCAAGCTACCGAGTTGATTGAGAGTATGGCGGCGAACTCGCAACAATTCTACACAACAGAAGAACCAATGGTTAGGCGAGTGCATGAAGTTAGTGATTCATCATCATACCTTGAACAAAGGATAGGGAGCATGGAAAGGGTATTGCAACGAATGGCCGCGGTAATTATTCCGGATGATGAGACCGAACAAGTAAATGCTTTATATCCAAATCAAAGGCCAAGGTACGATCCATACTCCAATACTTACAATCCCAGTTGGAAGGATCATCCTAACTTTAGTTATGCGAACAAGCAAGAGGCGGCTCCTAATCCATATGTGCAACAAGGTGGGTTCCAACAATCACGCTTCCAACCTCAACAACAATTACAACCACAACAAGTCAAGGAGCAAGATTCTTCGAATGATAACAAGTTCAATGTGATAATGCAAAGCATGCAAGGTCTCACTTCTATGTTACAACAAAACCAACAAAAGACCGATTCGGCAATCAAGGCTTTGGAAAAAAAGACCGGTTCGGCAATCAAGTATTTAGCAAAAGGACTAGGAAAATGAGGTGGAGTAGTGAAAGTAGGAACCGTTTCCTTGGATTGGTCGGTTGGTGTTGAACTCTCCTTTGGTT
The DNA here is from genome assembly GCF_003573695.1 of Papaver somniferum. NCBI lineage: Eukaryota > Viridiplantae > Streptophyta > Magnoliopsida > Ranunculales > Papaveraceae > Papaver > Papaver somniferum. The sequence continues at coordinate 13,283,932 of NC_039365.1, read as the reverse complement.
CGGCTTCCTCCTTATCTTTGACTACCTCTTCACTAGCTTCTTCATGGTGACTTGGACTCTCCACTTGTCTTCCACTTCTTAATGTAACCGCATTGACATTCTCTATTGGGTTCACAAATGGTTGTGAAGGAAGCTTTGTGGATGCTTGAGATTTCATTAAGTTCATATCGGTCGCCAATTTTCCCATTTGAGTTTGTAAATCCTTGATGTGCATTTCGCTTACTCCATTGTTGTGGTTAGTTCGTTAACGCAACAAATGGTGGAATTGAGTCAAGAGGACGAACTTGAGGTGGTGTTGCAAAATAGCATTGAATTGGACATCCACGGCTTGTCTAATTAGATTTTGAAATCTCCAAGGAATTGGTGGATATGTGTGGTTCCTTGACGGCATTGCAAGAAGCTAAAAAGGGTAATGTTTCATATATTTCTTTACCCGTGGATGATGAATTACTTGTACCATCTATTGTGAAGGCGCCTAAGCTAGAATTGAAGACACTTCCGGACCATTTGAAGTATGCTTTCTTGGGAGATGGAGATGATCTTCCGGTGATTTGAAAAGAACCTCACACCGGTACAAGAAGACCGTTTGCTTAGAGTTTTGAAAGAGCACAAAACGGCTATTGGGTGGACAATTACGGACATCAAAGGAATTATTCCATCCGTGTGCATGCATAGAATTCTAATGGAAGAGAACGTGAAGCCGGTACGTGATGCTCAACGTAGGCTTAATCCTCCCATGATGGAGGTTGTGAAGAAAGAGATACTAAAATTGCTAAGTGCGGGGATGATCTATCCAATTTCCTATAGAAAGTGGGTTAATCCGGTACAAGTGGTACCAAAGAAGTCCGGTGTTACGGTTGTTAGAAATCAAGATGATGAACTTTGTTCCTACAAGAGTTCAAACCGGTTGGAGGGTGTGTATTGACTATCGGAAGCTTAATTCCGCAACCCGAAAGGATCACTTTCCTTTACCTTTCATTGATCAAATGTTGGAGCGGTTAGAGGGACATACACATTATTGTTTCTTGGACGGTTATTCGGGTTACAATCAAATGGTTATTGCACCGGAGGACCAAGAGAAAACCACCTTCACTTGTCCGTTTGGAACGTTTGCATATAAACGGATGTCGTTTGGTCTTTGCAATGCACCGACTACTTTCCAAAGATGCATGGTAAGTATATTTTCGGATTATGTGTAGCGCATCATCGAGGTATTTATGGATGATTTTAGTGTTTATGGCAGTTTTTTTGATAGTTGTTTAGACAACCTTGAACTAGTTCTTAAACGATGCATAGACACAAACCTCGTCCTTCATTGGAAGAAATGTCATTTTATGGTAAACCATGGCATAGTACTTGGTCACATTGTGTCTTCTCGAGGGCTCGAAGTGGACAAGTCAAAGATAGATAAGGAACTTACAATATCCCACTTCGGTGAGGGAAATCCGTTCATTTCTTGGCCATGCAGGTTTCTATAGGCGGTTTATCAAGGATTTTTCCAAAATCTCCATGTCGATGTGCAAGTTATTACAAAAGGAGGTACCTTTTGACTTCAACAAGGAATGCAAGGATTCCTTTGACAAATTGAAGGCAATGTTGACAAGTACGCCAATTATCAAATCACCGGATTGGAATCTTCCATTTGAATTAATGTGTGATGATAGTGATTATGAGGTTGGAGCCGTTTTGGGTCAAAGAGTGGACAAATTGTCCCATGTTATCTATTATGCATCGAGGACCCTTAATGATGCACAAATCAACTATTATACCATGGAGAAGGAGTTATTGGCTATAGTTTTTGCATTGGAAAAGTTTTGATCATACTTGGTGGGCACAAAGGTTATTGTATATTCCGATCATGCCGCATTTAAATACTTAATAAAAAAGAAAGAAGCTAAGACAAGGCTAATCCGATGGATCCTATTGCTACAAGAGTTCGACATAGAAATTCGATACAAGAAAGGTTTGGAGAATACCGTTGCGGATCATCTTAGTAGACTTGTTATGTCTCAAGAAGAACTTCCATCACAATACCCCTTTCCGGGCGAACAACTTTTCTCCTTGGAAAATTCTACACCTTGGTACGGGGATATAGTGAATTACTTGGTGACAAGGAAGGTACCTAATACAATGTCTAACTCCCAAAAGATGAAACTTAAGAAGATATCCAAGAAATATGTGTGGGATGAACCATACTTATGGAAATATGGCGTGGATCAAATGATACGAAGGTGCGTGCCTAATTCTGAATGTCAATTTATTCTCTCTTTTTGTCACACTCTTGCTTGTGGTGGCCATTTTGGTTCTAAACGTACCGCTCTCAAAGTTCTCGAGAGTCGCTTTTATTGGCCCACCTTGTTTGAAGATGCATATATTTTTTGTAAATCTTGTGATAGGTGTCAAAGAACGGGCAATCTAGGTGCTCGAAATCAAATGCCACTCACACCAATTCTCACTGTTGAGATTTTTGATTTGTGGGGTATCGATTTTATGGGCCCTTTTGTCAATTCAAATGGAAATTTTTATATACTTCTTGCGGTGGATTATGTTTCGAAATGGGTGGAATCTAAAGCTACCAAAACTAATGATTCTCAAGTTGTTTGTGATTTTATAAGAGAAAACATATTCACTAGGCACGGTATACCGAGAGTGGTGATAAGCGATGGCGGTTCACATTTCAAGAAGTTTTTACACGCTCTCCTCAAGAAGTACAACATTACACATAAGATTGGTACGACTTATCATCCACGAACTAGTGGACAAGCTGAAATTTCAAACCGGGAAATCAAGTCCATGCTTGATAAAACGGTGAATACTACAAGGAAAGATTGGATCTTTAAGCTTAATGATGCATTTTGGGCATATAGAACGGCGTCCAAGACACCAATTGGAATGTCTCCATATCGGTTGGTTTATGGTAAAGCTTGTCATCTTCCGGTTAAACTTGAACATAAGGCTTATTCGGCGATAAAGAAGTGCAACATGGAGTATGACGAAGAGGGGAAGCAAAGGAAGTTACAAATAAATGAGCTAGAGGAGATACGTAATGATGCATAAGAGAGTGCCCGTATTTACAAGGAAAAGACCAAGCTTTTTCATGATAAGATGATTTCTCGTAAAACCTTCGAAGCGGGACAAAAAGTCATTTTATATCATTATCGCCTTAAGCTATTTTCTGGAAAGTTAAGGTCCCGTTGGATTGGACCATATGTTGTTACTAATGTTTTTCGTTATGGTGCAGTTGAAATTACTAGTCTTAGAGACAACTCGGTTTCCAAGGTCAACGGCCATAGATTGAAGCAATACTAAGAGAACATCGCATATGTGAATGTGGATGAACTTTCATTTGAAGATTCACTCCCTTTGGAGGAGTAATGTGAAGCAAGAGCTAAGTCGGGCCGTCGACTTTAAAACAAGCGCTTAATGTGAGGCACCCCATAGGTTTTGTATTTCTTATCCTTTTTCTTTTTATTTATTTTTCTTGTTTCATATCATGATAAGATTTCCCACCTTGACTTTACTGGAACGATTCAATTACATTGAGGACAATGTAAGGTTTAAGTGTGGGGGAGTGGTTAAGCATATTAAAAAAAATATTTGCATAGAACCTCCAACTTTTAGAGATTTGAGAGTCACTAAGATACTTCTAGGTATGTTTACATAAAGAATTCTGACCGACATAACTGAACTTGGAAGTGTTAGGGAACTACGTTCGGATTTCTTGCTTGTTAGAGTGTTAAATAATGGATTTAATCATGCTAGTGATGCAAATTAGGAGCAAGGAAGAAATGCATTATTAGAGTTGTTGATCAATCATTAGTGGAGACTACCCGCATTTATATCATGTGAGGCACTGACCAAAAATTCTTTGTAGCTGACTAAAAAAGCTTTGTTTTGAGTGTGTGTCACCGTACGTTAATTTCGGGTAGAATGGTGATCTACCCAACTTCCCACCAATAGAAGCACTACTTTTTGATCTCTTGAGTGCTAATTTTGTCAATTATGAGGGTGACATCTATAGATGAAAGCCTCCTTCTTGTAGTTCGATTTGCAGTTAGCACCATTCTCTCACTCGACAACAAGGGATCCATAGAAACACCATCATCATCAACAAGGGAGCGACATCAAAATCTACAAGGAAAGTTGAAAAAGTTCAAGGTTTACAAGCAACGGAACAAGAAAAGAGTAAATTTCATATCCAAGTAAAGCAACATAAAATGAGCGGATTTTTATATATACGCGTGGAAGACTTACATATGAGGAGCATAATTTTATATCCAAGTTGAAGAATTATTTACAAGAGCAAAGAAAAGCAAAAGGTGAGAATTGTTGAAGTTTATGATTTCGAGACGATACAAGTTGTGAAGAATCAAGCGGTAAAGTACTTTTCCCACGGTCATGGTTTGTTTTTATTTTCACTTTGTTTTGTACTTTATTACTCTTGTCTCTAAAAAAAAAGTAAAATGAAAAAAAAAAATTGAAAATTGAAAATTGAAAAAAAAAATGAGACAAGAGAAAATTTATCATTGTTTTTAATATTTATTTAATAAGCCGTGGCGAAGGAAAATCTATAAAGAAATTTCAAGCGACAAGGATTTTAAGGATAAAGGTTACAAATTGTCAAGGATCTATGAAATTCAAGAGTTTATTATCATAAATAGTTGAAGCCGAAGACGAAGATCAAGAAGATCAGGACGGGTAGTCGAAGACGTTTGTGTTGGATGCCGTGAGAGTGGTGTTATCATAATTGGAAATCGGATGTAAGGTGAGTAAGTAATCTCATCCTTGATAATAGTGGTTGATTTCCTTTCTTAAAGATCGTCAGAAAAATGGTTTTTCAAAATGTTAAAAGATGTGGGTTTTTAAAATATTTCGGAAGTTGTCCTTCCCACCATTCAACGTGTTGCAGGACCATAAAAAGTACGTCTTTTGAGTGCAATTTCATAAAACCCTTTTTGGTGAGGCAGAAGTCGAGGCGAAATGCTTATTGATCGCTTCTCAAACACGCATTCTCTCACATGGTGTGGTTATTTCTCACTCAACATTTAAGAATGAGGATATGTTCTTTGGTATTTCTAACTTATTATTACTAGCATGCAGAAACTCTATGTCTTCATATCTCTTTGGATGCTTGCCATGATGGAAAGCTTTCAAATTAGAGTGGATTTTATTTGATTTGCTCGAGGACTAGCAAAGTCTAAGTTTGAGGGAATTTGATAGGTGTCTAAAACACCTAATTTACTCTTTGCTATTTTTTTCTTGTGAATTTTTTATTTTACATTCGTTTTGAGTGTTTTAGGTATTTTGGAGTCGCACGGAGGAAAAGAAGAAGAAATCACCCAATTTGTGCGAAAAGGGCATATTTGTCATTTCCAGTGCGAACACTATCTGGATCCCAGCCAAGGTTAAGGGGAAACTCTGTTTTGGAGAAGTATAAAAGACAGCCAGCTCATGTTAAGGGGTTGCCAGGTGGGATAGCCCTTATCAAGGTGATCGGGCATCGAATATAACCTACTTGTAGACCCTAAATCGAGAAACTCGTTTCTCATTCATTTATTCAAGACAACTACTGAAATTGAGATGAGATAGAGGTGCAGACATTAGCAGTGGTGCTGTTGCTATTGTTGTGTCTGAGATATTTAAAGAGGAAACCACTGGCAGAGAGTGATTGAAATGGAATTGTGTTGAAATTAAGAAGATCGATTCATAGAACGATAAGACAGAAATGGGGTTGAGTTATTTCGGTGGATTGAGATGAAGATAAAAGGGGATCTGAGATTTACAGTAATTGAAGATGGAATAATATGTTTGAAGAACAAGATGTTCATAGCTCAAATTGAGGAAAAATCGGCAAGACCTGATGCTGCAATCGATAGAAAAGAACCGAATGGAAGAATGGATTCTCGCTGTTTTCTGTGTTGGTGGAACTGTTGGCTGAGTTGTTTCTGCAATCGAATAATTGAGATCGAATTGATGGTTTGAGCTGTTATGTTTACAAGGGTTCTGAAATTGAATGATTGAAGGCGGTAGCTGTGATAGTGGAACTCGAACTGCAGTTGGTGATAGAAAACTGATATTTGCTGTTGAAGTTCAGTGAGATGGGATCTGTGAATCGAGAAGAAGAAGCTGAAATTGTTGTGATGGGTTTTGTGGCTGGAAATCAAGACAGGGAAGAAGGTGGTTGTGATACTTAATGGGTTTTGCTCGGATTCATTCTGGGTTTTGGTGGAATTCGAAATATAAGAAAGAGTAGGGAATCTGGAGCTGTTGAAATGGGTATGTGGTGGATGTGCAGTCTGCTGTGAAAAAGAAGAGAAAGGGTGCAGCTGTTTCTGATGGATGAACTGGTGGCAGTAAGCAGAACAGTGAGGATTTTCATGGGTTAATGTTGCAAAACAAGAGTTGTATTGCTATGGATTATCCTTTCGAGAGATTGAGCTGAAGGCAATCAAGTATGCTGCATTGGTGATGGTTGGAGATGGAATGTAATGTATGTGATACCTCAAGACTCAGTGATGCTATGATATGTTACAGGACAGGCTAAGGAGTTGCTGGTGCCAAGCTGACAGTATGGGTTATGATGCAGCTGCAATTCAGGTGCCAGTGATACTGAGATTCCATATGGGTGTTATGGCTGAGCTCTGGTGGTGAACTGAAATGGGAAGTTTGGTATGAGGCAGTGAATTACTGGAGTGCGGGATGGAGAAGTATAACAAATGTGTTATTGGTTCAGGTGGTATATGAATGGCAGTGGTAGTTGAGAATGTGCAGAATGTGTTGTTGGGGCTGTCTACAAGGGTCTGCAAGGAATGTCGCAGGTTATGATTGAGCAGAGAATGATGCAGTGGAGTTTGTTTGATGGTTGAGAGAATGTATGTGTTGCATCATAACTGAAGCTTTGAACAGCCATCATAGCTGCAACTAAGGTTGTGATGTGCAATGATTGTGCAGTACAAGTCAGCGCCCGTGAAGAATGGCCTAGCCCATGGAAACTCAGACAAGTCAGCTCAGTTAGATCACCTGACTAGCTGACTCGGTTCTAACTCACCTGACCCGGTATTGACTCAGTAGACTTTCTGAGTTGACTCGTTTGACCGTTAACCGATTTAACTTTTCTGGTCACCTGAGATGACTTTTCCGATAGGATTCCTGCTAACTTCCGGCGATGTACCAGTTTTCCGGTGACCCAAAATAACAAGAATTTGTGAAGAGTAGTCTAGGCTCAAGGGGGTGAAGATTTGGACTTGGAATTGGTTTGAGTTTGGAAAGAGAAGATGGAAGATCGGAGAAAGACTTGGATTTGGAAGTTGAGCTAGAAAGAGAAAGGGATTCTATTCCTAAGAGGAGTTGGAGTAAATTGAAGCATATAAATAGAGAAGTTTTCTACACACACTTCTACACCTTTTACACACATAACACTTGTGTTTTTGCTTGTTTTTCAAAATTCTTCTTTTAATATTTGCGTGAACTATAAAAATTCTCCCTTTAATTATTCGTGTGAATTTCAAAAACATGAGTAACTAATTTTCTTATTGATTGAGGATGAATTTCTAGTTCTTAACATGTTTTGAGTTTTGTTTTTAAATCTACTTTGAAGTTTTTCACATGATTATCGTTTGTTTTTACTAATAGGAATGTTTATACATTCATGGTTGATTAATAGATTGTTTAGGTGGACAACTAAATTGATTTGTTAATTGATCTAAAGCTAGTGAAAGTTAAGGGATAAGTAATCGTTTCTTGACTCTTTACACAAGTAGCAAACACGAGACCTTGCGGAGGGATTCCGTGGAGCAATTGTGTGTGAAAACAACGTTAGCAAGTAGACCTTGATCTAAGAGTCTAACTACTAATATCAACCTAATAAATTCATAAATGCGTTTAACTAAATTACATCTTGAGTGAGCTACTACTAGGTGGTTTGTTGAATAGAATCTGGTAGTCGAGAACTTCTGTATCCGGTGATACTAGGGATTTAGGGATTTAGCATTGATCTAGTTGCTTTACCTACGGTTGGTGATAATCTGTGACTAATAAAAAGTGGAAAAGAACATAACTTGATTTATTGTTTTGCAACGAAGAAGGATTTCTTGATCTAATCTCTCTTATTTGTTTCAACATACATTTTTAATTGTTTTTTTTTTATTTTCGTGACAACTTTACAAATAAAATTCTCTTGCTCCTCGTGGGAACGAACTTGACTACACTATATTACTTGTTAATTAGGTGGAAAAACATTAATTAATATTTTGTGGTTACGACACGCATCAGGCCACAATTCTTTCTCACCACCTCAATCTCCATTTTCTCCAGCAACGAGTTCTACTGCGTCTTCATCTCCAGTTTCTTCTTAGCAGGATGCTTCCATTACTCCTCCTCCTTCTCCACGGGGTCTTGCTCAACATCCTATGACTACTCGTTTACGTGACGGCATCCGTAAACCTCTAGTTAAAATGAACTTACTTGTTGTTACCAAGCATCTTATTGCTTCATGTTTTCTTTCTGAGATGCAGGAATCTCTTGTTGAACCTAAATCTTACAATGAAGCTAGCAAAATTTCAGAGTGGAGGGATTCTATGAGAGATGAACATCCTGCTCTCCAAATCAATGACACTTGGTCATACGTTCCACGTCAACCTCATATGAATGTTATTGGCTGCAAATGGGTCTATCGGGTTAAGCGCAAATCAGATGGTACGATTGATCGCCGTAATTCTCGTTTTGTTGCAAAAGGGTATACTCAACAGTTTGGTATTGATTATGACGAAACTTTTAGTCCAGTTATTAAACCTGTTACTATTCATTTGGTCTTGAGTCTTGCTGTCTCATGTTCTTGGCCGATTCGTCAGTTAGACGTTAAAAATGATTTTTTGCATGGTTTCTTGGATCAGGAAGTCTACATGTCTCAACCTCCGGGATTTGTTGACAAAAGATATCCCAATCATGTTTGCAAGTTGAATAAAGCCATATATGGGCTAAAACAAGCGCCTATGGCTTGGTTTCAACGGTTCACTTCTTATCTCTCTGAATTAGGATTTGTTGCTTCAAAGTCAGATGCTTCTCTGTTCGTTCGAAAATCTTCCATTGGTGTTCTGTTACTTCTTCTATATGTGGATGATATAATTGTTACAGAGTCTGATTCTCATTATTTTTCTCAACTGTTAGTGGCACTCAAGCAACAATTTTCTATGACAAATTTGGGTGATCTACACTTTTTTCTTGGTATTGAGGCACACAGGTCTTCTTCCGGTCTTCATCTGTATCAAACACGATGTACTCTTGATATTCTTCAACGTGTTGATTTATTGACTGCGAAACCAGTTTCTACTCCAATTGTCGTTGGTGCAAAAATGTCAGCTCATGATGTTACCTTGTTTCCTGATGGTACTTTATACCGCAGTTTGGTAGGTGCGTTGCATTATGTAACGATGACCAGGACATATATCACTTATGCTGTCAATCAGGTTTGTCAGTTTATGCACGCTCCCACTGACATTCACTTTCTTGCGGTAAAAAGAATTCTTCGCTATCTCAAAGGCACGTTAGGGAAGGGTTTATTTTTTAAGACCATCATCTAGTTTTCAAGTCTCTGGCAGCTATTCTGATACGGTATATGCATATAGTGATGTTGATTGGGCTGGTAACCCTGATGATCGTCGTTCCACAGCCGTCACTTGTGTTTTTGTTGGTCCTAATTTAATCTCTTGGTCTTCAAAGAAACAGCCTACGGTTTCTCGTTCAAGCACCGAGGCTGAATACCGTGCCTTAGCTCTTGCTGCAGCTGAAGTTATCTGGACACTGTATCCCTTTAATGATTTAGGCTTATACATCAAGCAACCACCTTTTCTATTTTGTGACAATATCAGTGCTACTTATATGGTTTCTAATCCCGTCATGCATTCTCCTGCCAAACATATTGATATTGACTATCATTTTGTTTGAGAACGTGTTGCTCGTAGCTCTTTACTTGTTCGTTACATGCCTACTCAACATCAACTTGCAGACTTATTTACCAAAGGACTTCTCAAGTCAAGATTTCATTATCTTTCATCCAAGCTTTCACTTCAGGATATTCCACGTTCAGCTTGCGGGGGGGTCTTAACACAGAATATATTTGGTGTAACTTAGGATCATTCTGTTATCTATAGACCGCATTGTATCCTAGTGTATCCAATTGTTAAATTTCCTAAAGGGAAACTGTGTATCTCCTTGATTAATATAAATATATGTCTCGAATCCTGTTTAGGGTTAAGAGTGATCATAACCTTTCATCAACTACCCAAATTTTTTTCGTTTTCTGTTTGATTTACCACAGTCCACAACTAGCAATGCTGAAGTGGTTAGACAATAGAGATACATGAGGCCCATAGCCAAAGGAATTTAACCAAAGACTTCAGTTGGAACTCAGTTTCCCTTTTGTTGTACTTAAAAAAGAAAGATTTTTTGGGGACCATACTTTTTTTGAGGGGACCCTTATGTTATATGTCCCCATATCCTATTGTTTTAAGGGGTGTCCTAACTCCTAGTAAATGACTAAGTTACCCTTTCATTTATATCTAAACCTAATAACCAAACCAAAATCAAAACCCTCTTTTAGGTGAACAGTTTCAAAAACAAAATTATCTTCTTCCTCCCTCTCTTAGCTGGACAGTTTCAAAAACAAAATTGTCCGTTTCCTCCCTCTTTGATAAATATTTCTCATTGCCGATCCAAAAAATTCATCGTATGTTATTGTAAATCGAGATAAAAATTCCAAATCCACGGATACCAGCACTAGCAATCCAATTAAGTATACACCAAATTGATACGTATGGCTGTAACAAAATTGGGTCTTCAAATATAGTTGCAGTTGAAATTTCGGTTTGGATAAGTTGAAGAAAACTCATTGCGAGGTCACCGAAATTCTCATCATATAGAAACTCCCAAAAACAGTTCGGTTAAGAGTAAATTGGACCCTTACCGAACTTCCAGGTTGCAAGATCACATATGGTTGTTCGGTTGTCTCGAAATATTGTAGTTCGTAACCGAACTTTTGGTGTCAACCAAACTACTTTGATTCGTAAGCACGTTATCTATGCCCACGTGATGGAAAGTATTTTGGATCAACACAACACTTAAACACTTAACAGATGGACTTCTCATTTTAATGCCACCTATAAGCACACGTGGTGATTATTTATTCTTCCATCGGATGAGCCTAGTGAACCTGAGAGGAACACCTAGTGGACCTGGTGATTATGCTAATGCCACTTACTGTTTATTTTTCTAATAGACTTGGTTGTTTTTATTTTTGTGTCACCCACTAACTGTCATTAATGCACAGCTACTCTAACAATAACCATATAAAATGATTGAGATACAACAACGAACTTTTTGTTTGTCAATCAATCATTTAAAAGTGAAAGTTCGGTTTGGAAAATGTTATGCTCGAACTAGCCGAATATTTCACTGTAAAACCAAAATTTCAAGTTCGGCTAGGAGTTTTCCAGAACCGTCAACCTAAAATACCAGCCGAACTTCCGTTATATTTTATAGCCAAACTTTCAAAAAATAAATTTCAAAAAAATTTCATTTTCATTAAATTTTAGCCAATTTAATCATTAAAATGAGCTTAATATGTATACTTGAATTTATCGACATTCCGGAACTATCACCCGACTTGACTCATTTTGTTTTAAGAATCTCGAAAAGTAATTTTCGAAAATCTTCTCCCCCTTTTTCTCTCTTGATGATTCTAATTCTAAAATTAACAGTTTAACACTAATTCACATCACTTATCTAACTCACTCAATAAAATCTTCTCAATAATTTAATCTAATCAAATTAATTAAAATAAATTTAGATACTTAGTAGATGATATTTTGGTCATTAATAAACATATCTAGATAAGGGATATAAAAAAATTACTTCATAATAACCTTGGTCAAAATTGGAGAATGGTCCCCTCAAAAAAGGGCTGGTCCCCAAAATATAGTTCTTAAACAAAACGGAGTCCGAGTGTTTTGCCCAAATGATGGCTTTGAAATAGGTGAAGTTTTATTAGCATTGTCTCTCATGATACAACAATTATGCCTTACCGAAAACATCACTATGATTGTATTTGGACAGCGGACATAGATGTTTATTGTGCTCCTAGTTACACTTCTTTTTTTCTTATCTAAAACTTTAAATTTTTCTTGAAAGAATAATAGAAAAATTTATATAGAGCCGATGGTGGCCCAAGTTTTTTATTCATCCATGTACAGCTAGGTTGCTCACCATTATATTTGTGTATAAATGGCTTGTGGGTGGAAAGTAGAGCTGTCAATTAGTAATCCGGTCCTCGGATTGACCCTAGCCCGGCTTGTTTCAACCCGGCTTGGCTGTGCTTGTTTCCTAAACGGGTCGGGCTAGGTCTGTTATATCTGACCCTAATAGAAAACAAGCCGGGCTAGGTGTAACCCGCGGGTTACCAGCCAACCCGTTAAATTATGATAATAACCTGTTATCGGAGGTATCGGTAGTATTTCACCTGCTACCCAGGTAACCGGGTACTTCTCATTCTTATCTAAGTTTTCTAAAGAAAGAGAAATCAGAAAACTTCTCTTCAAGTTTTAGATCTGGACTGGAGTCTGGACTGGAGGCAGAGGTATTCGTGTTCGTCTCTTTTTCTAACTTAAAACTAAATAGGGTTGTTTTTCTATTCTGAGTTCTAGATTAGATTTTGATCTTTAAGTTTAACTATAATGATCTTTTTTTTTTTAATTTTCTAACTATCTGTTATTCTGTTTGATTTTCAGGGGTTAGGGTTAGGGCTTTACTCGTAATCAACTAACCAAGTTTTATCCTTTAGGTTGTTTTTTCACTTCTAAGTTATAGATTAGATTTTGATCTTTAAGTTTAACTTTAATGATCTTTTTTTTTTAATTTTCTAACTATCTGTTTGATTTTCAGGGGTTAGGGCTTTCTTTAGACTACCGTTGAAGAAGAATAGGAAAAATTGGCCGATGATTTTATTTCTACTTTCCTAATCTAGGTGAGTAGTTCTAAGTTTTTAATGCATAACTTGTTTTAAGTACTGTTAGGTGTTTGTGGAAATAACTCTTAGAACCCCAATCCCTTTTCACGAATTTGTGTCATTTATTGTTAACTCATGTCTCTTAATGTCAATATATCTCTTAATGTCAATCTATAATAAATTAATAATGCATAGCTTGCTTACGTTATGCTTGTGAATAATTATTTGAATTACAAAGGTTTACTGATTCTGAAAATGGAAATGAACTCTATATGCAGCATGTCAGAATCAGAAAGCACATGTTTTATTTTGGCTTACATGAAAGTGTAAAAAAGCATACTTTTGTTGGCTTTGCCTTTGCCAGTTTGGGATGTGTACTTGTTGGGATTTTAATTATTGACAGCTCTAGTCCCCTGTGATGTAGCTCAAGGCTTACTAATTTTGATTTTTGAATTCTTTATGTAGCTTCCTAAAATGTCAGTTGAAGAAGACAATGACGATGTCATGAGTGAAGAGGATATCACAGTAGTAGAGTCGATGACAATTCAAGAGCATGCTTCAAAGAAAAGGAAATTTACATCAAAAGTATGAAATGATTTTGATTGGTCACGAGACAAAGATGGTAAAGAAAAGGCTACGTGCAAGCATTGTGGGAAGGAATATGCTTATGACAGTCAGAAAGGAGGAACATCAACTATGTCAAGGCATTTAAAGAAGTGCCCTAGACTGAAGATGCAAGATGTGGGGCAACTGTTGTTATCTACAAATAATGGAGAACTGGCTACTCGTGCACGAAAAATAGATCAATCAAAGTTTCGGGATTTAGTTGCAAGACTAATTATTGGTAAAAATCTCCCCTTTAATTGTGTAGAATGAACTGAATTTAGGGAGTTATGTAGTTATCTGAATGTCGATGTTGAAACCATATCAAGGAATACTACAAGGTCTGATATTTTTAAAATGCATAAGTTCCAAAAAGAAGTTATTCACAAGAAATTACAATGTGCTCCAGGTAAAATATGTCTAACATCAGACATGTGGACCTCCATCAACACCACTGGATACATAAGTTTAACAGTACACTTTGTTGATCAAGATTGGGTATTGCAGAAGTTTCTTTTAAATTTTTCTCCACTGCCACCACCCCATACTGGTCAAGCACTTTCAGATAAGTTATTTCTGATGTTAAATGATTGGGAATTGAAGGAAAAGTAACCAGCATCACTTTGGATAACGCTGCATCAAATACTTCATGTGTTAAGATAATGAAGAGTCGATTCATTGCAAGGAATGTTATGTCGGATACTGGGAAAAGAAACTTTCATATAAGATGTTGTGCTCACATAATAAATCTTATTGTAAGAGATGGACTGACAGAGATTGATCCAGCAGTAATCAAGATAAGGTTAGCAGTGAAGTACCTTAAAGGTTCACAAAGAAGAAAACAAAATTTCTTGGATACTGTCAGCGATTTAGGAATGTCAGTAAAGATGGGTGTTCGACAAGATGTTAAGACAAGATGGAATTCTACTTATCTTATGTTGCAAAGTTGTATTTCGTATGAAAAAGTCTTCACTCATTTGAGGTTGGTGGACCCTGACTATGCAGAGTCTCCTAATGGGGAAGAATGGGAGCAAATCAAAGTGGTCACGAAGTTTCTCAAGGCCTTTTATGACCTCACGACTCTATTCTCTGGAAACAAGTATCCTACTTCTAATTTTTATTTTGATGGGGTTTGTCAGATTAAAGTATTATTAGATCATGAGACAACTAATGACATTGAGTTCATCAGAAACATGGCGAAGAAAATGCAAGAAAAATTTGCCAAGTATTGGAAAAAATTGAAACCAATATTGGCAATGGCAGTCGTTTTAGACCCTCGATTGAAGTTTGAATTTGTAGAGTTTACTTTATAAAATGTGTATCCTGTTGAGCGTGAAATGAAGAAGGAAGTTGATATTATTAGAAAAAGGATGGCGGCGCTCTATAAAGAGTATCATACGGCGTCAACTTTAAGAGGTTCGACAACCAATGAAACTCAGAATTCGGGTACTGTAAATGGTGGGAATTCTGGACGCAATGGAAGTGCTTTTATGTAGGTGATATTTCTTTAAGTTTTAACTGCTTGAACATTTCTATAACTGTCCATATAGAACTGGTAGTTAATTGTTGAAGTTTTTTGATGCAGGAATTTGCCGCGGAAAAAAAAAATGGTGGTCAACAATCTGACAAGTCAGAACTAGAACAATATCTAAGTGAGTCATCAGGATCAATGTCAACTGATTTTGACATCTTGAAGTAGAACAATATCTAAGTGAGTCATCAGGATCAAGAACTACGATACCCTAATCTTACAAGAATGACAACCGATATTTTATCAATTCATATTTCAACTGTTGCTTCGGAATCTGCATTTAGCCTTGGGGGAAGGGTACTTGACAGATATCGCAGCTCCTTATCACCTGAAAGTGCCGAGGCATTGATAACAAATCGTGATTGGATATATGGAATCGGTAAGAGGCTAAGTGTATCGAGTAATATTTAAAATTAGTTGTAAGTCTATTTAACAATATATATGAGATTGATAATTACTTATTTTCAATTATATGTAGGATCTGCATCAACTGATGTTGAGGAAGTGAAAGATAATGATATTAGTGAGGATGTATTGGCATTTGAGCCAGCAAACAACAATGAGGCAGTAAGTTCTTATGCGTCTAATTAGTATCTGTACTTCAGCGATATAAAGCGGGTAATTATGAAAATTCTATTTATTTACATTAACACAACCTTTTGTTTGATATACTTTTTGCTGGAAATTACAGATTCATACTGGAGCATCTTGAAGTGATACACTTCTAGACACACAATTACAAAGATACATGGAAAAAGAACATTTTTTGGGCACTGATTTAGGAAATATTTTGGACTTCCATATGATATCACTGTCTCCTATTTTTTGTATAAATATGAAGGGAGACACTAACGATATATATTGTATATGTAACTGCATATGAGGGTTTAGGTTGTGATTCAAGATTTCAAAGTCAGTTCAGTAGACGGTAGCTTCAGTTCAGTACTTCAGTTTGTCCACTTTTGTATATAAAAGGACAAACATAGATAATAGTTACTGTCACTTTGAGGATTCTTATATGAATCACAATCCTGGACCTATATCCTTAATTCCTTATTAATGAATATGATACTTTTTGTGCAGGAATTGGTTGTTATTATGGTCTCCTCTTCACTAGTGATGAAGTGTTTTAGACTTTTAGTAGGTGATACTGTGGTAAACTGGTAGGCAGTAAAAGTGGAAGTTTGTATTTTTTTTTGGTTTTATATATGTATGTAACTATGTCTATATGTATTCCACTCCACAACTTTGGTTTGGTTCATTTCAATCATGTTTTAGTTGTATCGTGGAATCTGTAATCTGTTTTCAGTATGCACTTTTTAGTATTTAGACTTGTGGTTGTTTACCATATTCATATTTTTAGCACAAAAATAATAAAGTCAAATTTACCAGCCAACCCGCAACGCGTCAGAGCCAACCCGTCTAGGGCTAGGGTTGGGGTTTTGGGCTTGTACATGAACAGTACTAGGACTGACCCTAACCCGTCCATGGCTTGTCAAGCTAGGACCGGGTTGACCCTAGCTTGCCCGGTTGAATGCTCTAGTGAAAAGGCACAACCCAAAACATCTATTAATCAATTAATCAAGAGAAGAGTTTTTTTCGGTTGTGTTTATGCGCCTCCTTATATCAAATGCAAGCACTGTATAAAATATTTGATTAGTTGACCCATTGTATAGATGAAGAATATAATTTGACTTCACGCAGGCAATTAACTTAGTGACAAATGATCCAATGTACCTCGCAATATCTATTTTGTTTCGATTTACTTGCACTCAGCTTTCACCACCATCTCATCAGTTTACATGAACATAAGTACCTAGATTACTTTGGATATACTCGATCAGTCTTCTTATTTTGGATTGGTACTGAAGTTCCAAATTTTATCTATTGTAATTTTAGGCTCTCAATGAAATACATGAAGAAAAATGTTGTCCGCATGAAATAAATATTCAGATGTAAGACATGAAGTTGTGGTTGCAATACACAGGTAAACAGTTTTGCGGCA
Organism: Papaver somniferum; assembly: GCF_003573695.1. NCBI lineage: Eukaryota > Viridiplantae > Streptophyta > Magnoliopsida > Ranunculales > Papaveraceae > Papaver > Papaver somniferum. The sequence goes on along the minus strand of NC_039365.1, from coordinate 13,266,796 downwards.
CTGACGACGGCATCATTCATGCTCAAATTGCTCATGCTAAAGGAGAGGTAGTAATACTGTAATAGTTAATTAATAGTTACTATGATCTAGCCAATTGGAGGCCCAAGCCCATTAATCATCATCACCAAACGGATTATATTTATATCTTCAGCAACTTGCTAATTTTGCTTATCCGCTCCAGTAACGACTTATCGCATTTGCAGAGCCTTCAAGAAGGAGATTAACCATGTTATAGGAGGAATAGCTCTTAATATTCGGGGTGAATCTAAAATTTTCATGTAGCTTGTCTAGGCACGTTGAAACAGGATGACAAGAGCCCTTGGCTAGATATCTAGAACAATTTCACAGCTCCGTGCAAAATCTTAGTTCTGTCAGTACAAGTAAAGTCTGTAATAACAAATACATACTTTGATTAACTCGTAAGTTTATATTCTGTCTCTGTGTTTAAATCTCGTTTCAGTTTCCTAGATGCTGGCACAACACACTTAATTTAGAAGTATACTACACTTGATGATAATGGTCGCTCTTTACATATATCTCCAAGTCCGGCATTTGTTTTCATTCCATAACGGGGTGTAAGTTAGCACAAGATTTCACAGTTGAGTAAATTACTAGACTACAAATCTCAGAATGGTCAAGTTGTTTGCGATATGCGAAGTGGTTTGTCAGTTTAGAAAATTATCCCTCTGTAGTACAGTCAGATTATATTAACTCGATAGTGATACCAGCTGAATTTAAATGATATACTTCTAAATTTCTAATGCAGAATTTCAGAGCAAAAATGTCTGAAAAAATTATTAGAACAAGGATTAATTGCCATAAGACTTTCAAATATTGCATAAAAACACCTGTCAATCATAGATCTTCAAATCGTTATAGATGGGATAGCAACAAATCCGGTTAAATTTGTCTGACACGCTAATTGGATCTGTTACACGAAACACCAAAAAAGGGCAAAAGGAAAGAAATGAAAAGAAGACAGTGCCACTTTTTTGTATCATTCTGTGCACATCATTTGAGATCAAATGATCAGAACTTCTTTTATTCTTCTTCAAGCTACTGTGGTTATTTTTCTCCACTGAAGTTGCAGACAACCTATAACTATATGCTGTGGATCTTATATATATATATATATGACTAATTTTCTACTGAATGTGGCGAAAAGGTATTGTTACACAATTTGTTGCCGGCTGTAAGTATCTTCAGGAGGTTGGGTCATTGCGATACTTCCATGATTATCAGCATTGACAGGGGTTCCCATCTGGTTCATGTCTTTGATTGAAGATTTGGAGAGGTAAAATAGACCCCGGAGCTTTTATCCATAGCGAATCCAAAAAAGGGGATTCTTGATACAACAAAGAACTCCTTTTCTTTTTTCATTCTTTTCTATAACCTACCGTCTTTCAAAGAAATTTTCAAGTGAGCGAATGATCAATACGAAATATTCCGAGTCTACACTAAATGATTGTCTCACACAAATCATATAAGATGTTACCAGGCGATTTTTACATGATCTTCTTTTGACTTTCGTCAAGAGTATAAGATGAACTTGGTTAAAGCGAAAGCTTACCAACACATATTTTGAGAAAAATATGTAAACGAGTTAAACTCAGCTCGAAATATCAAAGGTGTATAATTGAAGTCTCTATAGCTATACGACTTTTGTCTCAAATAGGAGATATAATAGAAATAGACTTTTGAGTGATATATGAGTTCAACTCTCCACATACCTTTTGTTGATGAACTTCCACAAGCTCCCTGTTGATAGGGTAAAAGTGGGAAAGAGAAACTAGGCCAAGCCACAACAAGCTTACCCCCTTAGAGGTGAAGAGAGAGAATGGATATGTCCCCTTTCCTAAGTTTCCTTTCTTTCCGTTTTATAATAATCCTTCCTCTCCTCCTTAAGAATAAACACTCATAAGGCTAATATATTACAAAACTACCACTTTCCTCTTTTCCAAGTTATCAAAGAACTAGGAAAACAAAGGCCCACCTTGTTAGGGATGAGACCCAACTATTTCAAGATTCCCTTTTTTGGGCTAGGTCCATCCATTATCTTATGGGTTGGACCTAGTCCCAAAGTTCCTTCTTCTTAAGAGGAACCTTTAGTAGGCTAAGGGGCTACCTCTTTTAGGGTTAATTATTTTCATGTATCAACATTAGTCCCCTGACTGTTGACCAGTCATAGCCAGGTCGACAGTCACATGTTGACTCATCAGTTAATGGATGCAACTGATGGAATTTGCATGTTGAACCCTTATGTGTTCCCTCCATCCTCATCTGATGGTTGGCTTATCCGTCCCCAGGCAGATGTGTCCCCCAATAGCCGCCTTAGAGGAGGTACCTCGCCTAGTAGCTCACAGGGAGACTATATTCTCTCGACAATCTCACTTTGCTTGTCCGCTGGATCTCCACCCGCTTGGGATCCTTGAGTCGACTACATATACTCCAACCCGTCCATAGGGAAATACTCCTCTATTTGGGCATAAAAGATGCCACAACAGCCTCTCGGTATAGAACTATCTGGAAAGATCATGACAGTTTGGTGCACTTATTTTCTCGTTGGATGATTGATCCTCACATGTTTTTATTTGCTTGGGGGAAACGATTTCAATGCTGGGAGACCTGGTCGCGCTTTATGGTTTTCCTATTCATGGCTACACCTGCTATTCTGTGTCTTGTATTTTCAAAGATATAAATAAGAGCGATGAGGATCTTTGAGATTATTTGATTCTAGCCAAGGAAAATTCAATAAACTTCCAAATTTTGGATGAAGTAAGTTGAGTCTCCGGATAAAGGAAAGGATTAAGAGGATTTTAGAGCTTCTTGTTGATGGCAAATCTTTCTTAGAAGGTTATAAGAAGGGGAAGTTTTTTGCCTCCCTTGTCCGGCTCAAATATGAGGATGCGTCCTTCCGCGCTGAAACAGTTGGTAAGATCTATGCAAGTTGGTAAAACACGGTGAATGGTTTATATCCACGCATCCGAGTCCCCAAGACTATCATTCAAATCAATGTTTGTCTTGTTCCAATAATATTACAATAAGATTATTATATGTCAGTAATGGGCTTCGCGTTTGCATTCCTGTAGGCACAGGGTATTATTAGCATAATATGTGATAAAGGCGCGGGCGATAGAAAAGATATTGACGTTTTTATAATGCAATCCCTGAATGCCAAAACGAATAGATTCTGAGTCATGGAAGGTAGTTTATGCTTTACGCACTTGCATATGCGACTATTACACATGAGGCGCGACTATATATGAGCGTCATAATGTATGACAAGGCAACTTACATGGAGTGGTTTTAGTTACAACATCCAAGTGGTTAATATCGATCGGCTAGCTCAAGCAGACATATATTCTTACAGAGAATAGGTGCGCGTAAATGTAAATGGACATATATTATGTGGTTTCATTAATTTGCCGCTTTCACCCTCTATCTCTTTTGAAATTATGGGGCGGATGAATGCTTAATATGAATGTTTTATGTAAGTGTTCAGGTGGAGGGCGGATGAGTGCAACCTGCGCGCCTCCGAAGCATATGAATTCTTTATTTGGTTAAGTGTTGAATAAAAGTTATTAGTAGTTTTGGAGGTGAATCACCTCAATCATCTAATGAGCGTATTCCACGTCACATGTGATCATTTTGATAGTGAAAATATACTTTGATATTCCGACTGATAAATATCGATCGGTTTGAGATAGAAGCTCATAGGAGCGGTGTACTACCTTCTAATCTTCTTCTTGACGACATTGCGAGCGACAACTACTTGCATATTTTCACCATTCGAGCATATGTAGGCCGGCACGGTCGTTCAATCCGGCGTTTAATGATGTATGCTCAGCATGCTTGCCCGTTTGTTGAGAGGGTTGTCATCTGTGCACTATTTTTGGAATCATTTGACGATGTCAATAAAGATGGGTGATCATAAGCGTGAAATGACATTTACAGTTGTCCGCTTAGTGGGTGAAAGCGCGTCAGTGGCCTTGCATAAAGCCTATCCATACTTGGGGATACTTGTTCATTTCATTGACCATAAAGCAGGATGAAGAGAGAGCATCGAGTTGCAAGTGAAGATGAGCAATCGCAAGCGAGGGCTTCTTGAAGCAATGATGTTTGGATGTATCCGCTTCGTAGGATTTGAGGATTCTTTCTCAACAAGTAAAGTGTTGTATTTGCAGGGTATGAGTCTTTGTGCGAGTGTTTAGGAGCTCGACACGCCCCTTTATCAAGCGCGAGAGAGACATAACATTTGCACGCGGATATTGGAATCATTTATCAATGATCGAGATAAGATAGATTATTATAAGCGTGAACTAGCATATGTGTATTTCCATTTAATTTCCGCCTTAGCTTCTATTGGTGGCCGCATATGATGTACATGAAGTTGTCAAAGGCGTATTGAGGGCCTTGAGCTCAATGTACTTGAAATGTGTTGAATGAAGTGAAAACTACAGGGAGACCCATTCTTCGGATCTTTCCCACTGTGAAACCCACGCCCAGAAATCTGAAGGTGCGCACCCATTTTCTAGGAAAAAATTATTCTCAAACCCATATTTTATAAAATTATGTTTCGTTCTTTTTTCTTTTTCTTCTTCATCTTCAATTCCTTTTCTCCAACAGCGCCACCAACCCATCATCCATCTTCTAATTTTAGATCAATTCGATTCAACACTTAGCAACCCATTCATCTTGTTAACCTCCACCTATTCACAGATTCAACCATTTGATCTTCATAGCAGATCTATCTTCTTCTTTTGAGTTCAACAGGAAACCCATAATCATCTTCATATTCAAACCACCGACCCCTTAACAACAATGTCATCTCTATCTCTCAAGAACATCGAAACCCTAACTTCAATTCCTTAATCCCATCCTTTGAGCAGCGACACAAAAATTCCCTTTTCAATTATGCTCAAACCTACACAAATTCGCACCAATCTTCACCCAATTTCAGATCTGAAATCACACCCACTGATTGATCCATCGTTTCTTTAAGTCATGGTAACAAACTAAACATCACCGATGTTTAAACAATCAAAGTATATTAGGATGCACACGAAAAAAATAGACGATTAGGGCTGTAGAAAAAGATAATTGAATCTCGTATGCGAAGAAAGTGTTCTCGTATGCCATTGCTTATCAATTCGTTTCCTTATCTTCTTCTTTAGCTACTGTGCTGCTGTGAGTAGGAGTTATGATTCAGAAAAGAATTCAGGGTTTGGAGACGGACACAGTATAATATCTACGTTATGGTTGCCACGCACTTTTAAGGATGAATGCTTACAAACTATTAAAAAAATAGAGATGAGTGGTTTGGTGAAGGAAATAATATCTACGTTATGCAGATACTTTTTTCTTAGTATTGAAACCAACAAAAAACAAGGTTGCATAACTTGTTATGCACCTACAATAATATCTACATAACAAGTTATGCAGTCATAAAAGTGGATGTATAACCTGTTATGCATCCGAAAATATGACTGCATAATGCATTATGCATCGAGGAAATTGTTGCATAATATTTTATGCATCGAGAAAATGGATGCATAACCTGATATGTATCATTTAAATATGGCTGCATAACGCATTATGCACTAATTTTTTCTGTACGAACTAAAATCAACCAAAACAATGGCTACATAACTTGTTATAGATGAATAACTTTGTTATGGAGATACATAACTTGTTATGCAGTCGAAAAAATGGTTGCATAATTCGTTATGCATCTGCATAATGTGTTATGTATCTTTTTTGGAGGCTGCATAATGAATATGCAGTCAGTTTTCGAAAATTTTCCCTAAAACGATGATTACCTCCGATTTTTTCGTGAAAAACAAAAATTTGATTTTGTTGTTTGTACTCGTTGCGTAGCTCTCTTTAAAAGATTTTCAACGATATAAAATTTGTAAAATTCCAAGGCGCGGATTTTTAGATATGTTATATCTAAGTTGTATTGCCAATTATACCCCTGAAAAATTAGGATGCATAACGAGTTATCCCTGGAAAAAAATATGCATAACACGTCATGTGGATGCATAAACCGTCATGCAAACAAGTTTTAATAATTTCAGATAATTATGGGTGTCACATAAATATTTATGGGTGTCACGGTATCCAAAATTAATTGTGGGTCTGACAATGAGAATATTTTTTCTTTGGGTCTCCCCCTAATTTTCCCTTGAATGAATATTAGCATTACATGTTCATGGTGTATTCAAGGCCATCATTCAAGAGCCATCTCATCTCATCGCTCGGCTATTTTCATTTTATCGACCGTACCCGCATCCTAGTCATACTCCGGACTTTATTCATTTGTCATGCTCGGGGATTGGTCGGGGCTTTCATTCAATTTAGCCATACTCGGAGCTTTTATTCGTTTTGGCCATACTCGAGGCTAATATTCATTTTATGAGATGTACTCATAGCCTAGCCTTACTCGGGGCTACTGGTGCACTTCACTGGTCATGCGTATAACCTAGTCCTTTCTGGGACTATTGGTGCATTTCATTAATCCATGCACGGAGCCTAGTCCTTTCTGGGACTATTAGTGCACTTCATTAAGCCATGCACTGAGCCTAGTCCTTTCTGGGACTATTGGTGCACTTCATTAAGCCATGCATGGAGCCTAGCCATACTCGGGGCTATTTTTCATTTCATGGGCTGTACTCGTAGCCTTTTTCATTTCTCACGGTGCATTCGAGGCCACCTTTTCTCATTTCTCATGGTGCATTCGAGGCCACCTTTTCTCATTACTCAACTGTAATCATGACTACTCACATTCAAATTTCTAAAGTTCAATACAAGATGGCGCGGATACTCTATGTATACTTAGTGAAATTTGTAAGATGGCATGCGATTGGACGACATATGCACGTTTCATGGAGCTCGACATATCAATACACAAGTAAGTGCTAATTCATGCATTATCTACTAAATACGTGGGATGATGCGTATACGATAATGGCGATATCAATCGCATCTTTCATTCTAGGAAAAATATAAACGTGAAATACAGTGAGCATGTTGATATATAACCCACGAAAACATTTGATGTTACTAACCGGTGCAGGTATACTCGTGGGAACTAATGTTTTTCATTTAATCTAGATAGTGCTAACTAGTGTTACAATGTAAATGATTCCAGTGTGTTAAATAAATCATCACAACCTGCACAATAAAATGGTTTTGAATAAGATGGAATCCAATGGAAAAGTAGTCATGGTCTGTATGAGTTGCGAAAGCATAAACAGTTAATTCTCAAACATAAGGAATATGATAATTCGTCCATCCCTTGGCATGTTCAAATAAAATAAAGTAATAGAAGAGTCTCAGTCCAAGGGCGTACCGGACGTTTATGGCTGCACAAGACTCGACGGTCAAATGAATTCATCTATCATACATTTCAAGGCTAGATTATATCTCTTCCCTAGCATACTGGTTAGCAAAATGGATTCAAAATTATATAAACGCAGATCATGTAGAAAAAATTGCTAACTAGATATAACTTTATTGACATCTAACATTGAGCTTGAGCCTAAAACAGACTCGGCAATTTCGATAACTAAAAGCAGTAGGCATATGCTTAAATATGGCCTAAGTTAAACTACTCATTATGTGATCCAGATTAAACTGTCCATTCATAAAGGGTGTCATCACATAAATATTCTGCCACAGATTCATGCATTCTAAGAAGTTTATCAAAAATGCACAGATATGAAGGATGTAAATTTAACTACAATAGGTTCGGTCAGGCTCATATGCTTAAGTTTTAATCCGAGAATAACCAAACATTTTCAGATGAGCGTCAAGTAAAAATCAAACAAAGGTAGTGGGCACTTATCTTTGTAGAGTGCTGGTAAAATGCTTTCTTCTTCTCGGAGCAGAGGTACTTGTGCTTTGTTTTTAGCTTTCTTCTCTAGGAGCCATACTGGTGGTATCGTAGATGTGAGAAGCACTGACGGTGTCGCCGCTAGCTGAGCTGGTCACAACTAAGGATGAAGGATGTGGATGTGTTATCGACACAAGAGGAACGGTGCTTGGTGCAGTCGAGTGGTGCTGATGAGGTCAGGTTGTGTAAAATTATTAGATGAAGCTCTGAAGGAGCCTTGACAGAGGAGGCGTGAGATCACTTTGCACTAATCAGCCACTTTTGTTTTCACTTTTTGCAGCTTGAGGACTTCAACTTCAAAGCATTAGCGCGCAGAAGATACCTCCTTCCATTAGTAAACGCCTTCGTCACCTACTTTGGAACTGCTCTGCCTGAAGAAATGAGGAAGCGCCTTGACCAAGAAGGAGCAAAATCATCTTCCTCAAGCCTTTGGATCGTGATGCCTGCAAGGACTTTGAACCTCACATACACATATTAAATAAATTTCATGTGTTTTTAGTGAAGATAATTTCATGTAACAGGTTTTTTAAGACTGAATCTCGACAAATTGCATTTATCAAAATAAGAGATACAAGTAAAGATCAAGTGATGCTTATCTTTCAAACAAGAAGTTTCATGTGCAATAATTTTAAATAAGAATCACTAGTCACTGTACTACACAGATTTTTTTTGAAATTTAAAATTTGATTTTGAAATGATCGGGTTGAGGTGAGATGAGTATTTTATCATAAATCAAAATGAAAATTGAATATGAAATCAAAATTTCTAGGTTTCCCAAAACCATTGTCATTGAAATTCTATTGTTAACTCAACAAAAATTGATAATTGTAATCGAATTAAATGATAAAGAGAGCTGAAACTTATCTTTCCAATCATATCTGTTGATTATATTGTCAGGTCGATTTGAAAAAAATCGAAGACAGGAATCGGAGTTATTGTTCTCAGTACAGCTTCAATCAGACTAAGAAGGGGTAGAACTTATCTTTACAATCGCCCTTTATTGGTGAAGTATTGTTGACATTATCCGATTCACGGTTTATCATCCGCCTTATACAATGACGCCGTTGTCGAAAAACAAACCGTAATTGTTCTCGGCCGGATGAAGGCGCTTGTCACTTAAACCAAATTACTTTTCTCCGATTGATTGAGTGCGCGAGGGGCGAGGGAGAGGAGGATATGTGGCCGTATTTTGGGGTAGTCGGAGGATGAGGATGGAGCGGAGTTGGTGTGACTCGGCGTAGGTGAGCGGAAGGTACATAAATTGAAAGGCTCAATCATCGACTCTTCATTGTTCAGGCTCTTCTCTGCTGAATTGAGACCGGATTGGTGTTGGTGTAGATTCTCCCGATTTAAGGCGGTGATGGTTGTAGCTTCTGTTGATGATGGGTGATGATGACTTGTTGCTAAGATTTGGTCGTTTTGGGGGAGCTGTGAAAATTGTTGTGAATTGCTTATCGCGGATGAGAAGTTGGAGAAGAATGGAGACTCCGGATAGCCGGATAGAGCTTCTCCAATGGTAAATGTATTTCACGTGGCATCACTTTTAAGACATCTTTTGAGTATAAAATCCTAAATATAAGGAGAAATAAAGTTTTATCTCCATCCCATAAATTTTTCTTTTATTCTTTTACTTACTTGTAGGCATACAATTGGTTAAAATCCTATCCATTTCTATTTTTCAATGATTTTTATTATCAAAAGTGTGACTAGGATGGGAAGACATCCTCCAAGGGAATGTCTAAAACTAGAGGTTCAGCTAGAGGATGTCTAACTTTTTTTTTTCCACATCATCTTCACATCTATGAGTTGGAGATAATTTTTTTATAAATATGGTTGTGGATCCTACGTGGATTAGGACTTTTTTCTCCACACACATTCCATTGGAGAGGCTCTTAAACTGAACTGATGACAACTACGGATGATGGACACGACTTGTTATTGCTGCAACTTGGAATGGGCGCCTAAGGATGGACGCGGAAAGCCAAGAAAGCCCAAAAGTTGCTTAGAGGACAGAGGGTTGTAAACGGAGAATGAAAGGTGAGAGGTGAAATATTGTGAGATTTAGGGCGGACGGGTCTTGATGGGCGAGAGACTAAACTTCTCCCACTGTGGTCGCCGTGTTGATAGGATAAAAGTGGGAAAGAGAAACTAGTCCAAGCCACAACAAGCCTACCCTCTTAGAGGTGAAAAGAGAGAATGGATCTGTCCCCTTTCCTAAGTTTCCTTTCTTCCCATTTTATAATAATCGTTCCTCCCCTCCTTATGAATAAACACTCATAAGTTTAATATATTACAAAACTAATACTTTCCTCTTTTCCAACTTATCAAAGAACTAGGAAAACAAAGGCCCATCTTGTTAGGGATGAGACCCAACTATTTTAAGATTCTCCTTCTTGGGCTAGGTCCATCCACTATCTTATGGGTTGGACCTAGTCCCCAAGTTCCTTCTTCTTAAGAGGAAGCTTTAGTATGCTAAGGGGCTACCTCTTTTAGGGTTAATTATTTTCATGTATCAATACTCCCCTTAGTAGTTCTTATAATTTTTATTTATATATACATAATGGTTGGATCTTCGAACAACATGATAATCATAATACGCATAGTTGTGTTAAAGTATAATACCTGACGAAGCCATTGATTGAATCCAAGAAATCCTCCAAGTCTGCAAGCACACCCGTAGAATATAATACAGTGGAATATCTTGGTTTCTCCTTCTTGACCTTTTGTGTAATAAAGAATAAAATTCTCGAACTAATACTAATGGCTATTGAGTTCCTTTTATAGATAGAAGGAGGACCAAGGTTCCTAGGGTTAGAGTTGGCAATCAATATCGACCGTCCATCAAGGAAGAGTTAATAGGAATTAATCACCTAGAATGGTAACCGGAATATTTAGCAATTGAAAAAGCGGGGGTCTAACAACACCACCCAATATTTCGCTTAACAATCTGTATGGACTAACTCCGAAATACTTTCTAGAGAATCAACTAGACAGTCAGACTCAATCTAGGTAAAAGTATCTCAAGGAGTTAATATATCTCTCTTGTTTTGATTTACTCAAGCTAATAGAAATCAGCGAGTCTTTAATCAAACACAAGGAATAACTTGGATGGTACCAAGGACCAATATCCAAGGATCAACCAATGACAATCAACAACCAAAGGTTGGATTACTCTAATTGATGATCTAACGCACAACCTGTATTATTTCAATTATAAAGATAAAACAATATAATGCGGAAATAGAAATAACACAGACACCAGAAATTTTGTTAACGAGGAAACCGCAAATGCAGAAAAACCTCGGTTCCTAGTCCAGATTGAACACACACTGTATTAAGCCGCTACATACACTAGCCTACTCCAAGCTAACTTCGGACTGGACTGTAGTTGAACCACAATCAGTCTCCCACCGATCCAAGGTACAGTTGTACTCCCTACGCCTCTGATCCCAGCAGGATACTGCGCACTTGATTCCCTTAGCTGATCTCACCCAAAATTAAGAGTTGTTACGACCTAAAATCGCAGGCTTTTACAATAAACAAATCTGTCTCACATAGACAAGTCTACCAAAGGATCAATCTGTCTCCCACAGATAAACCCTAAAGGTTTTATTCCGTCTTTTGATAATAATCAAGATGAACATGAACCAATTGATAATCCGATCTTATATTCCCTAAGAATAGCCTAGAGTTATCAATCACCTCACAACAATCTTAATCGTATGGTAGCGAAACAATATGTTTCAGAATCATAAACAATGAGACGAAAATGTTTGTGACTACTTTTTATATCTTGCCTATCGAAGATATCAATCTCAAGCCAATCAATCTGATTGTACTCGTACGATAGAATATGCAAGATCAGATTACACAACTACGATAAAAGTAGTATCGGTCTGGCTTCACAATCCCAATGAAGTCGTTAACCTGGTTTTAGAAGAAGAAAACCAAAGGTTAAAGGAGAATCGACTCTAACATGCAAACTATTATCACACGTAAGGTGTGGGGACTAGTTTTGCACAATACTAGATGTCTCCTTTATATAGTCTTTCAAATCAGGGTTTGCAATTAAGTTACGTTGGTAACAAAGCAATCAATATCCACAGTTATATGAAAACCTGATTTAGATTCAAGCTAATATTTCTCAACCGGTAGATCGAGAACTTAGCTTGTTACACACACTTGACAATGCATGTTTCTAGGTTTGTTAACTGTACCCAAACGTGTGCACTTGTTGGTTCAACAATAGTTAACCGAAAGGTTATTCGTATGATAATTTCATATCAACCATGTTCTTCTTTACCATAACTAGTTCAAATGACTTCAAGATGAACTAATGATAGACACATTTTTGTGTCTGAATTATCCTCAGTGTCTCTATTGTTAGTGCTCGATTTTGGTACTAATTATGGTGTTTTATGTGTGTGTAGGTATTTTTGGCCAATCAACATTTTTAGAAAAATTGGCTCGAAAAATTATGTGGAACACTCCACGGAGGATATTTGCTATGCGGACTCTCAGATTGGATAAGGGGCACCCAGTTACTAAAGGGCATCTCAGGGCGCCACCTGCTATTTGCACCCCTGTCGTGGATTAGGGGCAGTTCATCTTCAACATTTCAAAAATGAATTTGGCGGGAAAAGCACAGTTTACTACCAGAGTAGGGTTCGAGTTTTGGGCCATTTCTGAAGAGATTTAATCGCTGTTTTTGATTTGGATTAACTTCTTAGGCCTATACAGAGAAGGTATGTTCGTTGGATTCGAGAAATCTAGGTTGAATAATCGGGTTTTGGATTAAACAGGGAAGAGATATACTCGGGATTGGTTGGTGGTATTTCTGGCAATTGGGAGAAGATAATTCTCGCAGGATTTGCATCCATCAGGTTTGGAAAGAGTGGGAAACAGTTGACGTGTTTGAGAGCTAAAAAAGGAACCAAAAAAGAGAAGGCAATATTCTCGGGATTTTCTCGAGTTGTTTTGTGGAAGTTACGTGGATATTTATTCCCTGCAAGAGTTCTACTCATTCTAAGAAGTGTATGGCACGTGTTTTTGAAGAGTTTTTGATGCATGGGAATCACCAGCAGATGCGTGCAGAGAAAAAAAGAAGGAAATATTTCACATAAATGGCAGGGGAGTAAAATAGGATTATTCTTGAGTTAACTACGAGATTCGATGGTTCTACTGGGTATAAAAAGGATCCTGTGGAGTCATAGATGGTTACGGAGAGTTTGGGAAGGATTTGGAACATCACAGAGGCGAAATACGATCACCATAGAAACCTTCTTCTGCTGCTGCTCATCTGAAGAACACGAAGAACAGACCATCCAAGACAGTCGTTTTTCAACAGTGGAAACGACACACAGGCGTGGGTCGAGAGCCACAGAATCAGCGACAGTATTGTTTTATCGTTCTTTGGTTTGCAACAATTATAAGCGCTACAAACCCGATTTTGAATTATTTCTCCCTTTTCATCATTTGTAAACACCATTTGAGCAATGAAATCAACTTTTGAGCGTGTTTCCAACATGATAATGAGCTAAATCTGCCACAACCAAGGAAATGAGGAAGCTATTTACGCATGAATAATTGGTAACTATTTTATTTTCTCTAATTTATAATTTATAATTCACTGAATCACTGCTTTTGCAGAGTTTTAAATTGTTTGAATAATTTTCTTAATTAGTTGTGATTCAAATGTGTATAATCCAAGTCTATTTTCTTACCAACACATATTTCGAGATATAGATAGGCGAGGTCTACTCGGCTCGAAATACCAAATGTGTATAATCCAAGTCTATATATATAGCATACGACTTCTTGTCTCAAGGAGTAGGATATATAGTAGATAGACTTTTGAGTGATAGATAAGTTCGAATCTTCACATGCATTTTTGTCGAGAAGTTCCACCGGTTCCTTGAGTAGTTATTCTACTGTATGATGAATCGCCATGAAGTCTTTGAGCTCCACTACACTTTCTATCATATTCCGAGACTTAGCTATAATAGACTAGAAATCAAGACTTATAGTTTTGGTCACTAACATTGACAAACATGCTTGAGATAGCAACGCATGTGAGTTCGACCGAGCAATGCTCTAACAACAATATTCTTAATTAACCAAAGTTATTACATGGGCCCACAAGATATTTCTATGTAAAGAAATATTCTAACATTCTCGCACTGGTCCATGTGATTATTTATTTAACGGTTAATTATAGAAAAACATAAGCGCGCATAATTGCTAAACAAATTTAATAGTTAAACGTAATACCTTAAAAAAGAAAATCACGTATGCGAGTCATGGCGGTGGCATGTTGTCCTGTTATCAACATGTTCCCTTCCATGTACCACAACACAAGCAACTTACTTAATCAGGCCTTAAATAGGGATATCATAATGGTCCACTAATGTCTTCAAAAGAAAACAATTTTTGTAACATTCATCCAGTAACATAAAAGTATACTGAAGTGGATACATTAATAAGTTCAGAATAATAACAATAATAAGATCTCAATAAGTGTTCAAACATAAGAAAAAGTCTAAGTGAAACTAATTGTTTGTTACTGCCTCAAGACCCATGTTTCCAACATGTTCCAAAAAGGTCTTGGGAGGTAACGCCTTCGTAAATGCATATGCAATCATAAGTTTTGTGCCTATGTGTTCAATGAACAACTTTTTCATCTGAACAGCTTGCTTCACGCATAGGTACTTTAGATCCATGCTTTGAAAAGAATACTTCTGCGGCATTATCACAGTAAAGTTTCATTGGTGCGGAAGCAAAATTTAGGTCTCCAAATATTGAGATGAAATTCCGCAGCCATGAACAGTGACTTGGAGCCTCATAACATGCTACAAATTCAGCTTCCATTGTTGAGCCAGTGAGAATAGACTCTTTTGCACTTTTCCATGATGAATCGCCATGAAGTCTTTGAGCTCCACTACACTTTCTATCATATTCCGAGACTTAGCTATAATAGACTAGAAATCAAGACTTATAGTTTTGGTCACTAACATTGACAAACATGCTTGAGATAGCAACGCATGTGAGTTCGACCGAGCAATGCTCTAACAACAATATTCTTAATTAACCAAAGTTATTACATGGGCCCACAAGATATTTCTATGTAAAGAAATATTCTAACATTCTCGCACTGGTCCATGTGATTATTTATTTAACGGTTAATTATAGAAAAACATAAGCGCGCATAATTGCTAAACAAATTTAATAGTTAAACGTAATACCTTAAAAAAGAAAATCACGTATGCGAGTCATGGCGGTGGCATGTTGTCCTGTTATCAACATGTTCCCTTCCATGTACCACAACACAAGCAACTTACTTAATCAGGCCTTAAATAGGGATATCATAATGGTCCACTAATGTCTTCAAAAGAAAACAATTTTTGTAACATTCATCCAGTAACATAAAAGTATACTGAAGTGGATACATTAATAAGTTCAGAATAATAACAATAATAAGATCTCAATAAGTGTTCAAACATAAGAAAAAGTCTAAGTGAAACTAATTGTTTGTTACTGCCTCAAGACCCATGTTTCCAACATGTTCCAAAAAGGTCTTGGGAGGTAACGCCTTCGTAAATGCATATGCAATCATAAGTTTTGTGCCTATGTGTTCAATGAACAACTTTTTCATCTGAACAGCTTGCTTCACGCATAGGTACTTTAGATCCATGCTTTGAAAAGAATACTTCTGCGGCATTATCACAGTAAAGTTTCATTGGTGCGGAAGCAAAATTTAGGTCTCCAAATATTGAGATGAAATTCCGCAGCCATGAACAGTGACTTGGAGCCTCATAACATGCTACAAATTCAGCTTCCATTGTTGAGCCAGTGAGAATAGACTCTTTTGCACTTTTCCATGATATTGCTCCTCCAGCTAATAGAAAAAGATATCCAAAAGTGCTCATTCGAGTATCATTACATCCCATGAAATCGGAATCTGTATAGCCAACCAACTCAAATTGATATGACTTCGTAAATGTGAGACGATGATCCTTCGTTCCTTGCAGTTACCTCAAAACTTTCTTTGCATCTTTCCAGTGTTCCATTCCAGGATTCACAAGGTATCTTCCCAGCATACCAACTATATAGCTGATATCTGGTCGTGTGCAAACTTGAGCATACATTAAACTTCCCACCACAGAAGCATAAGTGATTTTATCCATTTGTTTACGTTCCAGTTCATTCTTAGGACAAAGATTGAGTCCAAACTTGTCTCCTTTAGAAACCAGAACTATACTTGGCTTACATGCACTCATCTCAAACTTCTCTAGAATTCTTTCGATATATGCTTTCTGTGATATTGATAATGTTCCAAGTGATATATCACGGGATATTTCTATCCCAATCACATAAGAAGCCTCACCCATATCTTTCATTTCAAAATTCTTCGAGAGATATTCCTTAGTTTCATGCATAAGGCCAAGATCACAACTCGCAAGTAGTATGTCATCTACATACAATACCAAAAATATGAACTTCCTCCCACTGATCTTGAGGTATATGCATGGATCTACAACATTTTCTTCAAAACCAAATTTTTGAATGGTTTCGTTGAAGTTTAGATACCACTGCCTGGAGGCTTGCTTAAGTCCATGAATTGATTTCTTAAGTTTGCAGACCATGTGTTCCTGTCCTTCTAGGAAAAAACCTTCAGGTTGACACATGTAAATTTCTTCTTCAAGCTCACCATTAAGAAAGGTTGTTTTCACATCCATTTGATGTAACTCAAGGTCATATTGAGCTACTAATGCTAGAATAATTCTGAGAGAGTCTTTCTTTGACACGGGAGAAAAAGTCTCTTTGTAATCAATGCCATCTTTCTGAGTGAAACCTTTGGCTACAAGTCTATATTTATAACATTCAATATTGCCATTAGCATCGCGTTTGGTCTTAAAGACCCATTTACACCCGATTGCTTTGTGTCCTTCAGGAAATTCAACGTTTTCCCAGACTCCATTATCATCCATCGATTTTTTTTCTACTTTCACAACATTAATCCATTTACCAGAATTACTACACTTGATAGCTTGTGAATAAGAAACTGGATCTTTCATAATCCCGAAATCAAAATCCGATTCTTGTAGATAAACCACATAATCATCAGAAATAGTCTTTTTCCTTTCTCTGGTAGATATTCTTAAGGCTACTTCTTGTGGTTGTTCTACAATTTCCTCAGTGGCAATAGTATCATCATGAAGCGCCGGTGCCGTTATTTTTGTTTCTCCCTCATCAATCGGTTCTACAACCGGAGGAGTCATAATATCTGTAGAAATCTGAGGTAAAGGGATTATTACTCTGATTTCTTGAGCAGACTTTTCTTGCACTGGTGTACTCACACTAACTTCGCCATCCTTAATGAACTTTGCATTTCCAGTTTCAAAAATTCTCATACTATGGTTAGGACAATAAATAATATACCCCTTGGATTTTTCAGGAAAACCAATAAAGTAACCGCTAACAGTTTTCATATACAATTTCTTTTCTTTGGAATTATAAACTTTTGCTTCTACCCCAAACTTCCAAGTGTTTTAAATTAGGTTTCCATCCCTTCCACAGTTCAAAAGGAGTCTTTGGAACTGATTTGCTTGGAACTCTATTTAAAATGTACACAGCATAACGAAGAGCATACATCCGCAAACTTAAGGGTAAACTCACATGACTAATCATGCTTCTAACCATTTCCATTATAGTACGATTTTGCCTTTCTGCTACACCATTCTGCCAAGGTGAACCTGGTATTGAGCAACAATTCCAAGATTTTGAAGAAGTAAAGCGAAAGGTCCAAGATGTTGTCATGTTTAGTCATATCTTTCATAATACTCTCCATCCCTATCAGACCTAATGATTTTCACCTTGTTTTCTAATTGCCTCTCAACTTCGGTAATGAATTGCTCTACAACATTCATAGCTTGAGATTTATCGTGCAATAAGTAAAGGTAACAATAACGTGAAAAATCATCAATAAAGGTGATAAAATATTTTTCTCCTCCAAAAGTTGGAATGTCGAAGGGTCCACAAATATCTGTATGTATTATTTCAAGGAGTTCGAAACTTCTTGTGGAACCTTTCTTTGTGTGTTTTGTCATCTTGCCTTTAATACAATCCACACGACTCTTATAATCAGTAAAATCAAGGTTCTGTAGAATCCCATCTTTTACCAATCTTTGAAGCTTTTCACGAGATATGTGTCCAAGCTTCTTATGCCACAAGAAAGAGGAATTACCCTCAACACGTTCAGTTATATCATTATGATGCATGGTTAAATAGGTTCCAGATATTGATGATGGTGATAAATTTAATTTGTAAAGACCATCAGAAAGATGAACAGAACCAATAACTTTAAAATCTTTAAACCAATTGAAACATCCATTGGCAAAAGTTTTCATTCTGGTTTGTGAGTTAGGTTGAAAGGTATCCCTGCATCGAATTAGAAAAATGAACATTAACACCAGAATCAAACCACCATGATAAAGAAGATTCTTTAACAGTCAATTTTTTTTTCAAAATAGCTTATGAATCCCAACGGATTACCTTTACTTTCGAACTATTTTGACGCTTAGTGCAATCTTTCTGAAAATGACCAGGTTTCATACAGAAACGACACTTATTGTCATCTTTCTTTGCCTTCTTCTTTTCAGGTTGACCAAAATTATTCTGTGGTGCTCTCTTATTTCCCTTTGTAGGCTTGCGCTTATTATTCACTCCTCGATTGACGAAATGTGCTTGATTAAGCCCTTGCTGGTTTAGCCTAGATTCCTCTTGAACCAGCATGTTTCCCAGTTCATTTGCAGTCCACTTTTCCTTAATAGTGTTGAAATGCACTTGAAAAGGGGCATACTGAGGCGGAAGCGAGTTGAGAATGAATTGGACAAGAAAATTCTCATCCACAGTTAATTTCATCTCTGTGAGCTTAGCAGCAATGCTTCGCATTTCAATTATGGTGCATTGATCGTACACCGGTATACTTCATGGTGGTCAGATCAGCCATCAACTTCCCAGCTAGAGACTTATCCGCCCTCTTAAAGCATTCCTTTACGATTTCCATAAAGTCCTTAGCATTTTTAGGTTTGGGAAGCGATTCTTTAATGTTTGCACCAACATTCTCTTTCCTTTCTGAGAAGTTGGTGCCATCGAAGAATGGGATAAAAGAGTATACGAATGCAAAGACTTAGAACTAGAAGCTGTAAAACATGACAAAGATACACAAAGTCAAACTCTCACACATAAAAGTTAAGAAACTCATGTGGGTAGAATCTTAAATAAAACAACAATCATGTCATAAAGTCATAAAATCATTCACATATATATAAGGAAAGCAAAGACAAACATCTGTGGACATTATGCATTTCATAGTTACATATATAATCATAATATTAGTTCAAACATGTGAATTAGAGTAACCTGTGGGTAGCTTTTCATTCTAATATATATGACTAAATAGTTAATTTCTTAATGTTTATATACAAACACTTGAACAAACATCTCTTGTGGGTGATAGTTATTCTCATGTGATTGCAAAAAACGATGTAGACTTACAATGACATGTTCATATAACATAATACTTTAGTATCACTATGGTGATAGCTAAAGAGTATACAATTGAAACATTTTTGATGATCTAAACATATTATCGTACAATAAGGTTCTACACATGTTCATATTGTATCACATTAAAAACCAAGATCAAAAAAGTCAAGTCAAAGTCAACAGTCAAACATGTGAAAGTCAACAGTGGAAGTCAAACAGTTAGTCAAAGTCAACATGTGAAAGTCAATAGTCAAAGTCAATGACGGAAGTCAAACAGCCAGTCAAAGTAAACAGTCAATGTCAAACAGTCAAACAATAAAAGTCGAACATTATGGTCTTAATTTCAAACCAAGATGATTTTAAAACCCTATGGGCTTATCCAAAACAGAACCCAACATACATTTCATGTTTATGTTATAGTTAAGAAATATGAAACCAAGCCCAATAAACTTTCATAAACATCATAGTGAACCCCCATACACATAAACTTTTATTTTTCATTAACGTTTCATTTTCACATAACCGTAGCCGCATACTTCGCATATTAAACAAACGTTTTGAGTACTTTACGCATGAATCAAACATAACAGACTTTTATTGATGAACTAATCACATCATCATGTTATATCACGTCAAGCAAAAAAAAAATCATACGAGATCATATCATTTTCAATCGGATGAAATAACACATCAAATCTTTCTTATATGTTATAAATCCAATAAACATAGAAACATATCAAGCTATTACAGGTGAGCCCATATTATAATTAACAGGATCTAAAACTTAAAAAAAAAAACCGCATGATATATTTTCTCAATCAATAAAAAAATTAAATATCAATCAAGTAAGACAAAATATTCATATTTATAAATCGTACATAAATATGATTATTAATAATCAAACAGACATACTATGGATTTTTATAAAGACAACAATTGCATACAACATCATAGAAAATCATGGAGTTCTAAACCAGGCTCCAAATCCCAAATATATTTTTTATTTATATATACATAATGGTTGAATCTTCGAACAACATGATAATCATAATACGCATAGTTGTGTTAAAGTATAACACCTGATGAAGTCATTGATTGAATCCAAGAAATCCTCCAAGTCTGCAAGCACACCCGTATAACAGAATACAGTGGAATATCTTGGTTTCTCCTTCTTGACCTTTTGTGTAATGAATGATAAAATTCTCGAACCAATACTAATGGCTATTGAGTTCCTTTTATAGGTAGAAGGAGGACCAAGGTTCCTAGGGTTAGTGTTAGCAGTCAATCTCGACCGTCCATCAAGGAAGAGTTAATAGGAATTAATCACCTAGAATGGTAACCAGAATATTTAGCAATATTCTTAATTAACCAAAGTTATTACATGGGCCCACAAGATATTTCTATGTAAATAAATATTCTAAGAGTTCTTCGTCTTCAATCGATGAACGTCGTGAAGTCTAAATCTGAACTACACATTTTATCCTAATCTGAGACTTAGCTATAAGTAGACTAGATATCAAGACTTATAGTTTTGGAAAATAAACTTGACAAACAAGATTGAGATAGCAACGTTTGCGAGTTCGACCGAGCAGTGCTCTAACAATTCTCGTACATGGTGAGGTGATACAGAACCCCAAAGATAACACTTATAAGACCCCATAATGCACCACTTTCAAATATCCCAGGCTCAAGAACTTTGTGACAAAAGCTGGAGTACTTTACATCCATAGTGTGTCGATCAACAGTTTGGTCCTGCTGGTATAAGGACAAGAAAACACGCACTTAAAACTATTTTTGCAAAAAAAACTACTTCAAATATTTATGTAAGATATTTGACATAATTAATGTTTTTGAAGAATAATCAATACCCTCAATAGTGTAATCATGATTCAGAACAAAAAAACGTCATCTTAGAGATTTTTTTTATGTTTATGGATTTCTAGGAGATGGTCATAGGAAAAGGAAAAAAAACTTTGTTAATTCCATTTCGATTGATATTATTGTGGATATTTTTAAGAGAACAATATACATTGCGATCAACTTTATTGTAATCATGATTAAGAAGAATTATTTTAGAGAAAACTAAAATTAGAGTTTATTTTGTTTCGGGGAAAATACTGATTAGGGTATATATATAACTGTTGAATTTGTGAGAATACTAAAATAACAATGATAATTGATTTTAAGTATGATTAAGAAAAAAGTTAAGGTTTACTTTGATTTTAAGTAAGAGGGAGATTTAAGTTTAATCATATTAGTATAAAATTAAAACTTGATTGGTTTTTCATTTTAACTTATGATTTTTCATTTTAACTTAAACATTTTGGGTTATGGTTAATATATGTGTGGGCTATATTTAAGATAAGACAATGTAAATTCATCTTGAAGTTGAATACCCATGTCGAAACTCGTCTACATGCGTCCTAATTTTTCCAATCAGAGAACTAAATTCATAACGAAATTATAGAATACTTTCGAATTTCTATTACCTACCAAATAATTCTACTGTAATCTATCATGCTCAGAGTATATAGGTTTTGGGTTTGATTTACTTGGTTTATAGGAATTCTTCAACATCAAGCATCGCAGGAAAAAATAAATAAAATAAGACACAACCAAAATGAGATAACAACACCTAATGCAAAGACAACAAAAAATTACAGAACTAAGGGATTTTTATACCTAAGTAGTAGAAGTTGTTTGAAGTGGGGGGCTTTAAGAAGCTTACTTCTCAAGTTTAAGGGAGATAATTCTTTAGAGGAGATAGAGCAAGAAACAAAAGGAAGTACTGGAGAATAACTATTCCGTTGTTTATACAATAAAACCTCTATATAATAATATCCTAGGGATCACAAAAAAATAATCTTATATGGAGGTTATTCTTATATGGATGTTTAATTTGAACAGGCGAAAAGAAGTTTTTTCATATGTGTATTTGGGAATATTCATGCATATGCATAGGAAACACAAAAAATATATACAAAAACTATTTAAATGAGGATTTTTTTTTATGTTTATGCATGTACAAAATTTGTATTAAACCAATTCACGTACATCACAATTATCACATTGAAAATTGACAATTAAAATCAAATTAGTATGAAGATATACGTATTAAGTTGTGCACAAAAATTCAAAAAATCATTTTGAAGCAAACGTACTTGTAATATGGTTACAAGAATCTCTTCATCTTAAAATTTGATGTATGACAAGTGTTATATATTTATATGATGATGTTAATTATTCTTATATGGAGGTTGGTAACTTAAGACGGAACCAAAAACAATTATGACTTATTCCAATATGAAGTTTATTCTTAAATATAGCTGGTCCAAGTCGGGACTGTTAATTTTTATTCTTATATGGAGTTTATTCCTATATGAAATATTCTTCCGGAAGTTTCGTTGTTTCCCAAACGAAATGAAAAACTAAAAGATGAAACACTTAAGAGTTTTTATTCCCACCGAAGAAAGCTATTAAGAATTTAAATTGCATTTTCATTACCTTCTTTATCTCTGAATTTTTTTCTTTACTATGAGTTGCTTTTCCCATGTCTGTTTTGATTTATTTATTTTTAATGTAGAGATATCTGCCATTTAGGGAAAGTTTGAGAGGACCACGTCCCACGTAAACAGGAAAAGCGTAGGCCCTATTAGTAGGGAAAGTGAAAGTGAGGCTGAGCTTTTAAAAGCTCTACAATCAAACGTTCTGGCTTCATTAAGTTTAATTAATAATTTTGTGGCCTATAAAAAAATTTCAATGACAAAATTTACCCTATTGTTTGTTCATTCTCAGGTTTTCTACAATCAATGTTTTTCCATTTAGAATTCACCAAACGCTTCTTTAAAATTACTTTACTTTTTAGATTATAGTTTAACGAATTAGCCTACTAAATAAATATTCACTACAAGAAAAACTGGATTAAGCAACCAGGCAGTTTTGGTTGCAAAAGCCCATATTAAGTCGCACTAACCCTTAGAGCGACTTAATTTGGCGCTCGCTCTTGAGTTGCAAAAGGTGGGATCTCTATAGGTTTAGAGCAGCTAGGCACTCGCTCTAAGAATGTTTCAACTACCATCAGCGATTAATTAATATGCTTGCTTTCAGTTTATTCCAATTATCCTAGAGTGAGTTGCTCTAAATTTATTTCAACCATCTTAGCGAGTAATATGTTACGTTGACAAAGGTTTAGAGCAACTTAACTGACTAATAATAAGTTGCTCAAGGGTATTGGATGTACAAGATTTTAGTCGGTACAAACTTTCAACTTGTCTTAAATTAGTTGCTATAACCTTTGAGTTTGTCTAAAATTATTTGCTCATTACACAGAATGTTCCGGTTCTTTTAAAGGCTTCCGACCAATTTTGACTCGGCTGAATAAAAAATGAAATCATAATTAACACAAAAAGAAAATATAAGAACAAACTAAATGCAAAATTAATTTAATTTATTATCATTAAATTCAATTTACAACATCAATTGTTAATCAGGAAAATTACAATCTCATTTTACAAAAATTAAATAAAAGTACAATCTCATTTCTTTAAAAAAAAAACAAATTACAAGCTCTTTAACATACTTTAAGTTCGAAGGCTACATCATGCTTCTTCTTACCAAATACTTAAAGCTTTGAAGGCTACATCATGCTTCTTCTGAAACTCACTAAGATTCATACTGTTGCGACCTGATACCGTATTTTCTAGATCTGGTTTTGTTGTCAAAGTTTAGGCTGCAAAAGTAGAAGGATACCCAACAATCCTAGATACTGCAGAATCAGCACCAACAATCCTCAGCTGCTCAGCACGCCATCATCTTCTCTTGTTGTGAGTCTCTAGATGCAACTTATTCAGCCATTCCACCTGTGCGAAGCTCTCAGCAATTCAGTGCAATAACCTCAAACCAAAAGCCTACAGTATACACAACCAGCACCCATCATGTCATCCATTTCTTCATCACCAGAAGTACCATGAACAGAACATCAACAAAAAATCTTCCCCTGCAATAGAAGACCCATTGAATTCCTTCTGCTGTGCTATTTGAGAAGCAATACTGTGGTCAAAAAAATATAGAGCAGCTACCATCACAGCTGGTATAATGGCAGCAAAAAGTACATCGGTGGGACTTCTCCATCACTAATAACAATCATTAAACATAAAATCAAACAAAGAACTTAGCAATTTTCACCTGGCATTTGCATCCATTTATAAAAGTAGCCAAGATTGCCGCCACTGGAGTCTAATTAGAACCTGATCAAGGGATAATTGGAAGCTTGAAAAGTAAAGTACATTATTGAAGTAGTCTCTGATATGTTCCTCACAACAAGTTTAAGTGGCTAGCACATATGATACATAACTAAAGCTTAATTCAATTAGAGTGATAGCTTAATTAGATGGTTACATACAAGAAATACACTAGACTGCAATAAGCAGTTCACCCTCTCCAACCATTAGGAGGTCGAAACACCGTTTAAGAACACTGAGACAGTTACGACCCAGCTTTAGATGATTAACAAGACACACATGTACATTTTCCCTCAGCTATCCTGTTCCTGCGGAGAAGCCAAATAAGATGCTAAATAAACAGACTAGACGTCTAGTAGTGGTGGGTGTTTCCGTGTTTGTATGTTGTGACTTTTTTCACTGAATATCAATGGACATCAAATGCCACAATATCCAAACATTTGATAAAAAAAATCCTAGCATGAATTTCATAGTTCAAAATCTACAGATATATTTAGTTTAAGGAAAGCCCAGAACTCAACTTCATTATTGAAACTGAAAATATAGGATTTAGAGTTGTACTGATATTTCTTCTTACCTTAAACAGCAGTTTGGTGTTTCTATTAAGTTAACCAACTTGTATTTGGCTTATGACATTAAACAGATAGAATCCTCAAAGTCAAACTTGATTTCCCTCTAAATCTACATCATCTTCCACAGCATGAGCATCAACCATCCTGCATTCCATTTTTAGTTAGAAGCAATTAATTTGAAAAACAAATCAACCCAGAGGCAAGAAAAATCTAGCAATTAGTTTTTAGTTGTACCTCTCTTCTGGGCGAACATGAACCCTTGTATCAGTTAAGCTAATACTCTAAGACAACATGCACTGGATGCTCGAGTTCAAACAGTCAAGAACTGGATCTTGCAATTCAAATCTGTTGGCATGGCCTATCAATGACAAAAACACAATATTTTAAGCACACAAAAGATATTAATCAACACTTGTAGTATAATACTGAAACTGAAATAATTGTATTTAGAGTTGTAATGTTATTTCCATATACCTGAAACTGCAATTAATTTGGTGTTTAGATCAATCGAAGAAATTTTTATTTATTTGACTATTAAAAATAAGCAGAGAACACCCTCGAAATCCAAAAATGATTCTCCTCTTGCTTCCAATTTGGTGTTGAGGGGGCCTTTCAATTTCTACAGCATGAGCATCAACCTAATCCTGCAAACTTAACAAAGTTGTATTAACAAGGATGAAAAATATATGTATCCAAAGGCAACATTAAAAAGAAAATTAAGCACTAGTTTTGATTTCTACTTCTTTGAGCATCTATAGATGTTGTTGATGAGAGTTGTGATGCTGGTGGTATTTGTGGTAATAGTGATAAGTGTAAGAGGCGGCCGCCGGAAGCGGTAGTGGTAGAATTATACATCCAATTTTTTTGATAGGAGTCATAATGCTATTGAATTGTAGCTTACAATTTCCCCCCGTCAATCCTGCAATAGTTGATGTCCAATGCAATGATATTATTAACATCACAGAAATGTTGTACCAGTAGAATGTCATTAATAACTAGACTACTCCCTATAAGAAGAATATTAATGACATGATCAAAAGAGAAAGCCCTTCAAACACCAATCAGATGTTACACCCAAATAGAAAAAAAAGAATAACTAAAATAGCTAAAAGAATAACAATCAGCTCCATTCTACTTGAGAAGGAGAAACAAATATCATGATTATAACATTACAAAAACCAATTACTGTTTCCAGACCCAGTTTAGCTAATAAATCCAAGAGATAGACAAGAGCCAACCTTCAAAAGCTTTACACTATTCAAGAATTTGGGAATTCTGATTGCTTTTTAGGATTTGGAATCCCATAGATAAAATGAAATTCATAGCAGTATAATCAACAATTGCATCTAGAGTTGTAGTGCTATTTCTATATACCTGAAACTGCAGGTTTGATGTCTAGTTGATTGTTGGAGCAGAGAGCATCGTCCAAGACCACCGATAGTTGATGCTCAAAGTGCAATTAGTCTTCTGATTTCGTAACTTGTTTTCTTGAAAGATTTATTGAAGAAAAATGTTCAAATCAAGCTCGATCATTGAAGTGGAAGAGGGTTTACAGGTATGATGCCGCTAATGGAATTGATGTCCGCTGCGGTTCGGCATGTAGTTGTGATAATAGCTATTCTGATACAGGCGGAGGCGCAAGTAGAAGTGATGCAACTGTTTTGATAAGATAAATCATTATGCTGCTTTAATTGAATTGAAATATGTTGTTCTCCCACCACTGATTGATTAATTTAGCTGATCTTGAGTATCTGTTTCAGCAAATCTGGAGAAATCAGATTGTCAACACCACCAAGTACAGCAGCAGCAAGCTTTGATCTAAAAGGATTCTAGACTCTGTACTCAATCACTTTACTACCACCTTCCATTCCACCACCACCACGACCTCCTTCTTTGCTGCCTCCTCTGCCTCTATCACCACCACGGCCTCAAAATTTTCAAATCAAACATTCCCATCTCTAATCTTTCCCCTAAAACCTCAATTTCAGTTTCAGTCACTTGATTCAATTACATCCAAGAACCCTAATATCTATATTGGGAAAGAACAGAAACCCTAGCTTCTCTAATCTTCATTAAAACTCACACATCAATCACTAATTCTTCCTCATCATATTGTGTTCACCAAACCCACTTTAATTTCTCAATTTCTAACTCAATTACCGATTCACTGAGGAAATCCTAGTTCTCGATTCATAACAGGACTCAATCCTATTCTTCATAATTAGCAGAAACACCAACTCCTGCTTCTTTTATATATCCTCACGATAAAAATTTCTTCAAGCCATACCTCAATTTGACCTCTCGATTTTCAACTGAAGAAGAGCAGAAAAGAAGAACGAAAAAGAAGAAAGAAAAAGAGAGAATAAAAAGAGAAAATGAGTTTCAAAGAAGCAGGTGAAGAGGGGGAGAGGAGACGGTGATGACGAGTAAAAGATGGGTTGAGTGAATTAGATTTTCTCAAGTAATGCCGCCGGTCATCAATCTATGGAAGAGACGAAGAGCAGAGAAGATGAAGATAGAGCAAAACAGATCGAGTTCGAGTGGTTGGGTGGGTTTGGTGGGTGAATGAAAGTGATGGACGGAGTTCGTTGGATCCAGCCATACGAATTGAGAAAACAATCTGACGGTTGAGATTTTATTTGTGATGCTCATACGGATTGAAACACATTTGTGTTTCTTTTGTGTTAATACAAACTCATGTTTTCGGTTTAATTATCAACCTTTAACATGAAAAAAAATCTAAAAAAAATCTAAATAAATTTAGAACATTGTTTTCGACATTCTGATATAAAAAAATCCAAAAAATGTATAAGAATGAATCGGGAAAATGAAAAATGAATTCGATAATTGGTGTATTTCTATGTGCTTTCTCTTTGTGTTTTTGTGCTTTCTCTTTGTGCTTCGGGTTTGAATTTCGACTAGTCATGAAGTAATTTTTACAAGTCATATAGGTCATGAAGTAGCTTTAGTTCCTGGTAAACTCAGGTTATAAGATTACTAGAGATGGACCACGAAATTCATGATGGTTCAGACCTCAAACCTAGCTGGATACATCATCAAAATCGATAAATATGAAGCTCAGTGTTGATGTGAACTCCAAATGTGGTATAACAACATACAAACTATGAGCCAAGAACCTCCGGGAGGGTTTCCGACTTCAAACTTAGCATGATACATCATCAAAATCGATAAATATGAAGTTCAGTTTTGATTCGAACCTCAAATGTGGTATAACAACATACAAACTATGAGCCAAGAAGCTTTGGGAGGGTTCTGACTTCAAACTTATCATGATACATCATCTAAATCGATAAATATGAAGCTCAGTGTTGATTCGAACTTCAAATGTGGTATAACGGAATACAAACTGTGAACCAAGAAGCTTCGGCAAGGTTCTGGCATATTGTACGCATACGATCGTAACCTAGCCGTGAGTGGACTACTATAAGTCCATCTACTTCGTACGAACGATGAATTCATCCATTTACAGGTAAGATTCCTTCGGAATATACCCTGAAACGTTAAACAAACCATGTTCTGGCATATTGTACGCATACCTTGGCTTCAAGATCGTAACCTTGTCGTGAGTGGACTACTATAAGTGCATCTACTTCGTACGAACGATGAATTTATCAATTTACAGATAAGATTCCTTCGGAATATACCCTGAAACGTCAAACAAACCATGTTCTGGCATATTGTACGCATACCTAGGTTCTGAGATCGTAACCTGGCCGTGAGTGGACTACTATAAGTCCATCTACTTCGTACGAACGATGAATTCATCCATTTTTACAGGTAAGATTCCTTCGGAATATACCCTGAAACGTTAAATAAACCATGTTCTGGCATACAATTTTTCTTAGAAGTGTGTGTGAGACATATATCAAAAGTGAACTATATCGATGGTCAAGGTTTGCACAACAAGTATGCTTAACCTTAGCTACTTCATGTACTTTTTCCTTTGCACTTACGCTTCCGAACTATGTCAGGTCAACCAGGTATGCGTACCGAGTATGGTTACCTTTGGCAGTTGTGAAATCATATCCAAAAAGTGTACATACCTGTGTGCGTACGTGCTCTTGAAAGTTTGCGAAGTCATATCAAAATAGTATGTATACCGTGTATATATATATCGCCAGTAAGTCCCGAACTCAGATAAAAACGGCATGCATACTAATGGTAACAGTTGGTTATGCATACCGTGTATACATATCGTCAAGAAATCTTGAAGTAATATCATGTTCTGGCATATTGTACACTGGTACGTTCTTACATAGTTTCTGACTTATAGTAGTCCACTCCCGACCAGGTTTCGATCTTGGAGCCACTTTCTTTCTCGAAGTCGCCGGAAAAAGGTTTCATCCGTTATATATTAATGTTATCCAATCTCTCTCGGCCTTACTCAATTTCTCTTAGATTCCCATTGGTTTAATTATAAGGTTACCAATTAATTCAAATCAAATTTCCATCAACTTCATTTAATTTTATTTGTTATCGGTCAATCTTACCAAATTTGGTTGCCGCATTCATTTTCAATTAGATATATCGGTTTTCTTCTAATTATTCATCATTTTAACCGTATGCGCCGATTGACTATAGTCAATTTCACATGTTATCAATCAATTTTATTCAATATCACTCGACATCACTGGATTGCTCCTGGAGTCAATGGGTTTATATGATTAACTATTAAATCAAATCGAATTTTCATTTAGTACACTTAATTTATTTTTTTATCTGTCAGTTTTACTTTATGTCGGTCGACCTCATCCACTTTCTCTTGGATTATATCGGCTTCTCATGTTATTGATAATTTTAGCCGAATGTCCATACTCTTTATTCAATTTCACCTGTTATATATTAACCTTATCCAACATCGCTCGCTCCACACGATTTTTCTTGGATTCCATGGGTATAATTGTATTATTGCCTATTAATTTCAAACGAATTTCACCGTTATTAATCAATTTTATTCAATAGTTACTCGATTTTTCTTGGATTCCATGCGTTTATATGGTTGACTATTAAGTCAACTCAGATATCCATTTAGTTCACTTAATTTATCCGAGACCAAAAATTTCACCTTGGCCAAGCTGATTTCTATTTTTCACCGAGATGAGAACTGATGCGTTAATCGTCATAATTGACCAAGTTCCACAGATTTTTTGACCGGAGGAATTATCGATATAGTTTTAAATTTTCAAGGTTTTAGTAAAGCTCTGAGATCTATTTCATGTTGTCAGATAGTTTTTTGGTTTCTTTTGTTTGTTTTTTTTTTCTCATTTGGAACCAGTTAAAACAGTAGTAGCCAGAAAAATGACCGAGCGGACTGGGATCGGTTTCAAACGCAACCGATCCATCAACAGTTCAGTGGCAGTTTTTAAATTGAAAACCGAGGTGTATACGGTTTGATCAATGGTTTTGCCTAAAAACCGGACCGACAGACCATTGTGCACCCCTAATAGTAAACTAAGATAACAACCATGATCCGTATGACACTAATCTAACCAATAAGAAACTAAAATGAGATCATTATCGGTTTCAAATGCCTACTTCCAAAATTGACTTCTCTTTTGAACATGTGGTGGCCGCTTAAACTTGGTTGCTCAGAGAGGTTGTACCAACCGATTCATTTTTGAGTTGCTAGGAGTCGGTGCCTCAAAGTGAATAGCAACCTCAGCACATTTCAAGCTGCTATAGATGACCTGAAAGAGTGATGTAGCTAGCAAACACATTCGGTCGTGGCTAGATATTAGATGACACAGGTTTGTAGCCGCCAAACTTTATCGCAGTTGCAATTTTGGATGCTTAAACCCTTAAAGTGACTAAAATTACGAGCTCTTGCTGAGATTTTGGTCGCTTAAACCAGGTTTTCTTGTAGTGATCACACATAATTCTTGATCTTCATCTTGGTTAACATCGTGAGCAACTTGTTGCGACATAACCCAAACCACTTCCGGACCATGTTCCCTCAACCAACTTTTGTATGTAATCTCATGTTGATTTTGTGTTCCCAAATCGTAACATGATAATCACTTCAATACATTTATATTCAGTTATCTCCACCGTCTTACATACTACGTACGGCTTCAAGCATAAATGTCTAGGCTTGGAAAACATATTGCCACGCCATCTTGTCATTATCAAAGATAAACTAGTTGGTAACGATATTTGAAATCATGGTTTTCTTGGAAAGTTGGTTTACATGCTTTAAGTTTTATGAATTATATCTTCCAATATTGTTTTTGTTGTCTCTCTTTTTGTATCATCGGTTAGCCCTCATACAAATCAAACTTTCAGGTATACGGCGTGATATTTTCTTTTCAAGACTGCGTCTACCCAAGAGTTTTTCATTTCAGTACGTTTGGCATCATTACTTTTGAGCAATTCACTGATTTATAAGCTAGGCTTTCCCGGCGTCCATAAGCTGTGTCGTGAGAGGAGGTCCGAACTTGTCAGCCGGTGAAGTGTCCCAAGCGGGTGCACAAAAGTTATGCGAGAATTTATTATAGATTTTTCATCCAAGAAGTAAGAAGGCCCTTTGGGTTGGATATTTTGAAAACTTTAGAAATGGCTACTCCTCTTAGATGTCAATGGTCGGTCTTCATATTCCGCTACAAGTAAGAATTTACTTCCATTCTACATTGGAAATTAAACTAACATAAGATTTCACTTTTAAAGTCGAGTAAACCACGATTCATGTTGACCAACTAGTAAGATTGATTTAGACTCTAAAATCTCAAAATCTATGCTCAAGTGGTTTGGTATACGCCAATTGGTTCTTTTTTAATCTTTCCATAAAATTGTTACACTAGGAGATTTTAAATGCTTATATTAACATATACCTCCAAGTTCCATGGAAAATTATTAGAATTAACTCGACACTAGCCGAAAAGGACTGGGAATTATCATCTCGAATCCATGGACTTTCCCAAGATGGAGTAATACACTAATTGGAACATATCTGAGTATGTTGATTTAGTCTCCCAAATCGTAACAAAATTATCGATTTGGCTTACCACATGCAGTTGATTAATGGATTTGCTGTGTAAAGCACTTCAATTCACTTGTGTTCAGTTATCTCCATCATGGATCTAATAATATTTTGGCTTCAAACATAAAGATCCTGCCACAACATATCATGTAAGCATATTATATAAAATTAGTCGGGGGTTTGTAGAAGTGGTTTTTGACACTCCAAGTGTTATGGATTACACTGTTTCTTCAAATCTAGGTTTTGCTTTGTTTACTTGTGAAAAGACGAGGGTACCCAAATACACCACAATCTTTAAATAATCCACCTATAAGTACTTTTACCGAAAATGATCGTCTATGGACAAAGTCGAGAAATTACTACAAATTGATATTCACACTTTGTGTGATCGTATATGAATACGAGAGCGAGACAATACAAAAATCAAAGTGTGATTACTTGATAATAGGTTCGGACTTAACCAAACTCTATAGGATCACTATCAAGTAATACGGAGTTAACGTTTGTGTATTTTACTTTTAATTATAATAAACAATTATAATTGCGGAAATAGAAAAGTAAAAGACAAAGCAGGGTTTTGTTAACGAGGAAACCGTAAATGCAGAAAAACCGCGGGACCTAGTCTAGAATTGAATACTCTCAGAATTAAGCCGGTATACAAAATATAAAAAACTTCGTATAGTTGAGACCAAACAACTAAACCTATAGTTCACCTAGTTTCTTCAGTATCCCTGCGCTTCCAACATTCAATAAGTGCACGCACTGGAACAATTCTTTTGGATCGTATATATTCCAAACAGTAAAGGAACAACAAATCTGTTTGGTAACAACTCTCTTGATTCTTACAGATGAAGATATCTCAAGACATATGCAAAGGCTCTTCCGTTTAACCAATAAAATCCTTTGCCTGGTCAGATCAATCTATCCAACAACTACCAAGTAGAAAAGTTTAGATTTGCAATAAATCAATATACAATCAAACAAGAAACTATAAGGTGATGCCGATCTTTCACAACTAATCAATCGAATAAATCCGATTCTAGTTGGATCCCAACCGATCAAGGTTTTTGCACACACAAAGATATAGAAACCAAATCAGTAATCTTCTTTGTCTTCAAATCTTATTTAATCTTCAATAAACACCTGCACAACACCACTTGAATCTCTTGTGATCAATCACGCACAGAACGGAGTCTGTTAATAATGGATTATCATAAGATGTCTTTAGATCTACAAACAGTTCTAAAGATCATGTCGACACTTCGATCTAGTTTGAGTGAATCTTATATCAGAAGAGAAGATTCTCAAGAATAAACAAACTAGGTGCAATCAAAGTTTAACAACCGTTAGTCAATCAAATCAATCGAAAACTAAATAAACTACAATTATCTAGTTTCCCACCAACGATACTCTTAGAGCTTCTTGATCCCACAGAAGTCTTTAAACGAGCGGTCGTAAGAGATTTCGATTAATTAGGGTACTTTCCTCACCAGAAACAACAAGAAGATGAAGTTTGCCTGGCTCTTAGGATAGTTTGCTCGAAATGCAAACTTAGGCATTAATAGACCAAGGATGTTTGGCCACCAAGGAATTTCCAAAAACAAATATTCTCAAGACATGCAATAAATGCCCAAATCGGTTTTCATAATTCCTGGAAATGCTTTGTTCAATATTTCCGAAATCTCTAATATAAAATCCTCAATTAGTAAATGCACGTTACCAATTTTTATTTTCTAGAGATATGCATTTAATTGCTGGTAATTAAAGCATATAAAACTAACAACCTTAATTAAAATATTTTTTTATTTCGGTCTGGGATCTCCTTCAGTTATTAAGGAATATCTTTGAACAATAAAAGATAAGAGTTATTGATTCTGTTCTTAGTATGTCGATATTATTTCTTTGTAAATCCTTTTTCTTATTTACAATCTTGGAATCGATTATACCACACTTCCAAACAAGTTTAGAATTGGTTCACCTTTATTCCAAGACAACTATGTGATTGATCAAATATCAAATCACTAATCATGGGTTTACAGTTTTACCAAACACAAGGATCAGTTCTACCTTGATATGCTTACTGAGACCAGTTACATCAGTTACCAGGATCGGTTACATCAATTACCAGGACCGGTTACCACATACTCATGGTATTACTTGTGGTCGGTTACACAAGTCACTAGAATCGGGTACACCAATTACCAGGATCAGTTACAACAATTACTAGGACCGGTTACGCCAATCACAAGGATCGATTACACAACTATTTTGTGATCGGTCACACCAATTACTAGGATCGGTCACACCAATTACAAATATTGATCATACCATCTCAGGTGATTACTTAGGATCGGTTACACTAATAAAAGTCATACCAAATCATAAGTCAGGCATTATGACTAGTTTTACCAAGATACATAACAAGTTATGATCGGTCATACATGCAATGAATAACAAAACCAATAAGCCTAGTGATTTCCCTTTCGATTCATAAAACAATTTCATGAATGTACTCCTTTAAGAAAATGTAAACATTGTTTTCTATGACGAAATCTTCACCTTTACCTATATACATAATCACAATAGCATTCATACGTTTATGTCGATGTCTTATATACGAATTTCAAAAGATAAGCGTTATACTTCGTATCCTAATTCCTTAACACTGTGATCATGTGATCATGTCTTACTACTAGAGTATAATCATTCACAGCTTCGCAGTTTTGTTTTCAATATAGCACGACTTGAAAGATACGTTAGGAATGAAACAGTTCAAGTCAAATATTACTAACCTCAAGAGGAAGGATGATATCGTCGTTGTAGCTTGTTACTTCTTCACATTCTTCAAGTCTTCGAGTAATACTTGTATGTCTCATAATCCTAGACTCTCTAGTCTAACCTATACGAAGTTGTATCTAGTACATAACCAAGCGACTCTTTAAATGAGTTTTGATTCACTAAAATATGACAACCAAACTTGACATACCAACTCTTGGTGGGTTCAACCGAGCTATTCTCTAACAACTTGTATATCACTAGAAGCTCATCAAAGAAACGTCTCTCATGCGAAATAAAATTTCACAAGACATGAAAACTTCTTTCAACTACTCAGAATTTTTTCGTTTTCAGTTTTATTTACCAAAGTCAACACTCAATAATATGCATTTCAAAAAAAAAAAAAAAAATACTCGACATTCAACCAAGCTTAAGTGGTTAGATAACATGCTCGTAGAAATGGCTAATGAGTACCAACCAAATAATTGAGACCCATAAGTAGTTCCTGTGATTTGAAAGGAAGTTTGAGCTTGCTATTTCGTGCGGTGCACCACGCAGGGCTATCCGGATCTTGAATCACATAAGGCAAGAAGGGCTCTAGGTTGGATGCAATGTAGTCAATCTCGGCCAAGATGACCGAGATCTCGCCGGAGATTCCGTTTTCGGCTCTCAAGGTAGCGGAATGCTTAATTCCATCGAGAGGGAATTTTTCCGGAATTGGTCGGAATTATCGTTTGAATCTCACGCGACTCGGCCGGAACTATCCGGAAACTTGAAATTTGTACGGATCTAGAGTTTTTTATTATTATGAATGATGACTTGTTTCTATTTTACTAAATTGGTGGAAATTATGTGTGGAAAATGTTTGGATAACTCTTGATATAAATATTATATGTACAAAATTCGGAATGAGTTTTCGATAGTTACTTCGAGATTTCACCGAGAATTTTCCCGAAATAAAATTGTTCCAATATGCCAATCCCAACCGAGACAAACCAGAATCTGGAATTAACTACATTGGTTGGTGTTAATACCGGAATTCTCGTTAGGTTCTACCTGTCCTAGTGTACCAAGATGACTTCACTTTTCTTAGAATAGTATGAGAGAGAGTTGTCTTTCCATTGTACCCTGTCCTCCTTATATATACTTTCCAAAATCCCCTTCTTTTTATGGCATCTTGCGATGTGTCCTAAACCTCCTTAATTACTACTAATGCCATCCCTTCTCTAATATAACCTCCTTCTTCCTTGTTAATTCCTTCATTATCCCTTTCACCTCATGGATACTTCTTTGGTGGACTTGGGCCTTAGTCATCAAGTCCCCATGTTCCATGTGTGGCATTTCCCTTCTCTGAGGCAATCTATCCTGGTTAAGGGGAATTATTTTTCATGTATCAACATTAGTCCCCTGACTATGAGGTAAGTCGCAAGATAACCTTATAATCATACTTATAATCATACTTATATGGAGAAGATCGACGGTTACTGCCTCGTGAATGGTGTCTCTCTTATATATACATACATATATATATGTACAACCGGTACCTTCTCATCTTATTTCTCGATTTTTTCTTCTTCCCTTTTCCTTTTGTGATCTACTCGACTCGCATGGCTGACTCTCTTCATGGGTACGTGCTAGTCTTAGCGCCTATCCCGGCATTAACCTCTGTGATGTTCAAGCATGATGAACTAAAGCGTCTGCTTCTCGTGAAGGCTGAAGTCGAAGCGCTACGGGAGCGGAGAATTACTGACAGACATGGTGCGAATACTAAGTTTAGGGACGTGTTTGAAGCTTATCAAACCGCGCTAGACACGGAATCATCGGGTCGTGTGTCGTCAAAGATTCTACGCGCTCCCAATGATGCCGCTACCGCACATGGCGCGGCTAATCAGTTGTATGCAGATTCCCTGGCGATGGTGTCTACAATAGACCGGGCTAATTCAGATTGTCGCCTCTGGATTTCCAACCGAGTAACGCATCCACTCCTCGGTCACACCTTGGTTTTAACAGCGACTACTTTTATTGTACCTCATCCTTACATTGAGGACGAACTAGCTCGTCTGCTAGTTCTAAGGGAGGAAGAGGGAATGTTATGGAACCTCCGTTCACGCAGAGAATACGATGAACATGAGAACACCCTTTCACTTTCCCAAGGGGCTGGGGCCGAGGATAAGATCATTCAGGAAATTATTAACCGAGTTCACGAAGCTAATCAAGATTTGCGCTTGGCCGACACACAAGTCAGTGACAGTCGCTTGATGGTGGAGGTTCTGGACGTGGATATTGCTCGCTGCCGTTCATTATTGGCAGACTAATTATTATTATTTACTATTATTATGTTTTATTATTTTTTGTTGCTTATCCCTCTTTTTTTTTAGTACTTCTCTAGTAATTTGGGGTTTGAAATTGTGAAAGTGTCCGATTTTTCAAAGACGCATTTTCTCGAGATACGACCCCCTTTCGATGCTGTCCACATGTCAGCCATGGTTTTTATGGTCATTGTAATCGTTCATACTTTCATGATTCTTTATAAATATGTAATATTGGCTTCTTTAAACTCCAACTTGTCTGCTTATTTCTTTTGTTCTAAATGGCATATGTTCTTCATGGTTACATTCTTTCGTTAGCACCAGTACCCTCGCTGGTTGACCTTCGACACAAGGAGAAGGAAATCGCGAGGCTTTTGTTAGTAAAAGCGGAGATTGAAGCGCTCAAAGCGCGGATGGAGATTGACAGGGATGCCAAACAAGCCCAATTTTCTGATCAATACGAAACATTCCAGATGGCTGAAAGGGTTCGGGCGAAGGGGCGCGTGTACGTCCAAATCCGACGCGCATTAGACGAAACGGTTAAAATCCGCCAAGCTGCAGATCAGCTCTTTGAAGAGTCCGTTGTTATGAAGACAAGTATAGATCAAGCCATAGCTGACAGTCGTCTGTCTATTTCTGAGCAGGCTTTTCCTCACTTGCACGGGTGTACTTTAACCCTTGCAGCGGTTTCCGCGCTTGTTCGTTCCTTTGATATTCCTGGTGAATTGAGGCGTTTGATACTTCTGATGGGGGAGATCGATATGTTATTAGTTTCTCGAGTAGTGCAGGTGGACAAGATGCGCACGATTTATCATGACCGAGAGGAAATTCTAGCCTCTGCTCGTAAATCGGAAGTTACCAGCGAGAAAGGGGCTCGCTGAATTGGCTAATGAAGCCGATTATGCATTGGCTACTGCTATTGATCAGCGTGAGGAAGCGCTCTTAATGGTGCAGTATGTAGATGCAGACATTGCTCATTTTCGCGCATTACTATCAGATGATGAATGAGTGACAGACGACTTGTCGTACTTGGTCATTTTTTTTTTTTAGTTTTCCTTTGTACTCGGGTATTTATTCTATATAGTGTATTTCACTCCATCTGCCTTCCTTCTCTCCCTTCCTTTGTGCGGGTTTTAATTAAAGATATGTTTATTCCGTCCCCCTTTTAACAAGGACGCTGGGTAGGAATCTGTGATAAATCGTATTTACCATCTCTCTCTCCCCGCCCCTTTTTTTAGGGGATTAGGGAGCGGGATGTATGTTAAACGCGCCTACTCCTCCCTTTATTTTTCTCAATGAGAATTGAGAAGGCGGGGTGTAAATATTAAACGTGCCTACTCCCTCTTTTATTTTTCTTAATGGGGATTAGGAGGTAGGGGTATATATGTTGAACGCGCCTACCCCCATCCCCCACCCTTTATTTTTCTCAATGGGATTGTGAGTGCGGGGTGTATATGTTAAACACGCCTACTCCTCCCTTTATTTTTTTTAAAGGGGATTGAGAGGGCGGGGTACATATGTTAATCACGCCTACTTCCCCCTTTATGTTTCTTAATGGGGATTGGGAGGGTGGGGTGTGTGTGTTATACGCGCCTATTCCCTCCTCTGTTTTCCTCAATCAGGGACTGGGATGGTGGGATGTATATGTTAAACGTGCCTACTCTTCCCTTTATTTTTCTTAAGGGGGATTGTCTGGGTGGGGATTGGGTGGACTGAGTATATATGTTAAACGCGCCTACTCCCCCCTTAATTTTTCTCAATGTGGATTGGGAGGGCGGGATGCGTATGTTAAACACGCCTACTCCTCCATTTATTTTTCTTAATCGGGATTGGGAGGGCGGGGTGCATATGTTAAACGCGCCTACTCCCCCATTTATGTTTCTTAATGGGGATTGGGAGGGCGGGGTGTGTATATTAAACGCGCCTATTCCCCCTCTGTTTTCCTCAACAGGGGACTGGGAGGGTGGGATGTATATGTTAAACGCGCCTACTCCTCCCTTTATTTTTCTTAATAGGGATTGGATGGGCAG
Organism: Papaver somniferum; assembly: GCF_003573695.1. Lineage (NCBI taxonomy): Eukaryota > Viridiplantae > Streptophyta > Magnoliopsida > Ranunculales > Papaveraceae > Papaver > Papaver somniferum. The sequence continues at coordinate 13,227,432 of NC_039365.1, read as the reverse complement.
GGTATATATGTTAAACATGTCTACTCCCCACCTTTATTTTCCTTAATGGGGATGGATCTTACGGAGCCTGGTGATGCACGACATGATTCGTCTCTGATCATAGAAAAAATTATCCTCAAGCGAACCAGCCTATCTTATGTATGGGGCGTACGCAGTGGTTGGAACAGAGACACATTTGGTTGTCAATTCCATTGGGAGGCGGGGTGTATATGTTAAATGCGCCGACCTCCCCTCTTTATTTTATTTAATGGTGATTAGGAGGGTGGGGTCTATATGTTAAACACACCTACTCCTCCCTTTATTTTTCTTAATGGAGATTGGGAGGGCAGGGTATATATGTTAAACGCGCATACTCCCCATCTTTATTTTGCTCGATGGGGATTGGGAGGGCGGGGTATATACGTTAAACGCCCCCCACCCCCTTTATTTTTCTCAATGGGGATTAGGAGGGCGGGGTATATATGTTGAACGCACCTACCCCTTTTATTTTTCTCAATGAGGATTAGGTGTAAGGGGTATATATGTTAAACACGCCTACTTAAAGCTATCGTATTCTCGTGGCATTACGTTAGTTGATCGGGCGCCATTAGCATTCTCGTAATATTTTTGTAAATTTGTCATCCGATCTGGCGCTGAAGGCATTCCCGCATACTTTTGTCACTCAATCGGACGTCATTGGCATTCCCGTGACCTTTTGTCAGTCGATCAGGCGTCATTGGCATTCCTGCAACTTTTAGTCAGCCGATCGGGTGCCATTTGCGTTCCCGCAGCCTTTTGTCAGTCGATCAGGCGCCATTGGCATTCCTGCAACCTTTAGTAAATTTGTCAGCCGATCAGGTGTCATTGGCGTTCCCGCAGCCTTTTGTCAGTCGATTGGGCGCCATTGGCATTCCTGCAACCTTTTGTCAGTCGATCAGGTGTCATTGGGATTCCTGCAACCTTTAGTAAATTTGTCAGCCGATCGGGTGCCATTGGCGTTCCCGCAGACTGTTGTCAGTCGATCAGGCGCCATTGGCATTCCCGCAACATTTGGTCAGTCGATCAGGTGCCATTGGCATTCCTGCAACCTTTAGTAAATTTTTCAGCCGATCGGTTGTCATTGGCATTCCCGCAGCCTTTTGTCAGTCTATCGAGCGCCATTGGCATTCCCGCAACCTTTTGTCAGTCGATCAGGCGTCATTGGTATTCCTGCCACCTTTAGTAAATTTGTCAGTCGTTAGCCATTGACGTTCCCGCAGCCTTTTGTCAGTCGATCGGGCGCCATTGGCATTCCTGCAACCTTTTGTCAGTCGGTCAGGCGCCATTGGCATACCTACAACCTTTAGTAAATTTGTCAGCCGATTAGGTGCCATTGGTGTTCCCGCAGACTTTGTAGATGTTACGAATCATATATTAAAAATTGGCTTTTATTCAAAACGAGAGTTTTTACATTGATCTGTTTATGCATAAAACTTCTTTAGCCATTTACCATTGATCGATGACTTAACCTTTGTGTGATTCATGTGTCTGAGCTTGTAATACCCACTTTCTGCTACCACTCTGAAAGGTCCTTCCCAGTTTGCGGCGAATTTCCCTGCACTAGCATTTCTTTGAACATGAGGAGCGATCTTAAGAACCAAATCGTCTACCTCGAATTTCATTTCCTTTACATTCTGATTATAATAATTTGTTGTGCGCTTCATATACGCCTTAGCAAACCATTCTGCCCGGGATATCCTCTCTTCTACTGTGTCTAAATGGGCAAAGCGACTTCGTCTGGTGTCGTATGACTAGCCATTTCTACCCTCGCGGACGGAATTACAATCTCTGACGGCAATATGGAGTCCTCCCCATAGACCAGAGAATATGGTGATGCCCCGTGGAACTTTGTTTCGAGATTCTGTATGCCCATACCACGAGCGGGAGATGCTCATGCCACTCGCTGTGGTGGTCCTCCACTGTCCTGCTCAAGATCCGAATGAGTGTCGTTTTGCTCGCCTCTGCTTGCCCGTTCCCTTGAGGATAGTAGGGGGTTGACGTATGAAGCCTCACATTATATTGGCGTAGAAAATCTATCACATCCTTGTTTACGAATGACTTTGTATTATCCGTCCTGATAATCATGGGTGCTCCAAATATGCAAATAATATATTCTTTGATAAATGCTGCAATAGTTTCCGCGACATAGTCTTTAAGAGGTATCGTTTCGACCCATTTCGTGGTGTACTCGGTGGCGGTTGTTATGTACTTGTGGCGCTTCGAGCACTTTGGGTTGATCTGCCCTATAATGTCTAAATCCCAACTGAGGAACGACCATGGTGTTACCACGCTATGCAGCAGGGTGTGGGGTGTTCTGATTAGGTCTCCGTGTGTTTGGCAGTTGAGGCATCTTTTCACATGTTCTGCGGTATCGCTTTCCATAGTGGGCCAGTAAAACCCGCCTTCATAGAGATGTAGAAACAACTTCCGCATTCCTTGATGTTCTGTATGTGGGACCGAGTCATTACTTCAACGGCCTCCTCGTCCGTTAAGCACCTTACACAACATTATTATAGCTTCTACGGTAGAGGATCCACTCATGTATGAAAAAACGTGCCTCTTTCTTTTGGATTTTTAGGGCCGCCTGCCTGTCATTTGGTAATTTTCCGTTGTAGATGAAATACATATACGATTGTCTCCAATCTACTTCGTCGACTGTGCAGACCTCGGCGGGTTATGGTGGGGATTGGAAATCAGCGGAACTATCTTGGAGGGCCGCTGCTTTCTCTGACATACTAGGACAGTATACTCCTCTCCTCTGAAGCTTTCTGTAGAGGTGAACTTCTGCAGTTTTCCCACATGTTGTCTCGTGTAGATCCTGGAGTATTTTTTCCGCTTCTCTCTTATTTACGCATCTGGAAAGAGATCCCCCTATTGATCAATAGTAAAGAGCTCCATTGATAAATACAAATTTTTTCAGAGTTCGGGTAGGTATTACACGATCCTCTTCTGTTTTGGTCAGATCGTCGATGTAAGTCCGCCTCCAATCATCTGCCTCTTCGAAGGCCATGTCTTCTTTCCAGGTGTTGGGGAGCTCCTTCCTCCTAAATGTTACTGTATCCTCTTCATTATCATTTAGTTGAATCTCGCTAGCTAGTGTTGCCAGGACATCTGCATGTTTATTCTTGCCTCTGCCCGTATGATCTAAGGTCGACACTGTCTGACTTATCAGGTTTTGAGCCTCTGGCCGATATGGAGCTAAATGTGGCTCTTTGACGTGGAAATTCCCGTTGACCTGGTTAGTTACCAATCTCGAGTCACCTTTTATCTCGACCCCTCCCAAACCAAGCTCCTTCGCCATTCTGAGCCCTAGGATCAAAGATTCATATTCGGCGACATTATTACAGCAGGGGAAGTCCAACTTGAATAAATATGAGAGCAATTCTCCTTGTGGTGCTTCGAACACTACTCCCTCTTCTCCGACGGTATCATATGACGATCCATCAAAAAACATGGTTCAAGGCTTATTAATATCTGCGACAGCTACCTCTCCCGGGACCTGGTCGTGAATCTCGTTGTCTCCTTCTCCAGGAAACATAGCCATTAGGTTGGGGATCGCTTTACCTCGTACTCGTTTACGTCGCTGATAATCGAGTTCAAACTCTGATAGATGCAACAGCCATCGGGATGTTCTCCCAGTCAAGACAGGCTTAGAGGCGAGGTAAGCTATGAGGTTTGTCGCGGCTACAACGATTGTCTTATACGTCAGAAGATACGTCCTTAGTTTTTATGTTGCGTAGATGAGGGATAGGCATGCTTGTTCCACTCGTGGGTATCTCAATTCTGCGTCTCTTAAAACTCGACTCACGTAGTAGATGGGTGATAATTCACTTCCTCCCATATCTTGTGCTAGGACTGCCCCTATGGCTGATCTTGTGAACGTCGTGTATAAGTAAAGAGGCACTCCTTTTATTGGTGGTTTGAGGACTTGTGGATTGACGAGGCATTGTTTTAGTTTTTCAAACGCGACCTGTTGAGTTTCCTCCCGTTTGAAGATGATCCCTTTCCTTAGTAGGGGAAAGAACGCCGACATTATCTGAGCCAAACCGGGAACGAAGCGCCGTATATAAGATATTCGTCCTATAAACGCCTGGATCTCTCTGGCATTAGTTGGTGGTGTCATAGTCATAATCGCCTCGACCTTACTTTGATCCACTTGAATTCTTTCATCGGTTACAACGAATCCCAAGAACTTTCCATATGTTACCCCATAGGCGCATTTGAGCGGGTTCATCTTGAGTTGGTACTTCCTACATCTTTTGAATACCGTCTTTAGGTGAGATTTGTGGCTCTCAGTCTCCGAGGTCTTAACTATGATGTCGTCCACATATACCTCTATCGTCTGATGCAGTAGATCATGGAGTATGGATGTCATGGCGCGCTGGTACGTGGCACCAGCGTTTTTTAGCCCGAAGGGCATCACAACGTAGTAGAAATTCCCATATGGAGTTTGGAAAGCAGTCTTCTTTGCATCTTCCTCGGCCATCTTTATTTGGTTATATCCATTAAACCCATCCATGAAAGAGAAGTGCGTCTTGCCTCCAGCCGCGTCCAACGTGAAGTCGATGTTGGGTAGTGGGAAATTCATCTTTGGGACAGGCCCAATTGAGATCCCTATAATCTACGCAACATCAAATCTTTCCATTCTTCTTCACCACTAGGACGATGTTGGCTAACCAGGTCGGGTGCTGGATAGGTTTGATGAACTTGGATTTCAACAAGCGTTCCACTTCTTCCTTTATTGCGAGAGCGGTAGCCCTCGGTAACTCTCTACTTCTTTTTTATCGGCTGGAATTCAGGAGACACTCCAAGGTTATGAGCTACGAGGATGCTATCTAGACCTGGTATTTCGTCATAATCGTAAGCGAAAACATCTCTGTATTCCCCAAGTAAGGCGATCAATGCTTCCCTTTCTTCCGCGTCCAAGCTTTTGCTGATCATGATTGGTCATCTTTTGTTCCGATGTTAATTTCTTATACGTCATCAATGATAAGGTCTTTAGGAGCTCGTTCTTCTATAGACTGTGTGCTTGCACTGAGTAGTTCTCGTAATTCTTCATCATTAATTTTATTGTATGGGAGCTCGCTCGGGTTTTGATCATCTGAGGGGGCCTCTACATCGGGTGTGTCGAAGTTTTGCATGCTTGTAGACGCTTCCTCGTTTAATTGATATAATAGGTACACGTGTCCCCCATCTGGTCTAGAGAAACGCTGGAACCTAGGTTGATCTTCGTGTTTCCGCTTTCTTTCCTCTGGGAACGTTATTCTGGACGAGCTGAAGACCGACTTGGTTGGCTCTGTCATCTCTTCCTCACTCCATTTTGGTAGCGGGGTAAGTTTCACTTCTGGGATTTCATCAACCTCCTTAGCTAAATCATAAAAAAACCGCATCTGCATGTAAGCTTCTTCCGGGTCAAAGGGGTGGCTCGTGGCTGGTATCTGAAATTGCCTTCCTCCTATGTTAGTCTTGACACACTGGTGGTACGTCGATGCTACCACTTTATGGTTGAGTAACCACCCTCGTCCTAGCAGTACATGGAACGTCGTGTCATCTTCTAGTACATAGAGAGGGGTAACCCCACGAATGGGACCAATCTTCATAACCAAATGGAAGATCTCGATGCCCGTCTGCGTATTCCCTCCAAATCCTTTCACCGTTGTGGTTCGCATATTGACTGCCGACTGCTGTACTCCAAGAAGGTCTAGCGTGTATGTAGAGATTAAATTTAGAGATGCTCCCCCATCTACGAAGGCCCCCTTCAAAGGGATCTTATTGATATGCGCGGTCAGATACAGGGGCCTGGGGTGGTCTCCCGGGTAGCAAATATCCTCGTCCGTGAATACGATGGGTTCTTTTGGGAGGGAATCGTAGGGCTTTCCCGCCGCAATCGATGTTCTGCTTTGGCCGCTTCTCTGCTTTGATCTTCACTAAAACCTAACGAGTTGAAAAACTGCTGAGCCAACACCGTGCCCATGAATTTGCTAGCGACGCCGTATGTATTTGTAAACATACGTCCCTCCATGGCGATATCGCATGCTTCTTCATCCTTTTCCTCACAGGGTTTCCATTCGTCTCCGTTGGGGTCATGAGAAAGCATCATTACCTGATTTTGAGTTGCTTTTCCTTCCTCGGAATCTCCCATTTCGATTTCGGCCACTTTTAGTTTCTTATGAAACATTCTCCTTAGGTTATAGCAGTCGACCGTAGGATGTTGTACTTTACGATGGAAGTGACAGTACCTGGTGTTGCTCTTCTGGATATCTTTGGGGTCTGCACTTATTGGAGGCAACTCAATTTCTTTGTTCTCCACCCACTGTTCTAGGAGCCCGATGATCTGCTCTCTACTACAAGGCAATGGGGGAAGGAAGCGGTTGATCCCTGTATGACTGATTTTTTTGCGCGCCCCAGCCTTCTTGGTTGTTGTTTACGCGGGTTTTCCTTGGTGCTGTTGAGACAGTATTGACTAAGTTGCGCCAGACATAATCCGAGTTGCTCTCCTCAACACAGTCGGCGATTCTTGATGCCGCTTCTTCCAGCTCGACGAAGGTTGGGAATCTGAAGTTCACTAGGCTTTTCTTGAAACATGGTATCATCCCGCGAACACAGATCTCCACTAGTGCATCTTCCTTAACGTCCCCATGGAAATCCAGCGCGAAATGACGAAACCGAGTGATATACTTCCCTATGTATTCCCCTAACCGCTGGTAACATTAACTCAAGTCGATGGTCGTGACTTTCCTTTTTGCGGAGTGAAACTTTCCGAGGAAATGTGTGGACAGGTCCGTCCATGAGCTGACGCTTTCGGGCTTTAGGTTATCATACCAAGAGAAGGCCATATCAGTCAACGACTTCGGGAACTCTCTTAGGCATAATTTTCCATCAGAGGATCGATCGTTCATAGAAGCGATGAATCGTCTAAGATGTTCTCGCGCGTTCCCTTGTCCATCGTGCATTTTTAACTTTGGTGAAGTATAATCTCCTGGATATTGATAGTCCACGACCTCAGGGGTGTACGGGCTTTCCATAAAATCATAATTGTTCTGTTTTACCACTTTGTAGTTCGTTTCGAAAAATTTGGCCATCGCCTCCTGCGTCATCATGTCGTGATCCTCTCCTTTATCTTCAGCGTTCTCTAGGGCTTCCTTGGCGCTTTGCTCGTTGCTAGCTTCTTTCAGCAACCTTCTCAACTCTCTCTCCCCGCGGATGTGTTCCTCCAATTCTCTCTGCATTTCCTTCAAAGTAGGTTGCGCAAGTGACGTGCTTCCGCCCTGTAGTTTCTTATCCTTCTCTTGTGTCGCTTCAGGTGTTCTCGCTTGTAAGATTGGGTCCGTCACTATCCCTATCCGTTCCCCTTCTAGATTAGGGGGCGGATTATTCATCTGATCGCTAGTCACGTTTGGGCTAGTACCACTCGGCTGCATCATGATAGACTAGGCACGAGCCTCCGGGTGTGGTCGCCCAATGTTAATGCCGGAATTCTCGTTAGGTTCTACCCGTCCTAGTGTACCAAGATGACCTCACTTTTCTTAGAATAGTATGAGAGAGAGTTTCCTTTCCATTGTACCTTGTCCTCCCTTATATAGACTTTCCAAAAGCCCCTTTTTTTATGGCATCTTGCCATGTGTCCTAAACCTAATTAATTACTACTAATGCCATCCCTTCTCTAATATAACCTCCTTCTTCCTTGTTAATTTCTTCATTGTCCCTTTCACTTCATGGATACTTCTTTGGTGGACTTGGGCGTTAGTCTCCAAGTCCCCATGTTCCATGTATGGTCTTTCCCTTCTTTGGGGCACCCTATCCTGGTTAAGGGGAATTATTTTTCACGTATCAACAGTCCGATATTTAGAAAACTTTGTTATGCAAATAATGTGGACTTTTCTATATGCCCCTTGGTTTATGAAGCAAAGCAAGGAAATAACTATACTCAGGCTTGGGAGACCAGGGCCACTACAAAAAAAAATAAAGAAATTTATTTTTGGATGAGATATAACAACGGTCCTTAGAACACAATTAGGCACAGATACGTATATTAGCCTAGGATTTATGCTATTGAATGGATTCAATCCTCTAACCTCCGCGCGTAAAGAAGCTTGAGAACCATCAAACTACTTCTACTTTAATTTTATAATTTTAAAAAATAAAATGGCTGCTTAGGATTTTGCAGTTGTTCAGATACTCCTTGATATCAAGATCTACAACACCCACTAGTTTGAATATCTTGTCCGCTGCAAGTTATAAATTATGATGTCCCTTTATTCGAATGGGCAATGGGTGAAGTTTCATGAAATCAAATTGAATAAGTGATGGCATATATTTATTGTATTTTTTTCTTTTAATTTCCACTTCGGCTCGCAAAACCTTTCGAAAAAAAAGAAAAAAAATTGTTTCTTCCTTTCTCCCTCCTCGGCATAATATGGATTGTTTTTAGATCTTGTGTATGTTGATTAACTATAGGCATGAAATACTTTTTAGAAACTGTACTTCTTGATGTTAATGGTCGAAATATATATATATATATATATATACAAACTTTTTTTATTTACTCTCCCTGATCGTCCAGTGATAATCAATTTGTTGTATAGAGCACTTCAATTTCCTTCTATTCAGTTATCTCCACCATCTTACATATTCCGGCTAGGCATAAACTAGTTGGTAACTATATCCGTAATCTTGGATCTCCTGGAGAATTCGTTTACATGCTTCATATCTTCAAATCTTGTTGTTGTCTCGTCTGCCTTATATCATCAGTTACTTATTAGAGAAACGGCCCTTGTATAAATTTATTTTCATGACCTCAACTACTCAGGTAGTAAAATGAAGACCATAACATTCCCCAACAATCGATGTCTCGAACCCATTCATTTTTCTCACATTTTGAGCAATTTGCTTATTCCTAAGCTAGACTTTCTTGGCGGCCATAAGCAGTGCCTGTGAGAGGATGGATGTCCGAACTTTCCAGCGGTGCAGTGTACCAAGCAGGCACACGAAAATGATGCAAGAATTTACTACAGATTTTTCATCCAAGAAGTAAGAAGGTCGGATTTTTGAAAACTTCAGAAATGTCATACTACTGGTTGATGTCAATGGTCGATCTTCAAATTTCCCTACAAGTCAGAATTTACTTCCATTCAATCCTGGAGATGCTAACATAAGATTTCACTTTTGAATTTAAGTAAATCACGATTCTTGTTGACCAGTGAGATTGTTAAAGACTCTAAAATCTCAAAACTTTCTTTAAGTGTTCAATTTCATTCCTCTTTAAATAAAAATTGCTACAATAACTCTCGCCTGATCAAATACTAGCGGATTTTAAATTTTTGTACATTAATATATAGTTCCAGGGCAAATTGCTAGAATTAACTCGGCATTAGTCAAAAAGGCGAATACATGGACTTTCAAACCAGTGCCTTCAACCATAGTCAGTTATCTCAATTCAATTCCCTCGTGGTCAGTTATCTCCACCATCTCATGATTTTTAGGTTTCCAACATAAACTCATCAAGGATTTGTTCTCTCTTTTTATATCATCAGAAGCTCATCAAGGAAACGTCTCTCACACGAAATAAGCTTCCAGAGTCATGAAAACTTCTTTCTAACTACTTAGGAGTTCCTTGTATTCGGTTTGCTTTACCATGGTCAACACTCAACAATATGAACATTTCAACAACGACAACAAAAAATGAAAAGAGACTCAACATTCAACCATGCTGAAGTAGTTAGACAGCAGAGATATACGAGGCCCATAAATGCTTAAGGCAGTGAAATCACAGAAATGAGTACCATATCATATCAGAACCTAATAGTTGAGGGCTTGAGGCCCTGGAGTGTTAGTTATTGAAGACTAATTATTATTTTCTAAAGTTAGCCATGGTTATTTAGGGAAGAGGTTTCCTAAAACAGCTAGTTTGTAACCTATATAAATAGGTAATTAGGCCTTGTAGAATTGTATTGTGTAGAAAACGATTAAGAGATCAGTGAGAGATTTCTTGTACAACTTTTAGGGCTAAAGTTAGGGTTTCGTTGTGAAAGCATATTGGTGAGGAACAAGAGACAAGGTTATTGTCTCGGGTAATTGTTGCGGTGTAACCAAGGGTTTGCTGGGATTCACACGACGTTGTAATCGTTTTTATTCATAGTGGATTTGAGTTGGTGCGGCTCAAAGTGGACGTAGACAATATATACAAGTTGTATGTATTGGTCGAACCACTATAAATCTTGTGTCTTGTGAGTTGATTTATCTTTCTCGTATTATTATAGTTGCTTGTGCTTGGTTTACTTATTATTCATCATAATATCTCAAGATCCGTTATTCCGCGGTTGTCAGTGATTCCATAAGCAAATCCTGACAACTAGTATCAGAGCTCGGGTTAGAGTTTTAGGGTTTATCGTAGTACGATTAGAGTGGGAGTTATGGGTGATAATAACAATAGTACGGTAGCTAGGGTTAAAGTTTTTAATGGGATGAACTTTGCATTTTGGAAGTCTCAGATAGAAGACTACCTATATGAGAAACACCTTGCTGATCCATTTGGTGGAGTTGCGGAAAAGGGAGCACGCAAAAACGATGAATGGACAACTCTTGATCGCAAGTGTGTAGCCGTGATCTGTAGACGCCTAACGGAAGAAGTCTACAATAACGTACAAGAGGAAACTAGTACGAAGGATCTTATGGATAAACTTGAAAAGTTATATCAAAAGTCATCAGCCTCGAGGAAGATTATGTTGTGTGAACAACTATTTAATCTGAAGATGCAAGAAGACGAAGCGATTTCAGCACATCTTGGGAAGTTTAAATCAATTATTTCTCAACTTTCAAAAGTTAGTATTACTTTTGATGATGAAGTTCAAGATTTACGGTTGTTGTCGTCATTACCAAAGAGTTGGGAGACTGCAAGGACAACCATTAATAATTCCGCAGGGAACGAGAAGTTGAAGTTTGATGATGTGCAGCAAAGATTAATCGCTGAAGAGGAGATAAGAATAGAACAAGGTTATGGTTCTAGTACTTCAAACTCGGCCTTAAGTATGCAAGAAGAAGATAGAGGCAGGAGTTCAAATAGGAACAACAACAACAAATCCAGATGGAAGTCTAGGGGGAGATCTCAATCCCGACCTAGAGGTGTTGTTGAGTGTTGGGCGTGTAAGAAAGTAGGACACTACAAGCGCGATTGTCCGGAAAACAAAGGTGCTAATAATGGTGGAAACAAAGGTAATCAAGAAGAGGTCAACGTTGTTGTAGCTGCGGAACCGGTGAAGGTCCTTGTTGATAACAAGAAGGTGATTACGGAAGGTTTTCTACTACTCTCTGAGGACAAGCAAGATGAGTCTTGGATTATAGAATCGGGAGCTTCTTTCCATGCAACGGGTGATAAGAGTATTATGATCTCTTATAAAGAAGGATACTATGGCCAAGTATTCTTAGGTATCGGTGAAGCATGCGACATCATTGGTTTGGGTGATTGATCTTGAAAGTCAACGGTTCGACATGGAAATTGAATGATGTACGACACGTTCCAAATTTGAAGAAGAACTAGGTGTTTGTGGGCCAAGTTTGTGATGATGACTGTGAAGTTGTGATTCCGAAACACAATTGGAAAGTGAAGAAAGGAGCTATGGTATTTGCTCGTGGAGTTAGAGTCGGTACTCTACACCGGACTTCAGATGGAACTACTTTAGCAGTGGCTAGTATTGGTGAAGACACTAACTTATGGCATAGAAGATTAGGGCACATGAGTGAGAAGAACATGAAGATTCTATGTTCGGGAGGATATCTACCTAAGGTGAAGTATGTTGATATGAGTTTTTGTGAAGACTGTGTTCTTGGAAAGCAAAAACGGGTTAGTTTCAGCAGAGGCGGCAGATCCTTGAAAAGTGAGAAACTTGATTTGGTTCATACTGATGTGTGGGTACCAATTGATGTTGCATCTCGTAACGGGTTCCAATATTATGTCACCTTTATTGATGATCACTCAAGGAAGGTATGGCTTTAGTTCATGAAGAATAAGTTCGAGGTGTATGAAGTGTTTAAGAAGTGGAAAACTTTGGTTGAAACAGAAACTAGTATGAAGTTGAAGTGTCTAAGGTCAGACAACGGTGGTGAATATGACAAAAAAGAATTCTTACAGTTATGTGCTACGAATGGAATTCGTTTGGAGAGGACAGTTCCAAGGACTCCACAGGAGAATGGAGTAGCAGAACGTATGAATTGGACGTTGAATGCACGTGCAAGGTGCATGAGGTTGCAGTCTAGTTTTCCCGAGACCTTCTGGGCATATGCAATAGAGACGGCTACTTATCTAATCAATAGGACACCTAGTATACCGTTAGATATGAAGATACCAGAGGAGGTTTGGACCGGCAAAAAGGTAAATCTTTCATATTTGAAAGTTTTTGGCTGTGTTGGTTATGTTCATCTTAGTCCAGGAGAGAGGTCTAAGATAGGTGATCAAGCAAAGAAGTGTATATTTCTTGGTTACGGAAATGACGCTTTTGGGTATAAACTTTGGGACTACGAGGGTCACAAATTTGTTAGAAGTAGAGACGTCACTTTTAATGAGAATGAGTTGTACAAGGACAGGAATAAAACACAAGTTGAAGATGTCGGATCAAGCAACGTCGATAAGGAGTTGTATATCGATATTGATGATGTTTCTGGAAAAAGTGTGGTACAAGAAGGGCACGGTGTTGCTGATGGAAGAGAAGTACAAGGTGAAGAGACTTCTGTTGCAGTGGGAGTTACTCCTATAGTTCCACAATAAGTACGAAGATCATCAAGAACTCCAAAACCAAACCCAAGGTATTCTCTGAATTATCTATTACTTACGGATTGAGGTGAACCTGAAGATATTAAAGAAGCACCAGCGGCTGATGATTCAGGCAAGTGGAAACTTGCTATGGAAGATGAGATGAATTCACTTGAGGATAATGACACTTGGGTGTTAGTAAAATTACCAAGAGGTAAGAAGGCGTCGCATAACAAGTGGGTTTATCGGATGAAGTTTGAAGCAAATGGAGATATTCTCTACAAAGAGAGGTTGGTTGTGAAAGGTTTCCAACAAAAACCTGGTGTTGATTACAAAGAGATATTTTCTCCAGTTGTGAAGATGACTACTATTCGAGTAGTGTTAAGTCTAGTGGCTTCTGAAGATCTCTACCTTGAACAGTTGGATGTAAAGATAGATTTTCTTCATGGTGACCTTGATGAAGAAATTTACATGAAGCAGCCGGAAGGATTCATAGTAAAAGGCAAGGAAGAGATGGTGTGCAAGCTAAAGAAGAGTTTGTATGGTTTAAAACAAGCCCCGAGACAGTGGTACAAGAAGTTTGATAACTTCATGTATAGAGGTGGTTACTCACGGTGTAATGCAGATCATTGTTATTACTTCAAAAGTTGTGGTTCTGGCTACATCATATTATTACTGTATGTGGATGATATGTTGGTTGCCGGAATATCTCTACAAGAAGTTGAGAATTTGAAGAAACAATTAGCAAGTGAGTTTTCTATGAAAGATCTTGTTGAAGCAAAGCATATTCTTGGTATGAGGATCATAAGAGACGGAGCTAAGGGTGTACTTATGCTTAGTCAGGCTGAATATATTGAACGAGTGTTGAAAAGGTTCAATATGAAGAATGCTAAACCAATTATTTCTCCAATTGGAAGTCAAATTCGTCTTTCAAGTATGCAGTGTGCGAAGACAAATGAAGAAAAGGAGTACATGGCTAACGTACCATATTCTTAGGCGATTGGGAGTCTAATGTATGATATGGTGTGAACGATACCGGATATTGCACATGTAGTGGGAGTAGTGAGTAGATATGCAAGCAACCCAGGAAAACAACATTGGGAAGCTGTGAAGTGGATTCTCAGGTATTTGAGAGGTAACACAAACGTACCATTGTGTTATGGAAAAGGTGGTTCTATCTTGAGGGGTTATGTGGATGCAGACTTCGCAGGCGATGTAGATAAAAGGAGAAGTACGACCGGTTATGTTTATACTATGGGGTCAGCTGCAGTGAGTTGGAACTCACGGTTACAGAAGTTGGTAACATTGTCTACTACGGAATCGGAATACGTAGCAGTAACAGAAGCGAGCAAGGAGATGATTTGGTTACGAGGTTTGTTAGATGAGTTGGGAAAGGAACAACGAGATAGTGTTCTATTTAGCGACAGTCAAAGTGTTATACATTTATCCAAGAACTCAGCCTATCATGATAGGACGAAGCATATAGATATTCGTTATCGTTTCATTTGGGATCTCTTAGAAGAAGGAGAATTGAAGATCGAGAAGATTCTTGGTGTGAAGAATCCAGCGGATATGTTTACCAAGGGAGTTACATCAGACAAGCTAAAGCTCTGCAAGGCTTTAGTTGGTCTCTCAGAATGAGGATCTGGGAGGGGAGCCTCACTGACATGAAAATTTTTTAGCACCGTCAATCCAAATTTGAAGAAAAGGAGAATTGAAGACGATAAATGAGTCTTCCAAGTGGGAGATTGTTAGTTATTGAAGACTAATTATTATTTCCTAAAGTTAGCGGTGGTTATTTAGGGAAGGGGTTTCCTGAAACGGCTAGAATTCTTGGTGCCCAAGCATGTAACCTATATAAATAGGTAATTAAGCCTTGTAGAATTGTATTGTGTAGAAAACGATTAAGAGATAGGTGAGAGATTTCTTGTATAGCTTTTAGGGCTAAAGCTATGGTTTCGTTGTGAGAGCATATTGGTGAGGAACAAGAGACAAGGTTATTGTCTCGGGTAATTGTTGCGGTGTAACCAAGGGTTTGCTGAGATTCACACGACGTTGTAATCATTTTTCTTCATAGTGGATTTGAGTTGGTGCGACTCAAAGTGGACGTAGACAATATATACAAGTTGTATGTATTGGTCGAACCATTATAAATCTTGTATCTTGTGAGTTGATTTATCTTTCTCGTATTATTATAGTTGCTTGTGCTTGGTTTACTTATTATTCATCATAATATCTCAAGATCCGTTATTCCTCGGTTGTCAGTTATTCCATAAGCAAATCCTGACATAAAATAGTGCCTGCCATAGGAACTCTGAACTTGCTATTCGATGCGGCACGCCGTGCAACGCATAAACGTAAAAAATGATGCAAGTATCCAGGTCTTGAATCACGTAAAGCAACAAGGCTCTAAGTTGGATATCTAGAAAACCTTTCATTTCGCCCCTTTAGCTTTATCAGTGTCTAAATTGCATGAAGCAAACGCAGGGACAGAACTGCGTTCAGGTTTGGGAGGTCAGGGCCACTCCAAAAAAAAAATAAAGAATTTCGCTGCTTAGAATTTTGCAATTGTTCAGCTACTCCATGATATCAATGGTTGATCTCCATTGCCCGAATACTTGTTTTAATATCTTGTCCGCTGCTAGTTATAAATTATGATGTCCCTTGATTCCAATGGGAAATGGATGAATTTTTATAAATAATTATCACGTAATCGTTATTGATAAGTGAATATCTAGTTAGTATATTGTTTAAATTTGTTTCCACTTTGGCCCCAAAAAACGGTCATTTCTGTCTTTCTCCATCATCGGCACGATATGATATGATACGTAATATTGCGATGATCTATCAGCATGAAAACAACCAATAAGTTATTCCTAAATTGATGTCAGACAATGATATTTTGATAATCATTAAACTAAGGAGATCATAGGAATATATTGACTCAAAATAGTAACAACAAACCAAATCTCATTGGGTGTTCTTCTTAAAAACTAAAGATAAAACTAAATACTATGATTCAGCATATTTGCCTCTATGTTCTGCCTGTGCCCCCGTTTTAGATGCTCTTGCGTATGTAAACCTTAATTTTCCAAATACAAAATTCATCAAGGAATAGAAAAGAATTTGTTCGAGTAGCCATTCTTATCCCCAGCCTTCACTTGTCATTCTTATATTTGGAATAATTTCAGGCAGTTGGACGATATTATCATTTGAAATTATCCATCCTGCCGAACAATTACGGATATGGCAACATTGTCTAGTGCTGCTGTTGAAGTAATCTCGAAGGAAATCATTAAACCCGCAACTCCAACCCCACATGGATTTAGAAAGTTCAATCTGTCACTTCTCGATCAATATTGTCCTCCAGTTTATATTCCAATCATACTTTTCTACCCTGTGGTCGCCGTCGCTAATAGTACTCCCGGAAGCAAGCACCATGATGATATTGATTTGCTTAAGAAGTCTCTTTCTGAAACGCTAGTTCACTTTTATCCAATGGCCGGTAGGATGAAAGATAACATTGTTATCGACTGTAACGATGAAGGTATTGGCTTCTCCGTAGTAAAAATCAAAGGTAAAATGTGTGACTTCATGATGCAGCCAGATGAATCCTTAAATCTGCTTCTTCCATCTGAAGTCATTTCAATGAAATTTGTTAAGGAAGCACAGGTGATTGTTCAGGTGAACATGTTTGATTGCGGTGGAACTGTTATTTGTTTGTGCACATCACACAAGATCGCAGATTTATGCACTATGAGTACATTCATTCGTAATTGGGCAAGCACCACCAACGCAGCTCGTTACGGGGGCGCTATTGTTGCCTCAACCACAAATCAGAATTTGCTTCCTTCTTTCGACTCCACATCTCTCTTCCCGCCTAGGGAACAATTGGTATCTCCATCAGGGATTCCACCCATACCCGTTAAAAATCCTACAGATGATATCAGAGGAAATAAAATTGTCAGCAAGAAATTTGTTTTCGATGCGGTAAAGATAACATCTGTACGTGATAAGCTAGAAGTATTGATGCATGATAACTACAAATGCTATAGGCCAACAAGAGTTGAGGTTGTTGCAGCTTTGATATGGAAGGCAGCCATTATATCCACTCCGACTGGCTCTTTGTCGACGGTAAACTTTGTCGTGAACTATAGAAAGAGAATGGACCCTCCATTACTTGATGTGTCATTTGGGAACCTTACTGGAACCGTTGCAGTGGCACTACCAGCAACCAACAAGACAAGTATTGAGGTTGAGGTGCAAGAGGTATTTGATCAGTTAGCTGAATTTGCTGCTCAGATGAGAGGAAAATAAATAAGGTAAAGGGTGATAAAGGTTGCATTGAGAAAATCTTTCTAAGATGTGTTGTTGATTATGAGGAACCCATAGCGAAAAATATTACTGGTGTTGAAAATGAAGGTTTAGCATTGTTGATGACTAGCTGGTGCAGGTTTGGTTTATATGATGCTGATTTTGGTTGGGGGAAGCCAACTTGGGTAACTACTGATCCATTTATTGAGCCGAACAAGAACATAATTGTCATGAATGATATGAAATGTGGTGAAGGAATAGAAGTGTGGGCGAATTTTCTTGATGATGATATGGTTAATTTCGAACTTCACCTAAGCGAGATCCTCGAATTGTTTTTTTTTTTTTTTTTTGACAAAAGAAGGATATATTAAAAAGAAAAATATGTACAGAGTATATACAAAGTCATCAGCCCTTCAAGAGAAAGGACTGATCAATTACAAGTTCATAATATCCTCTCAGTTTGTTATTATCTGGTTCACAGTATAATCCTTAAACGTTTCTGTTGATGAGCTCCACAGGTAAATCTATTGTTTAACCGCAATTTCCAATTCATACGCTGTCTTGGATCTTCCTCCATGCACCCTCCTATTGCGCTCATTCCACACCTCCCAACAGATTGCATAAGGAAGTAGATGCCAAACCATCTTTACTCTTGTTGAGGTTCTTTCCAATCTCCAACACTGAATACACGACAAGAAATTAAGAGGCGTAACCCAGCGAACCTTCAGAGCTGCAACAAAGAAATCCCACAGCTGCTTAATCACTCTGCAATGTATGAATAGGTGATCCGTCGTCTCCACCTCTGCGTTACAAAAGAGACATAAATTGGATTGTACTATTACTCCCCTGTGTTGCAGCATGTATCTCGTCGGGATTGAATCATGCAGTGAGGCCCAAAAAAGGAAAATCACTTTAGGTGGCACGTGTTTGTTAGATAACAATCGATAACCTTCCCAATCTGGCTCAGTCCCTGACAGCCTCGTGTATATTGCTTTTGCAGACACTTCTCCATCCAAACAATCAACCTGATCCCCTTGAGTCAAGTTGATCATCCTGATCTCGTACTTTAATTCCAGAAAATCAATGCGTTCGGCTGGGTCTAGTTGCCTAGTAAATTGAAAGTTCCATCTTGGTTGAAATAGCGTGGCCACGGAGTCCATTTTTTGTGCACTGATTTTGTATAACCTAGGATATTTCTCCCTGAATGAAATTCCTGTACACCAGCAGTCTTGCCAAAACCTGATTGTAGAGCCGTCTTTAACCTGGACCCTTACAGTGTCAGCAAAAACCTTGCTTTCCCGTAAAATCCCAAACCACATACTACGACCGATGGAATCCTTAACTTGTAGTGGTAGTAAACAGTCCTCTTGAGCTTGCATCTTTCCACACATAATGGCCTCCAAAGAGTAGATTTTTCTTTACAATACCTAACATGCCATTTTTCTAACAAAGATTTGTTCACTAGCCTCAAGTTTCGAATACCTAAGCCACCTTTCCTCTTTGGTTTGCAAATTCTTTTAAAAGATACCCAACTCATCTTCTTCTTCTCATCGTCTTCTCCCCATAAAAAATTTCTCATAATGGTGTTTATCCGCTTCTCCACTGAAACCGGAATATGATGCAAGGACATGAAGTAAACAGCCAAGCTCTCCAATGAACTCCTAATCAGAACCACCCTACCAGCCTTGTTCAAATATCTTCTCTTCCATGGAGCAAGTTTTTTCTGCATTTTCTGTATAATCACCTCCCAAATCAGATCGTTTCGTCTATTAGAACCAATTGGCATACCCAAATAAGTCACAGGCAGCACCTCCACTTTACACCCCAATTCCAAAGCTAGTCCATCTACTAGATGACACTACACTATTTTAGTGATTAGCAACGGTGGAACACTGTTGCAAATCGGGGTCGCAACAGTCTTCCTCTGATGCGAAAGTCGATGTTGCAAATTTTAGCAACGGAAAAATGTTCGGTGCAACGTCAACATGTTGCAACTGTTTAAACACTTGCGAAATTAGATGGTCGCAACTGCTTACTGCGGCTGCGAAATTTTCGCAACAACAAAAAAATGGTGGTTTTGACCGGTTAAAATCATAGTTCCCTCTTATCAAATTCAAAATACCCCTGTTCATACAGTTCTTGAAGTTTGAATGTTTCATCATAAAATCAAAGAAAAATGGAAGAAAGATTTTTTCCAAAAGAAACATCTTATTACAAGTTCATAACAAGCACCACAACTTGTCCAAAAGAAGATAAAGACTAGCATCTCAAAGAAACCAAAATGACATCGTCTGGACAGATTGACATTATCCAGACAAAGTGACCACCTGTTAACATCCTCATTTGGAGACAACATCATACATGATATCACGAAATCACATATATTGGTATAACGTCCATGTTTGTTTAATCTGTTTCACAGAAAGCAGGAAATCACGGGAAATTTTCAGCATATACGGCACACAGTTTGAAAAGGTGAAAACGAAATACTTGACAGTATATGCTAGTGGACTCCAAAACAAAGCATGCAATTTTATTGTACGAACAATATCCCAAATATTCAACAATATGAGTAGTCTTTGCTTGCTCAGAAAAGTACCATCTTTTGTAAATATATCAAGAAGGGATGCGCTGTAGTTCCTCTTGATAAGGATAGATTGGATGTGTCTTTCTATCATCCAAGCAGATAAAACAATCATCTAGTTGCCAATTGGGTGTTCGATGATGCAACCTAAGAAGTTTGACATCGCTAATAGGCAAAATCATCAGCATCACATGATACACCATCATGTAACGAGTGCTTGTCAAGAGTTTAGATGAACTTTGAAATACAATTAAGGAAACCCAATTATGCAGCTAAGATAAGAATGCCCATCGGGAGTTTCTGTAACTCTGATTTGTCACTAGAACTGTCAGGATGATCACTTGGCAGTTGATCTACATACTGTTTGATAAGACACAACCCATCTTAGTCATAAACTTTCTAGTAAAACTAGAAGACAACAACCATCATTGAAAGGTCAAAGCTAAGATGATCATATGTTCTGGACCTTTTCACCATCCTGGACAGAGGGGCCTTTGATGAAATCAATCTGGCCCTCAAAAGGGAGTAACTATAAGAATAGTGTTTATTCTGCGCAATAGATTAGCACCACCCCTAATCATAATAATGGAAGAGCAAAATCTTCAGACAGACCTAAGGCACGTAAAAACAAGAAAAAGTGAGCAACTTACCAGCGACGGAACCAGGATTTCATGTTCGGGTGGGCTAAAAAAAAATTCCCACGAATTCATTAATCTCAACTGCAATAAAGAAAAACGCGGTAAAATACCTGAAGTGAGCAAAGCGCGCAACACAGTATTCTATCGCTTCAAACACCACACATTGAGTTAGTCCATCCTTTGTTTCAGACTCTTACAAAAACAGTGGACAACAATCACAAAGACATCACTCAATCTAGTTTAGATATAGAGACCCATGAAATAATCCAGAGGCAACCTGTTTTTAGCCATAACTACGGATTGCTCATTAAACATTGTTGCAAGATCTTGACGTTGATTCATGAAGTCATTAGCACACCCCATTGTTGTATATGTGGGGATTTAAATGTACCCTGGTGCCTTATAAATGATCAATTTCTTAGTGTTTACCTCTTGCACCATTAGCTTCCTCACCTTCTACATTTTGTGCTCCTTCAATACTGATATCTCCACTGCCAATCCTATGAGGGTTAGGTACAACTTTAATTGGTACAGTTTATGAACATAATATGAAAAAGAACAAATACTTTTTGCTGGTAAGAAAAATTCAAAGATATTCACTGAAGGTTTGCTCATTGTAACCAGAAAACTTAAAGATATAACCTAGAATCCCCCTGTTCCCAACTGAAAATTCAAAGTTAACCCTAATTCCAAAAACAGAGTAAGAACTAATAGAATTTAATTGAGAACGGAAGGCCGATAGACCACTGAATCAAGCTAAAAATGCATTATTCTAGTAGAAATAATCATACAAATGATCCAATTACAAATACCAATCTCAATTCCCAATTCCACATAATCTTAGATGAAAATTTTACACCATAATTAGTAAACTCAAAAGTAATTACCTATTATCAGTGAATACGTGAACTTATAGATGATGGTTTGATATTGGATTGTGGTTGCGAGAGAACCTTCGATTGTTTGTACGGCAACAAAGTTTCAGTGTTTGAGCCCCTAATTCTAACCTAAAAACTATAAAGAAGACGAAAGATAACTACAATTTTGACTTGTTTTCTTTCTGTATTAGAGAGGGAATGAAAACAGTCGCGTGGTAAAGTGAAATCCCGTGAGTGTAGTTTGTGAATTAATGGGCTGACTTCAATTTTAACCTGGGCTATTATTTTTTTGGTTGACAACTACGCTAGGAAAGATGAGGTTTTCTACATTTTGGGGTGGGCTACAGCCTGGGTAAGCCACCCCCCACCTCCGTCACTGTAGCTTACGCACATTTATAATCAAAAGCTTGGCTTCCCATCAAGATCAAAGTGACCTGTATCGCTGCACAATAGTAGCAACTAAGTAAATTTTACAGGAAAATCCTATGGAGGAACTTTAGGGAAAATCTCAGAAAGAAAACCATAAGTAAATGCCTCATCAACGAACCAATACTAAGCCATCCTTCAATATTACACAATATCATATTAATTGTCAAACACAGTTGGCAGTTCTTATAAGGTAAAGCATCAGTTTCACCTGTTAACATTCACATTTAGAACTTAAATGACTGCGGAAAGAAACAGCAAGTATGCCTCAAAGAGCTGCTAAGGACTCCAATCATAGAGGTATACTCATTGCGTGAGATTAAATGACACTTAATAGTTCATAGAAATCAAGCTCAAGTTTTATAGATAATCTGCATCATGTCTTTGCAATTGAGACACAATTTTCATTAAAAAAACAAGCATGATAATATAAGATAAATAGAGGCAAGGATTGTAGAACACTTATATCCTGGTGCAGTTTTTACATCAACAGATGTTCAGGAGATGCATATTCTTGTTATGCTATGAGATGATATGTTCAGTCGTAGAGCATAGTAGACAACACGACTTGTATCTCAACAGTGAACATACGTATATTAGAACAAAAAAGTTCAAGCAAAATCATTAAGAACAAAATTAAATGATATTAAGTGTAACGTGCTTGCTGGCATTGATCATGAAGACATTTTATTGCAATGACAAGCACCGTCCTGTAATGGAAATTGACATTCAGATAACGAACACTAACTAAAAGACAATATCAATTAGATTGCTTACCAATATGCAAAGACAAAATGCATGCTTCAGTTAAGGCAAGATTACTACATCGCAGTCTGAGGTACCCCATCCTGTCAAAGCTAACTCCCCATCACAAGAATTCATAAGACATACAAGTGATCAGTGAGTTTCTTCCATGTTCATTATTGGACCTTGGCGCACTGTTTCATCACCACCACAACACAATCATCACCAAAACCCTGAATGGAGTTCAATCATAGTTAACTGATCAAGATCTAGTAGCATAGACTTTGAGAAGAACTAAAACGCAAGTTAAATGAGTCATCACCTCAAAACCCTGGACTCATAAGCTGCATTCATAGTCAATTCAAAAACCTGCCTTCAGGACAAGTAGTCTTCATAGTTCCCTAGCTGTACTTTCTTACCAACTTGGTTTACTTGTACATCCATCTCTTCCTTCACAACAAAACAGTTAATACTTCAGATTGGAACTGAAACTATTAACATAATGGGTTAAACTGGTTATACAACCTCAGGGAACAATGCAAATTAAACTTAAGAAACAAAAGAAAGAGCCTTACCAGGATCTATTTGATTCTTCTGTCTAGTACAATCAACCTAAAAACCCATGACAATAATCGTTGATCAGTGTCAATAACTAGCATCTAGTAACTATATTTACAACAAGTAGCAATCACCTGTTCAAGATTAGCCTCATCTTTGAAAAAGACCTCAGGTGTTCCACCTTTAGTAGGATCAAACCCGAATTACATTCGGCACAACACATGTAAGAATTGCAGGAGCGTCAATTACAAATTTTCTTTCTACAGTACAAACCAAACAATCAAGTTTAACTTTTAGCTAGATTCTTACTATATCGGTATGCTATTAACATCTCCATAAGAAAAACTTATTTAAAATCCATATCTCAGCATCCTTAATTTATCTTAAATCATAATAAGATTTCTCAACATGTATCCAATGAAACCCAAAAAAGATCTAATGACAAGGGAAAGAAACTCATCTTGGATGGGAGAATCAAGAGGATAATCATTGAAACGATTACAACTCCTCAGATTCTTCTTCTTCTTCAGTATCTTCATCGTCACTCATACATCACTCCACTTTTCTGTACACAAATTTCTAGGGTTCTAGTGTTAAAAAAATTCACAAAAATCACATTTTTTAGGGTTTGAGAACAAAGACATAACTGATTCATGATGCTTTTCTCCGGATTTATAAGCTGAAGCAGGTAAATTAGCTGCAACATACAAGATTCAAAATAGAAATTAAAACATTGATAAAGGACGAGTTTTAGGTTTTGCAGATTGAGATTAGTATTGTATTTACTTCTCCAAATAATCTCTGGAAAAAAAAAAGGAAAGGATCACTAAGAAGAGATAAATTAGTATGGGTTTCAACACATCTAGATGGTGTTGTTTCCATCGTTTCCACAGGGAGAACGAGAGAGAAATAAGAGGAGAAGAAAATGATTTGAGAATGAGAGGCTGATAAAAGAGATGAGAGAACCGGGTCAGCTTTGCAAAGAATCTGAATAGGCTGAATAATGAGTCAGTTTGAAAGTGTGGACAGCCACACTCACTTTTAGCACGCGTACAGTTCAATCTAGTTACGAATTGTAACAAGTTTAAACAGTTACAAGTTTTGTCACTGCTACAAACTGTTGCCAAATATTTGCAACTGAAATTCGCAACTGAAAATTTGCAACAGGTCCTAAGTTGTTGCGAAATCTAGTTACTAATCCTTGAATTTGGTGTAGTGATGATCTGCTCCAATACTTATCATCGTACTCTTTTCTAGGTTAAGTCGCAACCCTGTTAAGATTTCAAAAACCAGCAAAATAACAAGAAGACGTCTAACCTCAATATTAGAAGCGTCTAAGAAAATTATCGTATCGTCTGCAAACTGGAGGTGTGACACCAGAGTACCACCTTCCTTAACCCGAAATCCTCCAAGTTTACCTTGTTCTACTGCCCTATTAATGAATAAAGACAGAACCTCTACCACCAGAAGAAAAAGAAAGGGAGATAAAGGGTCTCCCTGACGGATTCCTTTGGAAGGTTTAATCAATCTCGTTGCTTCCCCGTTAACTAAAATTGAGAACTGAGCAGCAGTCACGCACCATCTCAACCACTGTATCCATTTCGAGCCAAACCCATTCTTTTCCAGAATAGTGAAAAGTGCAGGCCAGCTAACGTTATCGAATGCCTTTTGCATATCAATCTTACACATGATACCCGATATTTTTTGTCTCAGCCTACTATCAACAAGCTCATTCGTAATCAGAATACCGTCGAGTATTTGTCTATGCTTGATAAAATCTCCCTGCGAAGAAGAAATCAAACCAGGCATGACCACCTTCATCCTTTCCGCCAAAATCTTACAAACAATTTTATAGAAGCTGCTTATTAAACTCAAGGGCCTGAAATCCTTGACAGTTGCAGAGTCTTCCTTTTTAGGAATCAGCTTCAAGAAAGAGACATTAAGTCTCCAATCCAGCTTGCCCTTAGAGAAAAATTCCTTAAGTGTTGCCATAACATCATTCCTCAACACCACCTAGCAAGTCTTGTAAAATTCCAGGTTATATCCGTCCGGCCCTGGAGCTTTATTTTTTCCGCATAACTTAATAGCTTTCAACACCTCATCCTCCTCAATATCTCTTTCAAGCCACGCCTGTTGGACCTGATCGATAGTCCTGAAGTTTAAACTGTCAAAAGAAGGACTAACTGGTGAAGGATCAGAAAATAAATCAGAGTAATAATCATGAATCTAATTCTTAATAACTTCATGGTTAAAAACATCAACTCCGTCAACCTCCAACTTTGTGATACAGTTTCGTCTCCTCTTGCCACTTGCAATTTGATGGAAATATTGGGTGTTTTTGTCGCCATCCTTGAACCCCTTCACCTTCGCTCTTTGGTAAGCCATCCTAGCTCTGATGAGCTTTACAGTATTTAACGAGTTCAACAAAACCGTTCTTTCTTCCAACTGCATAGGTGATAAAATTGAAGTTTCCTCAGTAGTATTCAGAGCATTTATCTTCTTCTCAATCTCCTGCTCCTCCTTACGCACGTTACCAAAAGTGGTCCTGCTCCAAGTCTTGATGAAGTATTTCAAATTCTGTAACTTCCTAAAGAGAACAAAATTTGGAGTTCTAATGTGTTCCTCGAATTTTTTTGATTTTGCATCATCTGTTGGTGATCCAAGCACTCTCAAACCATAGTGCCTTAGACCAACAGAGCCATATCAACCTATGTTGAATTAATCTCCCAAATGTAACCAGATAATTAATCCTTACCACCTGCAGTTGAGGAATCAACTTTAGCACTTCCATTCACTTGTATTCAGTTATCTCCACCATCCCATGATTCTTTGGTTTTGAACATAAAGACCTGCGACTACATGTACCAAAGATAAACTAGTTTGGTAATGATGGTTGAAATATTATATCTCATGGAGAATTGGTTTACATGCTCCAAATTTATAATATCCTCAAATTTTGTTTTTTGTTGTCTCTCTTTTTGTATCATCAGTCTCTCTCATTAGAGAAGCGTCCCTCATACAAATGAAACTTTCACTTGAAAGACATGAAAACATTTTCAAGATGAGTTTTTCATTTTCCAGTAGTTGTTAACAACAGAAAAACAACACAAGGACCTAAACATAACCTAATAATCAAGGGCTCAAACCATGTAGATACCAAAATATGGATCGCCACGTGGACATAGGGAAGACGTGAGAATCCGAACTAAAGATCCTGTATCGGGTCACGAAAATCTTCGTCAGTGACTTGTCAAATCAAGTCAGAATCACTATTATTGACAAGTAGACGAGGTAAAAGCTATGTGCAAGATAGTATCTCATCACGAAATAAGCTCCGAGAGGAACAAGGGTTATGAAGGATCCATGAAGTACCCTACAAGATATCTGCCGCGAAGTAAAAAAGGACGAAGTAAGATTACTTGGCCGAAAAGACAATCCACGAGATAGGTAAATTATGGAGCAAGAAAAGATACAGGTGTCCCGACAAGCCCATGTGAAGTAAGCGAAAGAAGGGGAAAAACTTTATGGAAAACGGTCTGGGCGAAGTGTAAAGCGTTACTGCGAGAACGCCACGAGATAAAATGAGTTGTGTTCCATTAGGGTTAGATGGCCTATAAATAGAGGTCCTTGGGAAATGTATAGGGGATGGGATTTTTGGAGAGTGGGAGAGTTTAACCTAGGGGAGAGATTAGGGTTTCCTTGTATTCAAGAACTTGTATCTTTGTTACTTTGAATGATTCAATACGAATTTTCGGTGTTTACTTTACTTAAGATGTCTTAGATCTTGGTTATCATTACTTTGAGTGTGCTACTGGGTTTCCAGTAGTTACATTTTGGCGTCCAGAAACAGGGAACTTGGATTGGGGATTCATCAGAAGCTAGAGTTTTAGGAGTAATAGATCTTGGCAAGACATCTTAGCTAAAGTTGTAGGAGTAAGAGATTTTAACAAACATCCCTTTTTAAGATTAGGTTTTAGAAAAAAACCAATATTGAAAGTAGGGAAAATCGATGACTAGAACACCAGATCGAGCGGCACACATGATAGCGATGAGGAGAAGCAAATGATTAGAGGCCAAAAGGGGAGGAAGAATGGAAAGAGGGGGAACATCGTCGGCAAGGAGGAGCAAGCGGTTGGAAGCCCTGAAGAAAGGGGAGAAGGGAGAAACGCCCACAGAAGATGAAAGACGAGAAGTCACAAGGCAAAGTAAAGGAAAGCAGAGTGTAGAGGATGAATCCATGGCGTAACCAGCTCAAATCGTGAAAGTCGGGGCTATTACGAAAGGGGAAACGAATCGAGAAGAAGTGGAGGTGAACGAGGGTGATAAAGACGTGATATCGAAAGAACCGAGTAAAACAACTCGTCAAGATAAGGGGCGAGTAAGGTACCAGCCGGAATGGCAAGCAGGAACGGCAAAATGAGGCAGTCAGGCGAAACGAGAGGAATATGAACGTGGCATTAAAATGAAGGTTGGAGTCTCGCAAGAAAAAAATGTTATTTCATGAATGATAACGACTTCATCTCGGAAAAGGACCATATATGGGGAGGAGAGTCCCTACGAAGGTTATGAAGAAGAGGACGAACGAAGAACACACGGAAGAAGGTTTATAGAAGGATACGATCAGGAAAGAGATCTAAGGAGGCTGCTAGTGGAAGCGAGAACGGAAAATCATAAGCTAAGATACGAAGAAGGAAAAAGGCGTAAGGAGGAAAGCGAAAGCAAGAGGCGAGAAAGAGACATTGATGAATCGGTAAGAGGGATTATGGACCACGAAATCTTACGAGAGATGCGAAGATTGAGGATTCAGATGGGAAATTCGCGAAGGCAAGGCCAGGTGCAATGGATGGAGAAGAAAGTTATGTTGGCTGCCATGGTGATAACAACTTCATAAGGAGAGCTGAAGCGGGTTGACCAAAGGCAGGAAAAACCCTTGAAGAAGGATCGAAAGCCGCAAAGTAATAAAGCAAAAGGACACCAGCTGAGGAACATAAATCCGATGAAGCAAGGAGTAAACGCTTGGACAGAGTTAGAACTCCCGAAGGTTAACGCAACTGTGAAGAGGATATGGGGGAAGTGATATTAACTGAGGAAATTCCAACACCATCAAATTTGGGAAGAGAACCAACTCTTAGGAAGATTCATGGGTTCTGCAGATATCATAGCTTTCATGGACATCATAGTAACAATTGCAGGAGCGTTAGGAAGATCATACTTTTCCTCATGGAACAGGGAAAACTCGCACATTACGTAGAAGGTCGGGAGCTGCCACCGGCACCACAACATTATTATGGGGACCTGACGGGACAACATCAAGTTAAAACAAACCAAGGAGGGAAGTCGTTCGGCTGCAATTTTGTAGTGCATTCGAAGGAGGATTTCCTCAACTTCCAAGATAACGTGCTCTCAAGGATATACAAGGTGGACTATGAAGGGAACGAAATATTGCTAGTAGATAAGAAGGAGCCACTAGAGGAATGGAAAAAGAGAGACATATAATTTTCGGCACGGGGTGCACCAAAGGAGGGGCTCAGCACATGAATCCATTGGTCATCACCTTGACCATGTGTAAACATTTGTTGAAAGAAGAAAGCGAACGAAGAATGTGGGTTGTGGACAAAGTCTTGGTAGATATGGGAAGTTCGGTAGATGTCCTCTTCTACCATACGATCAGAGCCTTGGGGTATGAGGATTCTGACATGATACCATCGGCATATACACTTTACGGATTCAACGGGGTGGCAACGAAACCAAAAGGCGAGATATGTATGAGGATCCTCGCATGAGAATTAGAAACAATGGTTACCGTTTGCGTGGTGGATGTGGAGTCACCATACAACGCCCTCATGGGCCGACCGTGGATCCACGAGATAAAGGGAGTCGCGTCAACCTATCACCAATTATTAAGATTCCCCATGCCCAGTGGGATTGGTGAGATACGTGGAAGCAGCAAGGACGCGGAAGAATGTGATGAGAATGACATCGTGAATTACGAGGGAAGATTGAAAAGGAAGAAGGAACGAAAGAAGAAACTGCTTGAGTTGAAAAAAGAGGACGAGTTAAGGGTATACATGGCAAGATCTAAAGAAGGATGGGCAATACCCAGCGAGATACCAGAAGAAGAAGGAGGGATTGTGAAACCGATAAGGGAGCCGACACCATTAGGAGAACTGGTCATGAAATTTGCTGCAGTAGAACCAACAAAGGATGTAAACTTGGGGACTCACGATGAACCCAAGATCCTAAAGATTGGTACGAAAATGGACAAAGAAGAAGAAGCGAGGCTAGTTGAATTGCTAAAAAAATATGGCGACATATTTGCGTGGAGCATGGAGGAAATGCCAGGAATTGATCCACGGGTGGCATGTCATGGATTGGAGCTAGATCCGACAATCAAGCCAATCAGGAAATGAATAAGGAAGATCGCCACAGCATATCATGAGCAAATCGATAAGGAACTTCAAAAGATGATGGAGGCAGAAATCATAAGGCTAGCAAAGTATCCAGACTGGATTGCGAACATGGTAATCGTGACAAAAAAGAACAATGGAATAAGAATATGTATTGATTTCAGCGACCTGAATACCGCGTGTCCCAAAGATAGTTTTCCCGTACCAAATATCCCACAGATGGTGGAATCAGCATCAGGATATAAAAGGTTGTCATCCATGGATGGATATTGTGGATACAATCAAATACCCTCGGCTGAGGAAGACCAGGAAAACACGGCCTTCTTCTCTCCAAGGGGTTTGTATTGTTACACAAGAATGCCATTTGGATTGAAAAATTCGGGGGAAACATATCAACGGATGGTAGAGAAAATTTTCGCCAAGTGGGTAAATACGAAATTAGAAGTTTATGTGGATGATATGTTGGTCAAGACAAATGATTCAGGGGATAATATGGAAGACTTGGAGGGAGATCTTTGAACAGATGATAAAATACAAAATGAAGATAAACCCAATAAAATGCATCTTCGGGGTTGAATCGGCGAAGTTTCTCGGACACATAGTTTCACGAAAAGGCATAGAAGTTGATCCAGCAAAAGTCCAGGCTATACTATAAATGCCCTCACCCGCAACCATAAAAGATGTACAGAAATTAAACGGGCAGTTAGCAGCTCTGAGAAGATTTATCTCGCGGCCCTCAGACAAATGTAAGAACTTCTTTGACATTTTGAAGAAAGGAGCAAAGTTCGCATGGACACAAGAGTGTGAAGAGGCGTTGAAAGGTATAAATGAGTACCTTATTAAATTGTCAATCAACCAGAACCCGGAGAGGAGCTGTTGCTTTGTCTTGCGGAGACACCAAACGCTATTGGTTTTGTCCTACTTCAGAACGATGAAGGAGTAGAGAAACCAATCTTTTACGTCAGCAAAACTCTCAATTCCGCAGATAAAAATTATCCAAAGATTGAAAAATTGATACTTGCATTTTTTTACACGTCACAAAAGTTATGGACTTATTTCCAAACCCACAAAATTAAGGTCCTTACAAGAATTCCTATAGAATCAGTCCTGAAGAATTCAAAGAGTGTTGGGAGAGTAGAAAGATGGAATACCCATATTGATTAATTTAAGCTAAAGTATGAAGTACAGCCTTCTACGAAGTCGCACATAATCGCAGAGTTCCTCGCTGAATTTCCCTCGGGGGAAGACGATAGCATAGGGGAAATGATGGATGTAGACGACAGTCGGCCAGACCCTAAGGACTTGTTACAGGAGGATCATCCCATAAGGTGGGAAATATTCATCAAACAGTTGTGGAGGAGGAATAGGAATAGTATTCACTTCGCCCATAGGGATCAGGATAGTTTTCTACTTTCGGTTGGAATACAAAGCAATAAATAACGAGACTGAATATGAAGCAGTGGTACAAGCTTTAAGGATTGTGATAGAAATGGGATTAAACGAAGTACGAATTACCAGTGATTCGCAGCTAGTGGTTCGCCAAATTGAAGGAAGATATAACGCAGTTGATCCGGTGATGCAGAGATATCAGCAACTCGTGAAAGAATACTCAATGAAGATATGAAGCCTTATTTTGAGAAACATAGGACGAGACAATAATAGACATGAAGATGCACTTGCCTTTATAGCCTCAATGATTTAGGATCCAAAAATCGGGCATATCATGATTGAGCGGTTAATGCAACCCTCAGTAAGCAGAGAGGAAAGGGAGTCCCATGTAATGATGACATAATAAGGGGATGTGGAAATAAGCGATGATGATTGGAGAGCCCCCATTTATAATTATTTGATGAAAGGAGATCTCCCGCGAGATAGGCAAGAGTCAAATAAAATTAAAATCAAGTCCACGAATTACGAGGTGCGAGAAGGAATCATGTATCGAAGATCGTATTTGGGTCCGATGATGAGATGCTTGTCGCAGAAGGAGGGGATAGAAATCATGAAATCAATTCACTATGGGGACGCTGGTAATCATAGCGGAACCATGTCACTGGCTCTCAAAACCAGGACGCAGGGGTACTTTTGCCCATCTATTCAGAAAGATGCAAAGGATATATTTCTCCACAAGGTGTGAAGACTGTCAATGATTTGGGAAAAGTATACATGCACCATCCACGAGCTTAAACTCTGTATTGAGTGTATGGCCCTTCGCCATGTGAAGAATAGATATTGTGGGACCGTTTGTAACCGGGACAAAACAAAGAAGGTACCTGATAGTAGCAACATATTATTTCACGAAATGGGTGGAAGCCAAAGCCCTACAACACACGAGAGATGGTGATGTGTACGATTTCATTCTGGAGCATATTATTTGTAGATTTGGAATACCAGTTATGATTGTTTCAGACAATGGGAAACAGTTTGAATGAGAAAATGTAAGAATGTTATTTAACGCATTCAAAATTCAATCCGGAAATCAACTCCGCTATACCCACAGAGCAACGTGCAAGCGGAGGCTAAAACAAGACGACAGCAACAACGTTAAATAAAACGTTGGACGGCCATCATAAGGGATGGTATGAGCAGATCCCAAATGTGTTATGGTCATATAGAACCATCAGGCGAGATGCAACAGGAATGTCACCCTTTTGTTTGACATACGGAGCTGAGGCGGTGCTGCCCGCCGAAGCCATCCTTCCAACCACGAGAAGAGAAGCATGGGAGAATGGGCTAAACTCGGAATTGATTCTAGCAAAGTTGGACGACCTCGAGGAAAATAGGGAAGTTGCGTTACAACATATGGTAAATTATCATTAGAGGTTGTCAAGGGAGTATAACAAAAGAGTAAAGCCCCGAAGCTTCGTACCTGGAGAGCTTGTACTACGAGAAATGCCCCCATACCAAAAGGGATCAGGAGGAAATCTAGATCCTACGTTGGAAGGCCCTTATATCGTGAAAAGGGTAGTTGGAAATGGGGCATACGAGTTGGCAGATTGCAAAGGAAAGGACACAGATGAAGAAGGGAATATAATATATGGTGAGATCGAGAGGCAAGATTGAAAACTGGATCATCCTTGGAATCCATTGTATATCAAGAAGTACTACCCATGAATGTAATTGATAATGCAGAAAAGGAAATAAATGTGTAGAATGGAGTTTATTAATGAAATATCTCTTCCATAATCAACTTATACAGGAGAAAGCTCTTTGAAATAAGAAAACAAAACTCACGATAT
The DNA here is from genome assembly GCF_003573695.1 of Papaver somniferum. Classification (NCBI taxonomy): domain Eukaryota; kingdom Viridiplantae; phylum Streptophyta; class Magnoliopsida; order Ranunculales; family Papaveraceae; genus Papaver; species Papaver somniferum. Next base: position 13,194,884 of record NC_039365.1, on the reverse strand, counting down.
AACTAAAGAGAAATAAGACCTCACATTAGGAGGCAAATAAGATTCACAAAATAAACAGTTTCTAGGGAAACTTAAAACCTTCGCCTAGGAAGGCTGAGAATCCACGGCATGCACCCTAGTTCGCATGAAAAGTTCAAGAGTCAAGACCTAACGCACGTGAACAACTCTCAGAGAGATAATCTAGGGGAAATGATAAGACCTATCCGCTGAGGGTCCCTTTTATGATGGCCTTCAGTAAGGGGTGCAGAAATATGACCAAGGCGCCTACGTATTCGGTTGAGCTGCGGGTGCCTGGGACGTCTAGAGTGTTACCGGCCATGACCGTATGGAAAGTCTTGGCTACGATGCACTCGATCCCAAAGAAACCTCACTTAGAGTGTGGCTTCGTAACCACAAGCCATATCGGCAAAGACGATAAGAAGTCACGAAAACAACTGAATGTCGTAATAACTGGATGGCAGGAGACCAACATGCATGTTGATGAGTGCCAAATATTGTATATATTTATCCCTTTTTGTTGGCAATTTAACTCATCTTTTGTGCATTAATTCTACATTTTATCCCATATTCTGTATTTTCATTGTTTTCAAGAATAAATATTTTTCTTACTTAATTTTGCATTTTTAGGTAATAAATAAAGTCTGGATGACTTGCGGAGCAAAAGAGCAGAAAAGTAGTGAAAAGCCGGGAGAAATCACGCAAGGAAGCCGCGAAGAATGGTGCGCACAACCTCATTTTCTACAACACAAAAGCGCCTCCTTTCTCAGCCATCAGAATCAGTTCTCAGAAGCATCCGATGGTCGCTCCTTCATAGAGCATCAAAATCTGAAGTCTCTGCCAAGCACCACGCGCTGAAATTCCAAGCCTTCAGATTAGATTGGTAGTGAATCCAACGGTTGCTCCCTTGCTGTTCATCAATGTTTGATATCCCCGCCTTACACTACAGCACCTAACCTAATCTAGCACCGTTGTTTCGTTGTATCCCTTCATCCGACGTCGCTCCTCGCTTGCCTCCGCATCACCATCCGATCTACCTACCATCTTCGCATCTCGCAGCTCAGAGTCACAGAACATCAAGACTCGATGGATTCGCTCAACACTCTAGCAACCTATACCTATACCCTAAACTCGACCCATTCTTCTCTTCTTTCTTCTTCTTTCTCTCGACTCGTCTGCCAACTCCACCAAACACCATGTTCACCTGCCGCACCACCATCATCGCCACCCTCCCTGACCCACCAACACCTCGTCATCATCCTACAAGTGATGAAAGCTTCCCCCATCATTCTAGCCCTTTATCCCATCAACTTATTACCAACCTAAACCCTAGGTTATGGGTTGATGGATTAACGTGTGCTAGAGAAGCAATTGATGCATGGAGGTGATACAGGAGAACAAATAGAAGCATGGGTCGACATCAAAATGGAGTGGTTGTGTCAAATTGGGTGAGTAATCACAAACCTAGCCTACTGTTATTTGGGAAAATGGGTAGAACCCTAATTGTGTTGTGGACTATAAATAGGAACTATGGGGTGTGTTGTAAAAGGATGCTTGGATTAGCCTGCATCCAGGACTCTCATGTCCTGTTAATGTTAATGTTTTCTTCATTGTGTTCTGTTCATTTTCACTGCATATGTTAAATGTGTATGTTTTAATTTCTTGTTTTTCATATCCTGTTGATGTTTGTTCTGTTAACTGTTATCCATTGTTAATTGTTACTATGTTCTGTTAATGTTAATGTAATCCTGTTGTTCCCTGTTAGTGTTAGTTAATCATGTGCTCTGTTAAAATTGTTGTTCCTGTCATGTGTGTTGTTTATATGTTTGTCACTGTTAGTGCATATAATGTTTAGTGTTAAGTTGTGATACATGTGAAGTGATGGTATGCTAGGTTAGAGCTTTCAGTACACTGTTTTGATTGAGTAATGGAAGAAATCAGTGCTCATAGCAAGATGATTATCTGCCATTCCTTTTGTATGCTTAACTCTCTTGCATTGTTGTGATTGAGCAATGGGAGAAATTAGTGCTCATAGCAGCTATCTCTTCCCATTCTATTTGTATGCCTAGAGCCACTGCTACTACTTGCATTGTTATCACGTTAGTTTCACCATCTTCCCTGCCCTTGGCTTAGGCCTTGGTTCACTTTGTTCCATTTTGTTTTGTTTATGTTCACTGTTTTGTTACTCATTATCTTGTTCACACTGTTTTGTTCACTTCCATCTCTTTTCTTCATTGCCTGTTTTGCCCTGTTATTCTTCCCTTGGCTGTGCTTTCCTTCTATTGCTGCTGTTGTTTCTTTGCCTTGTGCTGCTGCTGCCTAAGTCCTACTGCTGCTGGTTAAGTCCTACTGCTGGTTAAGTCCTACTGCTGCTTTACAAACTGAAACCACAGTTCAGGTTAAGACCCAAAGGCCTAGCTAAATCAAAGCTCAAGTTCAGTCCACTAAAGGCCTAGTTCTCTGTCAAGGGTACTCAAAGCCCATTGACACTCCAAGCCCAAGTTCATTATTAAGGCCCAGTTCAATTCATTTTAAGACCAACTGAGTCCAAGGCTCAGTTCAATTCAAAGGCCCAAGGCCTAAAGCACTTCATCATTACAAACAAACCCACTAAGCCCAAAGCAAATTTAGAGCCAAATAGCAATTTAGAACCCAAAATAGCTAAACACTCCAAAACACACCCAGTCTCTGTGGATCGACCCGTACTTGCACGAGCTACAACCGACGACCGTGCACTTGCGGTATTACTGTAGGCCCGCGTTTTTATCGCTTAATTTTATACACTTTCCCGGGCCTACCAAGTTTTTGGCGCCGCTGCCGGGGAGCTGGCTGCCATATTTTTGAAGTTTTCATAGCTGTTGTGGCCTTGTTGTGCTTGCATAGTTGTGTGTGTTCATTGCTATCTTGTTCACTTGCTAACTGCTGCTGGAGCTGTGCATTATTTGTTGTTGCTGCCAAGCCTGCTGCCAAGCCAACTGGGCTGCCAACTGAAGCTGTCAACTGGGCTTGTGCACCCTCTGCTGCTGGGCTTGTGCAACCTTTGTTGCTGGGCTTGAACCAACTGAGCTGGGCTTAGTAACCTCAATCTCGCTGGGATTGCAACTTCTGCTCTTGGGCTTCGCTGCAGATTCTGCTGGGCTTGAACGTGAGCTGCTTAGGACGATCATAAAGCCCAACTGGGCTGTGCAACTAAAAGGGGACTAAAAGCCTATTTTTGGGCTTCCCTCCAAAAAACAAGTAAGCCTAACCCATGAGTTAACCCACTTGGGCCTCATTTAAATTCAAATTTGGGCTTGTAATAATTAATTTAATTATTTATTTGGGATTGTAATAATTTTTATTTTTTTCTTTTTTTTTTTTTTTTTATTTGGGACTGTAATTATTTTTTGTTTTTTATTTTTCTTTTATTTTTCTTTTTCTTTTATGGGCTTGTTTAATTATTATTATTGTTTTTATTTTCTTTTATGAGTTGTGCTAATTTATGCTAGGTTTAGTTCAAAATTTTCCAAAGCCCAATTTTAAACCAAAAACAAAATCCCTTCTTTAAACCAAAACCCATTCAAAACCAAATCTTCATAACCCTTGTGGGCCAAATTGTTTCCGATTGCTCTGTCTGACCAACATGTTAGTTAAGGTACCTACTAGGACATGATTGTGACCTACAGAGACCAGACAAACAGACTTGTTAGAATTAACCCAGACGAACCTATCGAAATTCTAAGTTCTGAGGGAGACAGTCCAGATCAACCAGAAACAATGGGAGAACCCCGTACCCTCAAGGATTATATGTACCCAACTAGAGCCAGTCAACCTTCTTGTATTGTGCCCGAGGCTAATGGCCATTATGAGCTGAAATCAAGCACAATACAGATGCTTCCTATTTTTAGAGGTGTTGAGAATGAAAACCCGTACCACCACGTGAGAGAATTCGAGGAAATTTGTGGAACTCTGCGTTTCACTCAAATCCGACGAAACCCTGAAGTTAAGGCTTTTTCCTTTCTCCCTGAAAGATAAGGCAAAGGCCTGGCTCTATGCTTTACAGCCTCAATCCATCATGACATGGGATGACCTCATAAAGGAGTTTTTCAAAAAGTTTTTCCCGAACCACAAGACTGCGACAATTCGTCAAAGTCTGAATAGCTTTGTGCAATTAGAAGGTGAGACCTTAGCTAGATACCTGGAGAGATTCAATGAATTATTGCTCCAATGTCCCCATCATGGTTTTGAAAAATGGAGACTTGTGCAAATTTTGTATGAAGGTCTAGATGTGTCCACCCGAACAACGGTTGAGTCGATGTGTAATGGTCTATTCGTAGATAAAACTGCTGACGCGTCTTGGGACTTCTTGATTGAAGTAGCTGAAAAGACGCAACAGTGGGAATCCATCCGTGAAACCAGAAAGACTACATCCGAAGCAAAGGCTTTTAGGATTGAAGCGGATTTTGAGGGAAGAGCAAACATGGCATCAATAGTTAGGAGATTAGAAGAGTTAGAACTACATAAAAATTCAAAACCTTCCACCACTACTCTCCGAGAACATGTCGCTTCGTCTGTTTGTGCTGCTTGTAACGACCCCAACCATCAATTCCAAAATTGTCCGATTTGCTTGCAGTCCAGGATCTAGGCTTGAACAGGCACATGCCATGTTTCAAAAACCAGAGCATAACCCTTATTCACAGACCTACAATCCAGGATGGAGAAACCACCCTAACTTTTCATGGTCAAAAGGACCCACTCAAGGAGGACCATCTCAACCCAATCAGAGCTATCAAAACAATCAGGGATATCAGAACAATCAAGGTTATCAACACCCGAGAAACCCTCAACAACAATCAAACTCTCAACAACAATCATATCCTCAACACAATACCGACAAGAGATTATCCACCCTAGAGGAAATGTTCCAGAGTTTGATGCAAAGTCAGAAAAATCTAGATCAAAAGATGGATCAAATATGTGAGAGAGAAAAGGGTAAACTTCCGAGCCAACCCCAACAAAATCCAAAGAGGATATTTCAAACAGGCACAACATCCTGCACTGAAACCTCACCTGATCAAATCCATGCCATTACCACCCTCCGAAGTGGTAAAGTCATCGAGAACAACGTGGGCGAACCTAATGAATCTGATACAAATTCCACGCTGTCTCCACAACCCCAGAAAACCAAAGAATCTGAGCAAGTTGGAAAATCTGACAATTCTACTGCTGTGAATGTCCCTTTGCCAACTCATTCTCCTGTTGCCCCATTTCCTCAAAGATTGATCTATCAACAGAAAAGTACCCATTACAATGAGATGTTAGATCTGTTCAAGAGAGTCAACATCAACATTCCTTTTCTTGAAGCAATCAAGCAAATCCCTGCTTATGCCAAATTCCTCAAAGACTTGTGTACTCAAAAGCGCAAGCTCAATGTGCAAAAACGTGCTTTCTTAGCTGAGCAGGTGAGTTCCATCATTCTGAACAAAACTCCACCCAAGTTTAGGGATCCAGGATGTCCAACAATTTCTTGCACTATAGGAGAACACACGGTCAATAAAGCGTTATTAGACCTAGGTGCAAGTGTTAACCTACTGCCATATTCTGTTTATGAGCAGTTAGGTCTTGGGGAGTTGAAACCAACATCTATCACTCTACAACTGGCAGACCGATCTGTCAAGATTCCTCGTGGAGTGGTGGAAGATGTTTTGATCAAGGTTGACAAATTCTATTTTCCCGTAGACTTCATTGTCTTAGACACTCAACCTGTACAAAACCCAGACTGTCACATTCCTGTCATCTTAGGACGTCCTTTCTTGGCTACGTCCAACGCGATCATCAACTGTCGGAATGGAGTGTTAAAACTGTCTTTTGGTAACATGACGGTAGAATTGAATGTGTGTTCGATATTAGTCAACAACCTGTGAATCTTGATGATGATGATGTGCATGAAGTTAATATGATTGAAGGATTAATGCAAGATTCGTTGACTAACATTCTATCCGTTGACCCCTTTCAAGCATGTATGGAGAACTTTAACCCTGATTTCTATGATGATGCATACTGTAGTGACGTCCTATCTCTGCTCGAATCTGTACCTTAAATGGACGTCACGGAGAGGAAATATGAAGTGGAACAACCCCTATTCTCCGATTCCAAGATTATTCCATCCACTGTTGAGCCACCCAAGCTTGAATTGAAAACATTGCCTAGTACGTTGAAGTACGCATTCCTAGGTTCTTCTGATACTTTACCTGTCATTATTTCATCATGTTTAGACACGGAACAGGAAAGTAAGCTTTTAGAAGTACTTAAGGAACACAAAGAGGCCTTAGGATGGACCATCTCAGATCTCAAAGGAATTAGTCCCACCATTTGCATGCACCACATTAACCTTGAAGAGAATGCCAAACCATCGAGGGAAATGCAAAGGAGACTTAATCCTAACATGAGAGATGTAGTCAAAGGAGAGATCCTGAAACTACTTGATGCAGGTATCATATACCCAATTCCCGATAGCAAATGGGTTAGTCCCATTCAAGTTGTGCCTAAGAAGTCAGGCATTACTGTTGTTCAGAACGACAAGAATGAATTAGTCCCTACTCGTACAACCACAGGGTGGCGAGTATGCATCGACTACAGGAAGTTGAACACAGTAACAAGGAAGGATCACTTCCCGCTCCCTTTCATTGACCAAATGCTAGAACGTGTGTCTGGACACAGTCACTACTGTTTTCTAGATGGCTTCTCCGGTTATAACCAAATTCACATTGCTCCAGAAGATCAGGAAAAAACTACATTCACGTGTCCATTTGGGACGTTTGCTTATAGACGTATGCCCTTCGGGTTGTGTAATGCACCTGCTACTTTTCAGCGTTGCATGATGAGCATTTTTTCTGACATGATAGATAGTTTTCTCGAGATCTTTATGGATGATTTCTCTGTTTTTGGTTCCTCGTTTGACGAATGTTTGAAGCATCTTGCCCTCGTGATATCCAGATGTAAAGAAAAGAACCTTGTTCTAAATTGGGAAAAATGCCATTTTATGGTGAATTCAGGAATAGTTCTAGGACACATCATCTCAGAGAAAGGAATTGAAGTGGATAAAGCTAAAGTTGACCTCATTCAACATCTACCACAACCTTGCTCTGTGAAGGAGATCAGATCATTTCTAGGTCATGTTGGTTTTTACCGGCGATTCATCAAAGATTTCAGCAAAATCTCCAGACCTCTGTGCAGTCTTCTCTCCAAAGATGTTGCCTTCAATTTCGATGCTGCCTGTGTAAAGGCATGGGAGGAATTAAAAACCCTTCTCACCACCGCTCCTATAGTCCGACCACCCGATTGGAAGCTTCCGTTCGAACTTATGTGTGATGCCTCTGATTATGCTGTTGGTGCTGTTTTAGGACAGCGAGTTGATAGACTACCATATGTGATATACTATGCTAGCAAAACCCTTAATGATGCCCAACTCAATTATTCAACTACCGAGAAGGAATTGCTTGCCGTCGTTTTCGCATTAGACAAGTTTAGATCTTATCTGATAGGGTCTAAGATCATCATATACACAGACCATGCGGCTTTGAAGTATCTTCTTTCCAAGAAGGATGCTAAAGCTCGCCTTATTCGATGGATACTCTTATTACAGGAATTCGATCTCGAAATCCGTGATAAAAAAGGTTATGAGAATGTGGTTGCTGATCATTTGTCTAGATTAACTTTAGAGTCTATTGATGAATCTGAGCTGATTAGAGAATCATTCCCAGATGAACAGCTGATGTCTATCTCAGACCTTCCTTGGTTTGCTGATATTGTTAACTACCTCGCTACAGGTAGGATGCCCTCACGTTGGTCAAGACAAGACCGCTCTAAATTCCTGGCTGAAGTCAAACATTTCCTTTGGGATGACCCATATTTGTTTAAGTACTGTCCAGACCAAATCATTAGGAGATGTGTCCCCAACACTGAACAGAAAGATGTGATATCTTTCTGTCATGACCAAGCATGTGGAGGCCATTTCAGTGCCAAGAAAACTGCTGCAAAGATCTTGCAGTGTGGATTCTATTGGCCATCATTGTTCAAGGATTGCCATGATTATTGTGTTGCTTGTGAACGCTGTCAAAAGCTAGGAAGCATTTCGAGGAGAAACATGATGCCATTGAACCCCATTTTGATTGTGGAGATTTTTGATGTTTGGGGGATAGACTTCATGGGTCCATTTCCCATGTCTGACGGCAAGTTGTACATCCTAGTCGCAGTTGATTACGTTTCTAAGTGGGTAGAAGCCATAGCAACCAGAACAAATGACCACAAGGTGGTACTTTCATTTCTAAAGGAGAACATATTTTCACGTTTTGGTACCCCTAGAGCTATCATCAGTGACGGCGGTTCACATTTTCGTAACAAGTACTTTGAGTCTTTAGTACGCAAGTATGGCATAACTCACAAGGTTGCTACTCCGTACCACCCTCAGACTAGTGGACAAGTGGAAGTGTCTAATAGGGAAATTAAGCACATTCTGGAGAAGACGGTCAACCCGTCCAGGAAAGATTGGTCATTGAGATTGAATGATGCTTTGTGGGCCTATAGAACAGCTTATAAGACACCAATTGGCATGTCCCCCTATCGTCTAGTGTATGGAAAGCCGTGCCATCTACCTGTGGAATTAGAACATCGTGCCTACTGGGCAATCAAAGAGCTGAACTTTTCTCTGGACGAAGCTGGAATTCAAAGGAAACTTCAACTCAACGAGTTGGAAGAGTTGAGAAATGAGGCTTATGACAGTGCCAAGCTGTACAAGCAAAAGATGAAGATATTTCATGACAAGCGTATTCTGCGCAAATCCTTCACTCCTGGTCAGAAAGTCTTGCTGTATGACTCCCGATTACATCTTTTTCCAGGAAAACTGCGTTCCAGATGGAAGGGTCCGTACCTAGTACGCACAGTTTATCCTCATGGAGCTGTAGAGCTAGAGGACGTCTCCAACAAGAACGTTTTCAAAGTCAACGGGCAGAGATTAAAGCCATTCCTTGAGTCATTTCCACCCGACATTGAAACAACCAACCTGGAGGACCCGGTCTATGTGGACTAAACTGGTCCACTCTTTCCCTAAATAACCAAACAGTTTTCCAAATCTTTCCCTAAAAACCAAAATTTTTTGTTTTCCCATCAAAACCAAAATTTGTCTTTTTCCCAACAAAACCAAATTTTTTTCCAAAAAGTCCAACCCCATTAAAAACCAAATTTATCTTGTAGATAATGTGTTAGTTAAATTTCCTTTTGTATATATTTTGTGCTCATCCATTGTGACTGCTAATATGATGGATTTTTGCCGTGATATAACGGAGTTTTAATCGAGCTACCACCGTACAATCGGGTATTCTCTCTCCTTTTACTCTACTCAGCATGTTCCTCTTCATATATTGTTTTATAATTCTTTCCATGTTTTGAAACATTGAGGACAATGTTTAGTTTAGGTTTGGGGGTATAGAGTAGATACCATGATAATATGCCATAATTGAAAACGAACTCCTTCTTCTTTTTGAAAAAATTGAAAAATTCCAAAAAAATTGAAAAATCAAATTCAAAAAAATTAAAAAATTGAAAAAAATCATAAAAATGGAGCTCATTTACCTTGAAATGTTGACTCTTGTGCAAATATGTATTTTTATTAGGAGTCTTAGTCTAGATATTTAGGCACCCTGATTCTAGCACAATTCACATAGTGATAAGAAATTTGCACGCGCACGATCTACCAATACATGTATGGCCTCGATCTTCAAGGTGTTTGATAGGAAGTTACGATTGCCAATCACTTTAGAATACTGAATGAAACTTGACTATCTTGTTCTTTGGTTGGTTGGGATAGAAGGTGGAGGTTACATTAAGAAAGACAACCATCGAATTTAACTGGGTGCATCAAAAAGGGCTACCTCTTGCAAAGTGTCATGTAATTTTTTGTTTCTTCTTGTTATGTATCAAAAGTGTTTCCTTGTTCGAAAAAAAAAAAAAAAAAAAAAAAAAATTCGATGTATTTATTCAGAAAAAAAATATAAAAAAAAATATCAGAAAAATACAAAAAAATCAAGTATTTATCAATTCCATCATCTCTTGTTCCAAAAAAAATAAAAGAGAATTGTCAATGTAAATAAGAGTCATGTAAATAGTCATCTTTTGTTGTTTTTGTGTTGTAAGCAAGGAGGGTGTATGCCATTGATGTACAACGCGAGCAATTGTGAAATACCTCCAACTCATTCACAATTCTCGTAAAGTCCGGACAGCTAGCTAGATTTCGACCTCAGTTCTTAGCCTGAGAAACTATCTCTTGGTGATTAGTAGTCATGACTTCAGATCTTTCTTTACACATGTGTAGATACACTTTACACTCTTATCACATGTCTTTATTTGTTATCAGTGCTAGGATTGTGCCTTCGATAGCTAGATTGACATCTCCATTTTGCTGTGAGCTTAACTGTTTTGCACATGTCACGTTTGATGGAATATGAGCTTATTTTTTGACCTAGAACTTTGTAGGTACGTTCTAAGCAAACCTTCACGAGACTTCAACTCGTCCACTAGGGACACTTAGTGGTTTAAAAGGCTTAGTGCATACGCTAAATGCATTCGAGAGACCAGCGACAGTGGTATAGTTAGGATTTCCTTAGTTTTGTTTTACTTGAGGACAAGTAAAATTCAGGTTTGGGGGTATTTGATGAGTGCCAAATATTGTATATATTTATCCCTTTTTGTTGGCAATTTAACTCATCTTTTGTGCATTAATTCTACATTTTATCCCATATTCTGTATTTTCATTGTTTTCAAGAATAAATATTTTTCTTACTTAATTTTGCATTTTTAGGTAATAAATAAAGTCGGGATGACTTGCGGAGCAAAAGAGCAGAAAAGTAGTGAAAAGCCGGGAGAAATCACGCAAGGAAGCCGCGAAGAATGGTGCGCACAACCTCATTTTCTACACACAAAAGCGCCTCCTTTCTCAGCCATCAGATCAGTTCTCAGAAGCATCCGATGGTCGCTCCTTCATAGAGCATCAAAATCTGAAGTCTCTGCCAAGCACCACAGCGCTGAAATTCCAAGCCTTCAGATTAGATGGTAGTTGAATCCAACGGTTGCTCCCTTGCTGTTCATCAATGTTTGATATCCCCGCCTTACACTACAGCACCTAACCTAATCTAGCACCGTTCGTTTCGTTGTATCCCTTCATCCGACGGTCGCTCCTCGCTTGCCTCCGCATCACCATCCGATCTACCTACCATCTTCGCATCTCGCAGCTCAGAGTCACAGAACATCAAGACTCGATGGATTCGCTCAACACTCTAGCAACCTATACCTATACCCTAAACTCGACCCATTCTTCTCTTCTTTCTTCTTCTTTCTCTCGACCTCGTCTGCAACTCCACCAAACACCATGTTCACCTGCCGCACCACCATCATCGCCACCACTCCCTGACACCACCATACCACCTCCGTCATCATCCTACACGTGATTGAAAGCTTCCCCCATCATTCTAGCACTTTATCCCATCAACTTATTACCTAACCTAAACCCTAGGTTATGGGTTGATGGATTAACGTGTGCTAGAGAAGCAATTGATGCATGGAGGTGATACAGGAGAACAAATAGAAGCATGGGTCGACATCAAAATGGAGTGGTTGTGTCAATTGGGTGTAATCACAAACCCTAGCCTACTGTTATTTGGGAAAATGGGTAGAACCCTAATTGTGTTGTGGACTATAAATAGGAACTATGGGTGTGTTGTAAAAGGATGCTTGGATTAGCCTGCATCCAGGACTCTCATGTCTGTTAATGTTAATGTTTTCCTTTCATTGTGTTCTGTTCATTTTCACTGCATATGTTAATGTGTATGTTTTAATTTCTTGTTTTCATATCCTGTTGATGTTTGTTCTGTTAACTGTTATCCATTGTTAATTGTTTACTAGTTCTGTTAATGTTAATGTAATTCCGTTGTTCCCTGTTAGTGTTAGTTAATCATGTGCTCTGTTAAAATTGTTGTTCCTGTCAATGGTGTGTTTATATGTTTTGTCACTGTTAGTGCCATGTAATGTTTAGTGTTAAGTTTGTGATACATGTGAAGTGATGGTATGCTAGGTTAGAGCTTCAGTACACTGTTTTTGATTGAGTAATGGAAGAAATCAGTGCTCATAGCAAAGCTGATTATCTTGCCATTCCTTTTGTATGCTTAACTCTCTTGCATTGTTGTGATTGATCAATGGGAGAAATTAGTGCTCATAGCAAGCTAATTCTCTTCCCATTCTATTTGTATGCCTAGAGCCACTGCTACTACTTGCATTGTTATCACTGTTAGTTTCACCATCTTCCCTGCCCTTGGCTTAGGCCTTGGTTCACTTTGTTCCATTTGTTTTGTTTATGTTCACTGTTTTGTTACTCATTATCTTGTTCACACTGTTTTGTTCACTGCCATCTCTTCTTTTCATTGCCTTGTTTGCCCTGTTATTCTTCCCTTGGCCTGCTGCTTTCCTTCTATTGCTGCTGCTGTTCTTTGCCTTGTGCTGCTGTGCCTAAGTCCTACTGCTGCTGGTTAAGTCCTACTGCTGGTTAAGTCCTACTGTGCTTTACAAACTGAAACACAGTTCAGGTAAGACCCAAAGGCCTAGCTAAATCAAAGCTCAAGTTCAGTCCACTAAGGCCTAGTTCTCTGTCAAGGGTACTCAAAGCCCATTGACACTCCAAGCCCAAGTTCATTATTAAGGCCCAGTTCAATTCATTTTAAGACCAACTGAGTCCAAGGCTCAGTTCAATTCAAAGGCCCAAGGCCTAAAGCACTTCATCATTACAAACAAACCCACTAAGCCCAAAGCAAATTTAGAGCCCAATAGCAATTTAGAACCCAAAATAGCTAAACACTCCAAAACACACCCAGTCTCTGTGGATCGACCCGTACTTGCACGAGCTACAACCGACGACCGTGCACTTGCGGTATTACTGTAGGCCCGCGTTTTTATCGCTTAATTTTATACACTTTCCCGGGCCTACCACATGTTAGGGTTAACCTCCTTGAAGGGGCAATCAGGGGGAATATAAAGGGATGTCTCCCTCCAGATTAGGGAGCTGTGTGACCAAAAAGCACGACAATGTCATGGGGATAATGTTCAAGGGAATATCTAGGCATGTCGCATTGTCGCGGAGAAAATAAAAATAAATGTTAAGACGAGGTAGATGGATTATTATTCGCAAGGGTAATAAGCGCCTGATACTTCACCGAGTTAAGATCCTTCCGAATTGATGAGGCAAAATAAGACCTTAACTAGGAGGTGCAATAAGACCTCGTAGAGTCACAAAGAAAACACAAATTTGCTCAGACCCAGCAAGGAAGTTGAAACAATAAATAGAAAGGACTAAGCATGAAATTTGGCTTGCACAATATTGTCTTGATTAGCTAATGCTCAATAAGAACAAGATGCAAGTATATACTTTTATATTTTATGTTCTTATTAAGCATTATCCTCACAAGACTCAGTTTTCCAAAGTATATACTTGGTACGAAGGCAAAGGCACGAGATAGAGGCAAACGCAAAAGTACAAAAAAGGGGCAAATACATTAAAAATATTGTCTGCCCCCCAAGATTGGGAGCGTTAATCCAAAGTGAAAGTTAAGGTTACAATATTAGCAAAGTTCAAAAAGGTCATGCATCCTCGCGGGAATCATCTTTATGATCCTCGTCGCACTACACCATGTCTAGTATTTTCCAACACCTTGTTTTTTAGGTGTGCAACGTATATTGACGTTGGAGACCTTAATCCGTTGGTTACCAGAAAGTATACGTTGCACTAAATTTTAATTATCACTAGGAAAAATGAAAAGCAGGACATGCTTGTACTTCATCTAAATGGTCCAGGGCTTAACTGTATATTGAACCCTTGTTATTATACCTTTCTTTTTTATTTTCATTTTTATTGTGTAAACACAGTTTGTGGAATGGCCCACCATTTTTACCGTCGAGATCAATCTAGGATTTTCCTAGATTTAGTTTTTATTTAGATAAGGATAACTAATCCCTTAACCTTTAAGAATCTGGTGTAATTCTGACACATGTTACTATTAAGTGTCACCATTATATTTTCACCCTTCAGCTATAAATGACCATTGTATCATTGTGTAATGAGTACATTTTAAGAGAGAAATAAGATAAGCCGAACAGTCCTATTCTATTTTTTCCACTTAACCTTTCTTTCACTTTATCATTAACAATCAACCAGTACATGCACACACAAATTAGTTAGCACTAGTAGTAATATGTAGCAATTACTTAATTAGTTAAGGCCTTATACTTACTCTATCAGTTTTGAATCGACTGAATTATATTCGTAATATGATGGATATTCAACACGTTATCAGCAGAATTGTTCGGTAATTACGGTCAATTCATTTTGGTTGTTCGGTGGAGGACAACGATGATCATTTGGTTGTTCGGTGGAAGGCGACGATGATCATTTGGCTGTTCGTCAACTCCATTAGCGTGGAGATACTCGCTTCACTAATGATATGTATACTTGTGAAGTCTATGTTGATGGAAGAGGAACATACTCTTTCTCTTTTTTGCTTCTCTGTTTCATTAATTGAAACACGGTTATAGTTTTGATTTTAATTTGTTTGTTTTAATTGCTTTCCGTTTGTATCTGTGGTGGTCAGGAAATCACTTAAGCGAACAGGGTGTTAAATGTCAAGGCAAGTGGAAAGCTAGAGCAAGGTTCGAAAAACGGGTCACGGCCCAGGTCACAGGTACTAGGCGTGACCGTTATAACGTGTTTTGACGGGTGTGAGCACGTTTTGGGTCAAAAACGCGTTATATAGGAATAAAACGCGTTTTTTTGACGTTTTTTTAAAATAACGGGTGTGATAACAGTTAAATAAGAAAAATAAATAATTTGTGATCTGAATTTCCTATGTAACGGTAATTACAGCTGTGAAAACGGTTACAACGGGTCTAAATAACGTTGTTACTACGTTTTTTCATTTTTTTGGTTTAATTTATTTATTTGATTTTTTATTTATTTGTTTATGGGTTTTTAACATGGAAAATTTATGGATATCTAGTAAAATTCACAACCCTAAGTCTATGACTTATAACAATGCATTGTAGTTATCGTCTACCGACAATATTTATACACGCATCTATCACTATCCACTTGATATGTTCAAGTTGTCACTCGAATAGTTCAATGCATTCCCCAATATTTCAATAATGCATATTCGGATTCAAAAGCAGTCAAAACTTTGTTTTCAAATAATACTCCTAGGCTCTTAGCTACTTGCTACAAGACTAACCAACAAGGAATGCAACAGGAAGAGAGTCAGAGACTAGCTAGAGAAAAAGAGAGTGAGAGAGGGAAGTCAGGGAGTCGATTTATCTTTTTCTTTTGCATTTGGAGGTGTGTACAGTATATGCTACATGTGGTCTGTACTTTAGAGTTCAGACTCAAAAGTTAAAGAAATAAAACAAAAAAAAAAAGTAAAAAGAGTAGTTGGTTTCATGATCAAAGACATAGCTAGCCTGTGCTTATATACGCATGCAACGAGATTCCAAGTGTTTCAAGAATATTTCGATTTGCTAGCTATTATGTCTTCTTGCCCAAATGAATGCTTTAAAAGGACAAGAAGAGAATTGAAATGAAATCAATACCTCTGGTTCTATGCTTCTTGCTCAAAGGAATGCTTTACATTTTGAATTTCTCAAATACAAGTTTAAGAGGTAATATTAATTATTTTTTGTAGATTTTTCATTCAATTAGAGATATAATTTATTAATACGTTATTAATTTATTTATTATCGTTTTTTTCTTTCATGATGTTAGAGTAGTGAATATAGATGTTTGAGAAATATCGATGTTTTTTTCTTTCATGATGTTTGAGAAATATTTAAGAAATGTTAAGTGAAGAAATGTTTCATTCTATTAACGTATATTTACTTAATAAATATTTCATTTTTATCTAAGAAATGTTTTAAGAAATATAGATTTTTTGTTCAATTTATTATCATTTATTTAAGAAATGTTTTAATAAATGTTAATATTCATAATTAAATAGTCCATCAACTTGAATCAGTTGGCACGTAAAAAATCATTGTTTCTTTATAAAAAAAAATGGCATGATGAATTGATGTATGGTATGTTCGTATTCCTGTTCTCAATCATGAAAAAATGAGAGGCTACACGATCCTTAATTTCAACTTTTAATATTCAAGTTGAGTAAATGACTAATGCAACTTGTGATTTCTAATTATAATGATACTCTAACCATTTTTATATTGATGGAATATGTCCACTTAACTTGTATTTATATATGTCACTTATTGCTATGTGAAATTTCCTACTTACAGAATATAATGGAAGGATCAACATCTGCAAAACGAGATGTTTTTCATGCATATTGTATTGTAATGAGTGATGGTAAAAAGTTGAAGTGTAATTTTTGTGAAAAAGAAGTGTGCGGGAATTTCGCATTTCAAAATGCATTTGGCACAACAAAGAGGTACAATTACTCCATGCATGCATGTGCCACCTGAGATTAAAAATTTAGCAAAAGTATGGGTGCAAGACAGAAACAAAGCAAAACGGCAATGAGTACCAGAAACTGAACATGAAGATACAGAAATTCAAGATATGTATGAAAATGAACCGTGGAACCCTGTGCATGATATAGATGAAGAAGAACAAGCGCCGGTAACACAAAAGAAAATGGGCGGGTTATCGAAGTTGAAGAACCTTTTTGGACGAAAAAGTAAGAATACTAATGCCGGAGAAGGTACATCACAGCGTCCACAGGCCTATATGAACATACCTAGTTCTTCAATGCGTACACCACACCAAGTACCTAGGATGTTTGTAGATATGGGAGGACAATATAATACTAATAGGGATTCTCAACCTAGCATGGCGAATCTTGGGAGAAGTAAAACATGCCGGGAAAAAGTTGATTCTTCTGTTGGACGTTTTTTTTATGCTAATGATATTCCCTTCAATGTGGCCAACTCAACTCAGTACCACGAGGCATTCAATGCAGTTGCAAATTTCGGAAAATCATACAGAGCTCCGTCTTCTTATAAGTTGACGAACCCATTATTAAGGCAGGAAAAACAAAGGATTCAGAAGGATGTGGTGTCGGTCCAACGAAATTATTGGAGAGAGTATGGGTGTACACTCATGTCATATGGTTGGAAAAACAAAAATAACCATACGATTGTAAACTTCTTAGTTTACAGTGGCCATGGGACAGCATTTTTGAAAAGCGTTGACATCGAGCATAATCGGTTGACAACAGAGTATTTGATGAGTTTTTTCAGACCGGTTATAGAAGATATTGGTCCGACAAATATTGTTCAAATAGTAACTGATCAAGGATCCCAATTCAAAGCCGCAGGTAACTATTACAACTTAATTTAATTACAGTTGTTTATTTTTATATATTATTAATTCATTTCTCATTTTGTTTTAATAGGTATGAGATTGGCCATAGAGTATGGTACATTTTTTTGGGTACCTTGTGCAGCTCATGTGTTGGATTTAATGTTGGAAGATACTGAAAAGTTCCCCTTTGTTAAAGGTGTGATTTCAGAAGCTAGAAAAATCAGTAAATTTATTTATAATCATGGTTGGGTTCTTGCTAGATTCAGACAACATTCTGGGGGACGCAATCTATTGCGCCCTGGCTTAACAAGGTTTGCGACAAATTTTATCGCAATCAAAAGTATCATTGATCAACGTAATGCAATCGAGAGTCTTTTTGTAGACCAAGAATTTGTGAACTCGCCAGAAGGAAAAACTCGTACGGCTAAAGATGTGAAAAACATTATTTTGAATGAGATGTTTTGGCACACATGCCAAAATGCATGCATGATGGTTGGTCCTTTATTGAAAATGATCCGTTTCTTGGATTCAGATAAACCTACCATGGGTTATTTGTTTCATGCACTTGCTACATGTGTGGAAACTATAGAAAGGGGTTTGGGTAAAACTCGAAATAATTCTATTGTAGGTGTGATTAACCGACGATGGAAAGATCAGTTGAGTTCTCCTCTTCATGCTGCAGCGCATTTTCTGAATCCATATTATATCTACAACCCAGCAGCCAATCTCATCAACAATGAAATTTCTCAGCCCCAAATTTGTCTCAGTGAAGTTATATCAAAAATGATTAGTAGCCCTCAAGAACAAGCGACATGCATGCTAGAGGTGTGAATTTTTATTAACAATTAATTTCGTAATTATATGAATTTCTATTCACAGTTTTTGATATTTTTAGGCGGGAAGAATGCAAATGATGCAAGGCCAATTTGCATCACCATCAGCAAGATTGGCTGCTCTGCAAGGTGATCCTGTAAGCTGGTGGTTGTCATACGGTGCTCAGTTTCCATCACTCCAGAGGATCGCGGTAAAGATACTAAGCCAGACAAACACATCGTCTGGATCCGAGAGGAATTGGAGTGTGTTTGAAAGAATTCACACCAAACTACGCAACCGTTTAGTTTCGTCAAGAATAAACGATTTGGTATATGTTCAGTACAATTTAAAGATTGGAGCAGCAAAGAGTTCAAGGTAAAGCAAAGCGACATAACATCGATGTCCACGATGTTCATAGCCTGCTGACAGATGAAAATATGCTTGATTGGATAGCAGGGGATGATGAAACACCATTTTTACCTCAGGAAGAACATTGGTTAAATGAATTGGAAGAGGAAGCAGCTAATAATCCAGAGCCTCTCCCTCCACCATACGAATGGCATGATCCGAAGTTGAAATCTCATATCAAGGTTGCCAGTGAGTAACTTTGTTTATGACTTTGGTAACCTAACATTTGGAGACAATACACAAGGTCATGAAAATGAAAATCCCATATACAATTCTCATTACACTGAAGATCGTCCATAAGAAGATACCGAGGAATTAATGAAGAGTATAATTCCAATATTAATATCAATAATGAAGTAGATAATCGTAATGATAATGAGGAAAAGACTATGGTTATGAAGATGACGATACTGTTAACTACGACAGCCAAATGCATTACGCGAACCAATATGAGGCGGAGGAAGAGGAGGAGGAATCAACTGAGAATCGTCGAGAAAACAGAAATACTTGAATAAGTCGAAAAAAAATGCCGGTACAAGTTGGTTTGTCTAAGTTTAAAATTTCAAGCACTACTGTCACTAGGTTACTTATTGTAAGTTTATAAAATTTGATTTTAATGATTATTTATGAAATTTTAGTTTTAAGTTTGAAATTAAAAATTGTATAAGAATTTCTCCAACTCAAATTTTTTTTCCTTAAAAACGGGTTTAACCGGTATGAAAACGGAAAATACGGTGTAAAAAACGTGTGTTAAAATGTTATTTAGAAGAAAAAAACTGAAATATTAATTTTAGAAAAACGGTAATCACAGGTGTGAAAACGGTTATAACGAGTCTAAATAACGCCATTTTTTCCTATTTATCGGTGTTATTTAGGTAAGCGTGTTGGTGAGCCTCACGGGCACGGTATATGGGCGTGAGCGTTATGACGGACGTTTTTTCGGAAAAAACGGCCGTTTTTCAAACCTTGAGCTAGAGTACTAACTCCACAAGTGATACCTATATAAGTCTGTGATGAAAGTAGCGTGCTTATTTTTAAAAACCAAGCGCCAATAGTTTTTGGTAAGCATTAGCGGGGTCACAGGTATGAAAGGAAACGGTGAGAACTCAAATTTGTCGAATTTTAACATTTCTGTTTTTATTTATTGTGGTACTAACGGTTAATACCAGTTGACGGCTGAGAGAGAAATTGTCTCCTCTTTGGGGATATCATAAATTTGATTTTCTCGGCTTTAATGATCTCCAGAAATTTAAAATAATTTCACCAGAAGCTGGAATATTGTGTGGCATGGTATGGGTACAAAAGGCTCGTTCCGCATCAGACCGGTCCCAGAAGTGACCTGTGACTGATATTGAGGAATTTTCCTACAAAGCGGATATCCATTTGCACACTTGTAAATTAATATTCCCTCGATCCCGAGGGACGAAAATGGAGATTTATTATGTTGGTACCATATTTGTACTTATGTTTTCTTTGTTTTGAGTTTTGTTTATTTTATTTACTTGTTTTGGAAATGGTGGATTCCCGAAGTAATCCATGAGACGTTGCCGACTCCAGAAGCAGTCCAACATGCAATTTGTGGTTCCTATAGTAATCCATATTAGGCTCCAGAAGTGGTCCATGGATTCTAGGAATAAGCCATAAAATTTTGGGTTCTAGAAGTATCCAATGGTCACCAAATGTTTTTGTTGATGACTCCACTATATTTTCTCTCGTCTATCTGCACTAAAGGATATGGATTCCAGAAGTAATCAATCCATTGTAGATATGGACGACAGAGATACTTGTCTAAAATTTAGGCGGAACAACAATCACATATTTTCGAACCATTTTATAACCTTTGTAGAGGTTTGAGAAATGTGAAATACCATTTCGGGTTCGGTTAATATGATTGACGACTTCGGAAGAACGTGTATCATTCTGGTGGTATAAAGGCTAGTATTATTAACGCCTTGTAGTATTCTGGATTCCTAAAGAATCCGTTGAATCTTGAAAATATTTGGCATTACCACCATCAAATGGTAAATGAGCATTTTTGTGAAGTACTTATTACTTCATTTGTTTTTGTGCCAGAAGCACGTTTAGAGAAGCTTGAGGCTCTCTCTTTTATGGGTGTGCCATATGAAAATTCTATCAGTAGAATCTCACAGTGTCATTAGCCAGAAGTTTAATGACCTCGATTTTTCATGCCTAGGCATGGTCCGTATGGACACCAAAGTTCTACCAAGATGAGTAGAAAATTAAAAATGCTCATGTACATCCTTTACAGAACCTGAAGCTTCTATTACATGAGGATGTAAATTGTGTTGTTTTGTCCCAGAGACAATTAGTTATTAAATTCCATTAACATTAACATTATGGTAACCCGTTGCTGAATCACCAACATTAATTCTAAGAAAGTATTCAAGGTGGCATTTACAGGACTTATTCACCCTGCAGTATGGACAATTATTTCAACAATTTACTACACTGATAGACGTATCTATTGGATGGTTTCTTGTTTATATTGACACGTAGTGTTGGTTTTGTAGAACCATTTGCGCGAATCATGTGGTTGCCTATCCAGTTTGGACTTTCTAAGTAGGTCCACTTATTTTGGTGGTAAATTGATAGTTTTTTGATGCTTTGCCTTCAGTTGGTGTAATATCGAGCATATAGTTAGCACATGTGCGCACTTGACATGGTCTAGTTGAGTTCTTTGTTTAAGCATCTTTAGTTTATTTCTCAACCAACTATTTACCATCAACAATGTTTTGGAAGCAACCTTATATTCTTCTTTTGGCTATAATGTCACCTAATTTTATATGTTGGTTTCAGTTCATAAGACATTTAAAACCATGTCCTGGTAATGTCTTATTGAAGATGAGACTGTATTCCCGCCGTTAGGGGGAGGAAGTAAGCCGCTAAAAAGGAACGACGTGAAATATCTCATCTCTTGCCGAGCCTGCAGCTGTTTTTAGGTAGTTTTTGTGTAGTTAAATTAAAATCCAAAAACTATCATGAGTAGAACTTCCTTTGAAAATCAGGCAATTATGGGACCAGAAGTTTCCATAATTGAGATAGTAATATTTCCGCCATGATCAGGAAGACTAAAATGCCACCAGAAGTTGGCATGACAACCCGCCACCAGAAGTTGGCGTGACCAAGGTTGATAACCTTTAAGGTTCTTCTACTTTAATCAGGGGGAGAAAAGTCACCACAAGAGGATGGTGCGAATTATGTTGATAACCTTAAAAGGTTCTCCCGCCTTAATGAGGGGGAGAAAGACTTCCATTTGAAGATGGCACGTATTATGTCGACAAATTTAAAGGCTTTCCTTTGAAGCCATGGATATGACATGCATCACCTAAGGGTTGCAGTAAGAGATGTTGACAATCAAATAGGTTATCTGATTAAGCCTTATCCTGATCAAAGAAAGTTCGGCTGCCACAAAAATTGGCGTGAAACATCTCTTTTTTTTTCTCACACCAAGATATTGGATGTAATTGAGGTATTGGAGATTACTCATGATTAAAACAAATAATTGCAGTAGCTCTGGGAAAATATTGTTTGACACTTGCTTGAGGATGCAGACACGAGAAGTTGTCACAGCAGGTTAAATCATGCATCTCTCAATGACCAAGTCGTGTGTTAAAACACGCTTGAGGCCTGAATAACTGCCTCATATATGCCTCTTAAAGGAGAGTCCAACCACTTTTCTATTATGTAGTGCTCTTGAAGAGAGACTACAGATAGTGCTCGTGGAAACTATCGGAATATGATCCACACTCTCTAAGCTTATACCTCATTAAAAATGAGAAAATGATAATGCCCCTGAAGTGGCGCTGGTACCAGTCTGTGAAACTTTTGTTGAGTATGCATGCATTAGAGAAATGTGTGGGATTTATATAATTGTCGATTATCTATTTACAATGGTGGTTATGTACCTCTTTGCAGATGAACATCGACATTGTGATTGGTAGGCATATGATCCGTTTCCCTCAAATTAAGGTAGATGATGGAATCTCTCGAAAAAGCGCAAAAGATCGGATCTGACTCACACCGTAAAATTGTGAGGCCTGAATGTTACAGGGTGGTGTTTGAGATATAGCGCAGAGAGAGTAGTATTATCGCTTTAAGCGCGATACAGGGTTTCCTGCTGAACCCCAGGATTGGTTCTGTAAAACTAAAGTATTCCCCTAATATTGATGCACTTTAGCGTGGCAGTCCTTGAAGGACTCTGATTGCATCTTGCTATGACTTATGATTGGTGATTATATTTGAATCTTTGAAGGATTCGATTTTCTGAATCAGGCAGCCACCTGACTTTGTGAACCACGTCAGGCTTGAAATTTAGTCATAATCACCATCTTGAAGAGGAGAAATTTATGAACAATCCTTTGTGTATTTTATGTTCTTGGTATAAGGTTAAAATCCGGATGAAATGATGATATCATTTTTGCTTTTAAAAAGAGTCCTTGGTAGCGCTAAAATCCATGCTTGAACTAAATTTTGAGATCTCGTCGAAATTGAAATATTTCTCGGCCAGAAGTTCGAGAATATGCTAGCACAGACTAGAGTATCTAACTTTTGATACTGGTAATACTTATTGTGCTACTAAAATTAACACCATTACTATGTGATTTCCAAAAATGGGAAGTGATCGATCTATCAGATACGTACGTAAAAATAATACTTTATGGTCCAGAAGTACCATATACGAATATAATGCATGCATTATCTTGTTGTGTTCTAACTATTGTTTTGCAGGTTACACTTTTAGAGGCTGAAATTGATTCTACGGTATTTATGAGTTTACAAAAGGCCTTTCATTGTTATGCCTGAAGTTAAAGCGGAAAACTGAATTTGGTGTGCAATGGGCGGAGGATTTAAATGCGAGGTGTACAATGGCGATTGTTCACCCGACGCAAAATCTGGCAGTCAATCCTCCATAAACTGAACTTAGTAAAGCAGTTTTTCTAAAGGCTGTAAAATTTCCACACCACCAACCGCTTTAAGAAGTCATACTTCAGGGGGAGTAAACTCGTAGAATCTTTGGCTGAGCTTAAACGCGTTGTACTCTTTTTCCTTCATCAAGGTTTTGTCCCGAGGGGTTTTTATTGTTAAGGTTTTAACGAGGCAGCATATGCGTATCCAGCACTGTCATTCGGCGACGTCCGTTGTACTCTTTTCCTTTGGTCTGGTTTTGTCCCGCGTGGTTTTCCAGACGAGGTTTTTAACGAGGCAACATGCTCTTCGATGTCGGCAGTATTCTGAATTTTGGTGGTCAGATTTTGTCCCAAGCGGTTTTCCTAGCACAAGCGTTCAGGTTTTGTCCCCAAGTGGTTTTCCTGACGCAGGCGTTCAGATTTTGTCTCAAATGGTTTTCCTAACGCAATTTTTGATGGTGGAAGTATTTCTCGGAGCTAAGGTTTTATCCCAAGTGGTTTTCCTGGCGTAAATCTTGTCAAAGAAAATATTTTGTGGCGGCGACCACCCTCTCTCTAAGCTCAGGTTTTTCCTAAATGGTTTTCCTGACACAGTTTCAACAACGGGAGAAAATTCATGACGACCATCATCACTTTAAAGCTCCAAGAGTTGTACTCTTTTTCCTTCCACCAGTTTTGTATCCCAGTCGGATTTTTCTGGTAAGGTTTTAACGAGCCAAAGAATATGCTCGGATTTTTCCCCATCGGATTTTACCGACAAAGCTGTAACAAGTCAACATTTCTTAGAATGGTGGTCCAAGGGGGAGTATTGTGGCCTTATACAAATCAAGCAGTTCATGCACATACAGATTAGTTAGCACTAGTAGTATGTAGCTATTACTTAATTAGTTAAGGCCTTATACTTACTCTATCAGTTTTGAATCGACTGAATTATATCCGTAATATGATGGATATTCAACAATTTTCTTATTTTCTTATCGTCTCGTCGAGTTCTCCTCTTATTTATTCTTCAATTCTAAAGCTAGACCGAGATATATAAAATCAAACCAAGTTTTCTGAAATCAAAACCGGTCTCTCCTAAACCCTAATTTAAAGAATCGAAACTCATAAACTAAACTCAATCTTTCAGTATGTCAAATTTGATAAACCCTAGAAATTGTTTCTTCTGTACTCTTAAAATGATTCTGTAAGATGTGCTTGGTTTTAACCTGAAGTTTGTTTCCCTAATGGTGAAATAGTCATAGATCCGTCACCTTAGTCAGATTCTGTTTATTTTCTTCTTTTTATCTTTTAAAGCCCTAGATTTACAATTCTTTTTCCTAATTGTTTCATAATCAAGAGATGGAGATAATTCGAGTTCCTAGCTTTCAATCTTTGTTTTAGACTCTCATGTTGAGGTTATCGATTGCAGATCCTATTCAGGTATTAGAAATTTTGTTGTTGTTATTGTTTAAATTTCTGTATTGATTTAGTTGTACCCACATGTGCATCACAACTACTGAAGCTTAAGAGAAAACCAAATGAGATAATATAAAGCTAACTATTCCCTGCTCTAGATTTGGGGTTTCTATTTTTATTTTTACTTCTGTTTTGATTTGGGTGTTCTTTGAAGTTGATTTTAACAGGGGTCTTGATTACTACTTTTTTATCCTCTACTGTACTACTAATTTTAGAATTCTATGCTTGATTGTAGATTGGGTTTTCGGTTAACTTCCTTAAGTAAGAAATTGGGTGAGTTACTTTACATTTATTTATGCTAAGATTGCTGATGATTCATTATGTGATTCTAATTTTGATTTTTTATCATGTTTGTTTGGCAATGGAATAGTGAAATTTCAGTCAAGAAAATCAACACATAAAAGGTGATTAAAACATTTGTGATTTTTTTTTTTCGTTTCTGTTGGATTATTTGTTGCAATCATGATTCATGAACCTAGTTTGCACTGGAATTTTCCTAGTTAAGATTTGGTTGTGGTTGGTTCATGTGAAAGGTTTTCTTGAAAGACTTGTATAAGTGTCTTATGCTGTAGATTTGAATGTTGAGACATATCTTGTAAAATTCCAAGCAAAGACAGTATTTCGAGCAAAAGAAACGGCAACAACATTCCAATGGAGATGACGATGCTGAAGGAACTGATGGGTCTGCTGCATACCATCGGACACCTAAATTGTTAGATATCTTAAGTTTGTTGAACTTGGTGGGAGAGGCCAAGGGGGGTAATTCTGGCTGGAAAAATGGTAATTTTATTGATTTAATGTGTCATTTTATAGGATCATATTGTTTTCTGGCTGTTGCTCACTCACCCCCTTTGTATTTTCCTTCCTGTAAAAATGCTGATAAAAGCAGCGGATGGTCCGGCGTCAGAGTTTCGTCGCTGAATTATCAAGTCCCCAAGGACATGCACTATGGGCAGCTAGAAGAGATTGGATTTATGGACTGTATGAGTATCGATGAGGTGGCACTTGGAAATGTGATGTCTGTTCGATTCCTTTATGTTGCAAGGACTAGAACACGAAATGGAGTTCTGCTTTGCATCTTTGGAATTTACTCCCCAACCTGATTTGTTTAGATGTTTCGAGAACTGATGCTACTTTCGCTGTTGTCGTGAAACTGATGTCAACAACACCAAGTTTGAAGGTGGTTTGTGCCCTAAACTGTCCAAATCTTGAGGAATAAAGCAACCATACTGTGTACAAAGTTAAGGGGAAGTTGTTGCTGGACTTTTTTAGTGATATTTTCAAGGGAGTTGCTTCTTTATTCGCCGATACTACTATGAAAGATATGGATGTATTTTCAGAATGGAGTAGTTCAAAGAGTGGGAATAAGAACTTGAATGATATCATGACATGGATTGAATGGATTCTATCACATACAAGGTGTTGCATTGTTGCTCAGTTTGATGCGGAAACCAGTTCACAGGGGTTGGATACTTTGTGGCTAAAACAAGGTGCTGCATTGTTGCTCAGTTTGATGTGGAGTTCGCAAGTTGATATACACGAACAAGCGTCTACAGGACTTGCAACATTAGTTGTCATTGATGAAGAAAATGTCATTGTTGACTGTGGAAGGGCAGAAGCAGTCATGCAGGATGGTGGAATACGCCTTCTGTTGGACCTAGCAAAATCTTGCCGTTAAGGCCTTCAGTCTGAAGCAGCCAAAGTAAATTTTACAAATCTATCAGAGTTCCTAGCTGATGTTTCCATGTAATTGTAGTATATGTGTTTGACTAATTTGATTGTTGATATGTCTAGGTTATTGCAAACTTGTCGGTCAATGCAAAAGTTGCGGAGGCTATAGCTGAAGGAGGAGGAATAAATATCCTTGCTGATTTGGCAAGGTCCATGAATAGATTGGTCGCAGAAGAAGCTGCTGGTGGACTTTGGAACCTCTCCGTGGGAGAAGAGCACAAGGTTGTGCATGGTGGTTATCTTTTGACAGAAATTTTATAAAGCTCATAATTTCTAAAATTGATAATACTTATTTTTAGGTGCCATTGTTGACGCAGGTGGAATAAAATCTTTAGTGGATCTTATTTTCAAGTGCCTTCGGTGGTGATGAAGTCCTTGTATGTGCTTTGCATGCATTTTCGTTTATATATTCTAGAGAAGTACTAAAGGAATACAAGGTTAACTTTTAATTGGTGATTCTATTTGCTGTTCCCAGGAACGGGCTGCAGGTGCACTTGCAAATTTGGAGACTGATGATAAATGTAGCATGGAGGTTGCGGTGGCAGGTGGCATACATGCTTTAGTGATGCTTGCCCGGACGTGCAAGTTTGATGGAGTCCAAGAGCAGGTATTATGATCTTTATTTGAATTTGGATTACCATGTTGCACAGTAAGAGCAACTGCAGTGGTGCGAGTATAACCAAAGACCAAAGAGGGAAAAAAAGATCAAATTTTGGGTTTAGTATGGTGTGTGACCCTACGGTGGAAAGACTAAATTTGGTCAGACGTACATTATACGTTCGCCTGGTGTGGGGCGTAGACTATACCAACGCCTGATTGGGACGTGCACTAAAAAAAAAAATGAAAGAAGTGGGGCGGAGGTATGAAGCCCGCCCCACTAAAATTATTTTGAAAACAAAGAATGGGGCGGGGGTATAATGCCCGCCCCATACAAAATAATTAAAAAAAAAAAAATGGGACGTAGACTTTACGTACGCCCCATGTGGAGCGTAAACTATACCAACGCCTGGTGTGGGGCGTAGACTATACCAACGCCTGATGTGGGACGTGCACTATATGTCCGCCTGGTGGTGGGGCGTGAAGTATATCAACGCTCGACTATATCTGGGTTTAGTCTTGGTCCCATACCAAATATACTCTGGGTTTTAGTCGTTGATCAAAATTCGATCGATAGTACGTTCCACTACGTCTGTTGAAAAGACCAAATATTTGGGTTTACTCTCCCACTGTGGACGCTCTAAGCAACTGTATATCTCGAATAATTTTCTTAATATAAAAGCAAAAGATTTAAAATGTTATTGGACCCATTCACTCGAATAATAATATGAATATAAGAGAAAAAGATTTAGGATATTGTTGGACCAATCAAAGCTCATTCAACCCATCAACTCTTTATGACCATCCACCATCAGCACCGGCACCAGAACTTGCGGCACATTGCAAATAATTATCAGTACCACTGCCAATTTACTTCAGCACTAACTATAGCTACGGCTATCTGTCATGTGTTCATCACTTACCTTGCGAATAATAACTAGCTATTTGTTAATTGTTTAACTTACCTAGTTACCTTGCATAAGGTAGCGGAAATCCCAGTCCTGAGATTTTCACCCGTGAATTACCAGCTTCTGAAGGACAAAAGTAAGTTTGTTTTTTTCTTTTCATATCACTTTAAAATGCAAAACGATTTTTCTAGCCTGAGATATTAACTGCTAAATTTGTATCAAGTCTCTTTCTTTTGTGCTATATCTGACGTGCTTAAACGTCCTTCTTATCTGCAGTAGAGACTAAATCACCAGCCAAAGAAGAGAAATGTGCATCCCCCCGAAAGTAAGTGAGTTATTTCTTGTAGTTAAGCAGCCCATCGTACGGAGTGTGCACATTAATCAGTAGACATCTCATACCGTACCAATTTTTCTTTGTAGTATGTGTCCTGAGATGAGCTAATTTTGTGTCTATGCATGCTTCTATTCATGTATGGACTTGTAACTCTTTCCCTGCACTTGCAAATTCAGGTTCTTGGGTTCTTTATCTGTTGTGTTTGCATATGTTTTCTACCTTTGGAAACTGATATCATGCTCTTCTCTAACAGGAAATTCTCCAGTGATCCTCATAACACAGAAACTTTCCATAAGTACTTCTCCAACAAAAATGGTGATAAGTCGGATTGCTGGAAGAACGCAACTGAAACTCGTAAGATCTCACGTCTTATACTGTTATGTATTGATTTGTTAACCGGTGCTATTAAGAATTTTGCAAAATGAGGTTTTCCCCCTCGAATCCCTTATGCAATTTCAGCCCTTCTGCAAGTCTTGGTCTAAGATACTTGTTCTTTTTTTTCTTTGATTGTGGCCTTCTGGGGTTATTTTGTTGTTCAGTTTTGATTTTTGTTTCTTGTTTCTTTTTTTTTTCCATGTTAATCCTGTGGTTTACTTCCTCGGAGTTCTCATTACTCGATTTACTTGGTGAGGATGGGTCAAATGGAAAAGCAGAAGGAAGTCCAGTGCGAGAGTTTCATGTTGCCTTTTCAGTCGAAGGTGCAGCGATTTCATCCACTAAAGATTCATGAGAGCTATACCTGCATGTATGTGACTACAATACTTAGATATCCATGAAGTTAAAGTAAATAAGAGTTATACCTGCATGTAGACTCCTAACATATGTCCTATTGTGTTGGAAGTTGGCCACCATGCCAACGATGAGTTAATGGGTACCAATGATCATGTACTTTTTAGTTTACTTCTGTACCTTATCTCAGATAAAATACCGAACAAGTTCAGAAAATTGGTATGTTAAATCAGTCATAATTCAGCTCTGCCACTCCGAGATTATCTTAAAGTCCTACAAGGTATTAGTCGTCTCCTTCAATGGTACAAGTTCAATAAAGCATTTACTATGTCTATTTATGATCTATTGTAGAGAGTACAAGTTATGCGTATGTAATCCATGTTGGAATTAAGAGAGAATATTGTAAGAATATTATTGGTTAACCATATGTTCATATGAAAAATTGGGTCTTCTAGATGATCTACAATGGTATATGAAGGTGCAGATATCCGCAGGAATTATCGGCGGATTATTTATTACTTGTAAATGGGACTGCAACGTATATAAATGTTGCTCAAATTAGAGTAATACGTTGCCTAAATTATTGTAAGCGATGCACAAATTAAAGAACCCGTTGCTAAAAAACGTTGGTAAATCAGATGACCAACGGATATATGCGTTACACACAAATTTGCTATGCCATATTTCCAACAGATATACGCGTTGGTGAAACTCATTGCAACGCGTATATCCGTCCCAAATCGGATGTTTTGGTGTAGTGTCGGTTTCGGTATCCTCGCAGGAATTATCTTCACGATCCTAGTCGGTTTCGGTAGCCTTGCCAGTAGGAGACAATTCATTAATGATAGGAATTGATTCTTTGGAAGCAGGTTCAGGCTCATCATCAGAAAATGCTTCAAGGTTCAGAGAAACGCGAGGAACGCCTTGGGAATCACAAAACTCATTAAAGAGCCGTACCTTCTCGTTTTGAGCATTTCTGTGAAGACGCTTTGAAATCAGGGTTGCATCCTTCACCATCTGATCGAGATCCTCCTGCAAATACTGAGCGTCCTGTTGAAGAGTGGAGACCTTGTTGGAAAGACTGTCATTTTCACGGGATAAAAGATAGACCTGATCCTTAAGCTCTTGCTCACTTCCTGAGGAATGAAGGAGTTAAACAGGTAAGTTATCACCAAGAGAAAGACAGCGCCAAAATTACAAAGAAAGGGAAACTCACGGCGAAGATCGGACAAGATTTTCCTCTCTTCTGCGAGCTGCTCCTCTAGGTGGAGAATACGAGCACTAGACTTTTTCATCAATTGACGAGACTCCCGAAGCTCCACGAGATGAGCCATGCTGCGATGTTGCTCTTAAAAATGAAAGATCTGCTTTAAAAATTCCGCGAAGTATTACAAGGGGAAAACAAATGTTAAACGCATGTTAAAGACTCACCAAAACCATTATGGCAGAATTTTGCTCCAGAGAGAGATTCAAAGAAGCATTCAAAATAAAGGATTTATCTTCAGCCAGAAAATCGTTAAAACTAAGAGAAACCAAAGATTCGTTAGCCTCGGATCTTAAGGAAGGATCTCTGCGAGTTGAAACAAAAATCTCCCTTAAAAATTTTAAGTTAGGAAGAAGATTAGGCTCCTCCACTTCGGTAGTTTGTTGACCACCTCTAGACGAAGTGGGCTCGGGATAAGGGGCACTAAGCTAGGGGATAGTCTCGCAAGATGAGCGAGGATGCTGATGATGAGAGGGATCAGGGCGAGGTAAGACTGAGGAATCGACTTGGGACAGGCCGTCCACATCCAAGCCGTGACGACGACGCTGTGAGGTGTGAAAGGTGGGAGGATCATCCTAAAATCCATGATAAGGGATGATGCGAGAAGAAGAAAGAAAATTAAGGAAGAAAGGGATACCTAGGAAGTAGGAGGAGGAACCCCAGAACGTTGGCGTTTCCTCAAATTCTTAGAAGTATCATCCGTTGCTTGAGGCTCATTCTCCTGAAAATTGGAGGTTAGGAATCGATGAAAACAATGACCAAAAGGGAGGCCACGAGATACGAACCTATGCTTGAACTGACTTTTTAGAGCGATCCTTCAGCATACCAGGCGGGAGAAGAGGATACTGAGGCAGGAACAAGGACCTTAGGAGACAATAAAATAAAAGACAAGGAAACCAAAGGAGGATAAGACTAACCTCGTTGGGCATCTTATGCCGGAAAAATCGACCCGCATCATATGACGCGAGATGGGCATGTTGAGGGAGAGGACCAGTGCGAGCAGTCCCATTCTCGTCGAGACCCCACACCAGTGGACCTTCGGCTATCAAAGGAAATATCATCCAATCCTCATCACTAGAAAGACGAAGATACTTGTTCGTTTCGCACCAATAGGATCAACATCTAAAATAAGGTCCTTGGACGGATCAGCCAAAGTTTTGCGAGAAAGATTGACGCCCACTCCTGATAGGCTCTCGTGGTCATATCCTGGCCGGTGTAGTTCGCAGAGAAATATTCAATGTTGTAATCCGCAAGAACGGAACTTTGCACCAAGAGTGGAATCTGGGAAGTATCGCCATTAGACCTTCTGACAAATTCATTAGCAATACGGATGGCATTTCCACTCAATTGATAAACACCTCGCTGAAGCTTGACTAGGATTTCATAAAAAAGAGGGTTCTTCGGATCATACAAAGGAAAAGAAAGACCCGCTCTCAGTTGGCCAGCGGTGATCAACATCTTTGTAGAAGACCAAGTTTCCGTTTGAATCCATCGGAAATTTAATTCCATGAATTTGGTTGCGGTAATAGGAGGAGAAACAGAGGAATCAATCGCCGGAGATAGAGAGATACCCAACTTCTGAAGATCGATTTTAAAATCCTCATAAGTCGTGGAGGTGGTAGGACTGGGGACTTTCTTGGGAGCCATTGGAGGAGAACGAAACGAAACCTAAGTTTACAGAAGGCAATGAAGGGAAGAGAAGAAGGTAAAGGTTATAAGGGACTGAGAAAAGGGGTATTTATAGAGATGACTAGTCAAACCAAGCTACCCACGATCGAAGAATATGAATCGGTAATTAGCGGTTACACGAGAGAAGGGACCATGTGGAGAGCATTGATGGGGAGGAGTGGCGGTTACTTAACTTCAGACGATTCTTATTCTCCTTTCCCTACGATCGAGAAGAATAATAAAATGCAAAATGTAGATACCAAAATATGGATCGCCACGTGGACATAGGGAAGACACGAGAATTCGGACTAAAGATTCTGTATCGTGTCACGAAAATCTTCGTCAGTGACTTGTCAAATCAAGTCAGAGTTACCATTATTTACAAGTCGACGAGGTAAAACCTATGTGCCAGATAGTGTCTCATCACGAAGTAAACTCCGAGAGAAACAAGGGTTATGAAGGATCCATGAAGTACCCTACAAGATATCTGCCGCGAAGTAAAAAAGGACGAAGTAAGATTACTTGGCCGAAAAGACAATCCACGAGATAGATAAATTATGGAGCAAGAAAAGAGACAGATGTCCTGACAAGCCCATGTGAAGTAAGCGAAAGAAGGGGAAAAACTTTTTGGAAAACAGTCTGGGCGAAATGTAAAGCGTTACTGTGAGAACGCGACGAGATAAAATGATTTGTGTTCCATTAGGGTTAGATGGCCTATAAATAGAGATCCGTAGGCAATATATAGGGGATGGGATTTTTAGAGTGGGAGAGTTTAACCTAGGGGAGAGATTAGGGTTTCCTTGTATTCAAGAACTTGTATCTTTGTTACTTTGAATGATTCATCAATAAGAATTTTCGGTGTTTACTTTATTTAAGATGTCTTAGATCTTGGTTACTATTACTTTGGATGTGCTACTGGGTTTCCAGTAGTTACAAACCCTGTTATTTTCTCAACTTTTTGAGCAATTTGTTGATTCCTAAGCTAGCCTAGCCATTCTCCTCCTTAAGAGGAAGTCTGAACTTGCTTCCCAGTGTGGTGCACTACACAGATGCGCAAAATGATGCAAGAATTTGGAATCAATGTCATATTTTACATCCAGGAGGCAAGAAGGACCTGGTACTTGATTTGAAAACTTCGAGAGATGCAGATAATTTCAACTTCTCTATCGGCCCCTTGGCTTTGTCAGTGTCGAGAGTTGTAGTCGCTCTATAAAATTCTCTGTACTAAAGCTGTCTCGCTAATCGATGCAGATAATTCATAATTCTGTCTCGCTAATCGTAACAGAATAACCAATTAGGCTTGCCACATGCAGTTGACTAATGGATTCGCTGTGTAAAGCACTTCAATTCGCTCGTATTTTGTTATTCTCCACCATCTCATAATTCTTTGGCCTCAAACATAATGATCCTGCCACAACGTGCCATGTAAGCATATTAGATAAAATTAGTCGGGGACACATTGGTCATCTTTGGTTCTGTAGAAGTGGTTTCTGATGCTCCAAATGTTATGGATTACAATGTCTCTTCAAATCTAGGTTTTGATTCTCTCTTTGTATATCACTAGAAGCTCAATAAAAAATGTCTCTCATACGAAACAAAAATTCTACGAGAAATGAAAACTTCTTTCAACTACTCGTGAGTTTTCCGTTTTCAGTTTTATTTCCCAAAAGTCAACACCAATAATATGCGCATTTCAAAAAAAAAGAAAAAAAATACTTGACATTCGACAACAACAAAGCTCAAGTGGTAAGGCAACGGGCTCGAAGAAATGGCTAATGAGTAATGAGTACCAACCTAACAATTAAGGCCCGTAAGTGAAGGAATAGAAGTGCGGACGAACTTCCTTGAGGATGATACGGATAACTTCGAACTTCGCTTAAACGAGATCCTCAATTTGTTTTGATTTTGTATCATCTACTAGGTCTTAACCCGTGCCGTTGCGGCACGAGCCACATGATGATATGTATTTTCTAGCGTTTGGATTTTTGATTTAACACTTATTATTTATCGTGTTACAATCCTTATTAAAAATGAAGAAAAAATTGATTGATATTTTCAGTCTTCAGTCTATCATGCACTCATATATGATTTATTTCTAGTATGTTTGAAATTTCCATCTATTCGCAAATACTCCCTCCCTCCGTCCACTATATATAGGTGGAAAAGTGGAATTTTTTTTTCTTTCTTTTTTTAATTTTGATAACAGAAAGTAAAAGTGGAATTCTCTTAGAATAAGAAAGTTTTTAGTTTTTTAAAATTTCTTGATTATACCTGACTTACCCTCATCAATTCCAACACATTTATCTAGGAAATATGGAAAATAAGAATATATTAAAAGTTTTTATCCCAATATAAAGTATTTAAAAAATATAATTGTTCTTGGGTTATTACTAATGACATTAACTAAGTTTGTGAATATCATACTCTTTAATAAGGGTATATAAGGAAGAAATCACATTGAAAATAGATTTCCGCTTATATAAAGGGGCTACAATTTTTTACTTCTCTGCTTTTATAATAGGGACGGAGGGAGTATGTTAGAGTTGTATTTTCAAGCCACGAATTTATCATAATTAATTTTCACACTCTCTTTCCTAAAAAAAAGGTTATAGTGTTTTATAGTTTACAAATGTATCCTATGAGTCATTTGAAATGATCCTCCATTTCTGAATTTCCGTTATTTTGGTGATCGTGCAAAACCAAAACATTGAAATATGTTAGTTATTAAAAATGTTATGTCGTCTGAGTTCATTCGTCCTGGATAGTTGGGTAGGCTTTAAAAATGTCCATATCCTTGTTGACTTTTTCTCCTTTAAGAATAGTCCAAAGAGATTAAAACTCAGTATGAACTTAACAATTAATATCACATTCTATGTTCTTACGAATTCAATAACACAATAAGATCTCTAGTACCTTAAAACTTCTACACATTCTACGGACCTTCCAAATGTGTGGTTATTCGCTGCATAAAAATGATGAAACTATGGTTAGCTAGTCGGTCAAATGGTTAACCACTTAACCTAATAACAGTAGACTCAATTATTCATCATTTAATAAATTGATGCTAAAACATTTATTAAGGAATATTTTTGTGTGAAATGCCTTATGGAATCTCTTGGATGCAATAATTCTTACAATCAAATTTTGTTAGCTCTTAATTTTTGTTGACTATAATATTATGACTTATCAATTGGCATTATTTTGCGTTTGCTACCTAAAAATTTAAAATCATGTAAGTGTGCCCGAGAAAACCTCTTAGTAAGGTAGAAAAACAGTCTTGATGACAAAATTATAGCGGTAAACATGTGTATATTATCAATATATTCTTTCCACTATCTTATAGTAGTAAATATGTGCGCAAAAGAAATATATGTACTATTTAGAATAGTACTGTTTTTAAACCACGATATCGTTGTCACTGTTCTACAAAAGACTAAAATTCTAAAAAACCATGACAACAAAGTTGAGATAAAATATTTAGCGGTGTGGTCAAAGTTTGAGAATATAACAAATAAAGCATAACTCATTCAAGGATGACAATTAGTAATATGATAAAGACTAAGAATAAAAAGGTTAGCTTGTGATTTGTGTGGTGAAATGAAATTAAATATAAATAAAAACTATGAGTGATAGGGTGGTTGTTTGACCAAACCATGTAACTTAGCAGGTGAATATAAAATTGAACTATTAAAGCATCTAAAACAGAGTCGAATGAAGAAAGGGATGTTTCTAAACACATGATTTATATATATATATATATATATATATATATATATATATCATTTATTTATATTTAATTTTTTTTTTGTGTAAAATCTTTTGGATGAAGCGACTTAAATTAACATCATATACATTTGATACCGAGGAGAAAACACACACAGTAGCACTAACAAATTAGTTATCCGAAGATGATGAGTCCCCTTATCCAATTGGTATGACAAAAGAATAAAGCATTTTAATATGTTCTCCGACCATATTTCTTGTGTGAATGCAATAAGATTCCTTCAAAGACTACCATGCCAAGTGCATTGTATAAAGAGAACATTTGATAAATCAATCCTAGGGTCTGAAAATAAATAAGACCCTGAAATCGTTTTTAAAAACGTACAAATTTCTCGTATAACGACGCATTATGACTACGCCAACCTATAATTAATAGGCTTGACATGTTTAAGTTGTTAAGTTTTGGATCCAAAAATGCGTCATTTGAGAGAATAATCCAAACTAATTTGGATTGTATGCCAGTCAATCACATATGTCAATATTCCTCTGCAGGGGCTCACAACCATCATCATTTATTTCAGTAGCTACTATAAATGAATATTCGACCATATTTAGCTTTTCACACGATCCCACAAAATTTTCCAGTGTATGCATATCCTAAAAAATGTCAAAATTATTGGTACCAGTGCCCACAGGCGTTATAATCTTCTATTATTCAAATCAGGAGATATGAAATTTGAGAATGTGAATCATATTACCATACACTCTATTGGCGCATATTTGTAGTCTATATAAAAATGGCACATGCTAGATATGATTGGATTTTCCTTTTAATTGCTCGTTGTTGCTTTCTCTACGTCGAACGCCAGAGCACGAATGAAAAGGATGATTTGCAAAACATACAACACATTATAATTCATATAGAGAACAAAATACGTAGGTGGTTAATCTTAAGATGAGTTTCTCATTTGGTATAGGATATATGATTTATGATTCTCAATACTCAGTTCCACCAGCATTAAGGAACATTTTGTTTATAGTAATCTGAAAATGAGGATGGGAAAACAATAAGGAGAAAATAACCGGAATCATAAATGCAAGAAAGTATGTATTAAAAAAGAAGAAAAAAGATCAGACTAAAAAAAAATATTTATGGGTTTCAATTTTTCAAAGTTTAACTAAAAAAAAAGTAAAATAAATAAGATGGACAATCTTAAGTGAACTTCATGAAAATAACATAATCCATTGAAGAATTGAGAAAAAGCTCATCGGTTACCAAATGTGCTTGTCGAAAGCCCGGTGGAATATCTAATATAAATCATACCATATTCGATGAAATAACCATAATTTTCTTTTTTAGTCGTTTGTTCTGATTGAGATTCAAAGTCATATAAAAATAAGAAAAATAAATAAAACATGACCTATGAGACTATGCAAAAAGTAAATAAAACATGACCTATGAGACTATGGAACTAACTCGATTTGGAGAAACAAAAAAACATTAATCAAATACTTGTTATATGGTTGAGGGACATGAGCGCATTTTATTTTTCACCGGCCACCGTTGTTCACCAATAGTTACCATCACCACTCTTGCTACCGAAACAGCTTCCGCCACCTCTGTCCATAATGCCATAACATTTTTGCCATCTCCATTGCTCACCGACTCCACCACGACCACCACTCCACTTTTATAATTGTTAGTGATAGTTGATAAAAATATATTTATATAATTATTAATGGGGTGATTTATTTAATATAATTTTTAATATGACATTTATTATTACATAATAAAATTGTTGTAAAAAATAATGAGACATTATTGATATGATAAGTAATTTTTGTCTATTCGAAGCATTTCTAATCACAATCACAACCATCACTTGTGAGAAACAACCATTATTAGTTTCTATTGATATAGTTTTTAGTAAAATCATTTATTAAAGAAGTTATGTATTTATTAGATTAATTAAGAGAAATGAAAATTTAATAAATCTTTCATCATGAGCAATTAATGAGACACCAATTCAATGGGTGTAAGTTTATTTTTTGTGGAAGCTTCCATAACCGTTGATTTATCTTTTGGGAGAGTAAATCTGAACCACCACTTACATAGATAAACTTAACCAAACTGTGCTATGTATTCTAGATTTGTGATCCATAATCATGCTTACTTTTAATGGTCAAAATATTTGTTATCTTATATCTCGTGGAGAATTGGTTTAACATGCTCAAAATTTAATGGATTATATCTTCAAATCTTGCTTTTGTTGCTCATTTGAGAAGTGGTCCTCATACAAATCAAACTTAGACGTATATAAGACATGAAAACTTCTACAAGTATTTCATTTTCGGTTAGTGATAATACAACAGACTAACAGAGAAACATAAAGCACTTGTATGCTAAAGGTAGTGAAATAAGGACCATACTATAGTATAATAATCGAGGGCCCAAACCCAGTCATTTTCTTAACATTTTGAGTAGATTTACTTATTCATAAACTAGCCAGTCTCCGCCTTTAAGAGGGAGTCTGAAGTTGCTGTCAGTTGCGGTGCACCATGCAGATAAGAAAAACTGATCACGAATTTGGAACCATATCAAATTTGGTATTGAGGAAGCAAGAAGGCCCTGGATTGGATACTTAGAAATCTTCAGGAGATAGAAATAAATTTTTCTTTCGCCTCCTGAGTTTTTTCAGTTCCGTAAAGCTGTACTTGGGATTGGGTCCCAGGGCCACTCTAGAAAATCAAAGGCAATTCAATTCACTGCTATTCAGTTATCTTTACCATCTCATGATATTTGGGTTGCAAACTTGTAAACCTGCGACAACATATTACCAAAGAAAAACTAGTTGGTAATGATAATCTTAGATTTTATGAGAATTGGTTTGAAATTACATGCTCCATTTTATGAATTATATCTTCAAATCTTGATTTTGTTGTCTCTCTTTTAATATCATCAGTCTCTCGTTAGAGAAGCGGCCCTCATAAGAATTAAACTTTCACTTAAAAGACATGAAAACATTTTCAAGATGAGTTTTTCATTTCCGATTAGTTGTTAACAACAAAAGCCCTTAGCATAAACTAACAATGAAGGGCTCAAACCCAGTCATTTTCTCACATTTTGAGCAATTTTGCTTATTTCTAAGCTAGCCTAGTCATTCTCCATCCTTAAGAGGAAGTCTGAGCTTGCTGCCCCAGTGTGGTGCACTATAGCCGAGCCAGAAAAGAAAAATGTGCATAATGATGCAGGAATTGGGAATCAATGTCAGATTTTGCATCTAGGAAGCAAGAAGGATTTTTACCTAATAAGAAAACTACTTCGAGAGATGCAAGTTCTATCGGCCCCTTAGTTTTGTCGAGAGCTGTATCAGTATTCAGATTTGGAGGGCCGCTCTAAAAATTCTATGCACTGAAGAATTTGATTATTTAGAATTTAGCTATGTTCGACTACTCCTTCATTGCCCATACTCATCTGATTAACTTGTCCGTTGCTAGTTATGAATTGTGATGGCCCTTGATCCCACGGATAAAGTTCTATAAATATTATCATAAAACCAATATTGAGTGAGTGATGGCATATGTCAAGCATATTGTTTTATTTTATTTCCACATTAGCCAAATGGCACTTTGGTAGTATGTTTACAGGTTCAAGAAAGTAATACAGAACTACAAAGATTGATGACTGAAATCTGAATTAGATTTTCAGATAAACAGAATAAAAGCTGGAAAAAGAAAATTGATGATGGTCCCCGTCCCTAGTGAATTCAGAATTACTGTTTAGTTGTCCTCAAGGTGGCTTCTTTCAAATTGTTGGGTACCAAAAAACAAAAGAGAAAGAACCAGTGGTTCTTAACCAAATACCCTATGAAATGAATTCAGCCTCCTTAAGTTCATCCTAACATATTCACAAACTAAGTCCCATCACAATTTTGAAGCTCTGTGATCATTACTAGTATAGTAGTGTAATCTTATATCTCGTGGAGAATTGTTTAACATGCTCAAAACTTTTATATCGTCAGATCTTGCTTTTGTTGTTCATTTGACAAGCGGTCCTCGTATAAATCAAACTTTCACGTATAAGACATGAAAACTTATTCAAGACGAGTATTTCATCTCTGGTAACATAAAAACATAAAACCCTTGTATGTTAAAGGTAGTAGAATAAGGACGATAACATAAACAACTAATTGAGGGCTCAAACACAGTCATTTTCTTAATATTACGAGCAGCTTGCTTATTTCTAAGTTGCCATTCTCAAGAGGGAGCCTGAACTTGCTTCCTAGTGTGGTGCACCATGCAGATAAGCAAAAATGATGCAAGAATTTGGAACTAATGTCAGATTCTGCGTCCAGAAAGCAAGATCGCCTTGGGTTGGACACTAATCAAACTTCAAGAGATGCATCAAATTTTTTCTTTGGCCACCTTAGTTTTATCGGTGTGTAAAGATGTACTCGGGATTGGGAGCCGATGCCACTCTTGAAAATCAATTCAATCATTTCTATTCAGTTATCTCCACCATCTCATGATTTCTTTGTTGCCAACATAAAGACATGTGACAGCATATTACCAAAGATATAAACTAGTTGGTAATGATAGTTGTATTCAAATTTTGTGGAGAACTGGTTTTTTTTTTTTTTTTTGAAACAAGAACTGGTTAACATGCTCCAAGTTTATCGATTATTATTTTTTAAATCTTGTTTTTGTTGTCTCTCCTTTTATATCATCAGTTGCTCATTAGAGAAGCGGCCTCATTCGGATCAAACTTTCACTCATAAGACATGAAAACTTCTTCAAGACATCAACTACTCAGGAGTTTTTCATTTTCGGTTAGTGGTTACATGTAAGGCCGGAAAAGTTAAAATACTAAAGTTGGTGAAATGAAGACCATAACCATAACCTAATAACCAAGGGCGCAAAGGCGGTCATTTTCTCAAAATTTTGAGCAATTTTCTTATTCCAAAGCTAGCCTAGCCATTCTCCGCCTTTAAGAGGAAGTCTGAACCTACTGCCCAGTGTGGTGCACCATGCATGATGCGCAAAATGATGCAAGAATTTGGAATCAATGTCAGATTTTTGCATCCAGGAAACAAGAAGGCCTTGGGTTGGATACTTAAAAAACTTGGAGAGATGCCAATTATTTCAACTTTTCTTTCGTCCCTTGGTTTTATCAGTGTGTAAAGCTGTTTTGGGGATTGGGTGCCAGGAACGCTCTAAGAAACACTGCCGTTACTTAGAATTTTGCAGGTGTTTAAATACTCCTTGATATCAATGGTTGACCTGCATTGTACCCATACTCATTTGAATAACTTGTCCGCTGCTAGTTATGAATTATGATGGCCCTTGATTCCAAGGGATAAAGTTCTATAAATACACTATCATGAAACCAATATTAAATAAGTGATGGCATATGTCTAGCGTATTGTTTTATTTTATTTCCACTTTAGCCAAATGCCCCCCAAGAAACAACCACTTCTGCCTTTCTCCATCCTCATTAAGGATTGCCTCTACTCAAGGAGGACTTCTGGTAATATGTTTACAGATTCAAGAAAATAACACAGAGCAACAAAGACTGAGGTCTGAAGTAGATTTTCAGATAAACAGAATAAAAGCTGGAAAATATTGATGATGGTCCCCTTCCCTACTGAATCAAAAACTACTGTTTAGTTGTCCTCAAGGTGGCTTCTTTCATATTGTTGGGCACCAAAAAAAGAAAAGAAAAAGAACCAGTAGTTCTTAACCAAATACCCTATCAAATGAATTAAGCCTTCTTAACTTATCCTAAGATATTCACAAACTAAGTCCCATTTCAATTTTGAAGCTCTCGAATCACTACTAGTAGTATATCTGTTTCTTTCATTTTCCTTTCTTCCAAAAGAATAAAGGATGCAGAAGTAGTTGCCCCTTCAATTGTACTTGAATTGAATGGAGTCCGGTTGTAGTTTTGTGCTTCTAAACCAAAATTAACTCAAGATAAAGAGTTCAGCTAACACTTCATCCATTAACGAACCCGTAATCATAATCTCCATTTCAAATACTATGTCTTCATTACTAATTCTCCATTGCACACCTTTCTCCATCTCTCTAACGTGAACTTTTCTGCTATCTTGAAGACCCCAGTCTAACGGGTCACACTGTCCATTCATCCAATTCTTGGCTACTCTCAACAACTCATTGTCCAATTTCTCCTCACTGCTTTTACTTACTACCATCCTTTCATTCGTAGTTCTTTCCATGACTTCATCTTTGAAGAAATCAAGCAAAAGAAGATCCTCAATACTATTAACTGATTTGAGGTTATTCTCTTCATTTCTAGCTGTTTCTTTGATGGTACATTGAAAGAGCTTTTTCGCCTTTTCTTCTGCTTTGGACATTTGATCTTCTTCTTCTTCCTCCTCTTCCTCTTCTTGTTGTTCCGATACCGATGATATAACGTGTGAACTATTACTTGTGAAAATCGACGATGCATAACTATCACTTGGTGATTCAAGAGAATCATGGCTCAGTATAGCCTCAAATGATGCAATTCTTTTACTTAAATTGATGGGGTCTAGTTGGCCAAGGCCCTCAAACCGACGGATTTTCTGCATAAGCTTTTTCTTCGACTCTGTTAACCAAAATTACACAACATTAAATTGCATACATACGAATA
Organism: Papaver somniferum; assembly: GCF_003573695.1. Taxonomy (NCBI): domain Eukaryota; kingdom Viridiplantae; phylum Streptophyta; class Magnoliopsida; order Ranunculales; family Papaveraceae; genus Papaver; species Papaver somniferum. The sequence continues at coordinate 13,152,294 of NC_039365.1, read as the reverse complement.
ATACGAATGAGATTAATGCAGGAACATGTCAAGTTGCATAACTATAATTTTGGACCACATCAATTGCCAACATCGGCTAAATCGAATTAAATGGTCTAAATCTAGATTTAAAGCCTCCAAATCTCAAGTCTAGCATGAGATGGGGCTACTTAGAGATCCCTACCATGTGATGTAAACTGTAAAGGGTCATTAGCATTTAACTCCCAATGTGATATGTCATTTACAGAGTTACCACATGCATACATTAAAAATTGCCTGCACACATTCTGTAAGATTTAGCTGTATAATTAAAAAATTGGGATTCCATTAACTATGGTGTCAAGTGGACAAAAAAATAGATTTGTTCAGGTGATATTAGGTGTAAACAATCTCATATTTTTTAACTAATGGTTTGTTTATAGCAGCACGTCCCCTAATCGCGAAATTCAAAAGTAATGTTCAGGTTATTATAGACACTTCGAATCGAATATGTTTGATGATGATATGCAACTTACTTTCCATGTTGCCAAGGCTAGATTGAAACAAAGATGACGAAGAAGATGAGCTACTTTCTTCTTCATCTTCTTCACTGGGAAAATCAAGAGTTGAAACTGGACTGTTAAATTGCTGGACCTTCCCATACTGATGGCTCTGCTCACCCCGCAGATCTCCCTGTAAAAATTTATGTCACGTTAACAAGGAGGACACCCACAGGAAAATAAGTAAACAACTGTATACAGTGATGATGCTGGGCAACAAATGACACAATAAGTACACATATAACAGGAAAATAAACATTTTTAAAACAATTTAATCAGTGCCAGCATATTTCTTTGGTAGCGAAAGATCCGATCAACCGAAAAATCAATGGAATATTTGAGAAGACAAGAACCCTTGCCTAATGGGATTAACAAAACTTCTTAATCAAAATGGGGGTTATCTGTTACAAGATCAACCACCAGCTGCTGTGGTTGACATTCTATGATCTCACAAAGCTAGGTTAGGGTCAGCGGGTTGAACGGACTAAAGTCAACTGGCAGCCCTAGATTAGTTGAAAAGTGTGCCTAATCACAATACACGTGGACAGCTCGTGCGTGTAGCATTACGTGCTGTCAAAAATGATACTCCTACCTAGCATACCTAAGCCAGAGAGACCGACAAAATGTTAAAAAGAATATATTAAATGACTAAAGTACCCTAATCTCTCGTAACCGTGTCCAACTACCAATTAAATTACTAAAATTAGGGATCTAAACATAAACAACAGAATAAATAGGGTGCTAACTGTGAATAAGGCTTTAAACAAGGGGTCTATATTTAACTGTCAGGAAAAATAACATAGCTACAGTGAACAACCTTAAAGCCCTGATAGTTAACGCGTGAAGTAACGGCGTGAATTCCGCTGAATAAAATTTTAATTTCGGGACTCCCGAAAAAATGTTAGATTTACCCCATTTATTGCATCACACGTGGACATAAACTCCCATCACCAGCTGTTTATGAATCGTTAAAATATCTGAAATACCCCTTCATACTAAAAAAGAAAGAAATCGAATCCGATTGATATTGATTTTGAAAACTCATAAACCCTTACCAACAGACACAGAATTAAACACAAGAATTCAAAAATGGTACCTAATCTTCAAAATTAAAACTGATATTATGATAATTACCACTAGGATTAATAGTTTAATAATTAGTACCTTTGGAATTGAAATTTCTTCTTCTTCTTCTTCTTCCACAATTTCTTGGTTTGTACTACATTTTTGATTCAGCTTGTCTGAATCATCAATTTCAGGTGGACATACTGAACTACTGATACCAGTACTAATACTAACTGATGAAGAACAATGTAAATCAGAATCTGCATCTTTTTTGTGTTTGAATGATTTAAATTCACGAGAATGATGAGTATCACATTCTGAATCGGATGATGATGGTGACCAGCTATAAATAGTATTAGTAGTTGTAGTAATTGTTTGAATCGATAACGAAGAAGATGATCTTTTCTGTAAATCACGAAATGATTTCCATTTCATGATATCTTTAACTCTCCCAGCATCTTTAATGATCTCTTTCTCAACTTTCCTGTTATTCTTTTCACTGTTATTTTTTCTCCAGAAACTTGTACTTTTTAATTTCTTCGAAACACTTCTTGATAATGAATTCCCCTGTTTCCTTGATGATGACGATGGTGATGATATTGAAGATAGCTTACTGGATGATGATGATGAAGAAGAAAATGTTAAGTACTTGACTACATTGATTACAGCAACTGAAGCTTTTTGTAATGCTGAAATTGTAGTTGATGTTGTTGTTGTGGATGATGATTTGTTTCTGAGAAGATGATGGTTTTTAGGGAAACTAGGGTTTTTAGTTAGATCTCTAGATTTAAGATCCATTTCAACAAGATGTCTGATTGAATAAGTACAACAAGTTTTTCTTGGAAATGATTTGAATCCATTTGATGAACATGAACTCATTTCTTCTTTTAAGAAATCTTTTAAAAGAACAATTCTTCTCTCCATCACTGGTTTCTTTTTTGATTTCAGCTCAATTTCCATGATTGATCAAACAAGAAGGAATGTGTTGATGGAATAAGTCGAAAAGAAAGATGGAAACTTATTGCATTGAATTTAAAGAAATTGCAGAGGAGAGACAATGAAGAATGTTTAAGTAGCTGGAAAGCTTAGATAAGAAAAGAAACAGGAACAGGAGCATTTAAGAAGATAGACCTGTTTACAGAAATTGAAAGAGAAAGAACAAATCAAGTTCCATTCAATTCTCTCCTTTCTACACAGAAGCAAAATAGAGAAATGCACTGAGGAAGGAAGAAGAGATAATTAAGAACCCTAGAAATTTGAATTTGAAAGTGAGAGGAGAGTGAGAGAAAATTTTGAAATGGAAGAAGGAGAGGGGTAGTTTCTTATATGATATGTTTTGTTTTACTCTGTGAAAAAAATGGTGAAGATCTCCAGGTTAGTAGCAGTGACAGTGTGTGTACAACTGCATCGAAATTTGCTTTGGATGCTTCTATTTAATTTTTTAGGGGTTGAATTTTTGAGCTCTACTGGGATTGTTTTTTTATAGACTAAATGCCACACCGGATAAAAACAAGTAGATCTAGTGGAAGGATACACACGAGTGGATTTCTTTTTAAAGTGGGTGAAGTTGACATAACATGTTACTGGTTTTTGGTCGGCTGATCCAGAGTCGGAGGCAATTCATTGTTCCAGAAAAGAAAAAAAAAATCGTAGTGGAATTATCTGATCATGCCATTCAAAGTCTAAACCAAACTGCGTCTCTAAAAATGTTTCTAAAAAAGTTTGGCGAGCAATTTTCAAGAAATTTTAATAGTATAACGACGGAATGCCTGAGTTAGTTCCCAGAAAAGAAGTGCAAAAGGAGTCTGGCGATGAGAAAATGAGGGTTTTGTTGACTCATATTACATATGGGTGAATAGAGTTATATACTAGTTTGACTCTCAAGTTGAAAGTACAAGAAAATGAGATCATGTCATTAATAGGCGGAAGTAAATACAATCTCAGATCATGTGATTTTAGATTACTCTATCGGATTCAAATTTTTGATTCTATTGGATCCAATACTACCGGTGATTGGTCTGTAAATTCAAATTCCTGTACTACTAGTTGGTGTAGTACTATAAATTTTACAGTGGGGCAGTTGCTCCACCTCAGGACATTTTTGCGAAAATCCTTTGTGGCCTCTGGGCATAAGTCTAATTTCAAAGTTAAGAATGGGAGTAGTGGCTAAGTAATCCGTCGGCCTGTTCCATCAGTGATATCCAAATGCGGAGTGGCCTTGCCTGTGTAGATTCTTTTTGCTTTCTTTCTCAGATGAATAATTTACGTTATCAACACAATCTAGCTCCACAGATACACCCACCACCAAAATGGACCGAAAGCTACAAAACTGCAAGTGTTGTCACCATCAACCTTTAATTCTTATCACCATCACTCAATTTTGAATTTTCCCATCTTCTTTATCAGGGCCGGCCCGTTATGCTGCCCCAAAGAACACCCAAAAAATGTTGCCCCTTTTCGTAGATTAGGAGCATAAAGTGGCCTGTACATTATCAATGTGCTCCAATTTACTGGATCAAAAATGTCTCTATCTCTAAACTCAGCGCCTTCATTCTCACTCTTCACATCATAGACATCATTCCCATTGAGAATTTGAGATCATTCATATCATTAGCAACATTTCCATAATTCTCATTATCATTAAAACCATTATCAAAAGCACCAACATAGACATTCCCTGAATCCCATCATTAAAACCATTATTAGCAACACCATCATCCACATTCCCCTCGTCAATAATACCATTAGCAGCATCCATCATCATTCCCATTCCCCTCATTCATGCCATTATCAACTGTAGCATCATCTTCATTGGCAGCAATTTCGACTATTGGTTGATTCCTAACCAAAAACTTATTAAAAAAATCTGCTAGAGATTTAGTAGATGCCCATCTATTTTTTATTTTTATTTTCTTCTTATTTTGACATCCAGAAGCTTGTTTTCTTTTAAGAACCATACCTGCAATTGATCCAACAAAGAAAAAAGCTCAACAAACAAGAACAACAAACAAATTTTTTTCTTCAAAATAACTCTGAATTATAACTCCGCAATCAAAAAACTATTTGGATCATGTAACTACCAAATATATGCATGATTATTAGACTTTATTGAGAATATACTGTAGAGCATGAATTGGATGAACTGGGGTTTAACATTTTTTGCCCTAAAAAATACAATTCAGTAGCACAAACAGAAAATCAAAATCAAAAGATTGGATATAAAACCAATCATAGAATTTATACATGATAATCTGTTCTTTGGATTGGGGTTTAAAATTTGTTGCCTTAAAAATACAATCAAGTAATACAATTAACTGAAAATCAAAGACTAGATTTAAAATCAATCGTATTGATTTGGGGGTTTAATTTCACTTACAATGGCTATGGAGATGGTGGCTCAAGTGGAAGTAGTGGTGTAGGAAAGGAACCAGAAGAAGAAGACGAGAGTCTGATGAGAAACCGATAGAAAAAAAATGGCCTCCGTGTAGTATATGAAATTTGTCATATATTTACCTATAAGCCCTGAAAGTCAGTTCTTATTTACAATATGTCCCTATATATCATGCTACACATCCTTTCTATTTTCTATAATCACGATTTAAACCTTCATTTTTCTATTTATCACCAACCACCCCTGAAGAAAATCCTATTTTTGTTGCCCCGTTGCGGTGATGCCCCAAAGTCAACCTTCGTTGACTTTGCCTCAGGGCCGGCACTGTTCTTTATATTTGCATTGGCACGTCATGGACGTCATTTGTGACCTCTTGGTAATGCGAATTTCTTCCGTGTAGCCTTGTCATGGGGGTATTTATAATTTATCTGTTATTTGGGAGTATGTGCTTTGCACATTTGCCCCTTCAACTCAAATCTCACTAGATGATATTTGCATGTACAGCAATGATGGGTGTAAGCATTTTGTAGTGCATGCACGGGAACAAACTCCTACGTAGTTATATTAATCATCCTCGATCTGATTAAGAAAATAAAAAACCGAAAACACGATAAATCAGCTAGCTTAAGAAAGAACTGGGTCACTATGGCGTGAAAGATACATTTATTAAGCATCTCTTCATCCTTTGGAGCATGGAGGAAGAACACCTTCACCATCCTTCTGGTGGATCAAATTTGGTTTAATTCAACTGGGAAACGCTCTTTCATGTATATCGACTTGTTTTTCTTTGACTTTGGTTTCCTCTTTTCTTTTGTATGTGGCAGTGGCAGTGGCAGTTTTCCCACATTGTACTAAATAGTTTGAAGGCATAACTCAAGAGATACGAGACCGGTCAAACAAGTATGAAAAATGGAATACCATATATTTTTGGTGGTTTAAGGAATGAAGCACAAAAACAAGAAAGTTTAATGCGGAGAATCTATTCAATACTGCTGTTGGTTTTGGCTTGAAGCAAGATGCATATATTCACTCGGTTCCATGCAATTTAGTAATGTACGATCACTTGTGCACTTATGACTTTTTTTGTTCTAGGAAGCAGGATCGAAAATCTCATTGATCAAAGTATGTGATCGGGAATATAAGAAAGCTTATGAAAATGAATGGGTTTGTGTGAAACAAAACATGGGCAAAAATTGAAAACATAAAACAAAAGAGAAAACGATTTTCGAAAACCACCAAGAATGGAAGTGCATTTGTACTTTGGTATGGGAGAGCAAATGCCATGCGCTGTCACGTATCTCTCAGACAAACTTGTAATTTCATGATAGATTTCCTCTTCTCATGCATGCACTACTCTGGCCTCGTGCAAAATAAACCGATCTTGATTCTTGAGTGAAGCTGAAGCCTCTTTAAATTGTAAAGATAGTGTAGTGAGGTCTCATGGTGCAAATAACTAGTGACGGTGATGACTTCTTTTTTTTTTTTTACCGTTCTCTTTGTCAAGACTCTTCCATCCACTTACTAATTTACTATTTATAAAATAGGTCAATTAATAATGGAACAGAGGGAGTAGCATTTTATGCTTCTGCAAGGAAGTGTTCTTATCCGCTATTATCTGTTAGTGAGCTTCTTTTTTATCGGTCTTAAATGGTTACGATCTGGGTAGCACCGACGAGGATGTTGCGATGCAGACATGACGTGATGCGGGCGTGGAGACAAATAAATTCTTAAAAACCAGGCGTGTAACGGTTATGAAATTAGTGATATTTTCCACTAAAATGTATATGTTATGAATGTAATTTCTCAACAATTGCCAATAAATTGTTGATAAACGACATTCGAGATAGCAAACCTCACCATTTACCAATCTTAATTTCAATCGTTAACTTTGAACGACTGATATTTAAAGGGAGTAGAAGGTTGTTTTATACATCTCGAATTGTGTTCATTTTTGTAGGAATATAAAGTTTTATAAGAGGAACATATCATCAAAATATTGCACTTAAATTCGTTGTCGTTTGGGTTTTGCGAAGAAAATTGCGCAAATCATGTCTGACCTTGTCCATCTAAAAGTGTCCATGGATCCTAATGCAAGAAGAAACACATATACTAATGCAATAATACATACACAAAAAATCCAGGTATTTTTAAAAGAATATAATACATACACAATGAATCCAGGTATTTTTTTTCAAGAAATAATTGTATTGAAGTATTGTAAGAAATGTGCATGTGAGATCACCGATGTATCTGACGCGAAGACGCGCGCGTCCAAGCAGGGCCGGCTTAAGGGATAGGCAGTCTAGGCAGCTGCCTAGAGCCCCAAATTATTGGGCCCAAATTTATTTATTTTCATTTTACTATTATCAAAATGTACATTTATAAGTGTTACTAAAATGTTTTATCACACTTATCTAGATTACAGATGGTTGTTTATAGTTATAGTTGTTGCTAAATCTTTAATAACAGCTATAAGCGTCACTAAAATTTCAATTTTTGAAACCAACAACCCATTTTAGAACACTTTTATACCAAATTACAAGCTGAGAACCCAAAATCTAACCAAAAAAATGCTGACTTTTCTTTTAGCGACCTTCGGCCGCATTGTCTAATCCAAGCCGTCATGTTAAGCTTCCAATATTTAAATATTCAACTCTCTCCTGATTCATGAACTCATAAAAAAACCCCAAAAAATTTCTTCGCCTAGAATTCCCCAAGTGTATAAGAATGGCTCTGCGTCCAAGTGTCTGACATGAGTCCGACTCGGACATGTGACCATGTTAGGCGCGTATGTGCAACCCAGGTTACAATACTAGACGACATCAATCTTTTATCAATCTGCTACGTGAAAATGACTTTTAATAATAATTTCTTAACTCCTTTGCCTGTTTAGATTTACTACAATCATAATTTGCATTTTCTCCGTCCTATAAAAATTGAATCTTTTACGTTTTCGATTAAATATCATTCCAAAGTGGAAAGCTATGGAAAATAAGGTACGAACTGAAATTATCGTCGGTTACGATCCGGATCCTTGCCAAAAATCCTTCCATATATTTATGTGTACGCGGCAGCGGAAGCTCAAAGACAACGCATCATGGGTGTTAATTGAGAAATAATTGAGCATCACTTAAGAAAAGGGACAACCATGAAAAATAAGTAATTTGGTTTTATGAATGGGAGGTCGATTATGGAGGCGATTTTTATAACAAGACAACTTATGGAAAGATATCGGGAGCAGAAAAAGGATCTATTTATATGGTATTTATGGACTTGGAAAAAGCATATGACAAGGTCCCGAGAAAAGTCATATGATATGCCTATAAAAAAAAAGGATGTCCTCGTAAAATACATTACCCTCATCAAGGATATGTGTGATAGCGTTGTGACTAGTACTATTCGAGCTTGCGAAGGCGAAACTAGTGACTTCCCTCTTAAGATAGGATTAGATCAAGGGTTAATGCTAATCCCTTATATTTTTCACATTGGTGATGGATGAAGTTATAAGGGATATTCAAGAGTGCATGCTCTTTGTTGATGATGTGTTGCTAATTTCCGAGAGTAAGATAAAAGTTGGTAGGAAATTGGAGTTACGAAGAGGCACTCTAGGATCAAATAGCTTTTAACTTAGTAGGACTAAAACCGAGTATATAAGATGTGGGTTTAATGATGCTATATCGGAGAATAGAGATGTCACTTTTTCAGGGAAAATAGTGCCTAAAAAAGACATCTTTCGATATTTAGGGTCGATGTTGCAGAATGATGGTGAAATTGATGAGTATGTTATCCATAGGATTCTGATGGGGTGAGTAAAATGGTGACATGCATATAAAAGTCCCGGAAAAGCTCAAATACAAGTTCCATAAGACGTCGATCGGGTCTGCTATGTTGTATGGTGCAAAATGATGGGCTACCAAAAGAAAACATCCGGAAGATAAGTGCAGCAGAAATGTATATGCTGCGTGGCAACACAAGGTATGCCCGAATGAAGAACGATGATATACATGATAGACTTGGAGTAACTCCGATCTTGATTCTTGAGTGAAGCTAAAGCCTCTTTAAATTGTAAAGATAGTCGTGAGGTCTCATGGGAAACATTACGTTTTGTAATTGTGCAAGTAACTAGTGACGGTGATGACTAATTCTTTCACCTATGGTGGCATTGTTCTCTACTTCTCTTGGTCAAGACTTTTTCATCCCCTACTTCTCTTGGTCAAGACTCTTCCATCCTTACTAAGGCCTATTTCTATCATGTATCATGTCAAAATTTTCTACTTGACATACCAGGTGGCATGGAAAATGAGTTGTGTTACTGATGAAAGAGTTAAGTGATGGAATTCTTAACGAGCGATATCGTCAATAGCGCCAGAAATAAAGACTTTATCGCTGGATATAATGTTAATATTGCTCGCTCTAATGACTAGCGCCAATGGCTAGTTTTTTCTCGCCTATAAATAGGTAATTTTCAAACTAAATTTTTGCACCGAAAATTTTACACAAAAACTTTCTCTATTTCTCTCTTTCTCAATCTAAATTATTTCAAAAAATTTGTCAAATGGCAGAATTTCAAACACAACTTGATTTTTTTGGAGTAATGCTTGAAGGTGTTGTTAAGAAGAGAGAAATTTTTTGATGGGGAACATTTTGGATGGGAGTATGGGGGACCAGTAATAAACGGCCGCTTGTCATTCTTGATTACCTGATTTTAGCTAATTGAATTTCTAAACAAGGGTATCTAAGGAATTCACCACTAATTAGTCTTCTTTAATTATTTCGTTGAAATTCATGTAGTTGTTACCAGAAAAACAAGGATCAGAAAACTGTTAATGCTTCGGTAATGATATGTATTCACAGACATAGATAAAATTGAGAAAATAAAAATATCACTCGCGCTGTTATTGCCACGGGCATTGAGAACCACCTTAAGGTAATAATCATCATTGATTAAGAAGTAAGATGAACAGATATTTCAATCTTTTTCTGCGAACAGAGTGTAATAACACGAACAGAGTAATAACGACGATCGAAGTTAATGACAGTTTGAATTTTGGTGGTGTTAAAAGATTTGTTACGATCAACATCCAGAATCATGAAAATATAAATTTAATATTTTAATTTTACGTTCTAGTTTTCCCTAATACAATTAAGATCAAGATCTAAAATCATGAAATAAAAATCTAATTTCTTAACTTCACGTTATAGTTTTCCCTAAACCCTAATACAAACAAGATCCAAAATCAGTAAAGAAATCCAAAGCAAACCCAAAATTTTAATTTTAGAGTTAATTAAAATCCAACAAAAAAATTTGGCATGCTTGATCTTCTTCGCCTCTTCTACGTTAGAACTCCATGGAACTTTCTCTTTCTTCGTAATTTTTTCATTAGTATAAACATAAAAAAAAAAGGAAACCAACGACGGCCTATATTACCCTAAACACCCTTGTTAACAAACTAATTAGTTAGTAAACTTAGTGAAAAGTGGCCGTTTTTTATTAGTCCCCCATGCCCCCATCCAAGAATTTCTCGTTAAGAAGATATGTACTTCCTCCGTTCCTTTTCAATAAGCTGGTTTTGTTTTTTTGAGAAATTTAGGGAAATTAAGAGAACTAAGCATTGAAAGTGGTCCTCATAACACTTGTCAATAAAAGAAGTGAAGTGAAATGGTCCCCATGACACTTGTCAGCAAAAGAAGTAAAGTGAAATGGTCCACATAACATTTGTCATCAAAAGAAGTTAAGATAAAAGTGGTCCCAGAAAATTAAAGTAACATTTGACTTTCCCAATTAGGAAACCAGTCTTTTTTTTTGAAACATTTATTTATAGAAAAGGAAATTTCTATCCTGAAGTGAAACCAGTCTATTAAAAAGGAACGGAGGGAGTAATAGTTATAAAGGATTTGGTAAAAAGCAAAGAAGTTTTCAAGTTTTGGATATTAACTAGCTCAAACCTATATCTAAAAAAAGGTAAAAAAGAGTTCAAGGCATCTAAGAAAAAGCAAAATAGAGTTCAAGAAAAGGAAAAACAAAGCAAATTTGAGGCCAAAAAAGAAGATAAACATAGGAAATTCATGAACGCATTAACTAGAAGTTATGTGAAATGAAGAAGATAAACTAGATGAAGAACATTGTTCCAGATTTTTATTTTAACGTCTATATTTTTAACTAATGTTGTCTAGTTTATGTCTTGTAAAATGACTATTAATGATTAATTCGAAGTTTAATGGTTTTGAAAATTCTGATTGTATTTTAACTAATTAAAATTATATAATATTATATTCTTAATTCAGTCTTACATTTTAATTAGAGGTGCATTTTGATTTTAACTGATAAAGCACGACATAAGCTAACCTGCCAACATAATTTGAAAATAACCCAAAAATAAAAAAAAAAATAACTTTTCACGGAGCAATTCCTTCTTGCTTCCGATGAATCTGATCTTTGAAATTAACGTTCACATAACTACTAAAAAGAAAAAAAAAAGACAAGATAAAAGATATCAACTACGATCATTCCAAAAATCATGCTCATGTTACGGCGTCCTCCAGTTCTAAGCGCATTGTCAGATTCGGATGTGCCTCGTTTCATTCAAGAAAACAGATGTAACACTTCAGGATGGAAATTCAATTTATTTAACCATGGAGAACTTGTTCAAAAGACCGCTAGCAACGACTGAGACGTGGTATGGCATGTCACTAAGGTTGTTGCACGCGGCATGTTAACATTTGTTTAATCCACGTACCAAACAGCTAATTGCCAAACGCTAATGAGAGGGATGGGATCCGACGTTGGAAATGAAAGTGGGTCGTGGAATCCGGACCTTTTCACTTAATCAACTGTCGTTTCTGTCGGGATACTGTCGGCTCCCAAAGTTGAAAAAGTTACAACACCAAATAACTTTCCACTTTCTTGGGGGAAGCCAAGACTCACACGTTCAACTCTTTTTGTTTGTTTGTGGCTCGATGCGAGCGACATTGAAAGCGGTGAAATGGTGGTAATCTAGCAGCTAGCTAGACCTTCAGCTCGATGCAGCATGTGGTCCGCTAAAATCCCAACAATGATGCAACCTCATTCTGAAACGGTGAAACCCCAATCAAGAAACCAAATGGCTTGGGTTTTGGCAACTTAACAATCTTCGATAAAATTTTACTCCCTCAAATGATTATGGGTACGGTTGAAATGTTTATAGGTTGTTTGGATATGAAAATAAAAGTAACTTTTCTACTTATTTAAGTCAAAGAGTCAAAAGCATGTTTGGATGACAAATTATACACCAACTTATTTAAGCAAAAAAGTAGTTTTTTTTGAGTAAAAAAACTCGACTTCCAACTTCTCCTCGGTGATGTCGTCTTTTTTTTCTTTTTTCTTTTTCTTTCCTTCTTAATACACTTTCCTCTCTCATTCGAACTCGTCTTCGTAGAACAAAAAAAAATTCAGAGCAGCTTGGATTAGGAAGAGTACAAAGGGGTAATACCATTGAAAGGTATAAACCTTTAAAGAAAATTGATGAGATTTATGTTCTTTGTAGCATTTTTTTTTCCAGATTGTAGAAGTACCGAAGCCTTTGATCTGATTATCTTAAAACTTTGATTTGTTGCATGATTTTTTTTGTTTTTTTGATTTTTTTGAATGTATATTGATTTGTTTATGTAGATCTGATTATCTTAAAACTTCTGTAAGTAGTTGATGTAAGTCATGATATCATCTTTCCCATCTTTTTTAATTTTTCTTCATTAGATGTAGATTAAAAAATTTAAATGAAACAAATTGAAATTTTAGAGATCTTACAACTTTTGACTGTGGATTCTATTAATTTGTTTTGTTAGTATAGTTGAATCTTTAAAATTTTCATTTTGGTTGGGATGTTTATCATGATTTAAGAGAGCTGGTGGGTGTAGTCTTAATGAATAAGGAATTACTTAGCAATTAATCATATGAATAATAAATTGATTTGGTATCATCAATCATGAGAAGAACAACGTTATCAAGTTGGCTATGCCTACTGAACTTTCAATCCTCTCATGAAGTCCAGTTAGCATATTCCAAGGGTGCGTCTAAGGTTTTCGTCTATTTGCGACGAGATGTGCATTTATATAAAGCATTTTTCAGTTCTCCCATGAACTGCTGAATGTTAAGTTAATTTGATACTTTGGTTGCAGTGTATTCATGTCCTGTAGTAGGAAGTATTTATCATCTTGCGTCTTCCTTGTTTATTAGATTATGGCTTCAATTTCAAACCAATCCCCATTGCCTTCGTTTGAAGATGCTAACGAAGTTCCGGCCAATTGGTCTCTAGTACATGATTCACATTTCATAGAGTTGATGTTAGATAAGGTCCGAATATGTGGCGAAAATAGGCAAACAGGAACCTTTTCAAAGCATGATTGGACTGACATTAGGAAGCAGTTTCATAAGAAGTTTAGGTTGAAATATTCTTTGAAGTCGTTCAAGAACAAATTCACCAAGTTGAAGGAAAAGTACAAAGATCATAAGAAACTCGTGGAAGATAACACCGGATTAGGCTGGGATCCTGTTTTGTGTACCGTAGAGGCCTCAAATGAATGGTGGGATGAGCAAGTGAAGGTGGTGTTCAACTACTTTACCTTCTTTTTTTAGCTATCCAACAACATTTTTATTTTGATGAAATACTAACTTTTCATTAACTAACAGAATTTTCCACGAACAAAGGTGTTCCGTGTCTCTGGTTGCCCCGAATATCGGAAGCTACAAACTATATTTGGTGATACCGTGGCAACGGGAAATCTTAGACAGACACAAGAAGGTGGTTTTTCTTCTACCGATGGTGAAGATGAGATAGATATGACTGAAAATGGAAGTCCCACGCAACCATTAGATACACAGGTCTTCCCTAATGGTGGTGTCACGGCTGATAGGATGGAAGAAAATGTTGATTTTCGTCGTCGCTCGCAAACACCAAGTGGTAGCCACAGAAGTACCCATGTTCCCAATGATAGTGGTGATGTAGCTGGTGAGATGGAAGAAAATGTAGATAACCAATTTCGTAGCCGTTCGCGTACACCGATTAGTAGTAGACGTGGCAGGAAAGAAAACAAGGCTAATGAGATCGGAGAGTCGTTAAAGATGTTAGCTGAAAATGCTAAAGCTAAACTAGAGGATAAAACAAAATATACCATCTCTGAATGCTTAGAAATTTTGGATTCAATGGGGGCACATGTTGGAAGGCACACGTATGTGAAGGCGGTGAAAGTTCTTCAAAACCAAGGATGGAGAGAGACATTTATCAAAATGTCGAAAGATCGAAGGGATGATTGGATTGTTTCTATTGAAGATGGAACCTTTGACTAAAATGATGAAGCACTGTGAATCAAAGCTAGTGGTACTAATCTAGATGAAATTTTTTTGGTTACACATATTTACTAGCTAACCACAGGAAAATAGACTATGGGATATGGAAAGAGTTATAACACACTATCTGAAGTCAAGCCTTTTTGATTTTTGTTGATATTTTGGTGTAATTTTGGTTTAATTTGTAGGATGCAGAAGTATAGCGTATATCTCATTGTTTGATTACTCATCATTTGCAGTGAAGATAATTGTAGGACATCCTATGTAATAGCTTGACTTGAGAATATATATAATATATATGGTTTTCATTATGAAAAAATTGTTGTCTTCATTATGTCTGTATCTTTTTGCTCCTTTTTCTTTTTTTTTTTCTGTTCTTTTAATTGTGTACTATTATTCATTTTCACATCTGGCTTCTCTTACATTTTTATGGTATTTTATGAATTAACAGGTTGTTACATGAGTTCAGATAATGAATCCGGAACAAGTAGTGAAGATGAAGTCGTCGAGCTCGTTGTGAGGTATGTGGTAGAGCAAAATATAGGAAATTGCATTCCGAAGCAACCTTATAGGACCGACTCATTAACTGGTAAACAATATGTGTATAACATACTAAATGGGAATGTGAATCGGTGCCCAGAAATACTTCGTTTAGAAGTTGATGTATTGTACGACTTGTGTGATATATTGAGATACCGGGGTTTTTTACGTGATACTCGTAATGTTGCTGTTGAAGAACAAGTTTGTATTTTCTTGTATACAATAGGGCACAATGAATGTAACAGGTTGGTCGCAGATCGGTTCCAGCATTCTAACGAGACCATATCTCGTCATTTCAAGACAGTTTTAAAAGCCATATGCAGATTTTCAAAAGAAGTCATCAGATCTCCAAATTTTGATGTTATCCATCCTTATATTATGAGTAGGCGTGATAAGTATTACCCTTGGTTTAAGGTATACACCCTGGTCATCAATTATGTATGTTGTTGAGTTTAAGTACATGGATAATATAACATAACTACTATATTTTTTGTTGGTAGGATTGTGTTGGCGCGATCGATGGAACTCATATTAGTGCTTCAGTTCCAAGTGGTGCAGCACAAATACCATATCGAGGCAGGAAGAACTTGCCCACTCAAAATGTGATGTGTGTTTGTGATTTTGATATGTGTTTCACTTATGTTTTAGCTGGTTGGGAAGGCACAGCCAATGATGCAAGAATATTTATGGAAGCTGTCAGCGATCCGCAGTCAAAGTTCTCGCATCCCCCTACAGGTGAATTTCCATTAATGTTATACTTCATTTTCTTTTTTATCTAGTTTGAGAGTGGAAGCTTAAAGATGAATCTTTAAAATATGACTTCTTAAATTATGAAGAACGGGTGCTAGTAAAAAATAAATTACTCACTAACAATGCAAATTACAGTTCACAGGTGGGATTTTCATGATACATTATAGTTTATACATTGAAACCTTAGATATCTGTGATAATTATTATCGATTGGGCAGGAAAATATTATGTAGTTGACTCGGGATATTCAAATATGCTGGGATACTTAGCTCCATATATAGGACAACGGTACCATCTCAATGATTATCCCGGAACCAGGTTACCTCTTAGTGCGAGGGAGAAATTTAACCATTCACACTCGTCATTGCGTAATACAATTGAACGGTGTTTTGGAGTACTGAAAGCTCGTTTTCCTATTTTGAAGATGATGCCATCGTATAGCTTGCGAAAGCAAAGAAATATTGTTATAGCATCATGTGCAATACATAATTTTATCAGAAGACACGCCATGGAAGACGATTTATTTTTAGAGTATGGAATTGATGACATGATTGTTCCTGGTGAAGGGCCGAGTGATCCTTCTGAAACTACAACTTATGCCAATTTATCTGCTAGTGAATCTCAAAAAAGAAGACATGAAATGGATTCTTATCGAGATGGGATTCGAACGGGCATGTCCTTGCATTACCGCCTGCCTATGTGAAATGTTGTATAAGTTTTTGTAACTTTAATTAGATTTCGGCAAACATTATGCTCAACATCTATGGATATAAATTATATATATATGTACTGATCTCATTTTCACAGTTATATTTAAGTTCATATCAAAATATTTGTTGGTTTCAGAGTAATTATTTTCAACATTAAAAAATATAAAAATACTGATGATATTTTGACTTTTGGCTTCTGATTATGTGAATTTGCCAAATTAACTTATTTGCTTTTCAACTTAAAAGTTAGCCAGTTGCCAAACTAACTTTTCGAATTTTTGACTTCTCAGAAGCAACTTCTAGAAGTTCAGAAGCAGAAGCACTTCTGCTTCTGGTATCCAAACAGGCTATTAGCAAGTTTTGGACCATGGAGTCATGCTATGAGCTTTGGATCACTGAGCAGACTTTGGATTACAGAGTAAACCTGGAGTTGCATCAAATGGGTGTGAAAACGGTGGCCATCTAATTAAATTATTCCCGAAAAGATATAGTATCACTTTGGGTTTAGCTTCTATTTTTTAGCAACTCTTTTTCAAAAACGAAGAAGGTAGAGAAATTATTTTATACTAGATGGATTTGTGTTGATCTCATGGTGATCATTGATAATGAAAGACTTGTATTATGCATTATTGATTGTCAAAACAAGACAACAACATTATGCTCAAGGAAATTAGGTGGTCATGCGGCAAGCATGCAAGTAGTTTAATTTGTATGATTATTAGATAAGTTTTATCAATCATATGCATAACTAACGTAATAACAAATGAATTCATTAGATAGCTATGTAATGAATAATTTAACTGAATATTCTTGTTATCAAATGATTTTGGATAGTTGTTGATGATTTTGAGGATGAATAATCATTTGGACTGTTTATCATATTATTAGGCATGAACTTTATTATTAAAAATTTATAGTGTGTGTTAAAATCGTGAGTCTTCTGATGTGATATCTCAATGATGCTCAATCATAGGCCGACTATGTAAGAGTGAACAAAGAATTGCAGGAATAAGCAGGCATTTGCTTGCAACCCATTTGCTTGACTGAAATAAAAGTGCAAACCCCCACCAACAACCGATATGGGGCAAGACATAGAAGAGTTTACTTAACAAAATATAAATACAGCCCATTCTCGTTTACGATAAATTTATGAAAAAAGTAATGCCTAATGTTATCGGGCATTCAGGTGCACTATCAGCATGCACATTTCAGATTTACGATATTACATAAACACATATAAATGGATGTGAAATCTGACAGTTTAAAAGTTCATCTTCTCCTTTAGACACTGTGACAGGGGTTTGGTTGGATCATGGACCCAAACAGTTATAGCAGCTGGTATAAGGTTATAATAACCGGTAATGGCCCATACCATGTTAACAAGGTCCGAAAGACATTGCTTTTCATCTCAAATGTTTGCTTGGTCTAATGAAAGCAAAATTCGGGGTAGTTCCCACTTGCCATCCTAATGAAGATCCAAAATATCTCTTTGGGGTTGGCAAGTGATCAAATCATCCTTGAAACATATCCATATCCATTCTTAAGATCTTGATTTTTATGTACTGAGATTCAGGAGACATCCATTTACTTCTCTCAACTAATCACATGTTCACTGTTTTCTCTTTACAGATCAGTTAAATTGCATCGCAAGTGTGCGCCTCATTTATAGCTATGAAAAACATCGTCATTATCAGAGTTTTGGTCTGAGTATAACTCTTAGGAAAATACTAATAGAATTTAGACTGAGTTTAGTCAGATGCTACTACACATGACAAGGGTGCTGCTACAATTATGGTGGTAATTGGTAAAGCAGGACCTGTCACTGCTCGATCAAGACATATGGTACAGCTGCATAAAGTCTATCGCAGCAACGTAATCCTTGAACTGAAACACACAAACAAGATCTTGATACACCCTTCAGACCCATATATATTTTGCCTCTATATGAAGATACTTGGTATCTGTAACTCAGCGACCTCAATTACAGAATTCCCTGTTGGCCCATATAGCTATTTCTACTTGGTAGTTGGTATCTGTAACTCAGCGACCTCAATTACAGAATTCCCTGTTGGCCCATATAGCTATTTCTACGAACCCTCATTTTGGGCATGCTGAAATCTTACTAGGCATATTGCATAAAGACAAAAAAGATTGTGAAATAGCAAAATCATATTATCCCTTAATCTAAATATTTTTTAATGGTAAATATACCCTTTACGTATTAGTGTTAGTAATATTGATTAGTGATTAAATATTTTATTTAGTGATTAAGATAATTTTCAGAATTATAAAGGTTGTTTAGATGATTTTTTGGATCATGATTCGGCGAAACAAGTTGAGGTTCGGCTCACATCTATGAGCCGAATCTACCAATTGATGAACGGTTCGGCTCACTGAATCTGTTTACTGCATGCGCCGAACCTATAATTTTCAATTACAACCCTTTTGCTAGACACTAGTTCGGCTTATATGAAAGTTTCATAGTAAGCCGAACAACATCCTGAATAGCCCGGAAAAAAATAATTACTGGTTCGACTTATATTTCGAAAATTGTACGAGCCGAGCATCAATTTGTTATTTTTTGGGTTAAAATATTGTTATTGGTTCAGCACATATTGAGAATAGCGTAATAGCCGAACCTCGTAAATGCGCTAGGTTCGGCACATATTATGATTATCGAATACGCCGAACCCCTATGCATCTCTATCTGTGACTAGGTTCGGCTTGAAATTTCCTGCCGAACTGTTCATATACACTTACAAGAAGCTTTTGCGAAGAACAGTTCGGCCAAAAAAACAACTGAATTTTGAGCCGAACCCAACACTGTAACCGTCATTTAATCGATGAAAAACAACAAATAGGAGATTGGGTTTGTAAAACTTACTTTCTTATCCTCATTTCCGGAGTTGGAGATGCAGTTGGTTCAATTGGTGGTTAATTTTCAGTTTCTACACCTTCATCTTCAATTGGTTATTCTTCTTCAATTGATGGATTAGAAGACGATTTGGTTTGCCTAGTCCCTGCTTTTCTTTGTACGAGTCATTATGTGGTTGAGTTTAACCGACGATCAAATTTTTACGAATCGACAATTAATCACGATGATGATTATTTTTTTTCGGAGGAGGGGGAAGAGTTCGGCTAGAGGAGGAGGAAGAAGAGATGTTAAGGGAAACTGATTTTGATTTTTTAGAAAACTGATTTTAGATTTTTGTATTAAGAGCATATAGGTAATTGAACTATCCATAGAGTACCCCTTATAAGGTCACCCAAGATGGGACTATTGTTTTCTACAAGTATGTCACTTGCCTCAATGTATGCTTCCGATAAAGCTATGCTGCATCAAACTCTTCCTTTTTTTGTGCAACTTCACTTGAACACCTCTATGATTATTAGTGATGCACTAGCCTCAATGTCCCGTACGAAAGTCGAATACATCTAACAATAAATGGAAAACTTCTTTTTTTTTTTTGGTAAAATATGCTTGTGCAACTGATGTTGACTTTGGGTATGGTGCTGAGGAGTGCCAGATGGTCAGCTACTTGAAATTGCAATAACAGACAAATCCTAACAAACTGATATGCTAATAAAAACAATGCAGTCAACATTTAGAGTAAGGGAATTATAAGAGAACTTCTCACAATCAAGAATCCAAACTAAAGATGAATCGTATCTGTATACACAGAAATCCAAAATTGCTTGCCTAATAGTATTTCTCTCTTAGGGCTTCGTACAACTGAAAATCTAATTCAACCTCTGAGCTGCTTCCTTTGCCAAAACCCTTTCCTTAGCTTTGGTCTTAGCTTGCGACTTTGATCCCATGATTCCACCTCCCCATTTCTTTCGGTGCTCGTCAAACTTATCATTGAAATTAGCCTAGAGAAAAAACATTTGTCAAAGAAGATGGTACTAAGTTAACAAAAGCCAGAATACGAGTAATTCACAATCTATGATTTAAATTTGAAATAGCGCTATAGATGTTTCCTCACCTTGACAGCTTCCACAATCTTGCTGAATTCCATTTTATCTTCATTCTTCACTGATGTCAAGCACAATGCTGAGGCAGTTTTCTTGTGTACGATCTAATGAAAGCAAACAGAAACGACCTTATTTCCTATGCTGATGAGATATTGAAAAGACTCCTCGTAACAGTCATTTAGATTGGTAAAAATCAACCCAAAGATAAGAAGTAACATACCGCCCCAAGACGAGCCTTGCCCTTTACAATGGCATATGGGATCTCCATTTTACGGCATAATGCTGGAAGCCAGACAACAAGCTCAATGGGATCAACATCGTGTGCAATAATAACCATTTGGGCCTTGTTCTGCACAAATTTATAGGAAAATAAAAATCACATCAAAACTTGACTGGAAAGCGTTTATAGTTGATGAAAAACATGAGGCATATGTGCAGAGGGATGAACAACAGAAGAGTACCTGCTCAATGAGATATGTAATGTGGTTAAGTCCATATTTCACAACAATAGGCTTCTTCGCCTCGACTGTTTTTCCTTCTGATTCAGCTTGAGCCCTTTTCAACAGCCTTTCCTTCTTAGCAGCCTTGTCTTCAGGTCTGTACTTCAGCAACATCTTGAAAAGATTTGTGGCTGCCAAAGTAAATTGTTAGACAATGGAATAAAAACACAAAATACAGCTGATAAAAAAGGCCAAAGGGAAATCAGTCACCAAATGAATGGCATACCAAGGTTCTTGTCAAGTGTTTTGGTAAACTGGTTCAAAGCAGGTGGAACCTTCAATCGTTGCTTCAAAATCCTTCGCTGCCTTTGGATACGAACGACCTTGGGCCATTTAACGAATCTATGAAGATCCTTCTTTGGAGGTAAAGCACCACCAATACCAAACTGTTTCGGGCGCTTCTCGAAACAAGGATTAGCAACCTTTTCCTGTAAGAGAAAAAAAAATCCAAATGCATTATTGGAATGTAGAACTTTGACCACTTCAAATACGCACAATTACTGAAAGAAATAATTTACACACTTGATTCAACATAATGGGAAACCTACACATCTAATTGATTTGGATAAAGCCGCGTTGCTGTCTAATTGTTGGTGAGATTTAATGAAAGATTTTACATAAAAACGATTCAGTTTAGATCAGCTACTAAAGCATTCAAAATCCACATTGGGGGAACAGAAAAACTTCAGGTATCGATTATCAAACTTGTAAATCAATATTACCAAATTCTTGTCTAAGTCCCGATTAACAGCAAAAAGAAGGAAAAACACAAACATAGGCATATTAACGAACATAGATTATACAGTTATGGCTTAGCTCTACACAAGAAAAACTCAATCAAAAAAGCTGAATTTAACCCAATATAGCTTCTCCAATATACAGAAGAAGAAGAAGAAAATCTAAAACTTACTATCTTTTTCTTGGCGGCTACAGGGGCCTTTACACCTCTTTTGGGAGCCTGTAAAATGCCAGATTTCAGAACATAAGACTTCTCCAATCACATTACCTAAACATACAATTGTATAACACAAATACACAAATCTGGAAGATGGATATTGTGGGTAATCAAAAATACCCCATACAAATGTATTTGTCTAAAAAAAAATCTGCAAATCTGAATATAGATTCAAAATATAAACCATTTGGTATAATATGAAACCCAGAGTATGTAAGTAGATTGTTGAGGAAACAATAAGTATAGAGAACGGAGTTTTGCTTACCATTTGATGAAAATCAAAACCCTAATTCCTACTGAGAACGGAGGAAGAAGAAGAAGCAGAAGAGTGAGAAAAGAGACGGCAATATAAATCGTTAGGGTTTCAATAAGCTGTCTCAAAACATAGATGATGGGCCTGGACTAGGTCATTGAGTGAAATTATGCCCTGATTACAAACCTATAAGCCCAGCTCTTTTAAAGCAAGTAACTTATTTTTTATGAACCATCATTTGGGGCAATACCCAAAGATTTTGGGGCCTCCTGAATAAAAACACAAGTGGAAATAGTGTTTCTAGGGTGGCCCTTATCTAGCCATTTTTCATAATGGCAAAAATCCCCTTATTATTTATATTTTTAAATTAAAATAAATAAAGAAATATTTTCTTAAAAAAATATATTTTATTTTTTAATTTAATTTTTAACTTTAAAAAAAAATAGAAAAAAATGTTAAATTTTTTTATTTACGAATCTAAGTTCGGCGGACAAGTGATATGCCGAACCTAAACATACGTAGGTTCGGCTGATAATATGTCAGCCGAACTTGTGTTTTGTGAAAATATACCTCGGTTCGGCAGATTCGATAAAAAAAAATAGGACATCTGAACTTAATATTATTCTTCATAAAGTTCGGCTAACATCTTCGTGTTAAATTATCAGCCGAACTGTTCATCGACACTTTCAGGATGAATGAAAAAGAAAAGTTCGGCTGATAGTTTTGATTTTATTGTTAGGCGAACTTTACTCTGTAATTGTCGTAAAAAAAAATTCCATGCAATAAGAATAAAAAATTCAAAGTTTTAAAAAAAAAATCAAAAAAAAAATTATAAAAAAAGTAAAATAAAATTATAAATTATAAAAAAATAAATTAAAAAAGTTAATTTAAAAATTAATTAATTAATCAAGGGTATTTAAGTTAATTAACCACTCATTAGACACCCCTTAGCATCCAACACTAGTTAGGGTCATCCATATGTATGTCCCAAAATTTCTATGTATGCCCCAAATGAGGGTTCTTTTTTTATCGGAGGAGCACATTTTCGAGGCTATTTGGGATATTTTTTTGTGTAAAATACGCGTTTTCTAAGTCAAGTCAACTTATTTTTTACTGGAGTACGATCACATTTTCAAGGCCATTCGGGATCTTTTTTTTTTCTTTTCTTTTTGTAAAATACACGTCTAACAATCAAAAAGAGAGAGTTACAATGAGATATCTAAACGGCGGGTACTTAGAGAAATAAAAAAACTCTTTGTAAAAACCTTACTTCTATACTTCGCCAAAACATATGTTACTTTGTTGACATCCTTATGCATGAGAGTTATTATCGAAAAACTTGCACATAACATAAGATTTTCGTGGCTTTTGAGATTAGTGTTTGATTTCTCCGATTACTGAACTGCACTTTCCTGCTGCAAACTCAATTATTCTTTTACAATCTTTTCAATCCAAAAATTTGTAATGCCCGTGGTATTTTCCCATTAAGAAGCTTCTAGCAAAGTCATAGCCTTCACATTTCAGGTCAAATTGCAAAGAAGGTTCCAACTCCATCTTTTATGGTTGTACCTGCATCAGACCTTAGCATTAGTATAACGTGTAATAAAGTTAAATCTTTCTACGAGGCATCAAAGTTTAGTTTAACTTGCGTGGTGCATATTATGAGCCTTTGAATTGTGATTAATAATATACTCTCTTAATACATCATTTTGCCTCAACATATTAGTACCTTTTATAGAAGATGATGCCAAAAGTTGAGGTGCCTTTGAATAGCTATAGAAGATATAAATTGGAGTTAGATTTATCTTCGAAAATTCTCAAGCATCTCTTTTTTTATATCAATAACTTTGTCATTACTTATATTAAAGTATTGCTTGGTTGAACCCGCCAAATATTGGTATGTCAAGTTTAGTTCCAAAACTCGAAGTCGCTTTATTTGTTTACTAAATAAATGTTGAGACTTTCTCTGGTTACTCATGAAGACTGAAGACATATTGAAGACAACAGTCACATTATCCTTCAGTTCAAGATTAGTAATTACAGACTTGACTTGTTCCATTCTTATCTTTTGTTCCTGCAAGTCCATATTCATTGAAAACAACATGTGAATTTAAGTTGGTTTACAATGACTTTAATATTTATTGGTGACTTAGTAATTATACTACGATCAAAGTATCATTAAGAAATGATACTAGTTGTTTCTAGAAATTAAGTATACGGACTTCATGTTTTCGGTACTGCAGTAATTAGTAATTCAATATCATTTAGTATGATGAACTTCCAGTTGAATCCAAACCTTGGAATTATGTTTGAAAGAAATTTCATAAACACAGTTTAAAGAAGTAGACATATGAAACTTGTTTCATAATCAAAATTGGATTCAAGAACGACCCCAGAACCGATCCTAACAAAGTATAACTTGTTTATATACTTTTGAAATGTTTGTTATCTTCGGGTTTCTGCAGACATCGATATGTACACGGGTTAAACTGGAAATGTTCATAAGTGTCAGCATAGTGAACTGAACATGTATTAAACTCGAATATATTTTTGTTCAAGTATATCATTTGATAATCAAGGCAAGATCCTGAAACTTACTTTCAATATCTATTTTGATATCGAATTGTATGTTTTGCATATATTAGTAATGCACATGGATGTATGTTATCCAATATTAGTTATCATCTATGAGAGATATCGAATTAATAGTGGAATACAATTGGTATTTGCTAATTTCTAAAATAAACATTTATTGTGTATCTTATGGGTTTTCAAAATTGGCTGATCTTCATTGTCGAACATGCCTTAATCATGACACTGTAATTAAATAATCGAGATTGTATTCTTACAAACTCATTCCTTAAAGTCACATCTAGATTGAACGTGTGGGAAGTCAACTTGCTAAGATATGAGAGTAATCTAATTATGTCAAATATATTGTGTTGCTTTCGTTGAATCCTTCTTTAATATCAAGAAGCCTTTAGTAGCACTATTTGTGGGAAACCAAATCATATTGATTTCTAGTTTTCTTCGATTATTTATTTGATTAAGAACTAACAATATCGTTATCCTTGATATATAAAACTTGTTTATTTAATGCACTTTCTCTTCTGGTATAATGCCACTCAAATTTTTTTGAGAATTAACTATAATATATCTAAGTGATTCTAGATTTGTTGGCTAATTAGCGTTGACAGACTTTGTTTTGTGTATGTTGATCAATAATGGAATCAAGTTGTTTATAGCGGTTACTTTGAAGATACAAATTGAAGATTCAAGACTTAAATACTTTTTGTTTTGTTGTAGCCTATGTGTTACTTCTTGCATACTTGATTCTCCGAGGTTCGCTAGTTGTTTATCTCGATAAGCAAAAGGCTTGTAGAAATATCGAACACACTGTCTAGTTGCATTAAATTTCTTGGATACGGCTTTCTCACTAAGCTTGGTTATTTCGATAATCATTATCTTGGTTTGATCTTTGACCGAATGAGCTTATTAATATCAATCGAATATCCTTTAATGTTTTTTATCACTGATCTAAATATTGGGCAATCTCTAAGTGAGTTGGTTACTGAGACATGTTTAGTATTTTATTATTTCAGGTTATGATCCCAAGGAATTGAGAGTATAAGTCTTCAAAATAATGAAATAACTCAAGATAGAGGACCATGTCTTTGGATTCACATGCGTAAACCAGATTGGTTTTAGGCGCAAGGATAATGATGCAACTGAGTAAGGAATAATTGTTTACTTGATCTCAACTATAGGAAGTTGATGTAGTCAATTGTATAGTTGCTTAATTATGAGAATGTTCATAATTGGACTACGTCGCGAGGTTTTTCTGCCAGGAAGTTTTCCTCGTTAAAAAAACTTACCGTGTTGTGTGATTGATACTTTCCATATTATAATTATTTTCATATTTATAGTAATTATACGTTAATCATCTTGGTAACGATCATATAGTTATCGTTTGAACTGCGACTATTTTCCAAGTATAACTTGCTGAGATAATCTTTCAGTCATTATTGTTTTCGGAGGGTTATAGAATGTGTGTATCCATAGGTGGATGTTTAAAATATTATGGTGTACACAATATCCTCGTCATTTCAACATGAACCTATAATCCACTAGAAATAGATACGTAAAAGGTGAATCTAACATATATAAGATCAAAAATTCAAATCTTCCAAAGGTGGTGACATCCATACATTATGACAATCAATAACAGATGCATATTGATTCAAAGGGGAAGTATATTATATGAAATATTTAACATAATTAATATGTATATTCATTACGATCAATATCTGTAATGAACTGTCATAGTTTTTTTGTAACTGGAAATACATTATGGACCAATGATATTATGGCTACTTGGTATGTTAAACAAAATGAGTTTTTTTGACATCACCGCTCCTATAAAAAGATATTCTGAAGTTACCCCTATAAACAAAACCTTTGAGGTTACCCCCTTGTCACAATTTCCGATCCAAATTCTGTTAACTTTCATACACGTACCACTTTCCCATGTGCACCACGTTGATTATTCAATAATTTTTAAAAATAGTTAGACTGACTTATTAGAAAACCAATACATTAATCAAATATGACCACTGTATAACTTGGATGCAAAAGTTAAGTCAAGTGGATAAGATGATTTCTTATTTGTTGAACTTGAACTACCCCAATTCTGGAATCTCATTTATGATATTACTAATAATCACTTCATATCGATCATCACTTCAAATAAAACATCAATTTTTGAAATTTTTCTGATTTTACCACCAAGCAACAAAAAAAATGGTTAGAATCCCTTGTACACTTTAATGAAGCTCTTTTATTCAAAAAGTTCTTGTTAATGCAATATGTGATTTTAATCAAGTTGTCGAAGCTTTTAGGTGCGATGTATTATCTTATGTTGGTGTTGCTGCTCCTAAAACTAATATTCTTGGTCGGATTTTTACTGCTAATGACTAATGAGCATCGTAAAAAACTTTGCGTATGGTTAATAATTGATAAATGCATGATAATTGTTTGCTGGAATCAAAAAATAAATTTTTATCATAATACATATGCGTAAGTGGCAAGTGTGAAAGTTAACAACATTTGGATGGGAAATGGTAAAAGTCGTGGGAAGCCTCGAAGGTTTTCTCTATTTGGTGGGGGTAGGAGGGTGATGCCAAAAGGCCAATAAAAAATTCTTATTTGCACAGGATATTAACAATTAAAAGGATTTTTTTTATAGGTAACCAATGTTTTAAGAGATTATCAGACATTAGTTTGAAAATTTAAGCTTCTGACTTAAGAGGGTTAAATTCGGGTCCTTTGTAAATAAGTTGAAATAGAATTAACCCTCCAAGCAATTCAGTTGCAGTCGTGCTCCTTACATCTCTTGAACCTCTCAAGGCTCTACACGATTGGTTCCCTTAACTGACATCCAACCTAAGTGAAAACTTTTGATACCAACCTTCCTCTAACATATAAGCCTATTTGATTTTCCTTTTGATCTTTCGATTTAAGTTTGGAAATGTAATAGACAAAGTCCAACAAACCTCACGAATCCAGAACACTTACACTCAATTAGCTGAAAAACATGGATTATTAACTCACCTGTTAAGAAAAATCTAAACAAGTGAACGAATAAGAGTTTTAAATATCTATCTTGAGGAATCACAAAGTCTAAGATGAGGAAAACTCTATGATTTCAATCTATCTCGTTCCTGATCGTAAATTTACGAGAAACTCAAAGATAAATAAGAACCATATAAGGATACATGAACTATCATGTAAAAGATAGTCGGACATGGATTTATGAATCCCTAAGTGAAGTCTTTAAGTCATAAACTAATTATGTTTCTCATAGTAAACCTATGTTAATAGAGGAAGACTCCATCTAACAAATGAGACACAGAAGTTTCAGGGATCCAGAAGCTTGTTGCATGAGTCTCTCTATTTATAGATTTTCAAGGCTCTAGATAGCTTTAAAATCAAGCTAAGATAATTTGATATTCAAGCAAACACTTTCTCAGTTTAGATGAAATGATTGTTAGGAATTCATGTAATTAAGCATGTGAGAAGTTATCCTTGAAATTACATAGAAGAATATACACTATGGTCCAGGGTTTTCAAACCGTGCACAATGATAGTTCGTATTGGCAAATATGGTTTGTCAACTTTCAAGCAAAAGTCGTGTTCATTGACATTGAAGACTTAAATCATGATTCACGAACTAAAAGTGATTCAATGAACAAAGTTGTCTTAAAAGTGTTTATGATATTTATATAAATGTCAAACATATTTTTTTGAAAATAGTTTATGAGCATCTGCTTATTTCGATACTAGGTATGTATGTATGAGGGTACGCATACCTATGAAGAAGTCCGTGAACTCAGGTTTTCAGGGTACGCGTATTGGATATGTGTACCCTTATCCGTTCATAAAGTCAGATATTTGGGTTAAGTGTACTGGGTATGCGTACCTCCCTCACATTCACGAACTCAAAACCTTAGGTTACCCGTACTAAGTATGTGTACCCTTACCCATTCGGAACTCATACCACTAGGGTACGCGTACTGGGTATATGTACCTACCATGTGTCCAGAATTTCAATAAGTTCTGAAAACTCTCTTTCAAACAATTTGAAACATTCCCAATCACCATAGATAATTAATACCACTGCTTGGAAAATTTCCCAATGATCAACTTGAAACCAAAATAATTCATGGACAATAAATTGTTCATAACCAAGATTATTAAGAATCTTTGAACATCCATTGCTTGAATCATATATCGAGAGATTTATCAAGACAAGCTTGGCTCGAAATTTACTCTTTGCAATATTAAATGCATTAAAATCATATGGCATATTCTTATAAGATATATAGAATGGTAAATGTCGTGAGCAAATAAGATGCTTTATTCTTTACACACTTCTTTGTCGATGAAGTTCTTCAAATGTCTTTGTTTGATCTTCAGTCTTCAATATTTGAGGGTTATTTAGTAATTTTTGATACTTAACTATCATACTCTAATCCTAGTCCGAGACTTCACTTTACGAAACTAGAATTCAAGATATAATTTTGTGCGTCTAGCATTGATAACAAGCTTGAGATAACAAAACTTACGAGTTCGACCGAGCATTGCTCTAACAGGATTGGATGTTAAGAATTATGGTATTCACATTTGTATGTAAGGTATGACAATCCCACATAAGTATTATTTTGACACCCGCTCCTTTTAAGATGGATACAAACTATATTCATGTATGTATGTCATTGAAATGACTCAAGGTTTTACAAGTAAAAACCAATTGGCGCCCTATGTCTTTCTTGTATCAAGTAGCAACAAAGATCTATATTTACTGCTATCCGCTTTATATTATAAAATCGTCACTTACATACGCATGTTACCATCTCGCATCACATACCATTATATATTACTACCACATACATACAACCACCATGAAGAGAGCAAGTTGCAGACTAACACCATATAGGGTGTTATCAGCAACGTTTACACATTATAGTTTACTCAAACCTCCCAATTAGTTCCAAATAATGAATTAAAATTCATTTATTTATTTTATATTGGTGAACGGACAAATTTTTTATGAGTACCCGTGTAGTTGATATTTTGATTAACATACTTAAGATCTTAAAAACACGAAAAAAAGGAGGACTGAAAAACGATAACCACCAGAACTTCACTCAGAAAAGTAACATCAACGTTCAAAAGTTTTATTTACCCATTTAAACTAAGTAACTGAACAAACACGTACTACATATATAATGCAACTCCGTACATATTGCTCCAATGGGTGGAGCCTTCCAATTTACTCTTTTTATGTCTAAATTTATCTTGTTAAAAAAGAGAGGTTAAATTTATGATTTTATCCCTTAATTAAAATTCCCACACATCCTTAACAAGGTTATATATGGTTTAATATATAATTTTGTCTAAATTTAGTAGATTATTAAGTTTCCAAAAAGAATCACGCATACTTATAGATATATATAGTTTTGGATTATAGTGGATTGAAGTTGGATTAATTTATATTTATATAGATAAAAATAGATTTTAAAATACCAAATAATTTTTCAAAAGAGTTTCATAAAAGTTTTCATTACATGTCAAATGGTAAAGTTTGTATAGGTAATTTAACAAGTGCAACATATGGAGATGAATGAGAAAATGCAACAATCTAAAGGAGGAAATGAGCAAGTTAACGAGGGAGAATGTTATTTTTAATAGAGAAAGTCGTGACCAACATTATCTTATAAATCTATGGGATAGAATGCTATGTTTCAACAAAAAACAAATAGTATACCATGATAGAAAAAAAATCCATTATCTATAAGAACCCATGAAATTCTCATGGTTGCGGTCGAGATTGATCTAAGATAATAGTAAACATATTCTTTCTGCAATTATCCATAATAGTCCTTATATATTTTGGGCCCTTTACTATCCTAAGAATCTTAAGTGAATTGAATACCTAGTGACTCATTGGATTTGAAAGTGGAGAATCATGGAATGCTATTACTCATTGGATTTGAAAGTGAAGGAGTGTTTTTAACATTAATTTTATAATCCTTGCTATAAGAATGAGTATAGAAGTAATGTTCTTCATATAAAATTGCACCGAAACGAGCCCGTCCCCGCGCACCCTCTATAAGATTCAAGTGTACGAAATACAAAAAGTTGGATACCTACCTCATATCAAATGTCTGAATTGCCATTCCTTCATAATTAAATCTTAGTCTAATAATTATCAAAAAACAAAAACAAAACTTCAAATCAATTCTTCTTCTTCTTCTTCTTCTTCTTCAGTAATGATAATGATAAACCCCACAACAAAATGAATAATTGATCAATGAAGAAGTTCAAACATCAGCTAATCCTCCAACAACGACTTCCATTAATTAAGATTCGAAAAAATCACCATTTTTTCTTTCTTAAATATGTTAAATAATTAGGATTCAGTTTTTCAGTTCCTGAATTACCTACGTCTAGGAATGGATGAACACTTAGCCATAAATAACAAATTATGGCTGGGAATCCCAGCCATAAGTTAGATATTTTTATATTTTCAGTTTGGATTGATGAACTTCCAGTAGTAAGTTGATATTATCAACTTATTACGATTGGGAAATGAAGAAATCCTAGCAGTATGTTAAGATGATCACAAAATTCCTAGACGTATAAGTATTTTCATATGACATAAACTGTGTTGGGCAAACTATATTCCCATCCGATGCCAGTATTTTCTAGCCATAGGCTCACTTATGTCTAGCTCGAGACCTTGATGGCTGGTCGTAGGTGAGTATGAAATTTATTAAAAATTGTACTTTTTTACTATATTTGTAGGTGAGTATGAAATTTACTTAAAATTTTATTTTTTTACTATGTTTTTGAGCTTTGTTATATGTATAATAGAAGAATTTAACATAAATAGGAATATGAAAAAGAAAAAGAAAAATGTAGCATATATAAGAAGATGAAATAAAAATATGAAAGTTTAACATAAATATGAAGATATCCAGATTGTAGAAGTAATTAATGGCTTGTAAATCATGGATTCTTAACTATGATCTCATGAGTTCCCAGCTGTACAAGTACTTTATGGCTGGGAGTTCATGAGTTCGCAGCCGTGTAAAAGTTCTTAAATTTCTAGCCGTGAACCGTAAACAATAGCTTACAGTTAGGAACTTATGGGTTCTCAGCCGTAGACTGGAAAAAACAATTAACTTTAATTTTCTGAATCAACCTATTAATCTAATCTAATCTTAATACCTAATAAAACTAAAACTGTAATAAATTGAGGATTAGCATTATATAAAATTTAGAGGTCTTTTACATCTATTATTTGGTGATTTTATCATCCGAGCCGGGCCGTCAAAATTTCTCCCATTTTTTCCCAAGCAGATAAAACTTTAATAAATTGAGGATTATTAGCATTACAAAAGATTTAGAGGGCTTTTATATCTATTATTTGATGATTTTTATCAATCCGGGCCGGGCCGGGCCGTCAAAATTTCCCCGGTTTTTTCCCAAGCAGTACAACTCGTCTCCGTGTTGATTTATTTCCTTGTTCTTATCCATTTACTCGAACCTCATTTATACTCCTCTTTATCAAGCGATTTCCTGAGATTGTTGATCTCCAGGTATTTTAGGTCACCCAATTCTCTGTTAAAGAGTTTCCCATCACCTTCTCAAATCGGTGTTTCTATAGCACGTAATCGTATCTAGACAATGTTATCAGAAACTGCATCATTTCCATTTACAATTAAGGTTTTAGATGTGATTTTAGGGTTCAAATGCATCGTTTCTTCTAATTTGAGTACTTGTAGTAGCTTTTAGTTGCCAATTTGATTATCATGGGTGGTGTTGCTGTTGGAAAACGATTAATAAAAAAATAATTTTTTAAAGTTTTAATAAAAAATTAAAATTTATTGTTTTCTTTTGTGAATGAAACTTTTTAGTCCCACATTGTGGAGTTTCCAATTTTTAGTAGTTTTAAGAAACTATATAAACTTATTAGTCCCACATTGTGGAGTTTCCACTTCTTAAATTGTTTTATTCCATTATATAAAGAAATTCACTACTTTTGTAAAATCTATGGGAAATGGGTTGCTCTATATTTTAGAGGGACCCCTAAGGGAAAATATTTTATAGCGTTTCTTAAGAGTTCGCGATTTTCCTTAACGGTTTTTTCGGAGTTGCTTAGTAGGGTGTTTTATCCTGGAGATATCCGTCCTGTGAGGGCTATAGCATCACTCTTGAGTGTAGCCGGGCGCTAATGTCTTAAGGGAAACATGCTGAACACGTGACTCACTCTGTTTTTCCAAAGTTTTGCCTTGTTGCTGTTGTGGAGATATGAGAAGCTCGTTCGTTTCGTCAATCGATCGGTTAATTCACTTATAAAGGAGCTAAGTATCAATAACTTTTGCTTATTTGATTTTTTATTTATTTTGATTATTGCACCCAACAATCTTAAGACATTATAATTTGTAATAATCGAAAATGGTTGGTTGGTTTGTGAATCAAGGATGTTAATTGTGGAGTGAAAAACAAAAGCAATTTTTTGGTCAGCTGTAGAGTTTCGAGATTATCTCATAACCTAGAAGGAATTTCGATGAACCCTTTTGACACAACGTATTATACATCCTGATAGTTACCTACGTAAAATTTCAGAATTTTCGGAGTTGTAAAAGTATTTTTTTGATATTTTACAAAACAGACAAATGTTCCTGAAAAATTCTGACGGGCAAACTTTTGTTGTTAACTAAAGTATTTTTTATGGGGTAATCATGAGTTTTTTGATATGGTGGTTCAAACGAAGTTTGTAAATCTAGATATTATCTTCAAAACTCATATTTTATCTTCCTTTTCGGAACTAAGGTTTGTGAGGTGGGGTGTATTAGGTGATTGGGAAATTACCGTGTCCGTGGTCAGAGTATAAACGAAGATTGTGACATGAAATTGAAAAGGAACATGGCTACCAGGCGCATGTGGATGAACACAAGTCTTCCAAAGATGACAAAGGCGGGAATATCAAACACAACTCTAACCGTAGTCTTCATAAGAAAGGTATGTTTCGTAAAACTGAATCCGGCGTTACTTTAATTAAGGGTGATTGTTATGTTTGTAAAATTCCGGGCCATATGCTAGTAAAGTGTAGAAAACATAAAACCTTAATAAGTAGAAAGTTAATGCTAATTTAGTTGAAACAAATTAGAACGAGTTCATTGACATGATGTCGGAAGTTATTTTAACAACCAATGTGAGAGACCAGAAGGTGGACTCTGGAGCCACCAAGAATGTTTGTTGAAACAGAGACCTGTTCACCTCCTATCAGAGGATAGGGGATGTCGAGAAACTCTTTTTGAGTAACTCATCTGCAATAGAGGTTGCATAAAAGGAAAAGGTCGAGCAGAAGCTCATATCTGTAATACTCTCACATTGAATGAAGTTTTCATGTTCCAAGCATATGAAAGAATCTTGTATCTTGTTCTATTGTATATGGAAAAAGATTTAAGATCTTAATTTTTTCTGGAAAACTTGTTGTAACAAGGCAGTTATTTTTTAAGCAAGATTTATAGGACTTTGGGTCTATATAAGCTTAACGGAAAAAACTGATGATGTGAACATAGTTGATTCTTGTGCTTTCTTTATGTGATTGATTGTTTTATGTGGTAAGCTTGTAACCGTAAACTTATAAGTCAATGCTTAAATGGATAGCATAGGATGCGTACCCAAATTTAGTTTGGACTTTGAACACAAAAGTGAAATCTGTGAAGAATCAAATTTGCTTTAAAACCTTTTAGCACAAATGTTCAGAGTAATTCTAATCCTTTAGAATTAATTCAGTTAGGCCTAGATGACATGAGTTCAACCTAAAATCACTATGGTAAAAGATGGTTTATAACTTCCGTAGATGATTGTACGAGGTACTGTCTTGTATACTTGCTTAGGGATAAGGATGATGCCTTAGAAGCCTTAAGATGTATAAACTTGAAGTTCAAAACCAATTAGAAGACTTGAACATAACAACTGTATCCTTAAGAAGATGATAATTGTCATGTTGATTAGTTCAGGATTACCTGCGGCCTTGTGGGGGGAGGCAGTCATGTTAACTGGTATATCCTGAATAGAGTACCCTTAAGGATCAGATAAAACTTCATATGATTTATGGATAGGTATATGACCTTCTTATGAATGCATCGAAGTGTGGGGGTGTTTGACTAAGTTTGCCATTCGTCTTCCTAAAAGAACTAGATAGAAACCAAAAATGTTGATTGTGTGTTCATATAGGGCATGCTGAGTTTACTTCTACATATAGATTTTTGGTTGGGTGTTCTGATTTTTCAGACTTTGGTGTGATTTTTCTGACTTTGTTGTGAATACTATTACATAATCTAGGGATGCTGAGTTCTTTGAACATGTTTATTCTTAAACCTGTACCTCATTAGAGATGTGTTGTTGATCCCCTAGATTTATTTTCAAATAGTCAAACTTATCTTAAAGGAAGATGAATAAGTTGAGCCTAAGAGAAGTAAAAAATTAGACTTGAGACTTCTTATGAAGCCGACTTCATAACATGCCTAGCTTATAAGCCCTACTTGTAAAAAGCCATATTCTACTGAAACCCCATTCTGGTAAGAAGCTTCATTTAGTGAAATGGACTCAGTCCGTCGGAACCTGACTTGGGAGGTTTATAGTTTACCTCCAGAGAGTAAGACCATGAGATGTAAATGAGTCTTTAAGAGGAAACATTAGGTATATGGAACTGTAGAAAAATATTAGGCTAAGTTGGTAGCTAAAGGCTATAAACTAAAAGAAGGTGTATATTTCCTTGATTCTTATTCACATGTGACGAGATTTACTTACGTTGAGATGCTAATTGTTATTGCTGTCATAAACAAATTAGAGATACATCAGATGGATGTTAAGACGCTTTTCTAAAATCGTGAATTAGATAAAGAAATTTACATAGACCAACCTGAGGACTTTGTAGTGAAAGGTTATGATGACAAAGTTTGTAAGTTGAACAAAATTTTGTATGGTTTATAAAATAAGCACGTAAACAGTGACATGGAAAATTTGATCATGTGATAATGTAGTGGATTTAAGTTAATGAATCTGACAAGTATATTTACAAGTAACTTGTTAAGGATGGTGTGATTGTATGCTTGTATGTTGATGATATGCTTATACTTGATACAAACATAGATGTGATTAATTCCACTAAAAACATGCGCTGAATGAGAACGTTGACTTGAAAGACTTAGGCCCTGTTGATGTAATCTTAGGGATGAGGATTAGAAATAATCTACATATAGTCTTAGTCTTCTCATTATGTTGAATTTTGTGCTTAAGAGATACAATCAGAGTGATTGTAAGCCTGCTTGTACTCCGTACGACTATTCTTGTAGACTCAAGAAAATTAAGGATAGTGGAGTATCTTAACTTGAATACTCAAGGGTTATAGGATTTCTGATGAATTTAATGAACTGTAAGTGTCCAGACATTGCCTATAGTTTGAGTAAGTTAAGTAGATATACTTGTTGTCCAGAGAAAGAGCATTGGGATGCACTTAGTAGAGTATTACGGTACCTAAAATACCTTATTACCTTTTGTTTGG
Organism: Papaver somniferum; assembly: GCF_003573695.1. Taxonomy (NCBI): domain Eukaryota; kingdom Viridiplantae; phylum Streptophyta; class Magnoliopsida; order Ranunculales; family Papaveraceae; genus Papaver; species Papaver somniferum. The sequence continues at coordinate 13,116,172 of NC_039365.1, read as the reverse complement.
TTTATGAAAGGTATCTTGCTGTCCTTGAGAGACTTTGTGATGCAAACTGGATAGTTGACTCAGAGGAGTCTTAAGTCTACGAGTGGATATGTATTCACTCTAGCAGGAAGGTTTGTTTTGGAAGATTTCCAAACATACATATATTGTTCAATTCATTATGGAATCTGAGAGTATTGCGATAGATAAAGCACGAGAGGGGGCTGAGTGCATAAGATGCTTTTTAGAAGACATTCCTCTCTGGCATAGGCATGTGCCAGCTATATCTATATACTGTGTTAGCCAAGCTATAATAGCTAAAGCTAAAAATAACTAATCTCAATTGGCGTTATTTCCATTGATTGGATAAAGTCCAAGGAGAATATCGCGCAACCTTTGACGAAAGGTTCATCCAAAGAGATTGTTAGAAACACATCGAAGGGGATGGGGCTTAAGCTCATAAATTAAACTTGCCATGAAGGATACTCAACCTTGCTGACTGGAGATCCCAAGATCAAGGTTTCAAATGAGACAACTAATTTGTGGTGGGTAAAGGTATACACTATCAGAGAATTTTATTCTCTGTCCCTTCCCTATGGTGTAGACGTGATAGTGTAACTGCATGTGAAGGATGACTTTTAAGAAGTCTTAATGAGTTCTATAGTTTCAATTTAAGATTGAAGTGGGGTGTATCAGTAACACTCTTTATGGAAACTCACCTATCTGAATGAGGAAGTGGGCCGCTTCCTATGAGAATATGAGCTTTGATTCTCTAGAGCACTCTGAGAAACAAGATATGTCCAGGGACAAATTGGACAAAACGGCACGAGCTTGGCAGCAATCTTGGAGATATCACCCGTGGTTGTTATCGTGAATTACATCAAATGCTAGCAGTTCAAGACATAGTTCACTGTCTCTAGCAAGTAATTCCGGTAATATCTCACTAAGCAAAGGTTCAAGACCTCATGGACACCTCTGCCTAAAATGGTATTTCCTGCGCTTTTTATGTGATTTTCGTTTTGATGGTTTTGGTATTACTGGAACTTAGGACCTAAAGGTCACTAAGGGTTCACTAGTTCATGCTTTTTCACTTTGGTGAAAGATACCTATAGTCTCACCATGTGAGAACTAAAGATGAAAGCTCTCAATACTATTATGATTTATGCAATCCATAGTATGACCTGGGGTCAACACACTTTTGTGTAAGGGAGAGGACGTAGAAATGACTAGTATGATTTCAACACTTGCACGATCAGTCTGTTTGGATCGTGAGGTTGGAATGTTGATTTACCAAGATCTATCTGTGTTTTCATGTTTTATTGAGTTTTCATTCATGTGGGGATTGTTGGAAAACGATTAATAAAAAAATAATTTTTTAAAGTTTTAATAAAAAATTAAAATTTATTGTTTTCTTTTGTGAATGAAATTTTTTAGTCCCACATTGTGGAGTTTCCACTTCTTAAATTGTTTTATTCCATTATATAAAGAAATTCACTACTTTTGTAAAATCTATGGGTAATGGGTTGCTCTATATTTTAAAGAGACCCCTAAGGGAAAATATTTTATAGCGTTTTTTAAGAGTTCGCAATTTTTCTTAACGGTTTTTTCGGAGTTGCGTAGTAGGGTGTTTTATCCTGGAGATATCCGTTGAACACGTGACTCACTCTGTTTTTCCAAAGTTTTGCCTTGTTGCTGTTGTGGAGATATGAGAAGCTCGTTCGTTTCGTCAATCGATCGATCAATTCCATTATAAAGGAGCTAAGTATCAATAACTTTTATTTATTTGATTTTTTCTTTATTTTGATTATTGCACCCAACAGTTGCTACTTACTATTTGAAGAGTGAAAAACTCCCTACACCAGCAGAGATGATTCAACCTCGTTACGACCCAGAGTATAAATTTCTAATCACGCAGCAGCAGCCAATGTATGAAATGCGGCTAAGGGTGGCTAACCCAGCCTCTTGGTGTACAATCTTGTTGCAGCCAAGGTACAAATGGCGCTTGTTCAGGTTAGTTGGTTACTTGATTAAACTTCTTCTTCCTTATAAATACTTGTTGTTCGCTTTGTTGTAAACTGTTAGTTCTTGAAGCTGATCAAGAAAACGTATCTTCTTCTCTCTGCACATTACAGGAATCACCAAAAGAAGTTGAAGAAATCAATAGCATGTCGACATCAAGACAAGATGAAGAATCATCAGAATCTAAGATTAGTATTTCAGAACTATTATGGGCAGACTGTACTAGTGAAGTACTGTACTTCTTATATTCACCTTTGTTTGTTCACATTGCGTCTGGAAGTTTAGATTTTAAAGAATTTGCTGAACACTTTTCTGGAAGTGTAAGTTTCAACCTTTTCTTGATTAATTTTTTTTGGTTTTCTTGCATCTGTGTATTGATTTTGATGTGTGTGTTTGTCCTGGTGTACATATTCAGGTACAAGTTAGCAGCACATAAATGTGTTGATGATTCTGATAAGGCTGCATTCTTAGGGTGGAGTAATAATGTGAAGCAAGAACTGGAAAGGCACAATTCTTTTTTTCAACAAGTATTATGAGGATTCTATTTTCTTGCAATGATTTATTGATTTATTAATAGGATTTTGTGAAGAATTTTGGTGAATTCCATCTTTCTTTTTCTTGCAAGATTACTAGGTTAGGCTAATTGAAATAGGTTGCCTGTGATAATGTATCATTTAGCTTCACATCATAGATGCCTAGGAACCATCTTCTTTTCTTATGAAATTCTTTGGCCATTTCTGTCAGATGTAATGTTATAATGCAATGGGTAATCCAGTTTTAGATCCTAGAAGGAAATCTTTGTTGCCACACTTCTTAATTGGCATCAGATTGTATGCTTAGGTCTGTTTATTGAGAAGTTTCACGTGGGTATTTTCTTTTATTTTCTTGTGTTACACCTTGTGCATAATTATGAAGGAAATTAACAACAGGAAATATTTCGGGTTATTTAGGACAAGGACGCATAACAATGCTTAAAACTAGATATGTCAATCGTAGATGCGGATCAAGTGCCGCCACTTTTTTGCCTTGAGAATAACAACAAGAAACGTGAATTGTAGATGTAGATCAAATGCAGCTGTTTTTTTTTTTTTAAAATCTTATAGTGTTTTCACCTGCTTACATAAAAGTTTACAGAAAGGAATAGTTGCAGTGTATATAATTCATTAGAATTGTATATTAAAGATGATAATGTAATTCTACACAAACAACTGAATAAGCAGTAGCTGGAAATGGATCACTGTCCTTGAGAATTAAGAAGTGTTCGCCTTTCGAAACGATATGTTCAATCAAGTTTGTTCTTCAAGCTCCTGCACGATTTGAGTGCTAAATGTTTATTAAGAAATGTTGCATCTAAATGTTTTGAGCGTTGCCTTGTGTACTTTTACGGTTTTCATGATATTGTTAATGAGTATCTTTGCGCATCTGATTTTACATTTACCAGTAAGCATGATTTTCGGAGCGTTCAAAGAATTTATAGTTGTATATAATGAAGAGATTCTCAAAGAATTTATAGTTGTATATAATGAAGAGATTCTCCTTGTCCATAAACTCAAACCTATTCTCAGGAATAGAGTTTGGAGATGGATTCGTATGTAGTAATTGGTCCTTCCTAACTTGTAGGACTCTAGTGTTGGAGATGGATTTATGCCAAACGGGGGCCTAAAATTCTATGTATCACTAAAAATAAATAAACCCACCCTCTGTTGGTGATGCTCTGAGAGGAGTTTATAGCGAGGATAAAAATATAATCTTGAGTAATCGCATGTAGACCAAGATTGTGACATGTGTAAAACAATAATACAGGATCCACAACTGAATTAAGAAGGAAATTTGGACACGATGAAGTCACTAAGAGCTTCTCCAATGGGATGTATGTGGATAGATATCCATTTTTGCTAAATTTTTTCTCCAGCCCCAACTTCTTACATCAATGTGAAGATGAAATGACTTAATTTTTTTAGACAAGATGAATGTCTAAAACTAGACATTCGTCTTGACAATGTCAACCTATCCTAGTAAGCTTTTGCATACCTAAATTAATTAAATAACCATTTTTAACTCTAATAAAATCTAAAAATTACTAAAAAAATAAAATATACATTTAATTCATAAGAGTTCACATACAACACCATTGAAGATGAATTGTTTTTCCTCTCTAAACTTAAGGAAAAATTGAAATGAGGATGTCTTGTTTGTGTTGCCATCTAGGAAACACACACAACCACCATTAAAGAAGCTCTAACGAGGTAAGCAATGACGTCAAATAAATGTTGATAGCTACAGGAGTACTGGCGAAGTGAAGGATTGGAAACAAGAATAGAGTTCACATGAAAAGCATGACCACCCTCGAGAAATATTATGGGCTGTCATCCACTATCAAATGAGCTGACATCATTATGTAAACGCCTATATAATGGGCAAGAGATCAATATAGAAAGGGTTGAGTTATTATGTAGTCTTTGAGATATATCTCGGTGAAAAAGCTTTGTGTATTGTGAGTTAGGGTTTTTACTCATATTATTCTTTAATCATAATAATATCTCCATCATCGTCCCAATGGAGTGGAGTGTTAATGGCAATTCCTATGGCCATCAACAATTTTTTTTTTTTTGTTGAGCCACGTGGATGGACAAATACGTTTTTGCACTATGGGAAACGAAGGAAAAATGAATAAATCTGGCATTTTAGGGTCTCACTAGTGATTTTATTAATAGTATAAACTAATAAGAGTTGGGTTACACTGATTATTTAACTAATAAAACAAATAATAAAAAATAAACCCTAAATATAATAAACGAGATTTGGAGAGAGAAAACAAAGTGGTGGTCAAACATCAAACGCTGGCGTTTTTGGATAACACGCCAGCGTGTTTACTTCCCTCGCGCGGTTGTTCATCAAATGCGCGTTTAGTCTACGACCGCACTCAACAAACCCTCAAATTTGTTAGTTTGGCCATCCGTTTTTCATATTTTTTGAGTCCATAGTGGGAGTAAAATGGATAAATTTCAAGTTTGTTCATTCCATAGGAACTGCTCTATCATATATCATGGTTTGATCATTGGTGTATGTATTTTATATGATATTTGTGTGATCTTATATGTTTATGTGTAGAAGTTGATATTTGGGGTGTACTGTGGGATTTATTGCAGTGACAACGAGTGATACCGAGGTTTCATAAATTGGGGGCAAAGCCAACGCTAAAGGAGGGAAACTTTTCCATGATTTTCAAGCCATTACCGGTACAAAATGATACTTGAATAATTAAATGACTTCACTTTAATAGTAATCCGACACAATAGGACTTACTAAGTTATTCACCCTAGAAAAATCACATTTCCCCGAAAGGGTCCATCTTCTCTCTAAGGGGTTAGATGATAGTAATTATCGAGGTTGACGTTAACTTTAATAGTAATACGGACGATACACCCGGATTCGCGAATTATACGGGTATAATTCGCAAACTTAATAGCTATTCATTCTAGGATTGAATAACCTCCTAATTCAACCATTATGTTCCCTACATAGTTCAATTCCTGGTCATTCCATCTTTTCCTTATCCATTTACTCAAACTTGGGGAATTGCTTTGTTTCTTTTTAGCAATTTCCAGCGAATTTCATTAATTCGGGTTCCTCTGTTTAAAGGGTTTCTCATCGCCTTGTCAAAACAGTGTTGTTACGGGACATAGTCGTATCTAGAAGATGTTCTCGGAAATTGCATAGTTTATCTTTACAGTGAACGTTTTAAGTTTCTCATCGCCTTGTCAAACCGGTGTTGTTACGGAACCTAGTCGTATTTAGAAGATGTTCTCGGAAATTACATCGTTTCTGTTTACATTGAAGGTTTTAGATTGGATTTTAGGGTTCCAAATGCATTGTTTCTTCTAATTTCAGTACTTGTAATAGCTTTTAGTTGCTAATTTGATGATGAATGGGTGATATTGCTATTTACTGTTTGAAGAGTGAAAAACTCCATACACCACCAGATATGATTCAACCTTTTTACGATTTGAGTACAAATTCCTAATCACGTAGCAACCGTAGCGGCACCCAATGTATGAAATACGACCAAGGGTGTCCAAGGATAACCAAGCCTCTCGGCGTGCAATCTTGGTGCAACCGAGGTACAAATAGCGCTTGTTCAGGTTAGTTAGTTAAACCTCTTCTTTCTCCACAACAAATAATCAAATAACTACCCCTTTTCTTATAAATACTTCCTGCTCTCTTGGATTGTTTGTTATACTCTAGAAACTGTTAGTTCTTGAAGCTGATCAAGAAAACACATCTTCTTCTCTTATTCTATATGCTTATTGCTACTCCACATTACAGACTATGTTAGAGCATTGTTTGGTTGAACCCACCAAGCGTTGGTATGTCAAGTTTGGTTGTCATATTTTAGTATCAAAACTCAATTAGAGTCGCTTGATTAAATGTACTAGAGTCAAATTCTTTTAGGTTATACTAGAAAGTTTATGGATGTTGAGACATACATGTATTACCTTGAATACCTGAAGATCGTGAAGACGTACCGACTATAATGAAGACATCATCATTCCACTTGAGGTTAGTGATACTGACTTGACGTGTTTCCATTCCTATTGTTGCTTTCAAGTCGTTTAACATTGAAAATATAACATGCGATGTTATATTTAAAACTCTAGTATTAGACTTGATCATTTTATTATGACCAAAGTATCAATGAAAAATATTTGATTACGGAGTATATAAAATTTATCTTTTAAACTTCCGACATAATCTATCTAACTCGTTACTTGATTGTGTATTGGATATAGGTGTAATTTCATCCTAAGAAACTATATTTGATTACATATGTTTAAAGGAAGTACATATACGAAACTTGTTTCGTAATATAAAAGAAATCAATAAACGTTTTGCTCCGGTTTTCAATGAAGATCTATTGGATGACCAATTCGAACCTAGGAAAGAACTTTGGTAGAACTGATCTTGAATTATGTTGAGAATTATTAAAGACACACGATCTTTACCTAGTTTGGGATACACGGTAGAACCGATCTTAACTTATGTTGAGAGTCTTGGTAGAACCGATCCTTACCTATATGGGGAGTCTTGGTAGAACCAATCCTAGCTTATGTTTGGAGTCATGGTAGAATCGATCCCTACTTATATTTAGAGACTTGGTATAAACGATCTTAACCTATGTTAGGAGTCATGGTAGAACCGGTCCCAAGAGCAAAACCTATTTCCAGCATTCACATATTACTTGCGGTTTTGTGTGAGTTTGGAATTAGGGTTTTCTAATAGGAAAGTTCTAGATGTTAACATAATTTGAACATGCATATAATTCTTATCTTTCATTGTTAAAAGACATTCCATGATACTCAAGGTAATCCCAAACTGAAATATAAAGAATATTTTAATTTAGATCTTCGAATATATGTTTTTATTTTCAAGAAAATTAAAACATATCTCTTGAAAATTTATATTAGTTACGTGCTAAACTAATATTAGATATTTTCTAATGAGAGATTTCGGAATTATAGGTTGGATATTAATTGGAAATTTGAAAATTGAAATTAGGTACTTATTGCATATCTTGAGAATATTTTCAGTTTTGGAATTTCCTTGTTGTCCAAACAATTGGTCTATAAATAATTGAGTTTTCATTTCTTGCAAACTATCCTAAGATCCAGGCAAACTTCATTTGTGTTATTTCTGGTGGATCCATACGTCTATCCGGGAGGAAAGTACCCTAATTCGGCAAAATCTCTTAGGACCGCTCGTTTAAAGACTTCTATGGGATCAAGAATCTCTACGAGTACCATTGGTGGGAAACTAGGTAATTGCATTTTTTTTTAGTTTTCGATTATTGATTCGGTTAACTAACGGCTGTTGAAACTCTGATTGCACCTAGTTTGATTATTATTGAGAGCCTTCTCTTCTGACATAAAGGTCATTCAAACAAGATCTAAGTATTCACGGGGATCTTTTGAACTGTTTTTAGATCTAAAGACAACTCGTGATCATCGATTGTTAACAGACTCCATTCTTTGCATGATCGATCATAAGTGGATTCAAGTTTGTGGTGTGCAGGTACAAAAGAAGTAAATTTAAGATTTGAAGACAAGAAGATTTTTTTATTGGTTTTTGCATGTCGTGATTTGTGCACACATCTTGATCGGTTGGGATACGACTTAGATCCGGTTTATCTTTGATAGATTTGATCATATAGTCGTTTAGATTGGCAACTATCATTTGGTGGTATTTTTCAATTTCCGAATATGATAGTTGTAAATCTAAATCTAAGTTACTAATTTGGATTGATCTTACCCGAAAAAGGAGTTTACTAGTTTAAACAGAAGATCCTTTTTTAAAACTCAACGAATATTTTCATAAAATATTATTAGAGTAGTTACCAAACAAAATCGTTCCTTTACTGTTTGGAAGACGATCAAAAGGAGTTGAGTGCTTAAGACTTTACATCGGTAAAACAACTCAAGATAATGATTTTCTGTCTTGTGATTCACGTGCGTTGACCATACGGTTGTAGGCGCAGGGGTACTGAGGGAACTGAGTAACTAGGGGTAGATTACTTGGTCTCAACTATACGATGTTGGCTTTATTCTTTGTATAGCGGCTTAATTATGAGAGTATTCAAAACTAGACTAGGTGCCGGGTTTTTTCTGCATTTGCGGTTTCCTCGTTAACAAGATCTTGTTGTGTGATTTACTAGTACGTTAACAAAAACTTTCCCCAATCATAATTGTTTTATTAGAATTAAAAGTAAATACACCAATATGTTAATCCTAATCACTTGACATTGATCTTATATTCATCCGGTCTTGTACCATAACTATTTTCAAGTGAATACCTTGTTTTTTTATTATCTCGACTTTGTCCATAGACGATCACACTTGCTCGGTTGAACCCAAATTTTTTTCTATCTCAAGATGTTGTCAATGTTAGATGATTAAAACTATGATCTTGATTTCCAGTCTACTAAGTCAAGTTTCAGATAGGTTAGAATTGTAGTTGAGGATTAGAGAACACCCTCGGAAACTGAAGATCAACGAATACATGTAGAGAACTTCTGTATTAGGTATGTGAAGACCGAACCATTATATTTTACTCATTATACCATCATTCTATCTATTGAGACTATGTCATATGACATATAGTAGAATCATAAAGAAGATGTTTCCTGCCAAGCTTGTCTTGTGAAAAATCTTGAAATATGATTTAGCGGTTAGATGTTCAAAGGTCCTTAATAATATTAGTTCTATGAATTAATTTGTAGATCAATTGAAAATTTGACACTCTTCTTGTATTTCATAAGTCCATTTAAAAAAGCTAGTTTCTAATTTGATTCATATTTTATCATATTCTTTTATATTGTGCAATTTTGTTTATCATGTAATATATGCATATGACCGTAAATTAAATATAAATCCCTAATACAAGATGATTTTCTTGTGTATGTGCATTTATATATATATACATATATGCATGTATAATATGTATATATATACACGTACATATACAATCATGTCCGTTAATAATTAACGTGAAATGGTGACAAGAGAAATCCAAAAATATGCTACTTTTTATCTGACTAAGCCTCTAACTCTAACATTCATAAATTATAGCAATCTGCTTTTACAAAGACGATGGAAAGAAAAAACGTGAAACAAACAGAAAGTCATGAAAAAGATTCTCCGTAATACCAAAAAAAATGTAGTAATAGCATGGTTGGATCATCATCTAAAGCTAATGACCAAGAAACGCTACTTAAGGCTGATGAATCAAGTAAGAGGAACAAACCTCTTTACGATCACATACCGATGATAAGAGAAGTCTCTTTTCTCAAGCTCCTGAGAACGACAAAGGGGTTCTATGGGATGACTCATTACAAAATATCTTCCTCGCAAGCTATTGAACACATGAAAGTTCATGGGTTAACTGGGAAGAATGTTACAAGTCATATAGGTTTATTCTAATTAATCATAGCATATTGTGTATAAATCGAACAAAATAAATCATACAAAATGGATTGAACAAAGACTTTTAAAGATTAGGTTTTATTTGTAGATTTCTCTATATTTTTATGCTTAGGTTTTATTTGTAGATTTAGCTTCTAATGTGTTTGTATCTTACCAAGCGATATATCATCCATAATGAGACCTTTTATTTATCTACGTGAATAATTTGTGTTTTATACTTTGAAATCTTTTAATGGGTGTGTGTGGGTGAATATTATTATTAGAATTCGTCGTCTTTTTCAGTTTTTCTTTAAATTTGTATCATTCGGAAAAAAGAAATGAAATTTATACATATTGTCAATAAAAAAAAGGGAATCCAATTAGAATTTAATTAAAGCTTGAGATGAAAATTCTCGACTCATTTTTTTTTTGCATCGGTCAGAAAGATTGTTCGATTTATTTCTTTGATAGAAAAATATTTTGATTAATTTCATTTTTTGACTAGTGTTAACTTAAGTCAATAAGTAAATGAATATAGTTGTTTTGTGTTACCCACCATTATATGGTGCTCACAATAATTTAGTTTGGGTTAACTCGTACACATAAAAAGTAAAAAAGATTAACCGTAGTAGAACTGGATTTTGTGGAAATAAGAAAAGGTTTGAAATAAAATGGTTGATGCATTTATAGGGTAGTAAGTTTGGCAAATAATGATATAATCTTTCTATAAATCATACGTTCAATCCATTTTTCTTGTCATATTATCAATCAAATAAAGCCCTATACACAAACTAAATTGTTCACAATATGACATGATTAATTGGTTACGAATAAACCTGAAGTGTCATCAAAAATTCCTTTTAGTTAATTAACCCAAGACTTTATTATAATCAAGTATCTTCTCTAGCTCAACTTCTCTACATCAAGATGTATATTCTAACATGAGAATTTTTCAAAACATACATAAATATATGGGTGAGCATGTTAGCAAGTTTCCCCGTAAACAACTCCATCAAGAAATTACTATCACATAATTAACACAAGTAAATGATAAGTGAAGCTAAGAAACAACGAATGAATTAACAAGAGAGAAAAATAGGATAGGATATTCAGAGTATGACTTAATTAGTCTCCCAATATTCACAAATATTCTCTCACGAGTATATTAGAGGAGAGAGAAGGTAACTCTAAATTTACCAGAGGTTTATGTAATCTTGGCCAGTGAAAACTATGAATAAGCTAGAAACTATTCAGAGAAAGTATTGGAGATTCTGAATAAGTTAGAGGCCTCGGGCTTCGGCTATCTTGTGCATGTAATGGAATATTAATAACGATATATTAGTTTTTTTTAATTTTACTTAATTATACTATTTATGCTATAAGGTAGCTAAAACAGTTGAATGATCATATACTTTTTCGGTTTTAAGCAATGAATAAACAAGTAGTGTCATCAATCATGGAATAAAACCAATCGAATAAATGCAATAATTTTGATCCTCAGTATAAATTAATGCTCAAACACGTGTCATCACCAATCAAATAATATAACCAAGTAAATAAATGAAAAAACCTAGCAACCGTCAAACGAACCCAAGTTAATATAATAAAGAAATTTGATAGTCAGTGATTATATTCATCAACCTGACCGAAAATTTAACAGCGGTACACATTTCACGTTTTTTATAATTGATAGTTTCTATTTAACATTAAAAATAGTAATGTTGATCAATCATTTTGATAACCATATTTTAATTTAAGAGGGGATGTTTAAGTGCAACATTTTCAACCACTATATTTGAGTTTTCCTTTTAAAGTGAAATAAAAGTGTGCATAAATTAGTTAGATGCAAAGTAATTAAATTGGGAATTTCCCTAATCTTTTCAATGACCATCCAATTTTATTTTCTCCTTAAAGTGGGATTATATGATGTCGATAATTTGATATTCATAAAATATCTCATCAGGAGCTTGCTCATCTTAACAATAGTATTTTTTTCATCAGTGAATTGAGGGACTTGTTGTTCATCTTTGTAAATTATGAAATATTGGTTTTTGAGGAATGAGTTGGGAGTTTAGGATTCATTTGTCCTCCCAAACGCTAATATTTTCATCATTGACAACTTTTCAAATACAATGTTGTTATTTCATCGCAAAAAACACAATATTTTTAGACAATCAAATATACCCTTCAAATGGGCCTAGTATTAGGATGTAAACTCTAATGATATGGTATGGACTATGCATATTAATTAAGTGTCAATATAAGCATGTCTACCAACATATTGACTAATCCATACAGAGGTAGGGGACTCGATATTCATTCAAGCAAATAACTGATCACATATTGAAGTCACAAACACAAACCACATGGATAAATAAAATGGTTCAAATGAAGATAATAAAAACAAATAGGTTCAGAAAATAACTACTAAGATTATCAGCTAAAATAAAAACCACAATGATAGCACATAATTTAAGATGTCTAAATATATATATCTAGCTAGCTTCTCCACAGCGGGATCCATCATTGTTGTACACATATAAATTCTGGTCATCTGGTGTCATCAACCTCCATGGATATCTAAACCCATACAACTGTAATATGATGTCATGGCCACCATTATTTACTTCACACGCACATATATAGAAGTCGGGGTTGAGAAACTCCTCTCCACCATACATTGCTCCTCCCTACATTTATCAACGTAATTTAGGAGATCATTGATTAGTATTATTACGACCAAGATCTTTACCATCGGGACTAGAAAGTAACGAAACCAAAATATTATATAGAATATATTCACAAATAATGTGTAAGAAAACCTGCCTGATCAGTATTACTGTGCTCAAAATCCTGGAAGAAATATGCAAAATCCTCGTTGTCCATCAAAGGAGGAAGTGAGCTTCCAAGGTTAGAATCGTTCCTTATTATATCATATAATCCTTCAAATGGATCTTCTTTGTCTTTCCCAGCCTGCTCTGGCTGTTGCGCCTCTTGTACCTATGGTGCTGGTGCCACTGGTACTGTTGTTTGTACTTGAGTTTCTTATTATGGGTCTATGGATTCACGATTTGCATTCAGAATAATGCCACCTCCAAAAGAAGTTTCATCTTGAAGAGCAATAAAACCATTAGTATTGATGCAAGAAGGTTGAGGGATCAGATTACACATTTCCATTGGTGTAACTAAAGATGATTTTATGTTCAGGTAATCGATCTATATCTTTTTGAGCTAGATTTTATTTGTAGATTTAGATTCTATTATATGTATTTATATCTTACTCAGGGATAAATTATCCATAATGAGACTTTTTATTTATCTATGTGAGAAATTTGTGTTTCATACTTTAAAATCTTTTAATGGGTGTGTGGGCGAATATTATTATTATAATTCATCGTCTTTTTCAGTCTTTATATAAATTTATATCATCTCGCAAAGAAAAAAAATTCCATTTATGCATCCTTTCATTAAGGGAAAAAAAAGGGTAATCCAACTCCAGTTTAGTTAAAACTTGAGATGCAAATTCTCAACTCATATTTTTTTTCTGTTTGTCAAAAAATATTATTCGATTTACCTCTTTGATAGAAAAATATTTTGATTAATTTTGTTTTTTTAACTAGTGTTAACTTAAGTCAATAACTGAATTTAAGTGTTTTGTATTACCCACCGTTATATGGTGCTCAGAATAGTTTAGTTTGGGTTCTCATACACATAAAAAGTAAAAAAGGTTGACCGTGGTAGAACTGGACTTCGTGGAAATAAAAAAAGGGTTGTCATAAAATGAACGATGTATTTAGAGGGTAGTAAGTTTGGCAAACAATGATGTATGTCTTTCCATGATTTACATGTTCAACCCATTTTGCTTGTCACATATTGTCAATCAAATAAAAAAATATACACAAACTAAATTACACGTAATATGATATGATAAATTGGTAAAAAATGAACCTAAGTGTCTTGCCACATTTTTTTTAGTCAATTAACCCAGGAATTTCACGTAATCAAGTATCTTCTTTAGCACACCTTCTCTACATCAAGATATATATTCTAACATGAGAATTTTTCAATAACATACATAAATATATGTGTGAGCATGTTGGCAAGTTTGCCCGCCCATAAACATCTCCATCAAGAAACAACTATTACACAATTAACACAAGTTAATGATGAGTGAAGCTAAGAAACAAAGAAAGATTTAACAAGAGAGAAAAAGAGGATATGATATTCAGAGTATCACTTAATTAGTCTCCCAATATAAACAGATATTCTCTCACGAGTATATTAGAGGAGTGAGAAGCTAACTTTGAATTGACTAGAGGTTTATGTAATCTTGCCGAATGACAACTTTGAATAAGCTAGAAAATATCCAAAGAAAGTATTGGAGATTCTGAATAGCCCAAAGACTTCGGCTATCTAGTGCATGTAATGGAATATTAATAACGATATATTAGTTTTTTATTTTATTTTATAATTTTACTTAATTATACTATTTATGCTGTAATGTAGTTAAAACAGTTGAATGGTCATTATACTTTTTTCGGTTTTAAGTAATGAATAAACAAGTATTGTCATCGATTATGGAATAAAACCGATCGAATAAACGCAATAAATTTGATCCTCACTGTTGAGTAATGTACAAACGAATCTTCTGGTCTCTTTCATGCGCTTATTTGATCCACAACTTGAATCAGTGGAATAAGCATCGGTTTTCCAACTTGAATCTCTAAGTTAGAGAACCATAAGATTTAGCCTGAGCTGACACTGGAATTAGGATGTAAGATGACTCACTTCCAATTATATACTTAAGAATGCTAGTTGGTTCTTCAAAAAGGAGTATAACAGTATGGGAAGTAATATTTAAAAGAATGTAAAAGAAGCTTGCAGTATGGAAAGATTAATAAAATATTGACCCCCCTCTCTCTCTCACTTCTTCTTCTCCAACAAAACCATCAAGAACAATTTTTTTCTGCTCATATCTAGTCCATTTTTGCACTAGATATGAGTAGATTTCTTCATTATTCCTTGTTTTCAAGGTTAGCTAGTAGTTTAGTGTAGTTTTTATCATGTTTCCTACTTATCTACACCATTATGGTGGTTTTATCTACTCTTTTGAGGTTTATCTTCGCTTTAATGGACATTCTTGATTATTGGGTTGGGTTTTAAGATCAATAGTGATGCTCTCCATGCTCTCCAACGACGAAATCTTCATCTTAGTTGTCTCTGGCGACAGAATCTTCATCATCAACTTATCCAGTGACGGAATCTCCATAGGTAGTCTTTTTGACGATGGAAGATTATCACTAGTTACAAGATATTTGAGAAAATCACTCCTACTTTGGGAGCACATCTTTCTATAGAATAAAAACAAACTAAATGGTTGGAAGTTAATTCCGAAAAAAACCATCCTTCTTACAATTTAATCGGACCTTATTCGTACTTGTATTTGTCTTACTCCGATAATCCTTCTCTTTCTCTTGTCGGATTTCTCGATATTGTACTTTTACGGTATGTTCTTGTTACTTTATATTCTCTTATTTTCGATCTTAAACTCATTGTAACCTCGAATTTTCATTAATGAAAAGATTCCTTATTTATCAGAAAAAAAAAAAAAAAATCTTGCATCTTTGAGGAGGAAATTTCTCAATAAGGTGGCCAGAGTACTCTATAATTAGAAGTTTACTAGAAAGCTTACTAACATATTTCATGCTACTTTTGCACGTACCTTGACCCATTGAAAAAAGACTAAATAGAATTATAAGAAGATTTATGCGGTCAAAAAGTGTGCTAGACTATGAAGGTGGCAGAAGGTGGGTTCGGAGTTAGAAGTTTTAGATGTGCTAATAGGTCATTATTGGCTAAAAGGCATTGGAAAGTGAATTCATGCCGAAAAATATTATTAGTGGAAAAAACTAACTCTGGTGCAATGTTTTTGTGCAATAACATTCTTGATGAATGAATTGACAGAAGCATGTGGCATGAGATTGCCAATATATAAGTGAATGTCATGTTTATGTGAATTTTCAGGTAATGAGCGGTAAGTATATTAGATTAATCATGGAATGGTTGGTAGTTATGTAACTTTTCTTTGGCTAATACGTGTCCAAGGATTTCTAAGATCAGCTTGCATAAGAAGGAATCTAGTTGGAGTTGATTGAAAGCTTTTTTTTTGGTAGAACTCTAGACCAATCTGAAAAACTTGACCTATTGAAACTTAAACATGACTTGAGAAATATCATTTTGCAAGATATGGTGGACGATAAAGTAAATAGAGATTTCACTGCTAATTGTAGGAATACCTACTTTTCATAAAGTTTCTTTTCTAATTGGTGATGGAATGCACAAGTCAGTTTTAAACAGGAGTATCCTGCGATATAGAGGCATTTCTTTGAATTCTAATTTATGTATGTTATGCAACAAAGAGGTGAAGACTAACGGTCATCAATTTATGCATAGTGACTGGCTGCTCAAATCTGGCAATATTTCATTCCCATGCATGAAAATTGGTTCATGTCTAAATTGTTTTAGGATACGTTAAGAAATTTGTGTGTATGGAAGTTAGGTATCAAATAACATGCTATTCAAAATGTGTTGCTTTATATTATTAGCTTGGAGTTATGAAAATAGAAGAATTTTCGCGCGCATGAAAATCGAGCTAACACTCATAAGAAAAATTGTTAGCTGCAACCAAACAAGACCTGTATACTGATGCCCTGCTAAGGAAATTTTAAATGGTTGCACGATCTAGCATTTTAATGGAAGATATTGGAATCTGTTGATTTGTTTTCTTTCAATTAAATATAACATAGAGTTTTATATTTTAAACAATGAACAAGACTCTTAAAACTTCTTTTTTCTATGAACGAAATTAAATGTGGCATGGAGTTTCTTCTTGAAATAAAATTGTGCCGAAACAAGAGACGGGCTACAACATCATTTAGTCCCTTCATAGGCCCGTCCCTAAGCGCCCTCCTTAATTCACTTCCTTATTCAGTTATTCTTATCTCCATTGGCTCGTCCCTCGTTGAAATTTAGCTTTATCTCTATCAGGCGATTTCCAGAAAGTGTATTTTTCCTTCATTTATTCGGATTTCACAATGTTTTAGGTCACCCAATTCTCCGTTAGAGGAGTTTCTTACTATCACCTTCTCAAATCGGAGAAATTGCATCGTTTCTCTTTACAATCTAGGGTTAGAAATGCATCGTGTCTTCTAATTTCAGTTCCAATTGGATGATCATGGGCGGTGCTGATACTTATTATTTGAAGATTGAAAAATCTCCCTACACCAGAGATGATTCAACAACCTTTGCTGTTCCTAGTCACGCAGCAGCGGCAGCCAATGTATGAAATACGGCCAAGGCTGGCTAAGGCCAGGCAAGCTTCTCGGCGTGCAATCTTGGTGCAGCCGAGGTACAAATGGCGCTTGTTCAGGTTAGTTGGTTAAACCTCTTCTTCCTTATAAATACTTGTTGCTCTCTTGGATTCTTTGTTATACTCTTTGTGTTAGTTCTTGAAGCTGATCAAGAAAACATATCTTCTTTTCTTATTCTCTCTGCTTATAATTACTACAATTCCACATTACAGGAATAATCAAAAAAAGTTGAAGAAAGCAACAACATGTCTACATCAAAAGAAGAAGAAGGATCATCAAAAGAAGTTGAAGAATCATCAGAATCTGATGAGCTTACTATTTCAGAACGATGTTGGGAAAACTGTAAGAATGAAGCACTGTACTTTGGGTATTCACCTTTGTTTGTTCACTTGGCTGCTGGGAGTTTAGATGATAAACAATTTTATCAATATGTTGCTAATCATGAACATCTTCTGAACAGTTTCTTGGAAGTGTAAGTTTCAACATTTTCTTGATTTTTTTCTTTCAATTTTTTTGGTTTTCTTGCGTTTGTGTATTGATTTTGATGTGTGTATGTGTTCTGGTGTACATACTCAGGTATAAGTTAGCAGCAGATCAATGTGAAGATGATTCTGATAAGGCTGCATTCTTAGGGTGGAGTAATAATGTGGAGCAAGAATTGGAAAAGCACAATGCTTTTGTTGAACAAGTAAGTATTGTGAGGATTCTATTTTCTTGCCATGATTTATTGATTATGCTGAAATAGGCTTTTATTGAGATTTTTGGTGAATTCCATCTTTCCTGAAGCAAGAACTGGAAAGGCACAATTCCATCTTCCCTTTTCTTGCAAGATTACTAGGTTAGGTCATTTCAATTGAAATAAGTTGCTTGTGATATTGTACATTTAGCTTTCATATCAGAATCATAGATGCCTAGGAGAACTATCTTCTTTTCTTATGGAATTCTTCACAAATAAGCAGTAGCTGGAAATGGATCATAGTCCTTGAGAATTAAGAAGTTTTCGCCTTTCGAGATGATATATTCAATAAAGTTTGTTCGCCAAGCTCCTGGACGATATTTTGCTAGATGTTTATTAGGAACTGTTGCATCTAGATGTTTTGACCGGTGCCTTGTGTACTTTTTACGGTTTTTGTGACATTGTTTAATGATTACCTTTGCATATCTGATTTTACATTTACCAGTTAGCATGATTTTCGGTGCGTTCAAAGAATTTACAGATATATATAATAAAGAGATTCTCCTTGTGCAGAAACTGAGTTTAAACCCTACAAAAGATACCACTCTTCACCCTGCAACAGCGAAATACAAAGAGTTCTTGTTAGCTACTGCTTCCGGTAACGTACAAGATAGTGGAATTCCGATACACCAGTCAAAAATTCCTGCCTATACTCTTGGTGCTATGACGCCAAGCCTGAGAATCTATGCCTTTCTTAGTAAGGCGATGCAGAAACTTGTCAGTCCTTGTGGTAGTTCTCACCCATACAGCAAGTGGTTGAAGGAATATTCTTATATAAATTTCGAGGTGTGTTTATCATTAGTCACCGATTTTTTTCCTTGATTTACCTTTCAAATACTTCTTAGGAGATTAAGAGTGATTGATATTTTCTACGTAAGGAGCTTCTGAACTTGTTTTACATTTCTCTTCAGACACCATATCTGCATTCTGAGGACGTGCTTGATGAGATATGCGACTCTTTGACAGACAAAGAGGTTGAAGTCGTAGAAAGGCTTTATTGTCAAGCTATGAGATTTGAAATGGAATTCTTTTATTCTCGGCAGTCTGAGCAAACCCTGGTCATCCCAATATATACAAAGCTTGATCCTAAGGAGGAACATCTGATGCTATTTGCAGATTTTGATTTTACATGTACCAGTGTGGCTTCTTTGGAAATATTAGCAAACATTGAAATATTGACTGCTCAAAAACCTGATCATCAACTGCTGGGTGAGGATAGAGATGGACATTCTCAGGTTACGTCAAAAGATTTGAGGAAGACTTGGGAGCTTCTTTCCCAGCAGTATACTTCGGAGAATGATAATTTCATAGAGAAAATTATGCTCGGTGAAAAAGGTATAATCAGACAATTGAATCATGAATTGGCATGTTAAAATTATCTAGAGCGTCTTGAACTCTTTAAGTTGTTGTAAACAGAATGGGAGCAAGTGTTTGCTTACTACTTAGTCTGACTGTCAAATTTCAACCTCGTGTTTTCTTTTTCTTTTTTCTGCAGCTGTTAGTTTTGATTATGAAGGACTCTACAGTGCGTTTGAGAAGCTCTCATCTCCTGATGGGAAAGTAGTTTCAAGAATATTTGATTCTGGTGTACTGAAGGGCATAAGCTTGGAGGACATAAAGCAAGCTGGCAAATGTATGGAACTTCATAATGGTTGCTTGAACTTTCTTGAGAAGGTGAACAACCTGGATGTATCTGTCAATGTAATGTCATGTTGGAGTGGGGATCTAACTAGGTCAGCTCTTTCAGGTACTAAATAATTTGTCACTGTAGGAATTTTTATATATTTACGTACAGATTGTTAGGTAATTCAGGTGTTTTTGTGCTATCATCCAACTTGTCACATCGCAAGGGTCTTGGTCATGAGAATAGGTTTAAAACTCTATTCCTGAAGTGTTCTTGCATGGATACTCATAAAGCGAAAATATTTATGGTTTTTTACAGGTGGTTTAGACATGTTGAAAGTAGATGGGAATGAGTTCAGTTATGCAGATGGAATTTTTACGGGTGAAGTAACTCGCCAGGCACATCAGTCTGTTACAGCAAAACTTAAATATTTTGAGGACATGGTGCAGGAGTATGCAAGTGAACATGACGTCGGTTCCCATACTGTTTACATTGGTGACTCAGTGAGTGACTTGCTATGCCTGCTTACAGCTGATATCGGCATTGTGATTGGGTCAAACAAAAGCTTAATGAAGGTGGGAAAACACTTTGGTATTACATTTACACCTCTGTTTGCTGGTGTTGTCAAGGAACAGAGAAAACGCTTTGAAACTGGCAACCCTATTGTCTGGAAAGGTGGTCTATCTGGTACTGTTTACACAGTTGCTAGCTGGATAGAAATACATGCCTTCATTCTGGGCCGTGATCTGGTTAATGAGGAACTCTGATCTCTAATGTCCAAGTTCTGGAATTGAGCTGTGGGTATGTACAGATGGTGTTTGATGGCGAGTTTTATCGAGGGCCGTGAAATTGAAGTTGTAAACTGTCTGAACAATGATGAAGATTTATCTGAATATTTTCTGGAGTAGTTTTTTAATTTTCCATCTGTTTTCCTTTCTTCTTTGAAATAGTAACATTCCAGTAATACCACGGGAGCAACATTTAATACAGATTTTTGTGTTTGACTTTGACTTTCAGTTTTGACTCTATAAATATTCTGCATATATGATCGTTCCCACGAAATCAATTATCTAACTTAGCATCAGCAGCACCTGTACTGTGTAGACTGAGTTAAGCCGTAAAGATGAGTCGTCATTTTTTTTAGGTCCACCTGCACAGTACAGTATTGTGCTCTGGCCTTACTGAATAATAGTCACTCGCTTGACAAATTTATTGCATGCACCACCCCTCAACTTCTGCAAAGAAATTTGCACAAAAATATTGATTAGGGGCTCTTACAGTTTTCATTGGTACCTCAGTAGGTGACTTGTTGTGCCTGCTCGAAGCTGATATCGGCATTGTGATTGGTCAAACAGAGGCTTAATTAAGGTGGGAAAACACTTTGGTGTTACATTTGTACCTCTGTATGCCGGTGTGGTCAAGGAACAGATAAAACACTCCAGCAGTGGCAAGTGGCAACACTACTGTCCGGATGGGTGGCCTATCCGGTGTTCTCCTCTCGCAATTTTTTATTTATTACCTTTTCGTTCATAAAATTTTGCATCGGCCCATAAACATCACATGGGCATAATTTATTTTCATGCTTCTCTTAAATATACTTCACCCTATAACCATACCCCATTCAAATAAGTACTTATACTGACCAAACAGATCTTTATAATAATTCTATATAACCCATAAAATTATATATATACATATATATATATATAACATCTTAATGACAGGATTCTGAAAGAGAGAGGGATCAGACTTGGATTTCTCAGAAGTTTCCACATTTAGAAAGTGTCACCTTGAAAGTCCAAAATTACATGCTAGCTGCGTGCCCACCAAAATTCTTGAGCCATCAGAGGCTTAGAATGTGGAAAACTATGAGAGCCAACACCCTTAAATACTTTGGCAGATTTTTTTTTTTTTTTTTTTTTTTAATTTTGATAAGGCCCGCTGAGTTAAGGAAACCCAAATCAAGAACACAAAAGCAAAACAAAAACAAAAGAAAAGAAAAACAAACACTACAACTATCTTCTTCTGCGCCTCTGATAAACTTGTTGAGCCTTGTCAGCAACCAAAATTTCTCTGAAATCCGGAGAAAAATCATCATGTCTGAGCTCCACCCAGGTACCTCCAGAAAAACCTGCCAGAAAATCTGCAGCTCTATTAGTCTCCCCGTAACAATGTGTTACTTTCCAAGAAGTAAACCTTCTTTTCAAATGCTTAATTCTTCTCCAAATTTGAATGACATTCCATGGTGGTTCAGAATCAGGGTTTGTAAGCAGATTGAACACAGACATGGAATCAGTAGCAATGTGAACTCTGGGTTTATCAAACTTTATAGCCATTTTCATCCCCAATTCCACTCCTTGCAGTTCATGAGCTAAGACAGAAATGGGTGGACTATCACCAATAGAAGCACTAAGAACCTCAGCATTATGATCTCTAAGAATGGCACCAAAACTCCCAGCCTCATCAGACTTTGACCCATCAATATTAATCATTATTTCATCAATTGCAGGTGCAAGCCAAGTACACTTAATAACATCAGGCTGGATAAATAAACAATTCACTCTCCATATGCTCATAAACCATCTTAAGTGTATATTATCCTCCTCCTTGCAAATAAAAGCAGACATTTTAAACCTCACATCTTGGACAATTAGAAGACTAACTTGGTCCTGAGAATTAAAAAACGATTTAAAGATTCTATTATTTCTTTCTCTCCAAATGTGATAGATAAAACTATTGAGAACCAGTCTTTTAATAATAGAAACACTTTCATGACCTGTGAAGTTCTGAGCACACCAGCTAACCTCCTCCTCCCAAGTATTAGCAAGAACTCTAATAAAACCTAATTTAAGCAAGAGACTAGACCAGATACCTGAAGAAAATAAACAATCATGGAACAAATGGTCCTCTGTCTCTCCCTCTTATCCATAAAACACACAAGAAGCATCAGTGATAACACCCCAATTAAGAAATGTACTTCTGGTTTTGAGTCTTCTATGCAGAGCAAGCCAGACAATGAAAGAATGTCTAGGTATATGCTTTTTAAACCAAACAAGAAAATTCCAGGGAGGGGATGGTAAATGATCAGAAATAGCTAGATAGGTATGTTTCATAGAGAACTGAACTGTGATGCTAGATTTCCAATAAAATTGATCAATTTCATGAATGTTGAATTCTGCAGTAGTAATTTGTTGCACCATATCTTGAACACTGTCTTCCATATAAGAAGGGAAGTTCCAATTCTCATTTGAGATAAACTCAGCAACTGTGGTAGAATCAATATCACCAATAGTCTCCAGAGTATTAGAATCTACCCAGTCCACTAGACTTCCTTTTGAGTGCCAGTTATCATGTAAGAAGTTAGTAGAAGTGCCATCACCTAATAAAATACCAACATGCTGTATAGCTAAGTCTCTATGCTCCAAAATTCTTCTCCAACACCAAGAGCAATCCTGAGGGACTGGCATTGTCCAGAAATCATGTTGTTTAATAAGATTACTTTTAACCATGAAGTCCATATAGTATCTTTCCCTGAAATTATATTACATATGTGTCTGAGATTTGCAGCAACATTTGTATACTCCAGACTTTTAACTCCAAGTACACCTTACTCATAAGCATGAGACAAATAAGTCCAACTGATTGAATTATAGCTCTTTTTCATTTCAGTACCAGACCAGAGAAATCTTTTAAATTTAGAGTTGAGCTCCTTGATGACCCTCTTTGGAAGAATGAAACAAGAAAACCTGTAAAACAACATACCACTCAAGACAAATTTAATGAGAAAGTATCTTCCTGGATAAGCTAAAATTTTTGGCTTTCCAAGAGATCAGTCTATCATACACTCTCTCCAATAAAGGAAAACAATCTCTATAAGACAACCTAGTGGAAAGAAGAGGAATACCCGAATATCTGACAGGTAATTTCCCCCAGAGCAATCCAGAATATTAAGAATCTGCTGTAAGATGTCATCTTCAATAGCAGAGTAGAATAACGAAGTTTTTTGATTATACAAGTCAAGACCAGTACATAAATTAAACTCAATCAAAGCAGTCTTAATAATAGAAGCAGCTAAAGAAGTACCTTTGAAGAACACCATAACATCGTCGGAAAAACACAAGTGTGTGAGGCTTGTAAGCTTGCACCTTGGATGGAAACCAAAAATTTGTATCTGCACCTGTTTAAGTAGAGTTGCACTTTAAATCTCCATTGCAAGGAAAAACAAATATGGAGAGATTGGACAGCCTTGTCTGAGACCTATCTTAGCTCCAAAGAAACCATAGGGGGATCCATTCACTAGCACTCAGAACTTAGCAGAAGTAATACATAATGAAATCAAATTAATAAAAATATCAGGGAACCCCATTTTCTTTAAGACATAAAAAATAGCATACCATTTAACAGTATCATAGGCCTTTCTCAGGTCAATTTTAAGAGCACATCTAGGGGACCCTTTTGATCTGTGATAGTTTCTAACCAGCTCATGGGCCAATATAATATTGTTTTGAATACTTCTTCCAGAAATAAAAGCAGATAGGTTCTGGCTAATTAGACCCCCTAAAATCTTCTTCATTCTTAGAGAAATAATTTTAGTAATACATTTGTAAATAACATTACAACAAGAGATAAGCCTGTAGTCTGAAACAACTGAAGGATTCCTATTCTTTGCAATTAAAGTGATAAAAGTACTATTCACTTCTTTTAACAGCTTAGATTTAGTGAAAAATTCTGGACAGCTGCAACCAAATCATCACCAACAATGGACCAGCTAGTCTTGAAGAAATGGCTTGAGAAACCATCTGGTCCAAGGGCCTTACTAGAACCAATAGAATTAAGAGCAGTAACCACTTCCTCTCTGGTAACAGGCTTTATAAGATCAGCTACATCATCTTGATTAACACAAGCCTCAAACCTTAAATTTAAGAAATCCTCAGTTCCACTATTCTCAAGCTCACTACCAAACAGCTAAGAGTAATAAGAAACACATTCATTTGCAATATCCTTATCCTTAGACACTTTAACATTATTATTATTATAGGGAAATAAAATATTATTTCTAGATCTTCTTTCTTTAAGAGAATTATGGAAAAAAGAAGTATTTGAATCTCCTAAATTTAACCATTTAACTTTAGATTGTTGTTGAAGAGCATATTCCTCATACTTTGCTAACTTTACGTACTCAACAACATAAACTCTTTCTCTTCTAACAAGATCTTGATCAAGAGGATGAGACTGAAGAAGCAATTGAGTAGAATCCATGTCATCTTTGGCTAGCCTGACTTGTTCAGAAATAGATCTAAATCTAATTTTCCTCCATTTGATAATCTCATGTTTAACATTCTTCATTTTGTTAACTAAAATAATCATGGGATTACCTCTCACAGATAAATTCCAACCAGTTCTAACTACTTCCATAAAATCGTCTTCCTCAGACATATAGTTATAGAACCTAAATGGAGGGGGCCATGTTTTCTGTTTTCACAAATAGATACTATAATTGGAGAATGGTCAGAGATACCTAGTAAGATAAACTCTGCTTTTGACATTTGAAACTGCTGAATCCATTCCATATTCACCATAACTCTGGATTTGATCTGATAATAGCTCCATCTTGTTGATAATTAGTCCAAGTGTAGAAACATCCAGTAAAAAGAATTGTCCAATTGGTGAGACATCTGACTACATCTAGAAAAACCCTCATACTGATGAGGCATAATTTGAGAGACTCCCACTTTATCGGAAGGTACAAGAATTGAATTAAAGTCTCCAAGGATAACCCATGGCTTATTGTTTGACTCAGCAAAAGAAGTAATCATATTCCAAAGATTATTCCTAGTAAGATAGTAGTTATCTCCATACACAACAATCACAATAAAATTAAATCTATAAGAAGTAACTTCCAAGAAAATAGCTTGAGAAGACATCAGAAGAACATTCACTTGAATTTTATTTTGGTCCCAACCCACCCAAATTCTACCAAAACAATCATTAGTATCATTATCTAAAAAGCTCCAAGTAGGGTTGATGTTATTCCTTATTCTAACTTTATTTATTTCTTGAACATGGGTTTCGACAAGACCAATTAAAGAGAGATTATTATTTCTAATAAGGTATTTAACTTCCAACTGTTTCAAAGGATCATTTAACCCCTGATGTTCCATCCACCAATGGAGAACATCATTTAAGATTTAAAGGTAGAGAAATAGAACCTCTAGCAGATTTCTTCAAATATGCAATCTTGGGAAAGAGGTTTATAACTAGTGGAGAAAGGCTGCCTCTCTTCTGAAAATGTGATCTGGACCCAGAGTTAGAAGATTCAGGAGCACAAGTCTTCTGCTGAGTTGCTTGTAGAACATCTTGAAAATTCTCTTTATTCTGCTCAGATGGTTGTACATGTATATTGTACAAACCCTTATCCAAAATGAAAAAAGGATTAGATGAGATAAGATCATTGCTAGTGTTATCCTTCCTTGAATTTACCTCCTGTAAAGCATGATTGTGTTCTTGATCAGATTCCATAGCTACAGCTTCACTTACTTCTTGAGAAGTCACATTAATAGCTTCAATTGTTGCTTGAGGAACCACATTAATTTGACCACTAGGTTTTAGCTTATTTGTCTTAGACCCATTCTTTGATTTTAAAATCCATCCAACTTCAGTTTTGGTGTTTACTGTCTGATTCTTAACCCACTTTTGAACAACTTTCTGAACTGGCTTAACATTCTTAGGACAATTTGTAGTTACATGACCAAATACTGCACATTCACTACATTTAGGGGGTTTCCATGAGTAGTCCATATTGATTTCAATTGAATCCTTACCACCTAAAGTAAAAGTGAAAGACTCTGGAAAATCACTGTTTACATCAACTTCAAAACATATTCTAGCATAACTCATTCTTGTTTTGTTAAAAGTATGAGTATCTATCATTAGAGGCTTCCCAAGGTAGCTAGCAATCATACCCAAACCCTTGTTATGCCACATAAATAAAGACACATTTCTAAAGTTCATCCAAACAAGAATGAATTTCAATTCTGCAATTTCTTTTTCAACCACTCTAGACCAAGGTTTAACAATGAATAATCTATTAGAAATAAACATGGAACCCATATCTAAAGCTCTAGTTCTATCCTCTGTAGATTTGAAGTCAAAAATAAACATACTCTCACCATGGATGGTCATTTGAATCTCACCTTTTGGTTTCCAGGCTCGATTTACAGCACTTCAAACCCAATTGAAAGGAAGTCTTCTACCCACAAAAGCTCCAATGACTTTGTCTTCACATAAACAGATGTATTCATCAAACACTTCATAAGGAATATCCATAGTTTTTTTTCCATCCACAACGGGATACGAATAGAACTCCATATCTGTAGAAATGACTGCTGCTTTTTCTTTATCAAACAAAGATGACCACGCTGCAGGAGAAACTGCAGTAGGAGGAAAATTCTCAAAACCGGGAGGAATCACAGGATTCAAACCAACAATACCATTAGAGATTGAAAGATTTCTATCCCAAATAAGAGGATCCGCTGATGGTATGGAGGAAGCCACCAGAGGAATAGAAGAAGGAGAAGAAATTTGCATCTCACCAGAGGAGGTGCAGAGATGAGAGAACGAGAAAACCTAACCCTAAAATAGCCTCGGAATCTACCTTGACTTCGGCCCTCTGATATTGACCTTTTTATTTCTGGGATTCTTCTTTATGTGTAGTTGTTCAAAATAACAGAAAATTTCATTACTTTGGCAGAATAGTTGCTAACTAGTCTATATACAAATTTTTTCTTTTTTTATTTTTTTTCCTAATCGGGAAATTAAATTTATTACAAAGAAAAAGAGAAAAGGTTCAAAGCATGAACCCCCAATCCAAACAAGTGCCCATCAAAAAGGAAACCGGCAACAAACACCCAGAGATACGACAAACAAGAACATATCTTACAAAATATCCCGAAAAACTCCAAACAACCTGGACAACAAAGAAAGAATAGACACAACATGATAACAACCCAAGGGCGTTCAAACACAGTTAAGTTCCACCTTCTCATAAACTCATTCAAAGATACATTATGGAATTCAAGTTGAAGGTAAAGCCAGCACACAATTGTGTTCCTGATCTTTTGAGTTAGATTAGGTATAGCCAAAAATTTGTTGTTAAAAAGCACGGTTGCCCCTCTTTTTCCATATATTCCAAAGGACTGTAGCTTCTAATGCTTTTGATCACGAGAGGTTATTGAAAATCTTAGCTTTAAACAATCATTTACAATTTAAAAAAAAATTTAAAATTTGATCTAACGAGATTTTAAAACATAATTAAATATGGGGTAGGATCCAACTACATGGTTATATTGACTTAATCATGACATGGTTTGACTTTTTCTCTACAAAATCCAAGCGACAATGTATTTGAAGCTAATTTTTCGGTGACATGTTCCTCTTATATAGCTCTACCGAAAATGAGAGCATTCCGAGACGTATAAGACTAACATCTACCATTTTGAATATCAACAGTTGAAGATTAATGATTGAAATTAAATTTTGTTGATGGTGAAGTTTCGTATATCAGAATACTCACATTTTTGGCAAGAATGTAGAGCTATATAGGTGGAACATATCACCAGAAAATTAGCTTCAAACTCGTTGTCGCTTGGATTTTATAGAAAGAAATGGTCAAACCATGTCATGATTATGTCAATATAACCATGTCATTGGATCATGTCCCATTAAATATAGTCAATAAATTAGATAGTTGACAAACTTTTTTTTCATACAATTATTAGACATCTTAGAACCCCATGTTTCTCAGTCTCCTACCGTGCCGATATGATACATGTTATTTAATTTATAGTGATATGTTTTTAGAAGAAACTCGTGGATATGACTTATGAGCCTAGTTTACAAATGTTTCAATGCCAAGAATGGTTTAAAACTTTCTTGGATTTATAACAAGAAATCAAGTGAAGCTAGCAACTCATTATCTATGCTATGTAATTTTTAGGTATATCTCCGCAAGTTTGATTAAATCGACTCCACTATTCACATGATGTTATCGGGAACATTAATTTCCCGCACATTACAGTTTACTCCAACCTCTTAGTCGTTACCTATAATGAATGTAATTCCATTTATTTATTTTTTTATTATGGAAGGGTTGCTTTCAATTGATTTCTTTTGGTTTCCAAAGTCCTTTTGAATAAAGATTTAAGATTATATATGAAGCGAACCAAGTCAACCTGACATGCAAAATAAATGCCAAGCTCGTTTATATGTTTGCTCATGCATTTTTTGCATGTATGCCAATGAAAATGAATTGCATTTGACCATTGACTAAGTCAAGTGCTATTTAGATTGCCGTTTCCACAAACATTATTCTGTTTAGCGTTAAACGCTCGGTTTTGCGTTTCTGTGATTCCACCATAAGATTTGAACTTCATGAAAAATTCCCAATATTAAGCTGTCTATGAAAAATTCTGAACACTAAGTTGGCATAGAAGGATAAAGATGAAATTCTTCTACCATAAGACTTGATCTAAACTAATGAACAATATAGCTTTATACAATCGAATGCCACTGACCTACTTGTACAGTCAACAAGAAAAAGAAAAAGAAATGGATTTTAACATTTTTAGAATGCGGTTTATCAAATATGTTTGTTTATCAATTATAGTGGAGTTAACCTGGGGTTTATTTATTTTTGTTCTTTTTAGTTCTCTTAGTTTTTTTCTCCGATAAATGCAAAACAGCAAAAGAAATAACACACACAAGAAAAGAAAAACACCTAGGTACTAAGATAAGAACTACAAGAGAAAAGAAAGCCACGATTCAATAATATGGTTGAATGAAGTGAATTTTTCCAGAAAATGAGTTGCACTGTTAGCATCTTTTCCGACCTGCTCAAATGAGTATCCATAGCTTAAGAGAATCCCGAATATCAACTATAGTTGATTTGTTTCCCAGCGAATTTGCAAGACCTTCTTAGAGAGAATTTGCATCATTTAGAAAGAGTGGCCTTCAAAAATTAGTTTCGAAGTCTAAAATGACATACTAGCTACGTGCCCACTGAATATTCTTTAGCCACTAGAGTGTTAGAAAATGGAAAATTGTGAGAGCCAACACCTTTAAATACTTTGGAAGAGTAGTTCTTCATTGTGGAAATTTATGAGGAACCCAAATTTGATTTCCCTCTCTTTTAGAAACCCATTATTAAAATTACATATATTCATAACCCAAAATATATAATTTGTGGTTAAAAATAGTTTGTTTAAATTGAATCTAAACTTTCACTATTTGAGATGGACTAAACTAACCTTAATCCATTATATACCATTAAAAAAAAATTAAATATAAATTCATAACTAATAATCGTTATTAGTCATCAACTAAATGCGCCCTATTTGGAAACTATATTTATCAATTAGAGAGTAAACTTCGGTCATTAATTTGTTTACATTATTTCGGGTCAGATGATTCACCTATTCTTATTTTCTTCCGATTCCAAATCAAAATTAAAACTAGAAAAGATAGAAAAAGGAACGAACTAGAATTGTGGAAGTTTGGCAGCATTATCAAGTCCCATTCTTCTTTTCTTCTCTGTGCACAATAGTATACGCTAAAAAATGAGATGCTATTGGACGGTAAAACTCAATAGAGGATTTTGTTGTTTAGTCCAGTAAACCCGACCCGGGTTACTGGGTAGTCCAGCGCCAAATCACGGTTACCAGGAGGTCCAAAAAAACATTTGAAAAAGGTAAGATTACATGACTACCCTCACTACTCACGTTTGGACGGTTGTACTCATTCTTTTTCTTTATTTTTTCAGACAAAAATCTTCATTGTTTTCATCTACAGATGAGAACTTTTCCTTCTTTCTCAATCAACACCACCAACAACAAAATCAAATAAAAAACCCCATACTTAATCATCTCTAAAATCGATCATTAGGAGCAACAAAAACCAAAATCTCTAATCAATCTTGTTCAGCAAACCCTAATTCCAATTTCAGCAACCCTAACAGTTCCAGTAAATTTTGAATCTGAAAAAAATGGTTATCAATCGAAGAATTAAACAAACAATTAAAGAAGTAATTGTAGAAAAAACTCCTTCACCAGTAAAAACCAGCAGGAAATCTTCCCAATCTATTACTCCTCCATCAGAAAAGGTAAATATTTGTCGTTGGTTTTTGCTGTAAACATACAAATATGTATTGTTGGTAGTGTATTCAAATGATATATAGTGTATTTAAATGATATTGAGATACTGATATGTAGTGTATTCAAATTGTTATGTAGTGTATTCAAATGATACTTACACTTCTAATACACCAACAGAAAAAACCAAAAAAAAAAACCAGGAGCAGCAACAACTACTCCTTCACCAACAGCAAAGGGGAAGAAAGCAATTTTCCTGAAAGCTGCTACTCCTTCACCAACATCAAAAGGGAAGAAAGCAAAAGCAAAGGGGAAGAAAGAAATTACACCCTTGAAAGAATGTACATTTGATTTTGTTAGCTATTGTGCTCTATTTTATGATTAAAAAGCATCACTACATATGCTTTTTCTTTTCCTTTTGGATACGTAGTGATGCTTATATGTAATAACAAGGGTGCGCTTCCCCCTCGACCCCCATAAATAGTGAATCCATATAAATCTGTAGTGATAGATACTATGTGCTAATTTGCAATATGTAGTGATAGATACTATGTACTAAAATGTATTGATAGATATTATGTGCGGCCCCTCGACCCCCATAAATGGTGAATCCATATAAATATGTAGTGAGATACTATGTGCTAATTTGCAATATGTAGTGATAGATACTATGTACTAAAATGCATTGATAGATATTACGTGCTAATTTGCGATATTTGAATACACTACATATTGATATTTTTAGCTTGAGTAATTACTTAATACCAATATGTATTGTTACTAGTTAGACTACATGCCAATGTGTTATTGAATTAGTACATCTCAACATGTACTGATGGAAATTTGACCAATTCATATTGTATCTGATAAATGTAGGTTACTTTGTCCTAGAGTTAAAAGCTTCAATACATATTGATACGAATATGCACTGGTGCATATCAATATATAATGTTATCGAATAGATTACATATTTGTATTGTTGAAAAACTGGTAAAAACTTCAGTACATATTTGTCTGTACTATGAAAAACTGGTGGTTTACGAAAGTGTCAAATGCCAGTGCATATTTGAGTGTACTGGGTGGTTTCATTTTACATAATTGTTGCAAAAAATTAATTCTAACATAAATTTTGTGTGGAAAAAACTTATTGGTTACCTTTTGAGTATGTGTTGCAGCGAGGTGCATGCGTTGGAGTGGTATAAACATCCAGCCTTTGTCAAGTCAGTGGAAGCTCGGGATTATGAAAGTGATCCAGTGTTTCACAGAATACTGGTGCTAAGAGTTCGGTATTGCAGGCCTGGTCACTTATTGTATCATAGCAACAAGTAATAATATTGTTTTCAGTAAAATCGTGCTAAAAACTTGAATATAGCAATATAGGAAGTAACCTACAACTCATCTTATTTCAACTTCTTCCATTGTGTCAGTGTACAACGTTTACATACTGCAAGTTCACCTATTTGAGTACATTTGTTTTATGTACCGTGGTTTCTTTGTAAGACATTATCTATTGTTGTGTTTTGTCCATAGCACATCATTGTATATTGTGAGTTTAACTCATGTTTTTATCACCATTGTACACTATTATTGTAAAAAAAAAAAGTATGAAGCCTTAAATACAGGCAGTACATATCTGCATGTACTGTAAAACCTGATGCATATAATAAAACTGGAACTTTAACTCAGAATATTTTTAGTACAAAGGATCTGAGAAAAAAAAGCAACATAATATGCTTCAATACTTCTTATATTCATCACATAACACTACATATTGATAAATTGTGAGTTTAACTCAAGTTTTTATCACCATTGTACACCATTATTGTAAAAAAAAAAGTATGAAGCCTTAAACATAGGCAGTACATATCTGCATGTACTGTAAAACCTGGCGCATGCATATAATCGTATGAACTTAATATAAAAGAATAAGAGAAGAGTGTAAATCCTTATCTAATAGCAGTACATATCTTCTTGTATTGTAAAACATGGTACTCAAAAGAAACTTCCGTCATATCTTCTTCTATCAGCAAACAAATTTCAGTAAGAATTTTTCCTTACGAAATCGGTACATAAAAATATTGAATCTCAAAATCAGTACATAATGATATGTACAACGTAAAGAAATGTAGGATACATAGATTTTCTTTTCTACTAAGTCCTCGCTTAATTCCTTTTATAACCACCATATCTTCATAATAGGATATATACATTGTCTTTTCTAGTAAATCCTCACTTAATTTCTACTAAATCCTCACTTAATTCCTTCATGAAAGAATTTCTTTGTTGTAAATTGTTGAGTAAATCCTCACTTAATTCCTTTTGTAACCACCTGATGTGACCATATGGATGGTATCCACACCTGGATCTACATTCATGTACTAAATATATTTGACTATGCCCAGCCTGTTGCACTGTCTTGGATCAAAGTAAAGTTGCATTTGTAAAATACAGAATCTGAGGTTACTCGTACTGCAGCTGGTTGCTATTTCTCTGGACTCGATGTGTTTATGATTGTTTTAAAACTCTTGCTAAGGACCTGACTCCAGTCACAACTGCAAAATTCAGATTACGTTGGTAACATTAGGCACAACTAGCTGTAATATGTTGATGCAGGACAAGATGTCCAATAGGAAATTTGAAACCAACTAAGACAAGGAACGAGAAACATCGGGAATGTAACATAATAAGGTAGAAGACTAGAACGACATTGTAGCCTGTGATAATAGTGAAATCCACCCCGTCCCAATAGAAAATCAGCAAGCAATATATTTTTCGAGAGATTCAATAAGAAAATTACAATATGTATCCACATGTACTAGAGAAAACAAGAAATGAAAACCTAGTAGATATTGATATATACTGAGTGAATACCTAGTAGATATTGATATGTACTAATTAAAACCTAGTAGATGTTACAGTACATATACATATATACTAAAAAGAACAGAAATTGAAAATTTGCAACCCAAAAACCTAATAGATATTGATATGTACTGACTGAAACTTAGCAGATAACATAGTACATATACAAATGTACTAAAGAGAACAATAATTGAAAATTTGCAACCCGCACTGCCCATATTACTCCAAACACGAATTGTTATTAGTTCTAGTTCAAGTACATGAGAAAAACGAATCAAATATAGCATTTCATATCATTCATTGCCACAAATAACTGATGAGAAACAATAATTCAACCCATTCAATCCGATATCGTTGTGGAAGGTTGAGGAATTGAACTAATGCTTTTACTAACATAAGAAACAACAATCAATTTTCTCATTTTACATGTTAATGAATTGTTAGGAAAACTAAAAATTAATTGATCTTCATGAGCAGCAGAAACGATAGATCTTTAAATCCAAATTAATTCAAAACACTAGTAATTCTACTTAAAAAACTTCATCATAAAAAAATCTCCAATAAATCAAATTGATCAACATAAACTAACCGATCCATCAAATAAAATTTTAAAATTAATCGCATCTAGAATCAAAATTAAACAAGGGTCGAAGATAACCTAAAGTTAAATCAGAAAAAATAAAGTTCAATCACCTATCATAGAATGACCAAAAGATAAACTTTGAAAACCCTAAAAATGATTTCTCCTTTTTAAACAACACTTAAAGATGTTCAAGATCAAGATTAGAAGAATAAAACTTATCTTTTGGAAAAGCAACAAGGCTCCATCATCATCGCGATTTTGAAAAATCTTAATCTCCATGAATCTCCAAAGCTGCTTTGATGTACCAAACGAAGAAATGAAGCTCCCTTGTAAGACTGCGTCAGATACTGTTTTTATACGTAGGGATGTTTTGGACATTTAGAAAAAAATAATAATAAGTCCCGAACGTTTGCTGGATTAAAGAGTAAAATATCTGGTCCAAAAACACATTTTTGGACCAGGAATTAAAACCTTTTTGATAGTGGACTAGCCATTAAGCGGGTTTTCATAAACAGGATTAACTAGTAATTCCTAGAACTCAATATTTATAGACAACTACTGCATTGAGTTGGATTATCTAACCATGAGTAGCTGTGAGGGTGTTTTCTCCCGTAACTTCTATATCTTATGATTAGTCTGTTCTCGAATTCAGGTCCTGTTTCCGACGTTATGGGGAATTTTACGACCTAATTAAGTTGTACGAATTAATATAGTCATTTAATCCAAATTGTTGATCAACTTCTTTTTTTTCTTCCTTTTCTCAGGTTTATTTTGATAGTGTATTGGGATTGGTGATAATTGTGATTATTGTGATAACTGCGACTTTCACATGGGATAACTATAGTTTCACAATATAAAATTAATAAATAATGATTTTCACATCAATAAACCATGATAACTATATTTATCACAACAATTATATATGAAAATTCTATCTTTCACAACGATATATCATCACTTAACTAAAAGGGACTCGCATCTTCATTTTTGAAACAAGATTTTTATCGAAAGATGATGGTATAACTTGACGCCAGTGATAATGGGATTTTTTTCATGAGTTCTGCTAATGGTTGCTTTTAGAATTAAAAACCAAAGGGAAAAGGTGATAAACCATGTTATACCAAAATAACTATAGGGTCAAATATTTCACTGGAGAAATAGAGATAGATTGCAGAATCGAGAAGAAGACGTTAATTTAGGAATCTCATTAATTTTGTTTTGACTTTTCAAAGTTCTGAATTCTTAAAAAACAAAAACTCCGCATCTATTAATACTAATTTAGTTAAAGATTAATTATATAATCTGGTATTATTCTAACTGATTTTGGACTCTATATATTTAGTATCTTAATGATGGGTTTTTAATACATAATTTTTTTTAAATGGGATACAAATATTTTCCCCCGTTGTTTATTAGTCCGCACTTGTCTTTTCTTTTTCTTTTTGAATAGGGAAAATTTATTATAAAAAACAACAACAAGGTTCATAAAAAATATGAACCCCCGTACAAACAAGTGCCTACAGAAAAGGAAACTGGCGACAACCACCCAAAGAAGCTAAAACAACCTAATTAGGAAAACTAAACCAAATCTTACAAAGAATTCTAGAAAAAAAAATCCAAGCAACCCGGCCAAGAAAAAAATAATAAATACAACACAGTAACAACTCAAGAGGGTTCAAACCTGTCAATTTTCACTTGCTCATGAACTCTTTCAAAAGTACATTGTGGAATTCAAGTTGAAGGTAAATCCAGTACGCAATTATATAGATGATCTTTTGAGTTAAATTACCTATAACCAAAGATTTGTTGTTGAAAGCACTGTTGTTCCTCTCTTTCCAAAAAGATTCTTAAGGATTGCAGCTGGTAATGCATTTGATCACGAGAAGTTTTCGGTTTTTGTTGTTAGAATTGCGCTAAGTATAAAGGGCAGTAGGAATGGAGATTGTTAAAGCATTGCTCGGTCGAACTCACATGCGTTGTTATCTCAAGCATGTTTGTCAATGTTAGTGATCAAAACTATAAGTCTTGATTTTTAGTCTATTATAGCTAAGTCTCGGACTAGGATAGAAAATGTAGTTGAGCTCAAGGACTTCATGGCGATTCATCATACAAGTAGAAGAACTACTCAAGGAACCGGTGGAACTTCTCGACAAAAAGGTATATGTGAGGACTTGAACTTATCTGTCACTCAAAAGTCTATCTACTCTATCTCCTACTATTTGAGACAAGAAGTCGTATGCTATATATATAGAATTGGATTATACACATTTTGTATTTCGAGCCGAGTATACCTCGCCTATCTATATCTCGAAATATGTGTTGGTAATCTTTTCGCTTCGATCAAGTTTATATTTACCATGTGACGAAAGTCATAATATGTTTCAATCATCTTGAAAATTGCTTTGACGAGAAATGGTGTAACAACTATATAACGTCCTCTAAGAATGTTTAAATGATTGGAATGAGAGTTTAGATTACATAACCAATGGTGGACATAAGCATTGTTGTGGAAACAAATTTATGTATAAGTCCTATTCCTTGAACCAAAGTTTGCGAACTTTGTTGATCAAGAGAACCAGAAGAATGACGTGAGCCAAGTCCGCGAACTCAGTCTGCGAACTGCCGAAGTTCTCAAACTCGAGAATTTTTGCTAGAGTTGACAAGCTACTTGTGTGAAGCTAAGTCCGCGAACTCAATCCACGAACCCAGTCCGCGAACTGGCGAAGTTCTCAAACCCGAGAATTTCTGCTGGGGTTTATAAACTCTGCCCGGTAACTTAAGTCCGTGAACCTAGTCTGCGACCTTGAGAAGTTTATATATCTGAGGATGATTTCTGAACATAAACTTAAAAATACTAAGGAATTCAGTTTGCAAACCGTGGCTATAAAAGTTCATGAACCGATTCAAGTGAATCAAATCATCTTTGCTTCAATTGTGTCTTGTGTAGTACATGAGATTTCCTTGCAATTGAACAACTCTCTAACTAGTTCATTTGAAGTCATTTGAACTAGTTATGGTGAAGAAGAACATGGTTGATATGAAATGCTCATATGGCTAACCATTTGGTTAACTGTTGTTGAACCAACAAGTGCATACGTTTGGGTACGGTTAACAAACCTATAAGCGTGCATTGTCAAGTGTGTATAACAAGCTAAGTTTTCGATCTAACGGTTGAGAAATATTAGCTTGAATCTAAATCAGGTTTTCATCTGACGGTGAATATTGAATGCTTTGTTAGTAAGCTAACATTGATTGCAAACCCTGATTTGAAAGACTATATAAAGGAGACATCTATTATTGTGCAAAACTAATCCCCACACCTTACGTGTGATACTAGTTTGCGTGCTAGAGTCGTTTCTCCTTTAACCTTTGGTTTTCTTCTTCTAAAACCAGGTTAAAGACTTAAGGACTTCATTGGGATTGTGAAGCCAGACCGAAACTACTTTTATCGTAGTTGTTTCATCTAGTCTTGCATCTTCTATCGTACGAGTACAATCCGATTGATTGGTTTGAGATTGATATCTTCGATAGGCAAGATATAAAAAGTAATCACAAACATCTTCGTCTAATTGTTTGTGATTACACAACATCTTGTTTCGCTACTATATGATTAAGATTGTTGTGAGGTGATTGATAACTCTAGGATGTTCTTCGGGAATATAAGACCGGATTATCAATTGGTTCCTGTTCACCTTGATTATTATCAAAAGACGGAACAAAACCTTTAGGGTTTATCTGTGGGAGACATATTGATCCTTTGATATACTTGTCTGTCGGAGACATATTTGTTTATTGTCAAAGCCTGTGATTTTGGGTCGTAGCAACTCTTAGTTTTGGGTGATATCAGCTAAGGGAATCAAGTGTGCAGTATCCTGCTGGGATCAGAGGCGTAGGAGCATAACTGTACCTTGGATCAGTAGGATATTTATTGGGGTTAAACTACAGTCCAGTCCGAAGTTATCTTGGAGTAGGCTAGTGTCTGTAGCGGCTTAATACAGTGCGTGTTCAATCTGGACTAGGTCCAGGGGTTTTTCTGCATTTTCGGTTTCCTCGTTAACAAAATTTTTGGTGTCTGTGTTATTTCAATTTCCGAATTATATTGTTTTATCTTTATAATCGAAATAATACAGGTTGTGCGTTAGATCATCAATTAGAGTAATCCAACCTTTGGTTGTTGATTGTCATTGATTGATCCTTGGATATTGGTCTTTGGTACCATACAAGATATTCCCTGTGTTTGATTAAAGACTCGTTGATTTCTATTAGCTCGAGTAAATCAAAACAAGAGAGATATATTAACTCCTTGAGATACTTTTACCTAGATTTAGTCTAACTTTCTAGTTGATTCTCTAGAAAGTATTTCGGAGTTAGTCCATACAGATTGCTAAGCGAAATATTGGGTGGAGTTGTTAGACCCCCGCTTTTTCAATTGGTTTCAGAGCAGGCAAACACGTTCAAGAACTTACAAGTCTGTGTTTGTAGCGATCTGACCTATAAACAGAGGTGTTATCTCTGTTAACGTACCACCAGTCTTCGATGGCTCTAATTACTTATAGTAGAAAAATGTTATGCGAGCTTTTCTTCAAGCGCGTGATTTTCAATCATGGGTATATGTTGTTAATGGCTATGATGCTCCCGTTGTGGCAGTTTGAGATATAAACGTTCCCAAGAATGTTGGTGAATATAATCCTGCCGAGATACTTGCTGCAAAGCAAAATTCCGACTGTTTGAATGCCATTACCCCAAATCTTAAGCACCATGTGTCAAATTGCACTAGGTCTAAAGATGCTTTGGATATCTTAGAAACCGTATTTGAAGGTAACTCCAATGAAAAGGAAGATTGGCTTCAAAACCTTAATTCCGATTGGGAGAACCTTCTTATGGCAGATGAAGATACATTTGATGAGTTTAATCACAAAGTGTCTGAAATTGTTAATGCATCTTTTTCATTGGGTAAGACTATTCGTGAAAAGGACATTGTGATGAAAATTCTCAGATCGCTGCCATCTAGATACGAGTCTAAGAAGCATGCCATCGTTGAGGGAAATAACCTTGATAATATTTCTAGAAATACATTGTTTGGAAAGCTAGAGATCTTTGATCATGAGAATACATCCAAAATCGGAAAGGATGGTGCTTTTAAAGCACAAAAGCACACTAAGTTACTTGATAAAATTAAAAATGTTTATGTCTCTGAGGATGATCAGTCTGAGGGTGATTTTTCGGATGAAGATCTTGAAAAATCAGTCTCCTTGATCACAAGACAGTTTAGGGATCTTCTATTGAAGAGAAGTAAACGGTTTTCAAGAGACAAACCTAGGTCGTCAGATAAACCTCACAATCGCGTCCCTCCTAAAAACAGGGATGATGACGAGGACATGCCACAATGCTTTAAGTGTAAAGGTTTTGGTCATTTTGTAAACGAGTGCCCAAATCGTAGAAAATACACTGGGAACAAAGGTCTTGCTGTAACACTTGATGAGATGTCTGAGATCTATGATTCTGATGAAGATAGGAAATCAAGTGTTGGTCTTCTATGTGAAAACATTGATTTTGATAATTGTAGCAATACATATATCAACCTTGATGGTTTCAGTGAAGAAGAGAATCCAATCAAGCTGGAAGAATCAATTGACCCATCCTTTGGAAACTCTGTTTGTAATGTTTCAGGATCTACTATGTGTCTGGATGCTTTCACACCACAGATGCCTGAATACTATCCAAGTTTGACGTGACCGTTTTTTTCTCAGAAGGGTCATGAACTATCAAGATTTTACAAGTACAAACATCAAGTGAGGCACACCAACGAACTTCAACGAAGAGAAAATCGATTGGCAAGGAAGCTTAAACTTTCTCAGAAGACTGTTGAGGTATGTAGGATTTTATCTTCGTCTAAGAAGTTGGTTTCCAAAGAAAAAATAAGACCATTGGAGAAGAAAGTATGGTCAAACCGCTTTGATAGACAGGATGCTGAGGATTCCTCTCTAGAGGAAAATGGTGGACAAATTGTTGTTCACCACAACACAAATTGATTGTGTTGTTAGGTAAATCTCGTCTCATGTGCCTAATCAAAAGAGACAAGGTTGTGTACCGATCAGGCTTTAGGAAAAGTTTTTCTTCTTCTTTTCTTAGTTGTTTGTCTATCAAAATAAAAGAAAGGGTTATTATCGATAATTCTACTCTTGATAGGGTTTAGAGTTGGGCGTCCACGAACCTGTTTAAAGGTTGCAAACCCTACATTCCTTTTTCCTCTCTGATATATTTTATATATTAAGACTGCTTGATGAGATTATAAATTCCACTCACAAAAACCAGTTGTTTATAACTGTTCTCTAAGCATCATGTCTTTGGATGGAAGAGATGTCAATATGATTGTTAAGCCATCAATCAAGGAAAAAGAGGAATCTCCAGTAACTCCTTCCTTGAAAAGAAAGAGGATGAATACAAGAAATCCAAGGGTTGTCCCTTCTAACTCTCAGAAGTTTTCTGATGTTCTTGATGAAATAAAGTCTTGCATTTTAAGATCTTTGGAAATTCAGAAGGCCCTGGTTCGATATCATCAGCCAAGACGGTTTGTTGGTATTGACTCCTTCCTCCACGAACCTTATATTCCAAT
This sequence comes from Papaver somniferum, assembly GCF_003573695.1. NCBI lineage: Eukaryota > Viridiplantae > Streptophyta > Magnoliopsida > Ranunculales > Papaveraceae > Papaver > Papaver somniferum. Next base: position 13,075,287 of record NC_039365.1, on the reverse strand, counting down.
GGTTGTTGTCGACAAGGAGTTTAGGAATGATAAGGAATTTCTCAAAGATATTGTTGCCTAGTATGTCTTCTTTTTGGTTTAGTTGGAAGAATATCTAGTGCTTTGAATAGCAATGATTGTGACTATACATAACTATTATTTTTCATCTTCTTGTTCTTTTTTAGGTTTATTGGTATTAAATTCTAAAAATATTTGGAGAATGATGTTTTGCAGTATTAATATTTATGATTTGATATATTGCAATTTGTTATGGGATATTGGTGTTTACGTCCGTGAACTATGTTTGTCCCATACTTTGTCAAAAGTAAAGTCGTTCGTGTTCGGTATTCACATACTGGTAAAAGAATGAATGGACTTTTGACAAATACAAAAGTTAAGCCTGTGTTGTCAATTATTTGATGGAAGATAGGTTAAAATCTTTTGTTTTCAAGGATTATGTCTATTATTGTCGTTATGAAAATAGTGATTGAAGATAGAATGAATCCTTGTGTATTCCGCAGTATTGATCATCCCTGATCCATATTTTATGTATTACTGTGAGGCTCTGTAATGTATCTTATGTTGAGCATTATACAACCAAGTTGATTTTCTTAGCTTAGTTGTTGTTCCGTGAGATATGTTATGTCGAGCATATTGAACTAAATTAATCATCTTGTTTGGTTATTTAGTTATTGCTCTGTAAGTATTCTTATGTCGAGCAAAAAAAAATGACAATTAAATTGATTAGTTTGTAATTAGTTTGGTTGTGTATTCCAATTAGATTAATTATGGGTTCTCTTGTAATTAATCTATTTGAGTATTTTCGTGTCTCCATAAGTTCTCTTATGTTGAGCACAATCAATTGAATTGATCACTTCTTGTGTTTAATTTGATTTCGTATTCCGATTAAATTAATCATGGGTTTACTTGTGATTAGTTTGATTTAGTTTTTGGATATAGAAAATCATTCTCATGGTTTTTGGTGTCTAATAAAAATCCTTCTTTTCTTTTGAAATTAAGGTCGCTCTTGTTGTTATTTCGGGAATGACATCAAATGGGGGAGAGTTCTTTTGAACTTGTGCTTAATGGTCATATCTTGAAGGGTGTGCGGCTGTGGAAATTTAGAGGGGTTATCTTGTATCTTTAAACTCCTTGATGAATGCATTTATCTTCGGGTTTATGATTCCATCTAAATTAGTTGGTATGTACTTTTTTTCTTTTAGTCATGAAATGTCTCTTTCGGAAATTTCATTATGATCTCGTTCTTGTACCTTTGCCAATTTTATTGACAAAAAAGGGGAGAATTAATATGTAGTTCACACTACAAATACATATGGTTTTCGGATCATTGTGTAAGAGGGAGTGGTTTCCATGTGAGATGGAGTATTGACTAAGGGGGAGTGATACATATCACCATAGTATTATTATTTAAGTTATGATACAATTGGACTTTGACACTGTCTAATAATACTATGACATTGTACAACAATGATCGAGACCGATGCTTTCTCATTGTTATAGCTACGGATCTTCAACAACGGTGATGCTAAAATTGCAACCTTTGGGATCATTGGAGTACTTGGAAGTGACGAAGATTTCGAGGAATGTTGAAGATTAGACATGTGGAATAGGAGCTACTAAAGTTTCTTTATCTTTTTTGTATTATATATATATTGATAGTTTTGTCACTAAAATTGACAAAGGGGGAGATTGTTAGAGCATTGCTCGGTCGAACTCGCATGCGTTGCTATCTCAAGCATGTTTGTCAATGTTAGTGATCAAAACTATAAGTATTGATTTCTAGTCTATTATAGCTAAGTCTCGGACTAGGATAGAAAGTGTAGTTGAGCTCAAGGAATTCATGGAGATTCATCATACAAGTAGAAGAACTACTCAAGGAACCGGTGGAACTTCTCGACAAAAAGGTACGTGAGAACTTGAACTTATCTGTCACTCAAAAGTCTATCTACTCTATCTCCTACTCTTTGAGACAAGAAGTCATATGCTATATATATAGACTTGGATTATACACATTTGGTATTTCGAGCCGAGTATACTTCTCCTATCTATATCTCGAAATATGTGTTGGCAAGATTTTCGCTTCGATCAAGTTTATCTTTACCATGTGAAGAAAGTTATAATATGTTTCAATCATCTTGAAAATTTCTTTGAAGAGAAATGGTGTAACAACTATATAACGTCCTCTAAGAATGTTTCAATGATTGGAATGAGAGTTTAGATTACATAACCAATGGTGGACATAAGCATTGTTGTGGAAAAACATTTATGTATAAGTCCTATTCCTTGAACCAAAGTTTGCGAACTTTGTTGATCAAGAGAACCGGAATAATGGCGTGAGCCAAGTCCGCGAACTGCCGAAGTTCTCAAACCCGAGAATTTCTGCTGGAGTTCGTAAACTCTTCCCGGTAACTTAAGTCCGTGAACCTAGTATGCGACCTTGAGAAGGTTATATATCTGAAGATGATTTCTGAACTTAAACTTAAAAAGACTAAGGAATGCATTTTGCAAACCGTGGCTATAAAATTTCATGAACTGATTCAAGTGAATCAAATCATCTTTGCTTCAATTGTGTCTTGTGTGGTACATGATATTTCCTTGCAATTGAACAACTCTCGAACTAGTTCATTTGAAGTCATTTGAACTAGTTATGGTGAAGAAGAACATGGTTGACATGAAATGCTCATATGGCTAACCATTTGGTTAACTGTTGTTGAACCAACAAGTGCATATGTTTGGGTACGGTTAACAAACCTAGAAGCGTGCATTGTCAGGTGTGTATAACAAGCTAAGTTTTCGATCTAACGGTTGATAAATATTAGCTTGAATCTAAATCAGGTTTTCATCTAACGGTGAATATTAAATGATTTGTTACTAAGCTAACATTGATTGCAAACCCTGATTTGAAAGACTATATAAAAGAGACATCTAGTATTGTGCAAAACTAATCCCCACACCTTACATGTGATACTAGTTTGCATGCTAGAGTCGTTTCTCCTTTAACCTTTGGTTTTCTTCTTCTAAAACCAGGTTAACAACTTAAGGACTTCATTGAGATTGTGAAGCCAGACCGATACCACTTTTATCGTAGTTGTGTGATCTGATCTTGCATCTTCTATCGTACGAGTACAATCAGATTGATTGGCTTGAGATTGATATCTCCTATAGGCAAGATATAAAAAGTAATCACAAACATCTTGTCTCATTGTTTGTGATTCCGCAACATCTTGTTTCGCTACTATACGATTAAGATTGTTGTGAGGTGATTGATAACTCTAGGCTGTTCTTCGAGAATATAAGACCGGATTATCAATTGGTTCCTGTTCACCTTGATTATTATTAAAAGACGGAACAAAACCTTTAGGGTTTATCTGTGAGAGACAGATTGATTCTTTGATAGACTTGTCTGTGGGAGACAGAATTGTTTATTGTCAAAGCCTGCGATTTTTGGGTCGCAGCAACTCTTAGTTTTGGGTGAGATCAGCTAAGGGAATCAAGTGCGCAGTATCCTGCTGGGATCAGAGGCGTAGGAACATAATTGTACCTTGGATCAGTGGAAGATTGATTGGGGTTCAACTACAGTCCAGTCTGAAGTTAGCTTGGAGTAGGCTAGTGTCTGTAGAGGCTTAATACAGTGTGTGTTCAATCTGAACTAGGTCCCGGGGTTTTTCTGCATTTGCGGTTTCCTCGTTAACAAAATTTCTGGTGTCTGTGTTATTTCAATTTCCGCATTATATTGTTTTATCTTTATAATTTAAATAATACAGGTTGTGTGTTAGATCATCAATTAGAGTAATCCAACCTTTGGTTATTGATTGCCATTGATTGATCCTTGTATATTGGTCTTTGGTACCATCCAAGTTATTCCTTGTGTTTGATTAAAGACTCACTGATTTCTATTAGCTCGAGTAAATCAAAACAAAAGAGAGATATTAACTCCTTGAGATACTTTTACTTTGATTGAGTCTGACTGTCTAGTTGATTTTCTAGAAAGTATTTCAGAGTTAGTCCATACAGATTGCTAAGCGAAATATTGGGTGGTGTTGTTAGACCCCCTCTTTTTCAAAGATTATTAAACTCAGATTTAAAGAGATTATGAATGTGGCTAGATATCCAACAATGCAACAAAAAATGGAAGGTTGTTTATTCATATTTGACACAAAGGTAACACTGATTAACCCAAATTTTCCACCTTCTCTTACACAACTTGTCTTGAGTAAGCACTTTTTTTTTGTGGAAGCTAGCCACGTATAAAAAAAAAATTGTAATCAAGCATTTTCAGCAAATGCACCCAAATTTGGGTTGCTTCTGAAATATTGGCATAGATTAGTCGAGTATAAAACTTTTTAATGAAGCAATCACCATCTTGTTTCAAATCTTTCCGAACTCAAATATCCCAATTGTTATTGGGGTACAAATTGGACTTAAAATGCTCTGGGTTTGTTAAGGGTACCGACTACCTAAAGATATTGAATACTACCCAAGCTTGATTAAGATTGTGTTGTTTTGATTTGATTCATCAAAAATAAAATAATATAACACAATAAAACAATTTAAATAGTCTAATTTAGTTTTGATAATTACTCTTTTAATCAATTGCAATTTAGACCAAATTTCAAATTATTTATATGAGACTTCCGGAGCCACAAGTTATTATGTGTGGATCGGTCTAACAAGATTTTAAAACATAATTATAATCATTAAATTAGATAGATACCTAATTATTCTTTTTTTGTTTTTATTAGACATTTGTTAGAACTCTATGTAGCTCAGTCTCATACGGTGCGAATACCGCGTATGTTATTTCTAGTGTCATATATTATTAGAAGGAACCTGTGGATATGAGAGGAATTTGCAAAAAGCTTACTGCCTGGAACAGGGCCGTCTTGATAGACGCATTTATGTGTCTAATTTAGCTCATTTGTATATATTGTTAGTGCTCAATTTTGTACTTATTTGGTTATTTTATTTATTTGTAGGTGTTTTTAGAAGAATAAGGATTTGCGGCGAAATTGGCTGAAAATGCGGCGTTTGGACCTCCGTTGATAGAGTACCGGAAGCGCCCCAGAAGTGTACCGGAAGTACCCCAGAAATACCCCGGAGGAACCCCGAAAAAAGTGCGGAAAATGCCCCAGAGGACACTTGCTATACGGATCCTTGATTTTGGATAAGGGGTAACCTAATTACTAAGGGGTGACCCATTTCCAGGCAGCTGCTAAAGGGACACCAGAACTGGATAGGGGGAGGTCTTCTTCAAATTTCAAATACTGGTTTTGGCGGGAAAAGCCATGCATTTCGCTGTTGATTTTTGATCCGATTGTTGGAGCTGTTTTAGGGAGATTAAACACCGGAAATTGATTGGGCTGGACGTGATATGGATATAAAATTCTAGTATGGATGATTTCATGGGCTTAATTGGGCTAGAATATCCGGGAGAAGCAATCAAAGTTAAAACAGAGAGACGTGTCCTGTTGTGCACTTTCAAAGATTTTTGAGAGATTTCTGGAGGAATTTGACGATGGATTAACATGTACATGGTCTTATTCAAGTTTAGGGAAGAGTTTGGTAGCTATTTTATAGCTAACAACACGTGAAAAAGCTCAACAGAAGGGATTATTCTCTCAACAGCGCAGAGAAGAAAAAGTCGGAATTTTTACGAGTTATTTGGGATTTGAGGGCTATATAAGAGTGGTTTCAAGTCATAGAAAAGTTTAGAAACCCGGAGGAGAGAGTTTAGAGTCCAGGAGAGCCGAGGAGAAGCGATTACAGAGAGTTATTGCTGCTGATGCTGCTGCCATTAAAGCTTCTGAAGAACACGAAGAACAGACTGCTCAGAGCAGTCTTATTTTCTGCAGCGTCAACAGCAGCATCGGGGTGTCGTTGTTTTACAGCAACAGAAAAGTATCGTTTAATTTTCAGCACTTACCTCTTTGTAACAGTGACGCTGTAACACTTATACAGCGTTGCTAATTCCTATTTCATCATATAATCATCAATAAAAACACCTATTAAGCCATGAATACATCTTATGATCATGTTTTTGGGATGAGGAGCTAAACCCATTAGCCAAGGCGACGGAGGAAGCCATTGGTCCTTATTTATGGTATAATTCTAACTTTATTATTTATTTGCAATATTATTACATGATTATTTGCATGGAACTTTAATTGAAAAATTGATTTTTATTGAATAATTGTGATTCATTTTGATGGAGCATGCTTAGTTTAAGACTCTTGATGTTTCATGCTTGGTGTTTACATTTATTACTTCAAAAATCTACAAAAGGCATAATATTAGAATCACTCTAAAAGAAAAATTGCATGAATATTAATTATTAGAATTTATCAAATAATGGGTCAATGGTGGAATCCAAGTCTTGGTGTTTTTCTCTAAAGGTTTGAACTATTTTATTTATTTGTGTGTTTAATTTAAATCTAAAAAAAAAAATTGTTTTCTTCACAAGTCTGAAAAGACCCCTTTTTACCACTACTACTACAATCACTATTTGAAAATCATCAAATTTTTGGTGTGGCTGCTGGGATCTGTGTTTAGGTAGCATTTTTTTTTTTTTAGATTTTTTTTTTTATTATTCTTGTTCTTCTTTACGTTTTTGGTTTTTTTTGTTTCCTTGCAGATTTTTGAAGTTGGAGCGAGAGATAAATTTGCCAAAGCTTGTGGTGATTTACTTAAAGTTTGGGAGTGAAAACCAAAGCTAAAGGAGCGAAAAGAAGAAGATTTTCTTTATTTTGTTAAAAAGAGAGAAAAAAAAGAGACATTTTTATTTTTGTAATTTTTTTTAGACTTTCTTTTCTTTTGTATTTTTTTTTTATGGACTTTGGACATTAATTTTGGGACATTTTTATTTTTATTTTTAAACCCTACGGAAGGGTACCCTTAAATATAAACTGTTTGCAGGGAAGGACGACGATTACAATATCGTCTCGGCCCCTCGGGTTCGCACACGGCATAGGAGTCGTGGCCCGAGTCGACTTCAGCGGTTCTTCGCCCGTCTGGTACGGGAGGTAAAATTCTAAACACCCGCGAATCTCCTGCAAGCGGGTTACTGGACTCCTTAAGGTGAATATATGCTGAGGACTTGAATATGGACTGTTTTTAAATTCCTAGTAAAGGGCAAGGACTGGACCATATAAGATAAGGGTTCGGATTTCATCACCGCTCCCTTATTGCCCGCCTTAGGAAAACGAAACCTAAAGCGAACCTAAGCCTAAAATTTGGACTAGAAAGAGACCTATAGGGTATCGAGCTTAACAGGACAATCATTCGAAAAATATTGGTTACTCTTTTAAGCACACCTCGAAGTTCTTGACGGTTTCTGCGAGTTGAATGCGTGACTGCGCCGCATTGGATCGGTGAGGTTTTGGGTATCAAAGCTCCACTGAGCTTCCCTCGCCTCGATTCAACTTGCTTTAACTCGGATTGATTCCAGAGGGGTTTGCTCAAATTGTAACGAATTCCCTTTCGAAGGATTAGAAGCTGGTCTAGAAACAATCTAAGTGGAGCAATCATGCTTGTTGTTTGCTAGAAATCTTTAGGTTTGCTGTGGTAAAGTCGAGTCAGCCTGCTGTGTGTTTGCTAGAACCTTTCTGTTAGGATTTTTATTTCTTTTTGAATTCTTTTTAGTGTATGCCCGATTTTGTTAATAGGGCTTGGAAAAGAGATACTCTAGGTCGATTGATTAGCGAAAAACCTAGTAGTTCTTCTGATTTAAGCAGGGAGCTCGAAGACTCTTCTTTGGAGAGCCCTGTTTTTTGGAAACTTCAGTTTTGAGAATTTATCTCTGAGTGACAAAAGTACCCCTAGTACTCCAGTTGTGCCAGCGATGGCAACTTTGAAAGATTACATGTTCCCAACTAGGACCAACCGAGCTTCATGCATTAAATTGCCAGCCACTACGGCTAATTTTGAGATAAAACCTAGTATTCTTCAGATGATCCCTATATTCTTAGGAAAAGATGATGAGAACCCTTATTTTCATATTAGGGACTTTGAGGAAATCTGTGGGACAATTAGGATAAAGGACCTTACCGATGAAGTCTTGAAACTTAAGATGTTTCCCTTTTCTTTGAGAGACAAAGCCAAGACCTGGCTTAACAACCTACCGTCTGAATCCATAGAAACATGGCAGGAACTTATCGCTGCCTTCTATATGAAATTCTACCCTAAGCATAAAACTGCAGCTGTTAGGCAGAAAATTAGTGCTAGTGTGCAACAAGAGGGAGAGTCTCTTTATAGGTTTTTAGAGCGATTCAATGATCTCCTATCTCAGTGTCCTCACCATGGATTTGATAATATGAAACTTGTACAGATTATTTATGATGGTTTAGACTATTCGACCAAAGCCATGGTTGAGTCTATGTGCGCTGGTGAGTTCACTAGTAAAAATGCTGATGATGCTTTTACCTTCTTAGGAGCTATCGCTGAAAAATCCCAACAGTGGGAATCTTGTGTTGAACCCCCTAAAAGACTCTTGGTCAATAGAAGTAGCACCAATATGGTAGATACGAGTTTTGCGTCAGATGCTAAGTTTGCTGCTTTGTCCAGAAGGTTAGAAGCTTTGGAAATGGGTCAGTCTAAAAATAGGTCCCTTGTTGAACCTAATAGAGCCTCTCAAGTCTCTAGTTGTGGAATAGAGCCCGATAATTCGTTTTGGGAAGGTCAGGTTAGTGAAGAGCAAGCCCATGCTGTCTATAACAACTCTAGGTTTGAGAACGTCAGAAGTTTGACCCATACTCAGAAACCTACAACCCTGGTTGGAGAAACCATCCTAATTTCTCTTGGTCTAAGGGCCAGAGTCAAGGCCAGTCTAGCAATTCTCAGCCTCCCCCAGGTTTTGGTTTTAAGAACTCTTCAGGTCAAACCCAGTTTCAGAACACTTGAGAAAAAGATCTCTACCTTAGAAACTCTCACTATGTTAGCAAATAACCATGAAATGCTATCAAAGAACCACATGAGCTTTCAACAAGAAACTAGGCAAGAGTTGAAGAATAATTCCCAGAGTCTTGCCAAATTAGAACTTCAAGTAGGACAAATAGCTAAGTTTATAAGTGAGAGAGAAATGGAAGGTTCCCTAGTCATACTGATCCTAACCCTAGAGGAGAGAAATCGTACAATCATGTGAATGCTGTCACAACCCTAAGAAGTGGAAAGAAAGTTGACAACAAGGTCGCCATGCCTGATAGTGAACATGCTGTAGTTCACCCTGCTGAGCCAGAAAATGAGGAGACTGATAGAGTCTCCAAAGAGACCAATGAGGGTCCTGTTGAGCCTCACTTTGTTCCCAGAGCCCCGTTTCCCCAGCTGCTAGTTCCGACTAAGAGGGAGTCCAACTTTAATGATATATTGGAGGTTTTTAAGCATGTTAATATCAACCTTCCATTATTAGATGCAATTAGGCAGATTCCATCTTATGCCAAGTTCCTTAAGGACTTGTGTACGCGAAAGCGTAAGCTCAGTGTCAGAAGAAAGCCTTCATAGCTAGTCATGTGAGTTCTATTATTCAGAATACCACTACTCCTAAGTATAAAGACCCAGGGTCCCCTACCATTGCTTGTACAATAGGTAAGTACCGTGTTGAGAAAGCTTTGCTTGACTTAGGAGCCAGTGTAAATTTACTTCCATATCATGTGTACCTTAAGCTAGGACTTGGTGAGATGAAACCTACCCAGATAACACTCCAGTTAGCTGATAGGTCCGTTAAAATCCCTCGTGGTGTGATCGAGGATGTTCTTATTGAGGTCGACAAGTTTATTTATCCAGTGGATTTCGTGGTCCTAGATACCCAACCTGTCCCCGACCCAGAGAACCAAATACCTGTGATTTTAGGTCGCCCATTCTTAGCTACATCTAATGCGATCATAAACTGTCGAAATGGTATTATGAATCTATCTTTTGGTAATATGACTATTGAGTTGAATATTTTTAATGTAAACAAGCTACATTCTGAGCTAGATAGCACATGTATTGAAGAGGTGAACATGATAGGAACCTTAGTTCAGGAGTCATTACCAAACATCGTACCGGAAAATACATTGGAGAGTTGTTTATCCCATTTTAGCCTGGATTTCGACGATGATAGTAACATTGAACAAGTAAATGCTCTGTTGGATTCTGTTCCTATGTTAGATATTGATATATGGAAAGATAGGTTCGAACCATTACTAGCTTCTGAGTCTATCTTAATACCTTATTTAAAAGAGCCTCCTGAGTTGGAGTCTAATTATACATTTTTAGGCCCACCCGAGTCTTTCCCTGTGATTATAGCCTCCGATTTGGATAGTGATCAGGAAATAGTCCAGAGACCGTGCTTCAAGAAAATAAGGAAGCCTTAGAGTGGACCATAGAAGATATGAAGCAAGCTGAGGATGAACCACCTGATTATGACTTAGAGAAAGCAATTGACCTTTTTCAAGAACCCGATGGTCTAGAAATTAGGAACATTGTGACTAGTCATTGTAGAGGCACCCAAAATTATAAGTTTGGGGGTAGAGATTGTCAATTATCCCCAATAGAAGTCCCTAACTTGGGACTCAAGCCTAGTGCATCTGAGGTATCGCTTGAGTGTATTCAGACTCCACAACCTGATCCGCCTGATAATGTCCAGGAGAAAATCCAAATGTTAGAGACCCGTTTTTCGGATGAATCTGTTTGCCGAGACACTCATATGAAGCCCAAGTGGGCACCTCAGATAAATCCAGTTGTCTTGCGAGAAACTTTAGATCAGGTTGTGTTCTATCTGCTCATTTTTCTGATCTTGAGCATTTGTCTTCTATTTGTGGCAGTTCTATTTGGTCTTATGGACCCACAATTATTTCGACTATTGGTATACGACTTTGGAAGGTGAAAATTCTTTTTGAGGTATTTGATGTCTAGCTAATGACTATAAATTTAGCATTTACTGGGAGGCTCCCGCGTTCATGTGATACGGTAATATCCTTCCTTATTTCTTTTCCCTCCAGTGGTAATAGTTTCTCCTTGTTCATGCTTTTATTTTCATCCTTAGAACATTGAGGACAATGTAAGATTTAAGTTTGGGGGTGGGGAAGAAACACTTTTTGTTAGCTTTTAGTTGCAATAAATAAACTCCAGAGCCTAGAAATTTATGCCTATTGAGGATTGCACTAACTAATCTAAGTGGATGGAAGCATTTTGATTGTAGGAGTTTGAGGAACCAATCTGATTAGATGGAAACATCTAAAGAGTCTATTCATAAAAGCACAGAGCTCAGGTGTTAGAAATAACATGATAGTTTCACCATATCTCGTTGAGTCCTTTTCACTTCTATTTTTATTTTATTTTGTTTTTAAACTATGTTCTCTAAGTAAGGTGGGGCCCACGATTCAAGTTGTTACCAATGCTAGGGTGAATTAGAGTGATTGAGATACCTTCAAAAAAAAAAAAAAAAAAAGTTGAAAAAAAAAAAAAAAAAAAAAAAGTTGAAAAAAAGAAAAAGAAAGAAAAGAAAAATGGTAGTTACCAAAAAAAAAAAAAAAAAAAAAAAAAAAAAAAAAAAAAAAAAAATGAAAGAAAGAAATTGAGACCAGACCATTTGACCAAAAGGAATAAATTCAATAAAGTCGACCACTGGTACCCTTGTATATGCCAATGTGTTGATATTAGTCAGACTAGTATCTCAATCCATTAGGATAGGTTCATTTTGGCGGAGGCCTTCAGACAGATATGGGAAACGTCGTTCACTTAGTAAACATCAAAACCATCTATGTTTTCTATATCCATCTTCTTGATCTATCCATGTGATTAGTTTAGACTCCGAATATGATGTCCATAGTGCAACTATCTGAGTAGAGCTCTGTCACTTTATATGAATTTTAGTATGCTTGAGTGCAAACTCGTGTACAACAATTGGAATTTCGCATCAGGGTACTTCTTCCTGTAGTCAATAAGTATGCCAACCAAGGAGATTCTTTAGTGCCTTCCAAGGTTCTGCGTAGATAGTTAAGGTCTGGAGTACAGGTTTTGTGGGTATATCTCTGGTAAGCCCTCCCGAGACTATAACTCGGCCACTAGGGCCACCTAGGGGTTTAAAGGCTTATTGCATACGCTAAATGCAATCGACGGTGAGTTAGGATTTTATTTTGTAGTTTTGATTTGCTCGGGACTAGCAAATAATAAGTTTGGGGGTATTTGATAGACGCATTTATGTGTCTAATTTAGCTCATTTGTATATATTGTTAGTGCTCAATTTTGTACTTATTTGGTTATTTTATTTATTTGTAGGTGTTTTTAGAAGAATAAGGATTTGCGGCGAAATTGGCTGAAAATGCGGCGTTTGGACCTCCGTTGATAGAGTACCGGAAGCGCCCCAGAAGTGTACCGGAAGTACCCCAGAAATACCCCGGAGGAACCCCGAAAAAAGTGCGGAAAATGCCCCAGAGGACACTTGCTATACGGATCCTTGATTTTGGATAAGGGGTAACCTAATTACTAAGGGGTGACCCATTTCCAGGCAGCTGCTAAAGGGACACCAGAACTGGATAGGGGGAGGTCTTCTTCAAATTTCAAATACTGGTTTTGGCGGGAAAAGCCATGCATTTCGCTGTTGATTTTTGATCCGATTGTTGGAGCTGTTTTAGGGAGATTAAACACCGGAAATTGATTGGGCTGGACGTGATATGGATATAAAATTCTAGTATGGATGATTTCATGGGCTTAATTGGGCTAGAATATCCGGGAGAAGCAATCAAAGTTAAAACAGAGAGACGTGTCCTGTTGTGCACTTTCAAAGATTTTTGAGAGATTTCTGGAGGAATTTGACGATGGATTAACATGTACATGGTCTTATTCAAGTCTAGGGAAGAGTTTGGTAGCTATTTTATAGCTAACAACACGTGAAAAAGCTCAACAGAAGGGATTATTCTCTCAACAGCGCAGAGAAGAAAAAGTCGGAATTTTTACGAGTTATTTGGGATTTGAGGGCTATATAAGAGTGGTTTCAAGTCATAGAAAAGTTTAGAAACCCGGAGGAGAGAGTTTAGAGTCCAGGAGAGCCGAGGAGAAGCGATTACAGAGAGTTATTGCTGCTGCTGCTGCTGCCATTAAAGCTTCTGAAGAACACGAAGAACAGACTGCTCAGAGCAGTCTTATTTTCTGCAGCGTCAACAGCAGCATCGGGGTGTCGTTGTTTTACAGCAACAGAAAAGTATCGTTTAATTTTCAGCACTTACCTCTTTGTAACAGTGACGCTGTAACACTTATAAAGCGTTGCTAATTCCTATTTCATCATATAATCATCAATAAAAACACCTATTAAGCCATGAATACATCTTATGATCATGTTTTTGGGATGAGGAGCTAAACCCATTAGCCAAGGCGACGGAGGAAGCCATTGGTCCTTATTTATGGTATAATTCTAACTTTATTATTTATTTGCAATATTATTACATGATTATTTGCATGGAACTTTAATTGAAAAATTGATTTTTATTGAATAATTGTGATTCATTTTGATGGAGCATGCTTAGTTTAAGACTCTTGATGTTTCATGCTTGGTGTTTACATTTATTACTTCAAAAATCTACAAAAGGCATAATATTAGAATCACTCTAAAAGAAAAATTGCATGAATATTAATTATTAGAATTTATCAAATAATGGGTCAATGGTGGAATCCAAGTCTTGGTGTTTTTCTCTAAAGGTTTGAACTATTTTATTTATTTGTGTGTTTAATTTAAATCTAAAAAAAAAAATTGTTTTCTTCACAAGTCTGAAAAGACCCCTTTTTACCACTACTACTACAATCACTATTTGAAAATCATCACGTCTCTGACATATAGACGACCTTTTGCAAAAGAGCTCGTGACGCCTTTTTCTTTTCCACTTATCATGCTCATGACTTACATCACGAACCCTTTCGTTTCCAGCTTGTTGGAAGTTAAACCAATATATTGATGAAGTTATTATTGAAAACAACTAGTCGAAGTTGATGTTGACTGAGTGAAGCAACTAGTAGAAGTTGATACTACTTCTATGGAAGCAATTGGGTGAAGTTGACGCCGTATTCTGGAAGCAACTAGAAGAAGTTGACATGGCGTGTTTGGTTTGGACATGAAGTAAACTTGTGAAGCAAGGTGTTTTGGTTCTAGAGTGTTCTAGAAGAGTTCTTGTATTTAGAGTTTGATTTATGTTAGGAATGTGCGCTTTATTTAGAGTTTGTTTATATTCGGAAAGTTGTTTGAGTGATTGTCAAGTTTGTGAGACTATAAGTAGGTTGTTTAGCCATGAGAATTGTACACCGAATTTGATTATCAATGTATTTTTTTTATTGCTTTCGCATGTGCTCTCCTCTCTCTTGCTCGATCCTACATATCTGAAAAACTTCCTACTAAACTACATGACTTTTTAACAATAAACTTATCAACGGATATTAATTAAGATTTACTACCGCATTATTTTTTCTCTTTGAGTTTACGTCCAGCGAATCCATCTTCAACTGGTATGACCATATCGTAGAACACATATGTAAGTAAATTAATCAAGAGTATGCAGGGAAATAAAGGCAAGACAATTAGTACCCGAATCTAGCTTTATTAGCTCTTTGGAGGATCCAAAAAATTCCACCTAGGTCAGTGAGGTTACCTACAACAATACGCTGCAACTAGTTAACAACTAACAAAAATTGGTTCAATAATCTTAATAGAAAACTATTAGTATGAAGCAATCAAAATATTAACAAGAATTTATGATTCATACATTGTGTCTTTATAATTGAAAAACCATTATAAAATAAAAACAAAACAGTTTAGTAGAGGGAAATAAATTGAAACTAGCAAAGAAAGTGACAAGTTTACACGATGACATACAAGTATAAGTGCTGAATGGAAAGTGGAAATACAACCAATATACTTGGACTGATTTTTTTTCTTGCCTGCTTCAATTTTAGCTTGAGGATTGAGGTAGGGTTTGACGGTAACTCCTATTCTTGTTCACGAGAAGCATTAATATGAACAGGTCGACGATTAGCAAATTGATGAGGAAACTATGTTTCACATGTATGGTAAATTCAGTACTACCAAAAAAAGAAAAATTTATTGGGCCATCAATAAAAGCCCGTAATAGCTTAAAGAAAAATCCGCCCTGTGCACCTACACAAGTTGACGGGCTTCAGCGCCGGGGGCCTGGTCTGGAATGGTTTGAGAATGTCTTGGATTTCTATAGGAAATCAAGTGAAACTAGCTACTCCAAATTGACGAATGTAATTCACCAATAAGACGGAATCCAACTTTCTCGCCTGATGTTATCAAGCACATTAATTACCTACACATTATAGTTTACTCCAACCTCTCAGTTTTTTCCTATAGTGAATGAAAATTCATTTATTTATTTTATTGTGAAAGAGTTGATTTCATTTGATTATTTTTTGTTTGCCAAGTTCCTTTTGAATAAAGATTTATGATTATATATGAAACGAACTACGTCAACCTGACATGCAAAACAAATGCCAAGCTAGTTTATATGTTTTGCTCATGCATTTTTCGCATGTATGCAAATGAAATTCCCATGAGCACTCGGGCAGTTGATAGTTTGATTAACATGCTTGAACTCTTTAAAGAGCAATAATAAAAGGAATACTAGAAAGCAAGAACCGCCGGAACTTCAAACAAAACAACCGAGACCAAACCAGAGAATCACAAACTTAAACCAATTTCCTCATTCCCGAAACTCTAATTTTGTTCTTACCTTGTTCGTCAACAATGGCATTATTAGCCAAAATCTTTGCGTTATTCTTTCTACTACTAGCTGTTTATTGTGCAACTGATCCATTTAAACATAGTTCAATTGCTGAATTCCCAAATTTTGTAGCTCATAAAGTTGACATGTATCCATGGTCAGAGTTATCAACCGAGAGAGATAGCGAGAATTTGTTACAGAAATCAGAAATCAAGTTTTTGAATCAGGTACGAGGACCTGAAAGTATTGCTTTTGATCCACTTGGTCGCGGTCCATATACCGGACTTGCTGACGGGAGAATCGTTTTCTGGAATGGTGAGTCTTGGACTGATTTTGCTTATACTTCTCCAAACAGATCAGAGCTGTGCAACCCACAAGCGTCAGATGCATATGTGAAAAATGAGCATATTTGTGGACGACCACTGGGACTTCGGTTTGATAAGAAAACCGGAGACTTGTATATTTGTGATGCATATCTCGGCTTGATGAAGGTCGGACCAGAAGGTGGATTAGCTACATCACTTGTAACTGAGGCAGAAGGAGTGCAGTTGAAATTCACAAATGATTTGGATATTGACGATGAAGGAAACATATATTTTACGGATAGTAGCGTTACATACCAGAGAAGGAACTTTATTCAGCTGGTTTCCTCCGGAGACAATACGGGAAGGCTTTTGAAATACAATCCAAACACAAAGGAAACGACCGTCCTTGTGAGAAACCTCCAGTTCCCTAATGGATTAACCATGAGCAAAGACAAGTCATTCTTAATCTTCTGTGAAGGATCCATCGGTAGGTTGAGTAGATACTGGTTGAAAGGAGAGAAAGCAGGGGCTTCTGAGGTGTTTGCCATTTTACATGGATTTCCCGATAATGTCAGAACTAATGAGAAGGGAGAATTTTGGGTGGCTATCCACTGTCGTCGAACGAATGTCAGCTATATAAGTGGTCTTTACCCTGGGTTAAGGAAATTTTGGCTGAAGCTCCCGATTACAGACAAGATCCAATATCTGCTCAGTATTGGAGGCCGACTTCACGGAATGCTTGTCAAGTACAGCCCTGAGGGTAAACTCTTGCAAATATTGGAGGACAGTGAAGGTAAAGTCGTGAAAGCTGCAAGTGAAGTGGAAGAGAGAGATGGAAAGCTATGGATAAGTAGTGTTTTGATGCCGTTTGTTGCCGTTTATCAGTTGGATTAGCCAGTGCAGTTTGCATTAAAAAAAGGAGCAAATATCAAACTTCAAATCAAGCAAATATATAACGGCATCATTTTACCAGCTTTAATAAGTAACTGAACAAACACTTGCTACTATTCAAGTCAGTGCATATTGTTGTTCCCTTTATCTATTTTTTTTCTTTGATATGAAGCCAATCGAAGACTTTGAAATTGGATGTTGACTAAGAAATGGGATATAAATGTGATTTTCAAAAATGAACTAGCTAGTTTCATCGCCTAAACAAATTGATGTTGTCGGTATGATGTATGTCCAACAAGTAGATTAAACCTGGAGACAAAATTCATCAGGCATCCACTGTAAAAGTGTATAACATGTAAACACATGCAGTCTTGTTTCTCTTAAACCATCTATATCCATCCAAATCACCACCGATTTCCCCTGTTTTCTAGCGATGGTCATCATTAGCAATTTTTTCAACAGTAAAATATGTACAACTAGAATCATCATATCCAACAACATCAACTCCACCACCATTAATAAGTTTACATTTTACTTGAGCCTCTTTTGATGGACCGAATCCAAGAAGAGCAAGACGAACTCCATCGAATATTTATGCAAACATTTTAGAAGCATTCAACAAATACGAACAGACAAACCATACATGCACACGATCAATTCCAGATTCTTACATGTTTAACTTCAATTACAGCGGAGCAGTTCTACGCTAATAACCTAATCAATTTAAATCTCAAAATCCATCTTTCAGTTCATCCTCCTCGATGTCTGAATAGCACCCATTAACGGAACGTTCAATTTCCCAATCAGAAACCATCCCTTCCTCACATAACAACAAAGCCCAAACTCTGCCTTCGTTCCTACCACAAATTAAGTTGCTACCCAGAACGCAATCCAAATCACTTATTCAATTCATACTTTAACCATTTCATACATACACCTGAAAGTAAACTCACAACTTACCGGCAGAAGAGCGAAAAAGAATGACCGCACATCCTTCCAATTAATCAAAATGTTTGAGGGTAAAAATAAATGTCACTGATGCGCACGTGTAAGGTCACACATGTGAGATATTAGTCGCTTAACGGTTTGTTTTAGATATCTTAATTTTTTCCGTTATGGGATAGATCCCCAAACGAATTACTAAAAACGGGACATATTTTCAATTTTCCCAAATTTAAACTTTACCCAGGGAAATCTAAAAAAATGTTAATGTCGTGTACCTGAATGAGTTCCAATAAAAAGAATGAGCGATTTCACACTTGAATTTCTTTTCTTTTTAACCTACACTGACTAATAAATGTTACCTTTCTTTTTTTTCTTTTGTTTTATTCTCCATGAAAAGGGAACTTTTTCAGAGAACAACAAAGAATATAAACAAGAAAACTTAATTGTGTAACAATGAAATTGATTAATAAAATAAAATACACTTGCTTGTTTCAACATTTAGGATCAAAGCAAAAAATAAAAACAGATTGTTGGTTGCAGCAGTGAAAACATTAATTTAATCTGATAACTATAACGATAGTTTACTCCAACGTCTGATTTGTTTGATTCATATAGTTTTCTTTCCTTCAAAATAATACCGGCATACATCGGAGATAAGTTTCTCATGTTCATCCCATTCTTCTACTAATTATAGGAAAAACTATCACGTAACCAAAATGCAAAAATTTGTTGTTGCCTTCTCATATTATGTGATAGTTTCTCCATTCATGATTTTGCATTTATATCATTTTATTTTCATGTCAACCTTTATAAAAAATCAAAATTATAAATATAAAGTATATGCAGTCAACTCAAAAACAAAGATACATCTTAGAAACAAGTTTTACGACTATAATCAACTTGAAGGCTAACTAATGTAGTTTATAGTGAGTTTCAAGATGATAAATTCTTCGGAACAATAATCATGTTCTATAAATTTTGTTAAATCACCACATTAGCATTTGTGAACCACACTCATCAATGTAGGTTATTTAAATTTTGCAAAAACATAAAGCAAATTGATTTTTAGGTGTGGAAACCATAGAGAATGCGTTAATGCATTAGGCATCCATTGCATAAGTGTATAGTAAACTTGAGTATTCTTTTAAAAAGACACAACATACATTATTGATAATACTAAAAATCTATAAATCTAAGGTACATTAGAATCAAGGATATAACATATAATATCACTTGCAAACATGTTTTTGAGCACCAATATGGCAAGGAAATACCTAGTTGAATTCTTTCAAGGAAAAAAAAAACTTGTTTAACTAATTGTATTAGTTTCTTCCTATGTTTTCAAGAGTAACCATGATAAAAGTCAATCTGGACCCAACAAAATCCAAAAGAATGTTAGTATCTAGTCCAACAAAAGAGTAAAATTTTAGGCGTGCAAGTGTTAGTGCATCAGGGATTTAGGCATGTAATGTGTGTATGTGTAACCAGTACACATTGAGTAAATTAGCAGGATACTTAAGGAAAGATTATTAGCAGGATACTTGCATCCAAACGTACACCATTGACATTTGATACTAAAGATCTATAAATCTAACTTTACATTAGATAGAATCAATTGCCAACGTATTGTAGCTTCCTCGCCTTCTTATGTTTTCAATAACAACCGGGATAAAATTTAAGCTGAACCCAATGCAATCCAAAATAATGTTAACATCGTATACATCAGAAATGAATTCCAACATCCTTATGAATGCATGTACTTAACAGGTTGAATATTCATAATGCTCTGGCATACATGCTTGATCATTTTAGCCGTATGGAAAAAAAATTGGCCATCCGGTTAGTATCTAAAAAGCAATCGGCAAACTTCTGAAATGGAAAAATGAACTAACGACCTTTTCACTTATTGCTTATCTGGCGGTCAATGAAAAATGAACATTCTTTTTCTTTCTTTTACTTATTTCTTGGTTAACAAAGTAATTTATTAGAAAATGATATTATACTACAAAAAAACTAATGAAAAATAGACGATCTGAATCAGATGCGTAAACAATCAAAGTTGATTATTTGAATCCAATGTACCGATTGTCTCTTTTATTTATCAAATCTTTAGTGTTCATGATCATTCCAAGTCGTTTTAAAAAAAAACTTGGAATTAGATTGTTGGATGTAATAAAAGAAATAGCGGTTGAATTTTACAGAAAATACAATAGTTTACCATAACATCTAATTTTGTTGGACTCGTATAAATCTCATTTCCTTTCGTTTCTCTTCGAAAATAACATGTTTAGTAAAAGTTGGAGATAAATTTCTCATATTCTTCTATTAAATATACTGCTTTCATATAAATAAATAAAATGTGAAAGTTTGTTGTTGCCTTCTCATTTTATGTGACAGTCGTATTCATAAGTTTTGCTTGATATCGTTTTATTTTCATGTCACGCCTTCGAGGATAAAAACCGTTAAGAATGATTAAAATTTATAATTTAAAAATACGATGTTCAACATTTACAGTACGTTTTAAGATTATGTCAGACTGTACGCTATATGATGGGATGGTAAATCCTTTAAAGTGATTATCAAATGGACACATTAGAGAAGTTCTTATGGACTCTACAAACTATAAGTTTGTTCATTTTGCTCCCACTATGGACTCAACAAACATTAAAAATGGATGGGCAAACCAACAAAAGTGTTGGTTTGTTGAGTGAGACGGAAGAATGGACGCGCGCTTGATAGAACATCGGGCGGTAGAGGAACACTCGCTGGGAGTGTCCCAAAATCGCCAGTTTTTCTTTCACACGCCAACGTCTGTGCTAAATCCTCCAGCATGTGACACAAAACCGCCAATGGCTAAATCTGGACGGATGAAAAATCTTGTGATCCAACGACTATAATCTTGAGTTCTATAAATACTCCTCATTTCAACTCCAAACTCACACATTCTACACATTCTAAATCTCTTTGTTAGAGTATTGCTCGGTCGAACTCGCAAGCGTTGCTATCTCAAGCTTGTTTGTCAAGTTTAGTTGTCAAAACTATAAGTCTTGATTTCTAGTCTACTTATAGCTAAGTCTCGGATTAGGATAGTAACTGTAGTTGAGCATTAGACTTCACGACATTCATCGATTGAAGACGAAAAAAAAACTAAGAGGAGATTGTGGAACTTCATTAACAAAAGGTATCTGGAGACTTGAACTCATCTATCACTCAAAAGTCTATCTACTCTATCTCCTATTTGAGACAAAAGTCGTATAGCTATATAGACTTCGATTATACAAATTTGATATTTCGAGATGAGTTTAACTCGCCTACATATTTCTCGAAATATGTGTTGGTAAGCTTTCGCCTTAACCAAGTTCATCTTATATTCTTGACGAAAGTCAAAAGATGATCATGTGAAAATCGCCTTGTAACATCTTACATGATTTGTGTGAGACAACATTTGATGTAGACTCAGAATGTTTCGTATTTATCATTCGATCACTTAAAAATTTCTTTGAAGCTAATAGTTTGTGTGAGACAGCTATTCCCGTCTTTCGAGAATGTTTCGATGATTGAAATAAGAGTTTAGAACAAATAATCATGATTGGATATAGCACAGTATGCATACTTGTATGCTAACTGTTGCAAGATATTCCAAGCCCGAGAACCATGGTTTTTAAAATCGCATGATTTGTGATTCAAATCGTGCGATTCTCTTCATTTTATCCCATACCGATTCAAGTCGTATGATTGAATCGAATCTCCTTAGAATCGTTCACATTCTTCTAATTATGCGATTTTTGACCGTTGACCGTTGAATGGGGGGCTATCATTAGATTTAAAAATAAACTTAGTTGGGGGAGATTCGAACTATGGACCCCCTCTCCTGCTAGTTGGTAGTCAGACCACCGTTTCATGTTCTTTTTTGTGATTATATTCAACTTCTAATATACTTATACATATTTTATCACATGTGGTCATTGGATTTCTAATACAAACATTCTTATTTTTTTTATTTTAAGGTAATATAAAAATGACTAAGAATCTTCGATTCACGATTCAATATACGATTCGATTCTCAAAATTCAAAAACCGATTCGCGTTGCGATTTACGATTTCACAACCTTGCCGAGAACCATGGTATGCATACCCGTATGCGTACTGATTGGTTTAGTGTAGATCCGGGAACTAAGCGTGCTGGCGTGAGTTTCAAGTTCCGGGACTTAACTGAGTTTGGTGGTATGTATACCCGTTCGCGTACTATAAACCCAAACTTAGTCTGGCCACTTAGGTATGCGTACCCGTTCGCATACTTGAGTATGTTATGTTCAAAAATTGGTTTGTTCATGAACTAATACATTTATATAATAAGGAATACAATCTTTTGAAAACCGTGGCTATAATTCTCATGAATTGATTCGAGTGAATCAAAATCGATTTTGCTTCAATTGTGTCTTGTATACTTCTATGAGAATATAAACAATTGAACAACTCTAGAACTAGTTTCATTTGAATCATTTGAACTAGTTATGGTTAAGATGGATATGGTTGATATGAAAGTGTTCATATGGATAACTTCGGTTAACTATTGTTGAACCAACAAAGGTGTACACGTTTAGGTACGGTTACTCATATCTAAATGAAGTCACTTTTCATTTGTGTGTAACAAGCTAAGTTCGATCTAACGGTTGAAAGATATTAGCTTGAGTATAATCAGGTTTTCATCTACCGGTTAATATTGAATGCTTTGTTACCAAGGTATCATTGATTGCAAACCCTGATTTGAAGACTATATAAAGGAGAACTCTAGCAACTGGGAAACCTAATCCCCACACCTCATGTGTGATACTAGTTGCGACTAGAGTCGATTCTCCTTTAACCTTAGGTTTTTTTCCAAAACCCTGTAGGTTAACGACTTGAAGACTTCATTGGGATCGTGAAGCCAGACCCAACTATTTCTCTGTAGTTGCGTGTTCTGATCTTGATCTATTCTATCGTATTAAGTACTATCTTATTTAAGTTTTGATCGAGATTGATTCTACGATAGGCAAGATAAAAAGTAGTCACAGACATATTCGTCTCATCATTTGCGATTCCACAATATCTTGTTTCGCTACCACATGATTAATTTTATTGTGAGGTGATTGATATTTCAAGGATGTTTTTCGGGAATATAAGTCTGGTATATCAATTGGTTCATGCCCACCTTGATTTATCAAAATACGGAATAAAACTCATAGTTATATCTGTGGGAGACAGATTTATCTATTCAATAGACTTTTCTGTGTGAGACAGATTGGTTTAACAAGTCTTCGACTTTGGATCGTAGCAACTCTTAGTTGTGGGTGAGATCATCTAAGGGAATCAAGTGCGTAGAATCCGGCGTGGTTCTAGAGGCGTACGGAACGTGACTGTACCTTGATCAATGTGAGATTGATTAGGGCTCAACTACATTCCATTCCGAAGTTAACTTGGCGTAGGATAGTGTATGTAGCGGCTTAATACAGTGTGACGTTCAAATATGGACTAGATCCCGGGGTTTTTCTGCATTTGCGGTTTCCTCGTTAACAAAATTTCTGGTGTCTATGTTATTTCTTTTCCGCATTATATTTTCTACATAATTGAAATATCACAGGTTGTGCGTAATTTCAATCAATTATGAATCCAACCTTTGGTTGTTGAATATATTGATTGACACTTGGATATTGATTTTTGATACCGTCCAAGTTATTTCTTATATTCAATTGGGCTCGCAAATTCCTATTTGTTTGATTGCAGATTGAATTGAGAAATAGAGATATAACTTTTTGATATACTTTTCTTAAGATTGAGTTTAACTGTCTAGTTGATTCTCTTGGAAGTATATTGGAGTTAGTCCATACAAATTGTTAAGAGAAATATTGGGTGTGGTTGTTAGACCCACTCTTTTTCACTATTCGCTCTCAAATCATCTACAAAAATGCCTCCCAGAGTTCGTGGTGTTAGATTCACTGAACAAGAGGATTTAACTATTTGTAGAGCCTTTGTTTTTCACACACAAAATGCTATCGATAGGAATGTATCCTGTGGGAGAAAATTTATAGAATGTTCGCCGCTGAAACGGGGAACATTTATGGGCGTGATTCTCACGGATTGTCGTATCGTTTTAATTTAATTAGTCGTCATGTATCGGAATTCGTCGTTGTATTAGTGGAGAATCACAAAAATAAACTCGAAGGATGAAGCTGTACATGAAGTGGAACCCAGAACACTAGCGATGTGGGTAGTATCTCACGGCGGACGTCCTTTCGACTCCCCAGCTTGTTTCAACATTCTTAGGGTGCTCAACAGATACGATCCCTACATTTTCCTAGGAATTCCACCACCCGACGAGAATTGACGCCTATGTAATAGTTGTTTTAATCTGATGTATGGTGGATCTGGTATTTAGTATCACTTACAAACATGTTTAACTAATTGTAGCTTCTTTTTATGTTTTCAATAACAATGGGATAAAATTTAATCCGTAATGTTGATGTCGGGTACCATAGGAATGAGTTCCAATGAATAGAACGAACGATTTCACACTTGAATTTCTTTTTTTTTTAAAACCTACATTGATAAATAAATGTCATATTTCTTCTTTTTCTTTTGTTGTCTTCTCATGAAAAGGGAATTTGTTTACATAACAACAAAGAATATAAAAACAACACCTAATTATGTAACACCGAAGTTGATTAATTAAAAAAAAAAAAAAAACTTGCTTGATCTTTCCTTAGTCTGGTTATTAGTGTTCATGACGATTCCACGTTTTTTCAACATTCAGCAATAGAAATATTCATTAAATATGATAACTATAACAACAATTTACTCCAACATCTGATTTGTTTGACTTCCTTCAAAATACAGAAAGAACCACTTTCATCAATACCAATATATAGGTCAGAGATAGATTTCTCATATTGCTCCAATTCTTCTACTAAATATACTACAGGGAAAAACTATCACGTAACCAAAATGTAAAAGTTTATTGTTGCCTTCTCATATTATGTGATAGTTTCAACATTCATGATTTTGGTTTTATATAGTTTCATTTTCATGTCATTTTTTATGAAAAAAATTTATAAATATAAAATATATGCAGTCAACTCAAAAACACATATAGTAAATTTTAGAAACAAGTATTATAACTGTAATCAAGTTGCACGCTAACTAATGTAGTGTCATAGTGAATTCTAGGATGGTAAATCCTTCAGAATAATAATCATGTTCTAGAAATTTTGTTAAATCGCCATATTACCATTTGTGAACCACACTCACAATATATCTAACTTAAATTTTGCAAAAACAAAAAGCAAATAGATTTTTAGGAGTGCAAACCACAGAGAATGCGTTACTCCATCATACATGTACTGCACAAGTGTATAGTAAATTTGATATTCTTTTAGAAAGACACATTGTACATTATTGATACTAAAAATCTATAAAACAAGGTACACTGGATATAACATATAATATCACTTGCAAACATGTTTTCAAGCACCAATATGGCAAGAAAATACATGGTTGAATTCTTTTAAGCAAAGAAAAAAGCTTGGTTAAATAATTGTAGATTCGTAGTAGTTTCTTCCTATGTATTCAAGAGAAACCGGGATAAAATTTGATTTGAACTCAATGAACTCCAAAAGAATATTGACATCGTGTACAACCAAAATGAATTCCAACGATCCCATGAATCACTGACCTGTACTTAGTGTTGAGAACAGATTGCATATTCATAATGCTCTGACATACATGTGTGATGATTTAAGCCGAATTCCAAAAACAATTTGACCATTCGATTAGCAATGGATCTTAAAAGCAATCGGAAAACTTCTGAACTGGAGAAGTGAACGAAGAAAACTTTTCACTTATTGCTTATTCCGGTGGTCAATGAAAAAGTGAACGATCTTTTCCTTTTTTTACCTATTTCTTGATTAAAAAATAATTTTCTTAGAAAATAAAATCATACTACAAAAAACTTTTAAAAGTTAAATGATCTTAATTGGATGTGTAACAATCAAAGTTGATTATTTGAATCCAGTATACTTGTTCTGCCTTTTATTTATCATATCTTTAGTCTTCATGATCATTCCAAGTCGTTCTAAACAAAATTTGGATTTAGATTGATGGATGTGACAAAGAAATACTAGAATTGTAACGGTTTACTCCAACATCTAATTATGCTTGACTCGTATGGTTCTTTTTTCCTTTCGTTTTCCTTCAAAAATAATATGTGCTTGGTAAAAGTTGGAGATGAATTTCTTTTATTCCTATACTTTCATATTACTAATATAAAGAAAACACGTCTTTTCTCCGGTTGCCAGTGAAAGGACTAAGTAGTCCTCCCGTGTTTTTAATTGCTGCGCCGATTTTTCCGTTGATTCCAAAACAATCAGGGCTAAACTAGACCTTTCTGTTTTCTCTTCTTTCTTCTTCGTCGAACAACAGAGGAACCCAAACTCCAAAATCACAGTTCAATACCTAGGTTTCCATTGAAATTTTCTCTTATTTCTTCGTCGTCCCTAAATCGATCAGAGATTACCCCAGACCCAAAATGAATGTTTTCTTAGGATTGTATTTGTGATTTCATTAATGTTTTGTACAATGATTTCATTATTTTCAATTTTGTGAAAAAATTGAAATCCCAACTGAAATCGATTTCCCGCCTCGAAAACTCATCACATCCTGGGGTTGAGGGAGGTCCTAAGGTTCGATTGTTCACATTTGGAAATGATTAATTTATTTCAGAAGATTGGTAAGTAATTTACAATTATCACTGCTTGCTTAAATTCGATTTAGTAAATTATAGACTTTCTTCTAAAAATGTGTAACCTAATTAGCTCAGATACACAAGGTATTGGATGAAGAAGATAGAGTCTTATATCATAAAAGGGTTTAATGGATTTCTTAGCAGCTACAAAAGTTTGGTTAGGACTTAGGCCTAGAATGTACAAATTTGGTTAACCCCACGAGAAGTCATGACATAAAGCAACAATGAAATGGATACAATACTCTAGCCGTTGGCATGCCTTACCATTATGTTTTGTTTTTCCATCAAATCCATGATGAATCCTTTTTGTTGTTTTAGGCCATCATCTGTCTTCATGTTAGTCACATTTCTTTACGGTAAATCATAAGTATCTCACAGTTTTAATCTTTTACATGAACTTTAAATAATGGTAAAAAAAAAACCAGTGAAAAACTTAAAACTATTCGGTTGTTTGATGTTGAATGTTCAATTGAAACTGAATTGTGCAGGGCCTCTAAAGTAAACATATGTGTAAGAGTTTGATGTAAAACATTAAATGGGATTCTACCGGTTAATTTGTATTTATATGAAACTGGGGGGTTTAAGTCACCAATTGGTTTACTTTTAGACGACCATAATGCTTATGTTGAACCATTACAGGTAGATCCTTTTATAAGTAGGATAATTCCTTATAAAATTCCTACACAAACGCCCACAGTGGGATTGATAAGATGTCAATTTCTTAGAGTTTTAGTGTCCTTTTTAGCATATTTCCGTAATTATCCGGTTGGCAGTATCATGCCTCTGAAATGTTAAGAAATGATCATGTTGGCTGCTCAATTGCTCTATTATCAGCGGGTTTGAAAGAAGGCCAGTCCTCTATTTCTCTAGCTGAAATATATTAGTTAGATGTTTTACTGTAATAGTGCTCCCTCATCTGTTTCGAATTCTGCGAGACAAATGATAAACAAATGAAAGCCTTAACCAGGAGTCAAACACTATAGCCTGACTGGGTCTCCTTCCTTATGAAAGCCCTCCAATGACCAAAGAGAGAGTTTGATGATTTATTTTTTCGATACTTGAAAGCCAAATTGGCAGAGCAGTGGATTCATGTGCAAAGTCTTATTATTAGCTTGGATGAAACCCTTTGAATCTGAATTCACCTTTACCACCAACAACCCATGCACCACTGCCAAATGTACCAATTATACCAAATCTCAATTATTAGTCTAGGAATCTAGGTTGTAACCAAAAGAAGCAAAACTCACAACAGTTGTAATATATGTGTAGTTCTGATCACTAACATCATTGTAGATGACCAAGCAAAAAGAGGTTCATTATAATTATAATCTATCAGGTTGAACAATCTGAAAATTTGTAATTTATCAATATAAGCTAAATCCTCCCCATTGAGTTTCAATACTTGAAGGCCAAATTGGCAGAGCAGTGGATCAATGTGCATGATTAGATGGAGCCATGAATTGCTATACATCTGAAATGGTTCGTTATCATTTTAACTGTGCATGTTAGATAAAATCTAGTTAGACGAGCAACTTCTATAATGAAAACCGACAAAATAGCTTGCGAGACAGGTATTTTTTTTTTTTTGAACAACATATGAGAATATAATTGTATTTGATTTCAAGTTTTTTTACCTGTGTATATTATAGTTACAAACAACTAACAACATACGAAGAATGTTATCGGATAAAAGAATGGAAGGGCAGGCACAAAGAACAGAAGGGCAGGTGCATTGGCGTGCGTGTTATACTAATGTAAATAAACAAAATATAAAAGTTTGATGTTGCCTTCTCATTTTTATGTGACAGTCATAACATTCGAAAATTTAGCTTTATATCATTTTATTTACATGCCATGCCCTTTGGGGATGAAAATCGCGAAGAACCATCAAAATTTATAATTCAAAAACATAAATATTCAAAATTTACATCAAATTTTAAGATTATGTCAGATTATATGTTATGTAATATGGTATCATCATGAATTGTGGGATGGTAAATCCTTAAAGTGATTATCGTATCATGATCTAGAAATTTTGTTGCAGCGCCACATTAGCATTTGTGTAAATAACACTCGAACAAATTTCACCCGAGCCACCAGCGAAGCGGCCGCTTTTAGAACATTAGCTTAATGGCTATGA
The DNA here is from genome assembly GCF_003573695.1 of Papaver somniferum. Lineage (NCBI taxonomy): Eukaryota > Viridiplantae > Streptophyta > Magnoliopsida > Ranunculales > Papaveraceae > Papaver > Papaver somniferum. The sequence continues at coordinate 13,046,529 of NC_039365.1, read as the reverse complement.
GTGTCGATATAAGAACCCATATTATTTACTCTGGGGCACCGACAACATGTAGCGCATTACACTCATCGTGCGTATATTAGCCATCCTAATCCCTTTCTAAAAAGCCGTTGGAATTCTATTTCCATCAATTACCCTTCTCTTCTTCTTCGTCCTTCTCCGTCCCGTATACTCCTTCACCAGAGGCGTACAATAGCGTCACACAATGGGTGTAGGTGGAAACTTCTGGGATTTGCTAAAACCCTATGCCAGAAACGAGGGTTTTGATTTTCTCAGAAACAAGAAAGTTGCAGTTGATTTATCATACTGGATTGTTCAACATGAAACTGCCCTAAAAAACAAAGCAAGAAACCCTCATATCAAACTTACTTTTTTTAGAACCATTAATCTATTCTCAAAGCTTGGAGCTTTTCCTGTATTTATTATTGATGGGGTTTCTTCTCCATTGAAAAATCGGGCAAGAATCGAGAGATTCTTTAGGTTTTCGGGTATTGATTTGTCGGGTTTACCAGGGGTTAACGATGGTGTTTCTGTTGAAAGGAATGGGGCTTTTACCAAGTGTGTTCAGGAATGTGTGGTAAGTTCTGCAATTTTAAAAAAGATGATTTTTTTTAATTATAATGTTTGGGTTTTGAAATTTTGAATTGATTTAGTTATGTGACTGTTCGTGTAATTAGGAATTGCTTGAAACCCTTGGGATGCCTGTGTTGAAAGCAAAAGGCGAAGCGGAAGCGCTTTGCGCTAAGTTAAATAGTGAAGGGGGGCATGTTGATGCTTGTATTACTGCTGATAGTGATGCTTTTCTCTTTGGGGCCAAATGTGTTATAAAATCCCTCCGGCCTACATCCAAGGTAAGTTATGGAGGTTTAAAATTGTAGTGGGTTTTCAATTCTGTTTAGTATATGCAATTGATTGAATTGTAAGGTGGATCATTATTTATATGTGTACTGATAACCTTTACTTAGAGGTTCTGAGCGGATCGTCTGGCTGTTGCTTAACAATTACTATAGGGCCTATTTGTTGATTGATGGGATGGACAGAAGGTTACTGCTGCGTATTGCTTTGTTTCAAGAATAACATGTGATATGCCTATTGTTTAGTGTATTGCAGTGATTGCCTAACATAGTGGAGTGCGTATAGTATGTGTCAGATTCAGGATTTGAGTAGCTATAAATGCTGGATGTTTTATGAGATTTAGTTAGAATGATTTTGATTGCTTGCTTTAAAATCACAATGTGTGGTAGGAAGATACCCTGAAGCGATGATTCTTGCTGTTTTTAGTTACCTAATCATATTAGGCTGGAGAAATCAGCCATGATGCAGAATGCCACTCATAGGATGAAATTTAATCCAAATAAAACAAGATTTCTATCAGATAGTAAACTGTGAAAATTGGGTTAACAGCAAGCATGCCTGTCACATGACCGCAGCAGAGCTTAAGTTGTTGAGATGAGTGGCTGGAATACTTGAGAAGCTAAATTTGCATCTTTTGTAGAGACCCTTGTGTTTGTCTATACTCTTGAGCAGACCCAAGTAATTGGGAGGAACAGAGGTAGGAGATGGGTTGAACTGCTAGAAAAACTTCTGAATTTTGTTTTTGATAGATTTATCTAGAGAATCATTGTTCATATCAGAAAGATAAAATTAATGGATTATATGTCCTGTACCAAGTAATTTATACTAGGAGATTTTAATGAGTCAATGATGGAGTTCCTTCCAGTCCCTAGTTGTGTTGTGTTGTCTTCCTTCTTTGCTTTGCATTGGAAGACGAACTTCATTTTTACTATTTCTTATTTTTCTTTGCGATGGTCATGGCCAGATTGAATTGGTATCAATGAGTTTTCACCTCCTAGCATGGATGGGCATCGCATTTTATGCAGGAACCTTTTGAGTGCTACCACATGTCAGATATTGAAGCTGGTCTAGGGCTGAAGAGACGGCACTTAATCGCGATCTCTCTTTTGGTTGGAAATGACCATGATTTGGGTGGGGTGTCTGGGATCGGAATAGATACAGCTCTACGCTTTGTTCAGATGTTCCCTGAAGAGGAGATCTTGAATAGGTATATTTCTTCATCAGTTACTTTTTTTGTCTTCTGGAAGAGTTTTGGAATTGTATACTTTCCAGTTTGTGTCTGCCTTAGTTTCCTATAAACAAGAGTTGCACGTCCTGCAGGTTACATGATGTAGGCAATGGTGATGTTCCATTATCCCAGATTGGTAGCAGTTCTAGCGAGTCTTTTGTCGATCGTGATGTACGTGGATCAGATACAAGCTCACCAAAGAACAAATCCCATTGCTCCCATTGTGGACATCCGGGCAGCAAGAGAGCTCATGTCAAGCATTCTTGCGAGTACTGCACGGTTAATTTTAATAATAATTGTACGCAAAAACCAGCGGGATATAAATGTGAATGCTCTTCTTGTGTCATGGTATGTCGTTCCTCTAATATGTATTCTTCGTGTAATTGTATGTCTGTGATTTGGTACCAACCTGGGTAGTAGATATGTTCCTCTACACCTCTGTTTCATATCCTAACTTGGTTTACCTTTGCAGGCTAGACATGTTAAAGAACAGAAGAAGCAAACAAATTGGCTACTTAGTGTCTGCAGCAAAATGTCCTCGCAGCAGAAGTTTCCAAATGATCAGATCATTGACATGTATTTAAACCAAATCGGTGGAAGTATAAGTGGTATGCTCTTTGATTGAGATCTACTTTTCTTTAAGCGGAAAGCGCTCTCGAAATTTGTTGCCTCTGTTTTGCTTACTGAAATGAAGTAACTTATTTCCTCTGATAATCTACTCAGCTTACATGTTACTAATACCTCCCTGCTATATCCTCTCCTCACTATCACTACCAACATTATCCAACCCCCTTTAACATCACTACCACCATGCGTAACTGCAACCTTACACCCCCGCCAAATAAACACACAAGCAATACTCGTCCCACACCCTGAAGACAACAAAATTGCCCCATTAAACTTGACCGCTGCTGCATCATTATACCATAGTCACCAACCCATCTCATTGCAATGAGATCAAACCAGGGACCACCATCATCTCTATGATGCCATCGCCACTGCCACTGCCACATGATAGCATATTACCATTTTATTGCTCAATCCTCCCATACTATAGACTGTGTCAGCTCCTATTCCCATGTTGAGCTCTACATGGTTTGTTTCACTCTTTGCAACGTACCCAAAGTTTTGCACATCCCATTTCTCCACTACAAAAGCCTAATTGTCCATAGCAATCCTGCATTTGCATGTTATCATTTCTTACCTCTAACAAGTTGCCTCATATTTTGCGTCTTTCTCGTTATCATATTCCTTTGAGTAATGTCAATAACCACTTTTGCAATTTTTTCTGCTTCTTTTATTTTCAGAACATGAAAGCATGTCTCTATTGTGGAAAAGCCCCAATACCGAACTACTGATTGACTTCTTAGGTTACCATCAGCGGTGGGATCCTTCCTACATACGCCAGAGGTTGCTTCCGATGTTATCTACAATTCTCTTAAGAGAGATGGCTTCGGATCCAGCAAAAGGCTTGCTGTTACATGAACAATACGAGTTTGATTCTATTCAGCGTGTGAAAATAAGATTTGGTCATCCTTCTTATTTGGTGAAATGGAAGAAAGTTGGTGCTATGGAAATTGCGAGCTCTACACCCCAAACTGAAGACTATGATACCCAGCAAGATGATGTCGTGGAAGTGAACGAGTTTGGTGATTTGTTGGATGAGCCTGACATCCCCGAGATTCACGTCGATGATGGCTGCTGGTTCCTGTTAACTGATGAAAACATGGATCTAGTTAAGGCTGCGTATCCTGAAGAAACCGACAGGTTCTTACGGGAAAAGGTATTTATACTCCAGATGATTAGATATTTCTGTGTGAAACAAATCGAGATCAGATATAAAAGAAAGAATATACAGTCTCTCAAGAAAAGTGGGATCTAGTTTGCTGAGGGCTATGTCCATGAGTAGATTCTTACTAGTTTCACCATTGAAAGATGTTAGCACTTAATGACTCCTGTAGGCCTGCAAATCCTGTACAGCAGTTCGTTCTCTAAATCTTCAAACCTTACAAATTAGAGTTCCCTTTCAAAGGGTAAAATAACTGAATGCCCCATGGAAATTCATATGAACTTACTGCAAGAGCCACCTATTAAATCTTAGCTTAGTTCCCAGTACATCTACATCTTATTATTTGCTTTCGTGCAACCAATAGAGCAATTGGAACATCTGATCTGAGTTTTACGCCACAACAAATAAACTGCATAGTTCCCACAACAAATAACATGTTCCTTCACAATCATGATTTTTTTGTTAATATTTCAAATGAATTTCCAGGAACTGAAGGAGTCAAAATCCAAAAAGAGGAAAGCAAGTGGTGAAACTACTCCAAAATCAAGTGCAGTCCAACTCAGTATTAATGAATTCTATCGCTCAACAAAAGGTACAGCTCATCTTTTGAAAGAGAAAGAAGGTCCAGCCAAAAAAATATCAGAGGAGCAAACAAAACAAGGGGGGTCTTCTTCAAAAGAGACAACGACATCAACTCCAAAATTATCCAAATCCGTGAGACATCGCCTTTTATTCAACTAAACTACAATAAATATATAATCTTTATGCCTAACATAACTATGATCGCGTTTGCGTTTACGTCTTTCTTTCTCTTTGTAATTAAAAAATGAAGTGGATACAAGCACACCAGATGTTTCGTTTAAGGAGGTAGCCTTAAATTATTGTAAATTTTCATCTTTTTCGCCTGCCTGTAATTTTTTCATCTGTTTCTTTTTTTCCCCTTGCCTGTAATCATTTCTGATTCTGAAAGGGTATCTTTGTTATTAATCTAACCGGGTTTGGGACCCTTCGTCGTCCTAAAAGGCTTCGCCTTTTTTCATGTACAATGAAATCTTCTGTTGCGCATTTTATGCTATTCCTATCATTAACAGTTGGATTATGTATTAAATTAGCACGATTTCGCCATGAGAGATTCTCCACTTATTGCCATGATCTTTCGAGAAATCCTTCCGGCTGTCGCCTTTTCGAACGACCAATCAGAATTGTGAATTTTTACAGGTATCTTGCAATCTGGTAAATGAAAATGAGAATTTGAATTCTAAAACTCTTGTTTATTGTTGATTCAGGAAATTCCCTCTTACAAACTTGAACCTTTTTTTTACTGTACATGACTAAAAATTACTACTTGATATATACCTAAGACTCTCAAACTAAAACAGAGTATTTGAAAATACCCCTTTTACATAGACTTCAAAATTCAAGTACAATAATATTTGTACTGCCAATTTACCCTTCATTGCCAAAAAGAAGAGGTAAATTTTAAATAGAGTAACTCCAGAGTGACATATCAGCATGATTACTGTCCATATCATCCCAACTGAACCCTCTTGAAGGAGGTGGTGACAGTAACAACCCTTCAGCCATATCAGAGAGTAATCTTGGCATTTCAAATTCTGCTTCTTCATCCATATAAAACACCTTCTCCGAAGAAGAAATCCCCGGCGAAGACGAAACCATCGAATTCACCGGTGAAAAATTCTCCAAATGCCCGGAATTATTAACTTCATCAACTGATTCTGATTGTTGGAATGCTTTGGCAGCTTCAGCTGCTGCTTTCCGAATGTCATTAGGATCAGAAGAAACCGGCACAGGTAATCTCCAAACAGAATCAGCGAAATTAAGACAAGCTGATCTACCTCTTAATGCCATTGCTGCAACATCATGAGCACGAGCAGCCATTTCTGGTGTAGCAAAAGTACCTAACCAAATCCTTGTTTTCTTATTCGGTTCTCTAACTTCACAAACCCATTTATCATTATTCCTCTGCCTTACTCCTCTGTAAACTGGATGTCTTGTCTCCCGAAACTTCATTCTCCCCGCTTTCCGTTTCGGTTTATCTGATGCTAGTTGAATTTCTTCATCGGAAAATGTATTCCGGTTACTCAAACTTGAATCAGATACTGGTGATGATATCTCAACTGATCTCGAATCCAAGTACTGACTCTGTTGTAGCTGATTGTAACAAAACATATCCATTTCTCGAAGAAGGATTAGTAAAAGATAAGTGTTCTTGACTGGCTAAGTACTGTTCTTTGTATAGTTAGATTTTTCTAGTTGTTTGAAATTTTTGAGGAGGCAAAGATTTGGGAGAGGGGGTTTTATAAGAAAAAACGCGTGTTTAATTAAAATCCATAAAACGGGTTCGACGCGGGTTAAAGTACAGCTGTAAAAAACCGGGAAAACACTTAAATCGGAAGTTATTTGTTTATGAATATTAAAATCACTTGTAAGTGTACAGCTAAGTGTAGAAGATCTGATGGGTATAATACACGTGTTGATTCTTACTTGAAGGAGTAATTAAAAGATTGATGATGATGATGACAGTGGAGTCTTCCATTTTCCAATTTGAGTTAGTTGATGATTTAGAATGCTCTCTTTCTTCATTTAAATCAAAAAGGTGAAGCGATGTCTTCTTGTTCGATTTAGGTGCCGATTCTGTTGACCACCGATTAATAGACTAGAATCTTTGACTGGTTCTGTAAGTGGAATTGGTAAGCATCGTTAAGATGGCGTCATCTCTTTTTAGAGTGACATCAATTCTTGTTGAGGATTTTGGAAGCTTAATGAGTATCGGATTCCACGATTATCTCGTTATGATTTGTCCTACCCGTCAATAAAAGTCTATATGAATAAGAAGATATTTATTATATCCTTCTACTGGTATAAAATTGGATTTACATAGAAGTTTTTGAATCCCTGTAAATGTCACTACGTCCTTCGATTTGTTTTTCCTCCATGCAAACTGCTATTCCGTTCCAACCATAACTCCTAACTAATTCTAAATGGCAGAACATGCCATATTGTTTTCATTTCTCATCGAGCTAGTATCCAATCTCCATTCCTTCAACAGGGAAATATAGTCTCTATTCATCACCCATTGCACGTGTAATGCAGCCAAAATAATGAACAACACCTTTGGAGGGGCTAGTTTATTTTCTGCCATTTTGTGAAACTCCCATTCAACCTCCACCTCAGCTAGCCTCTCGTAAATGGCCTTTGACGTACCTTTCCCCTCAATACAATCTTTTGTGTCCTGCTGAAGTGCTACATCCCTAATATCATGTTTTAATTCCAACAAATCAATTCTTCCAGTTGGGTCTAAAGCTCTATATAAGCATAGATTCCACCCTGCATCTGCGGTCAGTAAGTTAGCTATAATGTCATGCTTCTGCAGGCTAATTCTGTATAGCCTTGGATATATATATTTTTAAGGGACAACATCTATAACCACCAGTCATGCCAGAATCTTATTCTTCTCCCATTATTAACCTGTATAGTGATAGTTTTAAAAATCTTTGTTAGCATTAAGAATTCCATACCATATACTTCTACCAATTGCCTCGTTGGTTTGTGCTGGAACCAAACAAGCCTCTTCTGCATTAGTTTTCTCACACATAATCTTCCTCCACCATGTTGTCTTCTCATTACAAAATCTTGCATTAGCAGTGTCGGCATTTATTGGTAGTAATCTAAAGTCCTAAATCTATTTGTATTTCCGAGTATAAGAGTATATTTGTTTTTGCTGACTCGAGATATAAAACCGTTTGCTTTTTTTTTTATTTTGAGTTAGATCTGATTTGTGATTTGACTCATACCTAATCACCGGCTCGGACCCATCTGACTCAGGGAATAAAATGGTTCTGAATCAAGGAACCAAGCCACTGACTTATATATTTTTAGGTCAGATGAATCAGATGTGACTAAAAGAATAAACGGGTCAGATCCAAACGAATCAGATGAGTTAGAAAAAAACAAACAAGGTGTCAGTTTTGCATTCGTCAATATAACACAGACTGTATCTTTGTCGTATCGGTGCAATAATATTAAGAGATACCGAACAAAAAAACACACAAACGTATTACCGTATGTATAATTTTATAACAACTTAGAAAAGGAAAACAAGATCTCCATCACAATACGCTATTTCATCAAAAATGTTAATGTCGAACCAATCAATTTACACACAGAAGTTCAGAGTAGACATATACTTGAAGGAAATAATAACTATGGAACTGGAAATAAAATGGACATAAAGCTTGGGGGACAAGGTATAGCGCTGGAAATGTTTATTTCGCTGATAACATTTCTTGATATCTATTTAATGCTCAAGATCAAAATCATGGTACGAGATAGCAAGATTCATATCTTTTACAACGTAACATGTAAAACTTATCATTGGACCCTAATAGTTATGATGCATGATACATGACCTTAGTCTCCACGTGATAAAATATAGTTTGAGATTTCACTTTTAAGCCAACAAATGCATTTAGTGTATCAATGATCAGTCACTTTTTAGAATGGGGAATCAATGGATTTAAATCAATAGTTTCAATATCAGATACATGAGTGTCGTGATTCACAAGAATGATCATATAAAAATTCATCTAGTTCCTACACATATCCTCCAAAACCGGGATATTAGCAAGAAAAACAAAATCGACCGTCTACTAGTTATTCAGAATTCTGAAAAAAAAAATAACTCGAACTATAATGTATTGTCATATTATTGTTATCACCAACAAAGACAATGAAATATGCTTAGTCATATCTAATTTTATTTTTATAAAATAAAAAAAAAATATAATGTGAAAATTTATTTGTATTATAATATTTTCCGAATTCCGATATCAGTCATCTTTAGTTATTTATTGTGTTTGAAAGCGTATGTAAACATTCAGTATTTGCAAATATACATGATGGAGGACGATAATAAAATTAAACGTGAATCCATAGGTTCAATCATCATCTCTCAGTATCACTAATACCATTATATCTTATCTGTAACTGTAAGCGACGATACCCAATATTGAAAACCATGGTTCAATATATGCTCAACAATTTTTGATCTAGTGGAATTCAAAACTCATCGGGAACATTAACCACTTGTACCTCGTGAAGGAAGAAGAATCACCTTAATTTAATTGAATTCTCTAATAAAATGCCATATCATACAATTCGTGTGGACAATAAAAATCGTTTTAACTTCAGAAAAATTGGTCTTTGTACTGTTTAAGGATAAAAATGTACTCTTCCAGTAAGTAAGTGATGAAAACTTATCGTTTTTCCCTCTTTAGTTATAAGGTAGTCAGATTTTGGAAGAAGTCAATTGATTTCAGAATCGAAATAAAAGCAATTTGCTTCGCAAAATTTGTACTTATTACATTATTTCAAAATTGTGTTCTTAAAATAATTTCTAACTCTCGACTTAATTAAGTCGAAAACTAATTTGGTAGGCAGTATCCAAACATGCCACCAGTTTTGCTATATGTTTATCAGTATTTTTCTATTACATTATTTTTTGGGTGTTTATGTCATGTAACCCTACCCTTTGGTCAATGTGATATTTTTTTTATCCATCCAATTTTTTTTTCCAGAATGTAATGTTATTGAATCATTTTCCTTTCTTCTTGTGATTCATACATGAGATGTGTAGGGAAATAACTCCACACTCTTGTAAAAGCGTATCCTTTCCAAAAGTCTCTCAATGTTGATTAAATTTCTGAGATTTCTAGTTATCATGCAAGATTTCGTAGTAGTACATAAATATCTATGATTTGATAAAGAAAGATTTATTAATAAGTGTTTTTGTTTTGTAAATTTACAGTTTAACAGTTTCAGCTGGAACCTAAAAATCTTAATTATAAAAAACAAAAATTATCTTGATTATAATAGGATAAAAAAAATAAAGTGATTCATTGTGGATTTGAGATATAGCTAACGAGTTTTGACATTTTTACTCATGGAATTATCATGCAACAATTATACCATTATCGTTATCACAAAATTGGTTAAAAAGATCAAAATCAACAATTCCTGGATGAAAAAGACATGTAAAATTTGATATTGTTTAAATGGACGAGAATGTAAAAATGGCCAGGATGTAAACAGTTTCATCCTACCCATTTTCAAATACTTTTTCTTATTTTTAATTTACATCAGGATGCATCCAGTTTCATCCTCGCTTTTTTTTAAGTTTAAGCCAGGATAAATCCAGTTTCATTCTTGCTATTTTTTTGGTGTCAATTTCACCCATATTAAATTTTACTCGTCCATTAGAACCACGTTTTAAAAATATTTGGACAAGTGACCCATTTTCCGTATCATTATATCAGACAATGTTTATTTTGCATCCTCATGAATATTATCATGCAACAACTCTGCATAATAACTCTATCAAACAAAGTTTATTCTGCATCCCTTCAAATGATTCATCAACAATGGTTCTTCATAAAGTTTATGGGACGACTACGTTATTCATATGAGCAATTGAAAAGGAGTCTAACATGGATCGTCGTTGATGACCAATGATCTCTGTGGCTGATGATGTATGTGGTGACGTGATCAATCTTCAAATCGAGTAGACAGTGATTTTGTTGGGCAAGTCCAACAACTTGATTCGAGTCATCTCTAGCTTTCGAAGTTCTCAAGTCAATGAAACAATGCTTAAGCTTAAACCGGGTAAATGTATTAAAAATGTCAAACCATAACTTTTAGCTACTAATTAAGTCAACGCCCCCTTGTTATTTATGTATAGTCGATACAAAAATACATGCCGGTGATGGAATGACCTTTTAGGACATAACTCCTTGCACGGGCCAGATGACTATTTTGAGAGTACAGTAAATTTTTTTAATATAATACTCGATAATATAATGATCTCGTTGAAATAATAAAGTTTTCCAGTTTCAATTCCGGTCCTTAGTACTAAAATAATAAATTCGATAACATCATAAAATAATACATTTCCAAAGTACCCTTGAACATTAATAGGTCCAAATATTATATAAAATAATAATTTTATGAAAAAAATAAATACCAAATTTTTATATATATTAAATTTTCTCAGGTTTGTAATGCATTGTATCTACTATGGTGCTAATGTTTCTACGATTTCCAATAGTTCATCATTTAGTAACTTCTATCAATTTAGTAAATGGTTGCACATTATAGGTACTTTGTATCAAACCAAAATTCTTCAAATTCAAATTCAAAAAAATTAAAAATTATTCTTTACATTAATATATTATTATTATATTTATAAAATGGAACAAAGAATATAATTAAAATGGAATTACAATGTAATTTATAAAATAATAAATTATTATATTATCGATTAACTAATAGCTCTTTAAAATAATAGGATTGGGGTGGTCCCAAACCTATTATTTTGTAGATGTTTTACTGTATTTGCCACTCCAAAAGATCTTGGTGTTGAAAATTAGTTCATTAACCGGTTCCCGTACTTGATATCAATTGTTTGGAATCCTAGACTAAAATTTGGCGAGAGTCGAGACGGGGCAAACCGCAAACCACATGATATGGTTTTTGTTCAAGCTCTCTAACCCTCCGACCAAGTCCTTGATTCAATCAAATATTACGAGGTATCTGTTGAAAATGTTAAACCTATTTTAAATTTTAGTAAAACTTAACCAGTATTTTTTTGAAACGTGAAACTTAATGAGGACATTTTTGCCAGTGCAACTGAACCTTCTCTAACGGATTAATTGTCTCAAGTATACGTAAAATAAGAGCTGGATCATGAGCTACTAACTTTTGTAAAATTTCTTAGTAATATTTCTGGAAGGTCCTGAAAATAAAGAGCAGTTTGAAATTTCCGGAGTCCCTAATTAACTCAAGGGTTACATACGGGTGATGGTGAGTTTTAGGACAAAACCCCTTGCACCGGCCAGAAAATTATGGTCAAAGTGTTTACCACTCCAAAAGATCATTTTTGGATTTGAAAGGACTCCCAGTTGGTCCTTAATTTGAAAGTAAACCTCAATATACTTCAATGAGAATTGTCAACCAATGCAATTGGTGATGTATAAGACCATATAAGGGTTTAATAATCCATGCTAATGTTGTTCACACTTGATATTAAGTCAAACACTTCTAAAGATTTCATTGAATTTGACCATTGGTGATTCTAGATTTTCTAACACTCCTTTTCTAGTGAGTCTATCTAAGCTCAGTTATTGACTGAACCTTTGACGTCTTCTTTTCACATACTAAAAAAGATAAAGACTCAATCATACCTAAGAAGACAAATACCTTCCTTAACAGTTCGCCGAGGAATTGAACCGAATTCGGTCCAAAACAGGAAAGTCGTAGGCAAGTCCTAAGAAAGCAGCTAAGAAGATATGACGTGGTCAGGAAAAAAACAAAATCCTACTTTATGGAGATGACGTGGGATGTGATGCACGCGATCGCTACACGCACGACCAAATTGGCTGTGAAGATGTAAACGCGTGTAGTGCGCAACTGGCAGTTAATTGAAAAAGAGATAAAGTACACTGAAGACAAATGATGGCGATATGATGAGGCTATAATTGTGGATAATGTGGGGCCGGAAAAGGAAAAGTGAAAAGGAAAAAGGAAAGACTAGAGAAATGGAAGGAAGGTCTACATTGTGGGAGGCAGTTAAGGACTGAGAGGAGAGAGTGACATGACTAGATGCTCTGTACGGTTCAAACAATTACTATCCCTAAACAACAAAAAGTCACTTGATAGTTGGATTTTGCGCGTGGACCTTCACGTGCGTTTTAGGAAAGTAGGGAAAGAAAGTATAAACGGGTTGGGTTTTTGTTTTTCTATCTTTGACATGATAAAAACAAGTATACGCTGCTTGTCATAGTGCAGGTTGTGCGACGCTCGTACAGGTCTTAGGAGATATTTTCTAGCCGACCCAGCACTTGTTACTGGAAAAGATTTTGGATTTGGAAAAAGAAGTGAAAAGAGATATTGAAAGAATGGAGCCTTAATTGGGTGTTTGGATGTATACTCACAAGTTAATTTTTTATTTCTGGAAGTCCAAAAGTCAGAAGCCAGTTTGAAAATAATTTTTCAGAACGGTTTTTAGAAGTAGAAAAATTAGCTTTTGGTGAAGCAAAATAATTTTGCTTCTGACTTTTGCTTCGAACTTCTATTTCTGGAGAAGCTGAAGTCAGAAGCAGATTTGTACCCGAACACGCTATAAGGACTAGCTTCGGATCATGGCTGGATTCGGTCGGTCAGTTCGGTTTTCAGGAAAAATCACCGATCAAACTGTATAGAGCACGGCTTTTTGCATTTGCATTTGAAACTGAAACTGAACTGTTCACTCACCGGTTCGGTTTTTAACTGAACCGACATGGTTCAGTTATTTTTTGTTTTTTAACTGAAACCGAACTGTTCACTCACATGTACCCGTACCTACATATCCATTTCATACTAAGTCTTAGTAAACTGTAACTGAAATACTAAACTATTAATAACAAGTAGATATAAATAAATTGACACACAAAGTCTTAATAAACTGATACACAAAGTCTAGCAGTTCAAAACCAAGGATTCTAAAGTTCAAAACTAGTCTTAGTTTAACATAACAAAAAAAAAAGGTAGCATGAAAACCAAGTAAAACACTGCATTAGCATGAGCTTTAAACCAAGTAAAAGACCGCAGTCCATCTCTTTAATCTTGAACTTTCAGATCTCTGGCAATGGGTGATAAGTGAATAATTCATATGATTTTAATGTCCATTCCATACTTGTGTTTAGCTAGCTTGCATATTTTCGTATAATTACTCTTGTTTCCTCTTATTTGTCTCTATTAGGTGAATCATATCAAAAGGAACTAAAAGTTGCTAAAAAGATCTAATAAGAGAACTATTCCAAGTATCCAAGTGCCCAAGTCAGAGAGAAGTGGAAGAAGTGCGACGAAACGGAGCAAAAATGCTCAAAATCAAGACACGGGCCAAAGACCAAGCTTAACTCATTCAAATTAAGGAATTATCATCATCATCTTGAATAGAGTTCAATTACAAAAAGAATTCCAAAAGAATGAGGTCATTCCGAATTCGGACGAAAAAGTTATGGGAAAAACAAACTTTTTATCGAAACCAAAGACCGGAAAGTTCGCAAAACGGTTTGTGAACTATAATTTCGTGGGAAAAAGAGTTTGCAAACCGGTTTTAAAACTAAAGTTCCTGGATACTTCTACAAAAAGTTTGCAAACTATGAAGGCTAAAATTCACAAACTATATCTTTTACGGGTTTCTTTCGTAGTTTAGGGTCGGGTTCTTGAACCGACATAGATACTTGAAGGTCAAGGAATATAAACCTTTATAAAGAGGTATTAGGCCACGAATAAAAAAATATCAAGAGGTCACGAAATTGTAAGTCTTGGAGAGGAGAAACAACACATGGAGCGAAAGCTAGAGTTTCGGAGCAGTTCCTCTTTCGTAACGTTATCTCTTAACTTTTCTACATCCATGAGTATCTAAACACCTATTGATTGAGGATAAATTTGAAGTTTTAAAAAATATTTGAGTAATTATATTAATCTATTTGAAGTTCTTCATATGATTATCGCTTATTTATACTATTACGAATATTTATGATTGATTGATAGATAGTTTAGGTGGCCAACTAAATTGATTTGTTGATTTAATCTAGTTCTAATATTGATCTAGGAGATAAGTAATTGTCGAATAACTTGTACACAAGTAAAGAACATGAGACCTTGCAGATGGATTCTCTGGAGCGATTGTGTGTATAAACAACACTAAAAAGTAGACCTTGATCTAAGAGTCTAACTAGTAGGATCAACCTATAAATTCACAAAAGATAAAGTGTTCGACCAAATTACACATTGAGTGATCTACTACTAGGTGGTTTAGACGAATAAAATCTGGTATCGAGAACTTCCATATCCGGTGATATAAGGAATTTAGGGGATACACTAATCTAGTTGTTATTCCACGGTTGGTGATCATCTATGATTAACGACAAGTAGGAAAGTATAATAACTCATTGACGGTTTATGTAACGAAGAAGGATTCCTCGATCATCTCTATTTTTATTGCTTACAACTTAATTTTATTTTGCTTGGTTATTTATTTTATTTAAAATCTAAACCAAACCCACCTTTGTGACACTTTAACAACTAAAACTCACTGCACTCCGTGGTAACGATCCTTGCTTCCATTATATTACCAGTTAATTGTGTGGAATAAGTGATTTAATTTGATTGCACTTACGACAGCCATCAATGGGCCCAAAATATCTGCAAAACATATTTTAAGTCAATACAAATAAGAGAAGAAAATGACTCAAAAATAAAAACAGATGAAAAGTTGAAAAAAAATAAGAAAATAGAGTCAATTACCATCCTCAATGCTAGCACCATCATCTGGTACATATTCAGATATGAAATCAAGAGCAATAGGTTGTTGTAACCATCTTTGCGTACATAGAAGTGCCTCAACTATCTTGGCAGATAATGAAATTCTCCATGGAGTAAGAATACACTTTCCTGTACTAAATGCAGATTCATATGCAACTGAAGAGACCGGTATTGCTAAAATATCCTTCGCCATGAATGATAGTACCCTATACTTGGTATTATTAGCATGCCACCAAGCCAAAATATCAAATCCTTGGTAGATACTTCACATTCATCCCTCAAGTACCTTTCAACTTTTGATTTTGGCTGAGTACAATTAACATTCATTCTTTTATTTTTCTTCCTTGACTCAAGTATATCCTTAATACTTACTTCTTTCACACAAACTACCGCGTCATCTATACCTGCAACAGTTGTTGAACCAATACCTTCATCTGCATTGGAATTTGAATATATTGTCTCATACTCTTCATAGAGCTTTCATATATCTTGTTTAACAACTTTCAAAACAGTTGTAACCTTGTACTCATCTTGCCTATACAAACATTTAAAATCAAACTTCAAACCATAATATTTCTCTCGAGGATCAAGTAACTTAGCAAAAAACATAACAGAGTTCATGTCTTCGTACTCCCCCCAATACGTGTTGTACTTTTGAAACATGAGACCAGTCATCCTAGAAATATGAGGATCTCCTGCAGTTTCTCTCAGATAAACCAACTGTTCATCTATCAAAGCCAACTGTCATAAGAATTCAATGGTGATAACCTGTGTTGAAGCCGAGAACTTAACTGTAGCATCAAAGAAAATATTCAAATATTTCACAAGACATTTAACATATGACCAATCTGCATCATATGGAATATGATGACATGGTTGTTCTTTTTCTTCAAATTCTTCTTGTTAGTTACAACAACTTCACATTCATATTCACTACATGAAGAATTAGCAAAATAATCATCATTATCAATTATAACTACGGCTTAATATTAGGTAAAGCCTCGTCGAAATTTTCCTTGAAAATGTTCTTATCTCGGAAGCTCTTATCTTCTCTTTGTAACCTCTTAATATCCCTTTCATATAGAATTGCAGCTTCTAACATTAGCAATGTGTTATTCCATTTGGTTCACACATCTAAGAAAATTATTTTCTTATATTAAATCTTCTCTAGAGCAGCACATTTTCGATATTTGGCTAACCTAGAGGGAGAACTGGTCACATACTTTATTACTGAGCTTATCCTGCTAATTGACTTGTGATACAATAGAAATGCATCTTTAACAACAAGCGCAAGAAGATGTGCAGCACACATTACCTGATAAGAATGAAAAAATATAACAAGGAAATATCATAAGTTACTAAATCCATAAGATGACAGTATCCCTATTTACTAAAACCATAAGATGAAACCACTACATATTGAAAGAAGTAAAGAAATTAAATCATGTACATAAAGAAAATCAATCTAACCTACATGTATTGAGCCCGAACTGATGTCTTGTCCAATTTATGACACTGGTTTGAAGATACTCAATTGCCACACGTACTCTTTGCACTGACATTATTAAAAGTCACACCAAAAACATCTTTTAATCCCCAATCCAGCAAACATCCCTCTAGCATTTTTCCAAATATCCATTCTACTATGACCCTTGATTTGGCAAAACAAAATGTTCCTATTTTGAAGCTTCCAATGAATATCACTATGACCCTTGATCTGTCATATACATATAATTGAAGTTATTTGAAGAAGTCCATGTATCTTTTGTGAGAGATACTATTTGTTTGTTTTCCTTGAAATAATTCTTCAAAATTTATTTCTCATCTTTATCGATGACTAGAAGATCTCGGTAAATTGTCATTCGGCTTGGCACCTTGAATCAAGCTTCTAATAGTTGATAGAATGATTTGAACCCTTTTACTTCTACCAATCTGAATGGTAGCTCATCTTTTATCACAAACTCCACCAATTTCCTTCTACACATATCATTCTCAAAACCAACAGAAACTAGTTGTGAAGGTTGACCTGGTTTAGTAGTGGAAAAATAAAACTTTGTTGTCCTTTATGCTTCTTGTTGGGATTTTCTGGACATCTGGTCAGATGTGCCCTCAGGCTAGATGTTCAATTTCCTTGAATTTTGGCTTTCGTTTTCTTCTTGGAGTGATTACATTCTGCTTCTTTAGGATTGAATCTAGTAAAATCACTCCATAGTTTAGATGTAACTCTTCCCTTCTTCATAGGTCCACTTTCAGGTGCATGGTCCATTGTAGGCTGCTGCATTCCTCATGTAGCAACAACTTCAGGTGTTACAGAAGGTGTCATTTAGTAGACCCAATTGCAGGGGTCTGAGAGGCTAGAGATGCATTTGATATCTTGCTCATCTTGCTCGATACAGAAATTGAACAACTTGCTCCAACGATTAGCAGTTACAACACCTACAAAAGGTAAACAAATTGAATCAGTTAAGAGAATGTCTGGTATGTATTAGCTAACACACAGTCAATAAGAAGAAATCGAGACATTTATGCACATCCAGTTGCAGTGTAGGTTTCAATATAAAATAACAACATCATATACACCATATTAACAACTTGGTAAAACCCACAACAACTATAACAACAACATCATCATCAATTCATGGGTCTTACACAAATCTCTATAAGAAACTAAATCTCAAATAAACAATAGCAGGAAAAATCTAAGATATATAAGCCCTAATAAATACCCTCAAACACATTTTCAAACAAATGGGTTTTCTCTGTAAGCTTTACACAACATAAATGGTCTCAAAACAAGGAAAAATATCTGAAACAACACAAAGGGAATAAAGAAGAAACGCTAGTTAGATGCTCCTCAAAGTCTCAACACAACTTTACTTGATGAAGAACTCTAGCTGCTCCTCTCAGTCTTCTGCATAAAAAAATAAAATAAAAAAGATAATTAAAACTCTAACATAAAAAAATGAACAGAAAAAAATTGACAACAAAAATTGATTGATAAACATAAACTAAACCATATCGAAGTAGTGAAATTATATGTTTACTTGCAATCAAAAGAAATCCTAACAGAAGAATAAATAAAGAAACACTAGAAATTGAAAAAACAAATCAATCAAAAGAAGAAACGAGAAGGAGAAATAAAAGAGGAGGAAAATACTTACTAGATGGAGGTGGTGGTGCTCTTGATGGAGGTGGTTCATATGTTGGTGAGTGGTGGTGGAGGCGACTGGTAGTGGTAGTCGAGAGAGAAGACTGAAGAGTAAAAGAAGAAATGAAATGAAGCAGCTGCATGCGTTAACCGTTAAGAGATTTAGGATTTCATAAGTTTTCTAGGGTATGTATAAGTCGGTTTATTCTGTTCGGTTCGGTTGGTTTCTATGGTCAAACCGTAAACTGAGTCGAGAGACCAGTGGTTCTCATTTTAAAAATTGTGGCCGACCGTTGGATGAACGTTTCGGCTTGGTTTCACTCAGTTCGGCTCGGTTTTTTACATCCCTACTTCGGATACAAGTGCAAGAAGTTATCCATTCAGTTTTGGAACAATGACCGAGGGAGTGTCCGCAGTTCAGATTTGTTTAGAGATAGTATTTAGAGATTAGAGATAGTATTTAGAGAATCTTCAATATAAGGGGTGAATGTTTTGAAATAGTATGACACTTAAGATTTAAGACCTTTTCACCGGGTTTTTATCTCCAATACGATTGTAAAGGTAACAAAAATGTTATAACAACTTTCGAATTGAAATTTTTTGGCATTTTTGTGCTACTATTCTGTATGAACCTGTCTTTCAACATCACCATCCACAAGACCACTCTCTCGGCTTCTCTTGGCTTGCATTATGAAAGCAACATAAGATTCGATTTCCTTAATGACCGTAATGAAGCGTTGTGCTAACCAACTGGCATCACGGTCATTGATGTTCATGGTTTGCTCTTGATATCTAAAATATATTTTCCCACGTGGGGTTACCATGTTGCCGATCACCATCAATACAATCTTGGATAAAATATACATAGTTACGGCAATACATTCATCTTCTGTGATGTTGAATTTTGCACCCCGAACTTTGATCTTTTTACCTTTATCATTGCATTGACTTAGAAATTGTGAATTCATATTACAAGAAATTAAGAAGTATGGAGAATGTGTGATACCTTAGTTAATCTTGTTTTAGATTCGAGAGATTTAGAAATTCTGGTGTGAGTTGAAATGAATTTGAAGATGAATATTTATAGAATGGGGAATATCTAGACATTGGATGAGGAATTACTGAGCGATGCCTTAATCAGCGAGTGACAACATGACTAGCGCTAGCGCTATAATGACCAGCGAGCGATATTAATACCAGATAGCGATGGACATTCTATCGCTCGCTGAAAACTTCATGGTGTATGTCAATTTAGTATATTTGACACATTGACACATACATTTACCACTTTATCATGCCTATAATGACTGTAAAAGTGGTAAATTTTAGTGTTTAACATGTATACAGGAATAGCCCTAAAAAAGTCCGGGTTATTAATAAAGTCCACGTGCATTCCCCTTTACAAAATTTGGTATAAAATATTAGTATTGCACTTGATCAGTATATCCCACTTTTTTTAATACAGCAACTATAAAATAATAGTAATATTGCACTTTATAGGTATAATGTAAAAAACAAGATTTGATTTTCAGCAGTATTATGGCGGAGGAGATAGCGGGCGATGACGGTGGTTTTGTCGTCTCACCTCAGCAGACCGACCGAAACATAGAAAATCTGTAATGAATATTTTAGATTATAGTTTGTAACGAGCACCAAGTAATTGGAAAAAAGAGAACTAAACGAATAAATTATGTTGGACAGTTACAAGTCATAGTATGTAAATAACTGACTCAGTGACTCATTGAGTCTGAACCAATAAGATTACGGTTAATGAATAAAAAATGACTTCACGTTTCCTTAACTCGGTCAAAAACTACCTGACGAAAAAATAAGACATTTGTCGGTGCCAACATTATAGGTAAGGTAATTTTGGATTTAGGTAACGAAGTTTACACTGATGACTAAACAAATGAAATTTTTTGAGATTTTCCTACTCCCGCACTTTAGAAATGAGGTTTAGCTAACTCAAATAGATTCTCTACTGATTCGATGTAACCGCCTTGACTAAATATTCTGGTAGGTGTTTCGCATTTAGGAGTTAAGTCGTAAGACTATAACATGTGTCAAGCTGTCAATTATGGAAGAACAACTTGTCATCAACTATAGGCCCATAATACAGTACTTGCCAGGCCAAGGCCTGGAAAAAAAACGAAGAAACACGATTTTTGCAAGTTTTGTTTTTCGATTGGTGATTTACAAGCTGCTAATAAATTTGCCAAGGATCACCAAATACTACATAAAGTCCGCTCTGTGAACGAATTTCGAATAAACTACATGCACGTAATGGGTAATTATTGGTTGCACCTAGGTGCAATTAGTAATTAGAGGTTATACCTAAGGTTGCACCTACTTTATTGTTCTGTAGCTAAGGGATTGTCTTGTAGCTGTTCCGGAGTTTTGGATGAGTTCCGTTTCGGACCTTGCTACAACCGGGATAGTAGGGGCTAGTTCAGGTTTGGGACATGACATGTCACAATAATACTGCTAGAAATTTAAAAGACTGTGTGTACTTTTCTGTACATTAACTTCGTAAAATACGATACGAACATGATACATGCCGAATGTCACTTTTGAAATGGAAAACTCTTGAACTGGGACAACTAACATAGGCAGATCAAGGACAATCAATTCAGATCTTTGATCATGTCTGTATCTATTTTATCGTGTTTGTATCTGTTAACACTGATCCAAGATCCTCAGTTTATCAGTATTCTAGGATATTTGACGCGTATTTGCTGATGCAGATTATATTTGTGTTGTCTTGGTCTGTATTTTTCGATATGCACATATAATCAGATACTAACGAATACAGAATATAAAAGAATACAAACGTTAATAGCGCGTTTGGATACCAAAATCATTTCTGCTTTCGGTTCTCCAAAAGTAGAAGTCAGAAACAGAAGTGAGAAGCAAAACTATTTTGATTCACAAAAAGTTAACTTTTCAACTTCTAGAAGTCGTTTCGAAATTCTCTACCCAAACCAACTTCTTGCTTTTCGACTTCTAGAAATCAAAAAGTTACTTCTAGATACACATCTAGCCTGTTTGGATACATAAGTAGAAGCAAGAAGTGCTTCTAGACTTCTCAGAAGTACTTCTGAGAAGCAAATAAGTTAAGAAGTTGTGTTTGGGAACCATTAGTTCATCGATGCATCTGCAAAGATGAGACATAACGAGAGTTTTAATAGTCTTCTATATGTATATATGTAATACATCTTGAATCCTTAAGAAATCAACTTGTACACAAGGATTAAGAAATTAATACGGATGTAGCAAAGAAGAAACCGGATTGGCAAAGGGTAAATCAAAGGAAAAAAGATGGATTAAAAAGGGTTTGTTATGTGCATCCCAATCTCTTTAATCTGTTCTTAGAATAATCTCGTGCATCTAGGGCTCTCTAAATTAAGAATGAGAGTTTTATAAGTAGACGACCTTCCTATGAGTTTCTAAACAGAACATGAAGAAAAATAAACCTAATGATTATTTTAACTGATGAAGAAATTGTGAAGGGGGAAGATGAAGAACTCAAAAGATCCAAATTAAATTAACAAACCATAATACTAATTCTGATCTGATAAGATGTATGATGGGTTTTTCTCATATCTTGCCATCTCAACTGTAACACTTAATTAGATCAGAGATTAAAGTCTTGTTTCACTTCCTACATAATAGATTGGTTCTGCCAAGTTATCTGAGAATGAACACCATTCAGATAGTCAACACAGGTTCTTGCAATCTCCCTCCACACTCAAATTTGAAAAACTTCATTCTTTTGCCCATTTGGCTGCGTGGAGTAGACCTAAAGCTTCTGCTTCTTCTGGGTTGATGCTGAGATTGGCCCTGCTCTTTTTGTTCAAAGTTTCCAGCATTATTTCTGAGAATTAAAGAAAAACCTGCAGGTGCATTTTCTGATATCCATGCTGCATCTAGGTTAATTTCATTTTGTGAGATTCTAGGAGCTTTCCAAAGTGCTTTTGTCTTACCAGGGATACTATCTGGATTATTTGTGGCTATATACTTCTCCTTATGCCAGAAAGTTAAGTGTCTCTAGATTTCTAGAGCTAGCTGCAAGTAGGATTGATGTTTTTTTTTTTCCTTTCAAAAGTGCTATTACATTTTTTTTCTTTCAAAAGTGCTATTACATTTTTCCTTCTATATGAACCAAATCTTTGTCATGATAATTTCTAGGGGAGAATTGGGTTATCTTTTCCTACCCAGTCTTTATAGATATCATGAAAGGTAGTTGAAGTACTAAAGTTTAACTCTACTGTGTATGGACCTGTGGCCCAGACAGCTTTTGCACAAGGACAGTGGAAAAATAAATGTTCTTTAGACTCATGTTCTGCACAATGCAATTAGGTAAAATATCATGCATGAATCTAGACAATTTAAGATTGGTAGAAACAACATTTTGAAGACATTTCCAAGTAAATATGTTAATTCTTTGTGACACATCTAAACCTATAAACTTTCAAAAGTGCTATTACATTTTTTTCTTTCAAAAGTGCTATTACATTTTTCCTTCTATATGAACCAAATCTTTGTCATGATAATTTCTAGGGGAGAATTGGGTTATCTTTTCCTAGCCAGTCTTTATAGATATCGTGAAAGGTAGTTGAAGTACTAAAGTTTAACTCTACTGTGTATGGACCTGTGGCCCAGACAGCTTTTGCACAAGGACAGTGGAAAAATAAATGTTCTTTAGACTCATGTTCTGCACAATGCAATTAGGTAAAATATCATGCATGAATCTAGACAATTTAAGATTGGTAGAAACAACATTCTGAAGACATTTCCAAGTAAATATGTTAATTCTTTGTGACACATCTAAAGCCTATAAACTTTTCCAGAAGTAATCATGCAGGCCTAGGTTGTAGTTATTGATAGTTCTTTCATTTAGCTTTATGTACATAGATTTGACTGTGAATTTCCCAGATGATGTTAGAAGTCATCTCAGGGTACCAGGGTAAGTCTCCATGTTGCTACCTAATGTTATTCTAATATCACAAATCTGACTTGCTGTAATACTTGGGAATGAAAAGTAAACTAATGATGGATTCCACTTTCTAGTGATTGGATCAATAAGATCCTTCACAAGTGTTAAATGAGAATTGGTAGCATGTTTGAACTGACTTAGGTTCCCAACCAAATTAAGTATCCATTTATCCTCTCATAAATTTATACTAAGTCCATCTCCATCTTCCCAGGTACTATTTTGTTCAACTAACTAGTTTCTCACTCGTGCGATGCACGGGTCTGTTTCTTGCTTATGGAACATTGGAAGAAAAGGTCAGAGTCACTAAATTCTAACCACTGGTAACCAAGTAAAGTTTTTTAATAACCCGTTCTCTACTTATACTTTTGTTTATCTATGTTTCCATATTTCAGAACTGATCAATTTTTTTTTGAGTGACGCAGCATTGTGAATAGCTTCATCAATTTTATACGTAACAAATGATGTGAAGGGTAAATACACTGCGGAATCTTAGGATGGTGTCATTGTTGGGTAACTTGATGCATAAAGTGCACAAAGTATCTATATTACACGAAATAGCACTCCACAATAGCATATCAGGTTGAAAAAAATTCGAGTCAGCAAATTGTAGAATAAATGCAAAACTATAAAAGAACCCAAATATCTACTAAAAGGAAAACAAAAACAAAGCTGAAAGTTGGAAGTAATATTCTTCTTGATGATAGTCAACTTTTATTTTTGTGTGGCATAATAACTACTAATAATTAAAGATTAGTTAAGGCGAGCATTTCCTCGAGAGTAGGCCTTATTAACATGAGCATTCTAAGTTTTTATAATTTGTTCAAGTTTTGTCAAGAAATATTAAGACGTAAGTTAGGAAAAAAATGGACTACTAACATTCTTCTCTGTCAAAGGGACAGACTGCATGACCCTGATAACTATATATAACTATGTCTACTCAAGGATATTAAATGAATTCCTGGTTTAAAATATGTAGAGATATATAAATCCTTTATACGCTTAGGAATCCGCCTGTATCTAATTTTGTAAAAAAAAAAAACAACTTTCGATGTTAAATCCGTGTATTACATAAACAAAAACATATCGGAGGGGAACAATAAAAAATCAGTGTTGATATTAGTTTCTATCTTCTACCAAATTTGTAAAAAACAAAAAAAATAAGATATGCACCAATAATTAAGAAAATCAAAAACAATGATATTGATTATTCGCTTTACTAAGAAATCAAAATAGAAAAAATCGAGAATCAAATTATTGTATTGATATCACATTGATCACTTTTTACCTTGATATTGTTTGACGTATACTCGACAACGATATCTATAACAGTGCAAGATCGAGGTACCTGACCACAATTAATGAAAGTACATATCAAACAAACAACCCTAATCCGCATGAAAAAAGAAAAAAAAAACTAAAAGCGGTGTGGGCACAATTGGATTTGGCATTTGCTCGAATGCTTTATATATAGATACACCAAACCCAGAAATCCCATAAAAGATAATCGACTTTATTTTGGAACAATATAATACCTAAAAAATATAAATTTTGGTAGCCAGAATCACCTTGTTAAGGGTTTTTTTTTGTCCCCAACGAATATGGAGTATCTTTTCACACTGGTTAGGAATCTAATTAATTTAACTTGTTTTTTCAAATAGAATCTATAATATTTTATCTTTGGATAGTTTAGAAATCTATATTATCTTCGTATCACCATAATTAGTGGTTGCAAATATTTTTTTAAAATAAATATATTATATATCAAGATATAACGAAATTAGAAATCTACTTTATTTAATTTATCTTTTATTTTAGACTTATTTTGCTTTTTAGTTGTGGTATGAACAAAGTTAAGAAAAGTGATATGAAAATGAGGTATATTATTTTGTTATTTCTTGAATTTTTTTTATGCTCATCTTAGTATTGGCTTGCTTTAGATTCTAAATTGTTGCTTCAATTTTTTGTTTCAGATTCTAACAATTATGTACTTTTTTACTTTTGGATAAGATCACCAAAATATTTATTTGCAAGAAAGACAAAACGCTGGGTTCAAAGATACAACTATCAATTTTATATTTTCTAATTCATATCGGAAGTATAATCTTATTTTATTTAGTTTTAATTGATAGAATGGAGCAGTAGGGAAAGAATGATTCTAAAAGTTGTAAACGGATATTGGACATTGAACATTTTTTTTATTCATTAATTATGTGACCGATTTTGATGCATGATTGATTTAAATTTTTGATTTTATGATGAAATTGTGAAAGTGTGATTGATTTTTGTTTTAATATATTTTTGGAAACGTTAAATTTTTTGAAATAATTATATTAGGAAATAGAAAATGAAAGAAAAATTGTAGGTCAGAAAATAATTTTCACTTTTTTTATTAGGCCACGTTAACAAAAAAAATCTTTAAAGACTGCTTAGTGGACCCAGAATCAACCAGAAACCCCGGTGAATGAGATTGAAAGACTGCTACTCCAAAACAAAATGGTTCCACAACCTTCCATAACCAAAAGACTTAAGACATTAAACAAATTGGTGATAATAGCAAATTGGTGATAATAGGATTGAAAGACTGATATTCCAAACGAATTGGCTGGAGCCAAAAGATTTAAGACACTAAGAAAATAATACTAAGCAAAAAGGAATAAAATCCCGATACTCAAATTTCGTATTTAAATTGCTCAAACAAAATGAATTCTCAAAACTCATTAACACTCCAAAACTAAAAGAGACAACCCAACCATACTACTGAAAAATAAATCATCTTTCTCTCTAGAGCGCCCAATGCTTCAGCAAAAGAGAAAGTGGGCACTTGACTCTAAGATTATTTTCCATTAACTTGACTGTAAGGTTCATTGAAGCAACACAACTATACTACGTACAACTACACTACAATGTTAATCCATCATCGTGTTTTCTAGATAAGTCAATGTCTTTGTTTCTTAGTCTCCATTGTGGAAATAGTAATAACTACATTGTTCCGCAGAAACAAAGATGGTCATAAAATTGATTAACTGTTTATTTTATTTTGTTAAGTGATATTTAGTGGGATAAGTTGAGATCACTCCATATCATATTCATGGACATGTAAAACAGTAGTTATTTATTAAAGCAAAGGAACACCGATGTTAATAATATTTATAATTTTCCATTATCAGTTTATAGTGTCATAACCCATGGTGTTTAAAAATTTTCAGAACTGCAAAAGGCAACCATACACATGTATCGTATCCGAGAGTCTCCATATGTCTCACCGGTAGACCTATATGTGAAAATATACGTACTGGCTTACTCCAGCGATTATATCCATCTCCATAATGAGCTGTACCAACACAGTTTCCATATTTAACGAGAAATTTCATAAACACACCTTAAATGTATTGATGAAAATAGGGACCGATACATTATAATGCAGTATATAGTTGATTGACCTATGAACCGTCAGTATGTTGGTGTTGGTCACAATATAGATGTCTCCAACAGCTGAAACATTATCAATTATTTGCAATAGCCAGCATAATACCTATTTTCCTTTTTCGATCTATTTGCATATTCTTCGTCAAAATATCCCCTTTACATGCAAAATATGTTTACAATTATAACAAAGAAACCTAATTGAAGAAATACCGAATTGTAAGGTCTCTTGAATATGACTACCAATTATGTGATAAAGGACGTTGAAGCAACCATGACCACCAGCTATGTGATAGAGGACGTTGAAGCAACCTGCAAATGGATCAATGCAAGTGGATCAACAACTTTCCAAATAAGGCTTAAGGGAATCCAATCAGAGTGCACCACCAGCATTAGCAAATAACCAATTAAAAAAATTTAAATCTTGATAACAATAAGAGGAAGAGAAAAAAGGAAAATTGATAACAATTTTTTATATGGAAAAAAAAGAGAAGTGATAATGCATACATAGTTCGAGATCTTCACTTGCATGGTCCCGCTGTTGAGTTCTGGCCTGGTATTTTTGGTGACCAGCCATAGCTTTGTCAGTTTTTCTGTTTGCTTTGTTAGTTTTTCTGTTTGCTGCCTGGAAAGACAAAACGAACTAAGATTTTCATCGATCAAAAATATTACTATTTTCTTTTCTCAATCACAATACCATGGCCAACAAAAAAAAAATCTCTATCAGAATACCACAATTAATAAAAAAAATCTCAAACAAAATATCATAATCAACAAAAAAAATATAAAAAAAATTGAGATTTCACAATAAAAACAACAACATTCGTAAGAAAATGCACCTGGAAGTATAAACATCCAGAACTTGAGAAGGTCATTAACTTATTTCTTACCAAAGAAGATTTTGATTACCTTGAAGCAGACACCGATGGAAAGGACTTGAACAATTACCATAACTTTTCCGAAAATATATTTACAATACAGTAAGAAGGAAGAGAAAAATCACCTAAGCTGATTTCGAAGTAGAGAAGTAGCTCAATCGACTATATCTTTTTAGAACCTGCAAAAATAAAAGACAACCACCGATCAGAAGAAAAAATCTTGCAAGCATCTGTAAAACAAACCCTAAAAACAGAGGCAACACCCAAAAAATGAGCTTTGACTTTTCCTCGAGCGTTTTTATATATATATAAGAGGATATTAGTATTTCTGGAATTAATGTTTCATATTTACCAAGAAAATTGTAAAGATATTTCCTTTGCTAATCTTAGAAATTTTGGTATTACAAACTGGTTTCTTGGTTCATTGCTCATATTACAAACAACATCTTATAAATTTATACTTCTTTTCTCTAGTATCACGCCCCTACGCTTCATAAGATCCACCTTTGCCTGCTCTGGAGTAGTCGGATCTATATCCATAACTGGTTTCTTGGTTCTACCCACGGCCTTTCTTGCTGCATGGATCATATGTAGGGTAAAAAACAACGATAATCCCCCAAAATATCAAAGCATGCCGATGAAACACATTCAACCACAAAGTATACCTGTATTTTTTGTCTTGCGCACTCCACTCTCAATGCTGGAGTCCCGATCCATTACCAAGTGTAAGGAACTCAACCGACTGTTACACATCATATTCTTATTTCAGATCATTTTAATGTATTTTGTAAAGTGGATTCCACTGTATGGAATCAAAAGGATATTCATATCTCGTTTGATAAATATCCAACATCGAAAAAAATAACATGATATTACGAATAAAGACTTTTATCACAAAAAAGCCAAAGAAAAACAATGGGAATAGCAGATCAAAAGTGATGAGTTTCTCACCTTAGTGTAGCATGGAGTTTACGATCCTAAAAATAAACCTGTTTCTGGAATCAAATAAAGACTTTTATCGCAAAAAATCCCAAGAAAAAACAATGGAATAACATATCAAAAGTGATGATTTTCTCACCGTGATGTAGCGTGGAGTTTACGATCAAAGCATGCCGATGAGACACATTCAACCAAGTATACCTGTATTTTTTCTCTTACGCACTCCACATTCAAGAAAAATGGGATTCTGGCATCTGCGCAAGGGCCTTAAATAGAGAGTAGATAAACCTTAAAAATTCCAAAAAAAAAAAAACTTCTTTGTAGGAAATATGGGATCCTGTATTTGGATATCATATTGCAATATTATTTTTTTTTTAATATTATATTCGAATATTTTCTTCCTTGTTATTTTTGATATCCACATTTATTTTGGTATCTTCCAAAATTGTTAAGGATAACGTTTTTTTTTCCTTTGGAAATTGCTCCAATGATTTTTTTTTTCTTTTTATGTTGCTGTTGGTGATTTTTTTTTTTGGAATTTGGATTTCATACTTCTAATGGTTTGTATTATTTTATTTTTTGTACAGGATTAACAGACTCTTCACTCTATTCAGGCATGAGTCCCACAAATCAGGTATTTTCCTTTAATCACTGATCTGATTTTTTTTTTTCATTCAGGTTCATGCTTATAATTTGTTTAGGTATTTAATACCGTGTAATTAGGGAGAGATTTTTCTTTTATTGTAGTTTGGAGATGTAATTAGGAGGATTTCATTACCAAAACTGTAAATGGACATTGGTTTATTTATATGATTGTTTTTTTAATCATATGATCGATTTAATTTTACGATAAAATCATGATGAACATTTTATCTTATTTTATCATGATGGATCTTTTTTTTTTTGGTAATGTTAAAATTGCTTATATTTGTTTTGATATGTTTCTTAGATTAAATAAGATTTAGTAATTTTAGGAAATTATTTTCTAAAATGTGATTGGTCAAATAATATTTTGTGGGACCAAAAGATTCTATTGGAATTCTATTGGCTGAAATTTAGAATGGTGGGGCCAGAATCAACCAAAAGCTCCGATTAACCACGTCGCTCGAAAAAACTCTGTTTTTATATAAAGAATTTGATTCCTTATTAATACACTTCCAAATCCAAGAACTTCTAGAAGGGATTTTAGTTGGTTAACCCAAAGGGATTAGGTTCAGTAAGAAGTCTCCAAGCTCATTTGGCTATAAGAGCTAGGTTAAATTTATGTGCATTTCTAAACCCTAAACCTCCCCTTACAAAGAGATTTACAAAGACATGAGTAAGATTTAGGGTAATATCCTTTATGGTTAGTTTCTTTCCCCATCAAAAATCTCTTTGTAGTGTATCTATTCTGTTTGTAATCTTTTTATGGATAATGAAACAACCCATTTGCTAAATTGCCATGCTGGTGAGAGTATGCTAAATCATATATGATGTAATATATATATATATTTTTTTCCTTCGGATATAATGGTTCTATAAGCTTTATTTAAGTTTATCATTATACTTAAAAGTATATTCAAACATCTAATATATATGCAAATCTTAGGGGCTCCCCCCTGACGACAAGATTTTTTTTATACAGCAATCATACACACACCGAACCTATCTCGCACGATCTGCACCGTGGAGAGATCTAACAACTGTTAGGAGAGTCCTCGGAGAAATTTACAGGGGTGGGATTAAAGGTGAAATCCACTACCTTTTTTTTTTCTCACACAAAACTACACGGTGCATTTGCGCCGTATATCTAACATTTGTGTTTTTTATACCGGTTTCATTTACAACTTCCAAGTATGATCACCAACTAGGATCTACGTAAGGTGACGAATAAATGATTTGTGGGGGGACCAAATACCACTGGACTCCGTTTCCTAGAAAAAACAAAAAAGTCTCTTTCTTTGTAAGAACCTGCCACCACTACATTAATAATGGCAGGCTAACCATAGACAAAAAGAAACAGGATGATAGCATCCAAAAGTGGCTGCCTCCTACTTACTTTGTGTCCCCACTTGTGCAGCTATATATACATTAAAAGCGTCCGGTCAGGTGTACCTGGGGCTGCACATGGGTCGGTTTTGGATCGGATTTGGCCTCACCCACCACCCAACTCACTGATGGTGGGTAGCAGAAGTTGTCACCCACAACCAACCCAACATAATAATGGGTCGGTTTTCACCCGACCCATATTACAATGGGTTGGGTCGGGTGGGTGGTGGGTTACCCACCGTAAAATACACATTACAATTACATTGCATAAAAAAAAAAAGTTACAGACTTACCTAAGACTCTTACAGATGACAATTAAAGAACTGACCCCAAGTCAAGTGTAAACAAATGATAATTATAATCCAGAGAAGCAAGAAGTTGGTGCAAAGTTGTAAAGTGCATACAAATTACAAGAAATGAGTTCAATTGTTCGAAGCTCAAAAGATAAAAGACTATTCAAGGAAGTGATTGAAGAAGTAAGACTGAAGTGAAGTTAGCGATTTAGGTTTAGGCATTACATATCACTACTTCAACGGCTGTGATTCATCTAGGATAGGTAATCTAAGGGTTAATATTAACTAAGAAATATTTAGGTGGGTGGATGGGTTGGGTCGGGTGAGGGAAACTTTGACCCATAGTCGACCCACAATACTATGGGTTTTGATGTTGTGACCCATAGTCGACCCGCTCCTAGGTGGGTTGGATCGGGTGTGGGTAATTTCAGGCGGGTGTGGGTTGGGTCGGTGGGTTGAGTCGGGTTTGTGCAGCCCTAGGTGTACCTTACACAGTATGTACGCGTGTTTGATTTCAATATCAACTAGGGGTGCACATATCCTACCCTTAACCGCCATTTCTACCCTATCCGCCACTGTTTTATCCGTACCCTATCCTACCCGTCAAACGACGGATAGGGTGATGGTTAAAGATTTCTTACCCGCCATTAAATGGGTAGGGTGACGGGTAAATCTCGAAATTATCCTATCCTACCCGCCTAATATCTGAAAAGACTAAATAGTCCTTTTATTTTTTTTTCTCCTGCGTAAATTTTTGTTGTTTTCATCGATATCAGGGGTAAAAAGCTAACATGTTTTTGCTCTTCCTTCTTAAGTTCTTATCTTTCTTCTTCTCCCAAATCAAACGCACACCCCATACCTAATCGAACACACAAAATACTTCCTCCCAAATCTATCAGAAGAAGTGGAGTACTCATTCGATTGAATCCTTAACGAAACCCCTTTCTCCTGTTATTGCTCCATCTCCGTGTAAAGAGGAATACAACAGGTAAATTGGATTTTGTTTGATTAATTGGTGACTCTGATATGTCTACTAATTTCATACTCTGCATGTTTATAAAATCATCTCCTTTGAATTGATTTATGGTCTCCCTCTCGCCACACTACCCTTCTAGTATCTGCATCTTCACTGCTAATATCATTTCAATGGTTTTCTGTTTTGTAGAGTAACGATTTAATCGCAGGAGGAAAAAGCAAGAGAACCAAAAGGATAGCACCAAAATCCGATGATATCTACTTGAAACTTCTTGTCAAGCTATAAATCTAGAAACCCATTTCTGCAGTTCTTATTGTTTTCATATTCTCACTTGAAAATCTCATTAGATGTTGTATTTTGGTTCTGTGATTGATTTAGTTGTTTCTCTCGATCAGAAATTAGGGATTTGGTCATTTGTAAACTGATTGATAAATTGGATCTTCATGATTTCTAGTTAAAACCCATGTCTTTAAATGTATACATTTTCAATATTTCAAACAATTTCAGTAAGATTTTGATTATTTGACTTTGAACCCATGTCTTTAAAAGAAATTGCTACTCTTCAGTTGTTTAGTATTTGAAGAAATTATTTGAGAAATTAACATGCATGTTAACTGATTGATGAAATTTCTCATAGGAATTTGTTCCACATGGAGGACGAGTTTTAATGGGATTCTTAATTGGACATTTGTTGATTTTGGGCTAAGGATTCTTTACCAAAAAAGTAAGGTTAGAGTCTTGATTTTCTTCTTATTACTGTAACTGATTTTGAAATTCTTGTGAATTCCTTACCACCCACCAATTCCAGTTTTGCCTGCACTCTCACCAAACAAGATGGTAATTAGAATTTTTAAGCTAGTAGTCTGTACTCCATTTACTGTCTGCTAATTGAGTTCTTCGTCATTTATCTATAATTACTTATTCGAATATGCATCTTATTGGTAGTATCGTTCATCAATGGCTTCTTTCAAGCAGTTCTTCTCCTTGCCCATCTTATGATCACTCTCATCATTGGTTTCATGTTGGTCTCCTCCTTTGTTGATGCTGGCAGAGCTTAAACTTGTTGCAGGGTAAATGACACTACCACTTAATCAATATTTGTTGATTATTAATTTGATTCTGGTTTTGAACAATTTAGGTTCTTATTCTTTTCTGACCTTAATTTTGTGCAGGCTTAGTGTGGGAAACATGGTTGAGATTACAGAAGTGATGTCAACGAGACCTCCTATTCCCTCTCAAGTTGCATCTCAATCTGTGCAACAAAGGGCCAGTGCGGTTGCATCTCCGCCACCTCCACCTCCACCATCTTCTCAACCTAAGGTCAGAGAAAGTATGAAGCGGAAGAGAACATCTTGGGTATGGGATCATTTCGAAAGGAGTGTTGATGAAGCTGGTATTACATGGGGGAAGTGTAACTACTGTGAAGGTGGTAAATATAAGGCTGGTGGTAAGGATTATGGAACATCTAATTTGAACTGGCATTTGACTAAGTGTCAGAAGTATTTGGATACAGTAGAATCTGCACAACCTAGCAATCTGGGAGATCAGCAACGTATGGTTGGGGATACGTTTTGTCAAGAAGCATGTAGGAGAGCCTTGATAAATTTAATAATCACAGATGAACAATCTTTCCGAATGGTTGAGGGTGAAGGGTTCATAGCATTTTGTAGGTATCTTGAGCCGAGGTTCAAACTTCCATCTCGGATGACCGTCTATCGTGATATATGCAGGTTGTTTGTGACTGAAAAGGCTAAGTTGGTGAACTATTTCAAGGTGAACAAGGTAAGAGTTTGTCTCACAATATATACTTGGACGTCCATTCAGAACTACAACTACATGGTAGTTACTGCCAACTTTATCGATGACCACTGGAAATTACACAAAAGAATCATATGTTTTTGTTTAATCACTAGTCATGGAGGTGAACATATTGAAAGAACATTGGAGAAGTGTTTGATCGAGTGGGGGCTTGAGAGAGTGTTCACCATCACTCTCGACAATGTATCTGCAAATAAAAAAGCAATAAAATATGTCAAGGAGAGAGTTGTCAGTTGGGGATCATCAATTGTTGGAGGTAAACATTTGCATGTCAGATGTGCTGCCCACATATTAGCTTTAGTTGTTAAGTATGGGTTGAAGAAGTATAATACTTCAGTGGCAAGAATCAGGTCAGTGGTTAAATACGTCACAACCTCTCATGCTAGGATGAAGAAGTTCTTAGAAGCTGTATTTGACGAAAGAATTGAGTATAAAAAGGGATTAATATTAGATGTAAAAACAAGATGGAACTCCATTTTTTTGATGTTGGATTCCGCGGAAAAATATGAAAAAGCCTTTATAAGGCTAGCACGGTCAGATAAAGCATTTCGTGAGAGGTTTATCTTCGATATTCCCGATGAACCAGAAATGGGTGTTAATATTGATGATATTGACAGTACAGATGTTCCCGATGAATATGAATCTACTTCATTTGATTCTGATGCTCCTGAAGAACCCGTAGCTGGTCGGAGAAAAGCCAAGAAGAAAAAGCCTCGTGTGCATGCTCCTGAAAAGTATGATTGGGCTAATGCTCGAGTCCTAGTTCAGTTTTTACAGGTATTTTATCTTTCTTTATCAACCATTTTAGAACTGATTGCATGAAACAAAATAAGGTCTGAAACTTAGAACTGATTGCATGATACAAAACAAAGTCTGAAACCAGTAGATGGATTGTAGACTGCGATAGTCAAGGTGGTTAGTCTTAAGTTTTGTTGATTACTGCGATAGTCAAGGTGGTTAGTCTTAATGCTGCAAGGTTTGATATTCTGTCACTTATAGCAAGAGACATACTTACTATTCCCGTCTCTTCAGTTGCAAGTGAATCTGCTTTCAGTACTGGAAAGCGAATACTTGGTCATTTCCGTAGTTCTGTAAGACCCCGAACTGTGGAAGCATTGATTCTCCTACAGAACTGGTTGAGGACGCCGATTGATATGGATCCATCTACACTAGGAGCTGAAGAGAAGGAGGATGACGTCTTAGAGTCAGGTATACAACTTTCCTACATTGATTCTCCTACATTTGTCAAGTCTCTGTTGTTTTCAGTTTCTTAGAATATAGTATAACCATATGTATATTTCCATTAGTAAGTATACTGATTAATCAACATTTGTTGGTTCTCCTTCGGTCAAGGATTTCTATTTTATCATGTTGTTATAATCAAGTGCCATGTAGCTTGAAGTCAGAATTGCATTACAGTTCGCAGTGCCTAAATCAGATCTTTTGATGACTGTAAAGGATAATTCAAGCATATAAATGCATTGTATTGTATTAGGTGTTGTAGAACTACCTGGCATGTATCTCATTAAGAAACCGTGAAGTTGCAGATATAGCTTTGGTGTCTTTTTATTGATGTAGTGGTGATATATGCAAAGAGATGTGAACTCAGAAAACAAAAAATACAGAAATAACTGTTCCTGATAGATCTTAACTTTTTAGCAACCTGATTAATAAGGACACTCGACCTTCTAGATATTTCCATGTCGGACAGCCAGGTGTATCTTGGACACTTCGATACCGGCACATGTAACAGTGTCATTGTTACAATGTGGAATACAGTGCTCTGAGTTGCATGTTAGTTCTAAACCTATCAAAGGAGCAGTTTCATCTTCTTCTTGTTCTGTACTTCAGACTTCAGAAAGTCATGGGAAAAAAAACGGTTATACCCGCCACCCTATCCTATCCGACCCGCCAGAGAATGGGTTGGGTAGGATCTTACCCGTTTAATGGCGGGTAGGGTGGCGGGTAAAATTTTTCTTAACCGCCAGTAAACGGGTAGGATGGCGGGTATAGGCCATATCCTACCCACCCTACCCGTTGTGCAGCCCTAAAACTATCAACTGATAAGTTCAAGTGACGTACGTGACTGGCTCGGAGTAGATGTTGATCCATAAAATTTCTTTTCTTCATGAAACTTCCTCCTAACTACGCTACGCATCTCTATCCAGCAACACAGAGTCTGTTTCCAGATAGTCCAACATTTTTCCTCCGTGTTGCAACTGTCTATAGAGGTAGAGCCATGTTAACTGCTGCTTAACATCTGGAAAGTTGTTTAGCACTTAACAGTCGAGTCATGGAATTGAATCATCATGGTGTGATGTGTCAACTACCCAATCATAAATGCTTCAAGAAAAAAAGAAAAAAAAATAATCATAAATAGGCCCATATTATTAAGCAGCCCAGCTGCCAAGGTGACATATTCAAGGAATAGGAGTCTATGAACGAGTGTATAGTACGTAAGTTGGCAACGAGTTGGGGTGTGCAACGGACAGACGGTTGCGGATTAGGGATCATCCGCAATTAAACCGTCAAAGTTGCGGATTTGGAAAATTGAACCGTAACCTGCCCAATCACCCGCGAAATTGACATCCACGGATTAGTGGGTGATGCGGACCGGATGCGGATTAACCGTAGATTTAGAATTTAAAAAAATAAATAAAATGTCTGTCTATCTGTGAAAATCCCTTCGTATGGGTAGTTGATCTCTCTATTTATGTTAACTCACTGTCTCACTCTCATGATAATAAATTAATAACAATGAAGCAAATGCCAAAGTTTTGTTGCACAACATTATGAGTAAAATATATACTTACTAGGTAGTAATCTTAATTAACACTGCAACTGATAAGTGTAGTGATCTTTAATCATTTGATATAGCACCTTGTTTTTGAAAATGAATTTAATTTCCTCTATGAATTGACAAACAACAGGATAAATTTCCTGGATTAGTGCTTTAGCAGGATTCTTGTCCACATTAGACCACCTTTGGCGGATAATTAACTGCTACCTTGTTTTGTGTTTATATTCAGTATCAAGAGGAGGGCACAACTTCTTTTTCCAGTAGTTCTCACAACGCACGGAGTGGATCACATGCAAGCATCGAGAAGCTTCAAACCTTCAGTTTCTTTAAGAAGATTATGCAGATCTTGAAATGTTCTCTGAAGAGGACGAACCTCTTATTCCCAGTAAATTAAATTAGAGATATCTAATCTAATCTAAAATCTAAAACTCAATTTTTGCGGGTGCAGATGAATCCGCGGATTTCAAAGTCCAACCGCAACCAAACCGCTAAACCTTGCGGATTTGAAAACTCAACCGTGTCCGATCCATAGACTCTTATGAATTGGTTTTCACCCGCAATTTTACGGACGGTTACGGATGAAAACCGCGATTTCGATTTTTCCGCACACCCCTAGCAACGAGGGGTGCACGTTTATTGGGTTTCAGACCTCACTAGAGGTAATTGCCTTATTGGAATATGACTACATGATATTTATGCTAAAGGCCCAAGAAATGTGTGGTTTCCAAAGGGACGACTGGATGATTAAAGATATAGTGCGGGTGAATAAAGGTGGCCGTGTCATCCGTCTCCCAAGACTACGGCATAAGAGAAGTGATGCGGTGGTTTTCCTACTACCTAGATGACAAACACAAGGGAAAGTCCTGTAGGTTATGTATAATTTGAACACAAAATGTCTAGGTTGTTTAACGTACTACTTGTGATATTATAATGATAAACAATATAATACGGAAAAGAAATAACACAAGGCATTATAAATTATATTAACTACGAAAACTGTAATGTGAAAAAAAAAACACGTCAAAGACCTAGTCCAGTTCTGAACACCCCCTAAGTTAAACCACTGCGGAAACTAGCCTACTATCGGACTTCGATTGAATGTAGTCGAAACCGAATCAACTTCTGGGAACTTCATCTTTCAGCCGTGCTTCTTGCTTTTCTTGGATCTCACAAAGCCCTATGCACTTGATTTCCATAGGTGACGTCCTTTACAGCCCTAGGAGCTGCTTCAGCCTAAGTGAAGAGTTTTTAAGTAATATGCCTCTAACAGATAACCTATTGATTTCCTTCAGATAAATATACAATCAAGATAATGAAGATCTATTTACTTAGGGTTATTTGGTGTTTGATACCAACATTTTGTCAAATATTAGTCTTTGGTCTAAATTTTGTCCAGCTTAGTATTTGGTACTTGGAATTGACGTTGACTGTCATCGATTGTTTATGACCAGAATTTAAATAATTTTACGGTCTGCGAGTTATAACCCCAAAGGTGTCACTCTCCATCCACATAAAACCCATCCAAATAAAAGTAATACAAAAACCCCAAATAATCTAAACAGTCTAAACTTCCCTTCCCCTAATTCATCCCAAAATAATTAAAGAATAAACCACCCACTGTATCTTCATTCGTAAACCCGAAAACGACCAACAAAAAAAAACCCATTAAACTCCCTTCCCTAAAAATCCAAAAACTCTCAGATCTGTGAAAATCATCACCGATTTTTGGTTCTCTCTTTTTCAATTCTTACTTACTTCAACTAGTAAAACATAATTATGAATCGAATCGTTTCTAAACCTAATTTCTGACTTAAATCGTCTCAAAACACAAGATGGTGAAGAAACAAACTCAACAGAAGAAAAAGAAAGATGAAAAATTAAACAAAGCAGTGGAACAAATTCCAAACAGTAAATCGAAGAAAATATTCCAAAAGGTAAGAACCATATCAACTAATTTTGTATGCACTATTTTTTGTGAAGTAAATTTCGTCGTATTTCTCATTTGTCAATTCAAAACTGTGTTGATGGTGTTATTCTTTTTTTTGGTTAAATCAACATGAATCAATGATTTTTGGTTTGGTTTCATCAGTGATTTTGATAATTAGGTTTAGGTTTGGTTTCATCAATAATTTTTGCAATTAGGTTTAGGTTTGGTTTCATCAGTGAATTTTTATATGTTTTCATGTGTTTGTAGCTATTAATTAGGTTTAGGTTTCATTTGTTTTCATTTTATTATTCACGGTTCAATTTTAAAATTTCTATTGGTGTGTTTATTTGATGTTTGTATGATGAAACCATATTTTGTTTCACCATTTCTACCTGTGGTTTACATATACTTGAAACCAATTTTTTGTTGGTGTGTTTACTTAACTTTTGTTTAATGTAATCAGATTTGGTTTTACCATTTCTGTTTATGGTTTACATATGCTTGAAACCAATTTTTTGTTGGTGTGTTTACTTAATGCTTGTTTGATGTAACCGGATTTGGTTTCACCGTTTCTGTTTATGGTTTACATATGCTTGAAACCAATTCTGATGGTGTGTTTACTTAATGGTTGTTTGATGTAAATAAATTTGGTTTCATCATTTTCACTTATGGTTGGAACTGAATCTGTTGGCGTTATTTATTTATTTCAGTGTCTTTGATGGAACCAATTCTGATTTCAACATTTTCATTTATGGTTTACTTATAGTTGGAACCAAATTTGTTGATGTTTTTACTAATTGGTTTCTTTGATGCAATCAAATTTGGTTTCATCATTTTTAATTATGGTTTATATATGCTTGGAATAAGTTTATGTTGATTTTTTTACTTAAAGTTTATGTGATGTAACCAGATTTGGTTTCACCATTTCCAGATTCAGTTTGACCACGTTTAAGAGATCGATGACACAATTAATCAACCAGAAACGTACAAATTCTAAAAGCTATACATGTTGTGAGCAAAAAGGATAAGTTAAAATCCAATTATGTTGATTTTGAAATGCTAAAATCAACTATGTGTGTTTGTAATTTGTGAATCAATTTCTTTTTCGGGTGCTTGAAATATTTGTTTGTAATTTCAGGTGAAATTTTGGAGTTCATTTCAGCTATTGCATGAAGAGCCTGTTCAAGGGAAAATGAAGTTTCTGAAGAGGGGATATCATAAAATATGGGAAACATGAGAGCAAAGTGGGCATTCAAAATCCTGATGGCAAAAGCAGATCAATGAAAACATTGGTGTAACTATCAACTAGTTGTAATACTTGTTAGAAAGTTGTGATAGCATTTTGCAACATTATATATTTCCTGTCAAAATGCTTATAATATTTTCTAAGAGATTTCAATTGCTTATGAATGGTTTCAACCGTTGAATTCATTTTTTCTTGTCGAATTGATTTAGTTGTGTGTTCGATTTCAAACCAAACTTAAAAGAGATTTAAACTCATGTGTGATATAGGAACCATGTTTAAATGAAGTTTCAACTGTAAGTCTGTGCTAGTTCATCCGTAAAAGAAACATCTTGATGGTAAGTACAACTACCAATAACTGTATGTAAGAAAGTAAGGTACAAGTATATTGTTCATATGGCAAACGAAACCAAATAAACAACAGTAAAAAATGATGAAACCAAAAAGGGTTCCAACAAAAAATGATGAAACCTATTTTGGTTCCAGCATAAATACGATGAAACCGATTATGGTTTCATCATAAATAAGATGAAACCATAATTGGTTTCATCAGAATTCATCAGTAGCTTCACTTCATTTAAGCTTCATTTCTTCTCTAGTTTACAGCATCATCTGCTATAACTCAGCTCTACTTTCATCCTCCGTCTATCCACAGCAGCACCATCTGCTTCATTGACCATCTTCTTCTCATCCTTGTAGCCCTAGCCAAGACAGCAACAACACAGCAACACAGATCCATGCTCTATGCTACATCAAAAATCAATATGTTACATATTTAGCTCCTAAATCATCATAACTAAATCTTAAACATGAACATGACTTTGTTCCTTAGACTAGTGCAACATACTCATTCACCAACAAGAACAACCAACCTTCCACCATGTCTTTCAAAAATAAAAATGTTCCTTCTTTACGACCAAAGTCTAGAAATTAACGAGCTAATTATAACTAAAGGAGACATAAGTAAAACTCTTTCTTCGTTGAACCACCCTCTCCTAGGTTAACATAATAAGATTATCTTTCTATATTTTTCTTTATTTCGGGATTACTCTAAGTAAGTAACTAGCTATTTCCCATCACTCCATCGTGAGTGTAAATTGTGTATCCATGCCCATGATGCTTAGCCTATTTGATTTACTTCATACCAATTCATATGTTACTGACTATACACAAACAAATCCACAGAGGGCTTCAGTCAGGGACAATGTGTGCTCCACAAACAAATCATCACCCTTTCGCTTAAACTTGGGATGATCTTTCTGAGCCAAGACAAAAACTATATCCCCAGTGATAGATTTTGGCTGCAACACGAAAGAAGACATAATCAGTAAATTTGTAAAGCCAAACACAAAAGCTAACACATCCCAGTAAACAGTCTACTGTGTACCGCTTCATCGGCCTCTCCAGGGAAGGTAATCTTCTGTCCATTCTGCATTCCCTTCTCAACATGCACTTCCAACATCTTCTTCTCCTGGACAACCTTCTCACCTTTGCATTGAGGGCAGCGATCCTTATCGCTGATGGTCTCTCCAGTACCCTTACACTCATTACAAGGATGTTGCATCTGCTGGATCAT
Source organism: Papaver somniferum (assembly GCF_003573695.1). NCBI lineage: Eukaryota > Viridiplantae > Streptophyta > Magnoliopsida > Ranunculales > Papaveraceae > Papaver > Papaver somniferum. The sequence continues at coordinate 13,005,230 of NC_039365.1, read as the reverse complement.
AGAGGGACCTAGGTGCCTGATAGAAACTTTCATGCCAGAACCTTGGCAACCAGAACATTTCATTGAAGCACCAAATTTTGAACCCTTTCTGGAATACAAAAGAGTAAAGAATAAGATTACAGCAGACAGAAACCAGCTAAGCAAAGTATCCTTAAACTAGCAATGGAAAGCACCAGTCTAACAAAACTTACCCAGTGCACTTGGAGAAGATGGCATTGCGAGAGAGGGACAATTTGTTTGATGTTCCACCGTAAAGATCCTCTAGGGACACCTTAAGAGAATGCATAACATCTTCTCCCCTCCTCTGCCTTCTTCCTCTGCTGCTGCCACCACCTAACGGTAAACAAATTCCAAACATCATGAATACCTTTCACTTCCATAAATAAATTTAGTAAAAACATTAACCCATTAGAAAATGATATCTCCACCTACCTCCAAATGGGCTTCCTCCTCCAAAGAAAGATGAGAAGATGTCAAAGGGGTCGTGGCCACCACCACCTCCTCCCATTCCTTCCTTGAGCGCATCCTCACCATACTGATCATAAATTTCACGTTTCTCTGGATCACTCAAAACCTCATAAGACTGGGCCAACTCCTTGAACTGTATTGAGAGAAATATTACAATGCTCAATAAACACCCCTTTTTGACTGCCCCAGAGAGCAAATTAAAACATACACAAATCAACAAAACCAACCAGGAAAAACCCGGCATCCTAAATCATTCAAGCATCTACTAGCTATCTCAAAATTCAGTTGCCCAGCCCAAATAATAGTCTGAAATGAAGGGCATAGACACGACCAACATAATCGAGTAAACAAAACATACACAGGGTCTGACCTTTGCAACCTCTATACGTTCGAAATGGAAAACCAAGAGAAATTCTTAATTATATCTACAGTAATTAACAAAGTTACTGATTCCCTACTAGATCAGGAATAATCTAATAGAAAAAACACAATACCTTTTCTGGATCTCCACCCTTATCAGGATGATTCTTAATGGCAGCTTTTCTGTAAGCCTTCTTCAAATCTTCAGGTGAAGCAGTCTTTGGTACTCCAAGTACCTCATAGTACTTTGTGTTATCACTTTTCTCGGGCGCTCTTCCAAACATCTTTAATCTAAATAATCAGCATCAACAACAAAAAGAAGAACCCATCAACAAAAATGAATTTTTTTTTAAAATTTTTTTATAGAATTCAACAGATCTTGAAATTTTTCCCAAAATCAACAGATCCTTGAAAATTAAAAACATACCAAGAATTTCAAACACGCTGAATGTTCAGAATAATCGATCGATTTTATGATTGTGGGTGAAACCCTAATTCTTCTTCAGAAAGGAAGCCCTAGAATTTCACACGAAGGAGGGTGTTTCTCTCAATCTATTCTATTAAATAGATTTTTTTTCCTCTGATGATGGTGGGAGAAGGAGACGGAAGAAAGAAGAAAAAAGAAATCAGAGAAGAAGAAGAAAAGGTCAAGGGCATGTTTGTCTTTTTGTAAAGTAACAAAAATTAAATTTACACATTATTATTTGGCTTGTGGTTTTTGTCCCAGTTTTATTTGAAACGATTTTTATTTGGTAAAAATAATATGACCGGTTTTTTCTTATCACTAATTTGTTCACCTAGGGGTTTTGTAACTAGTTTTGTTAATTTTATAAAATAAAAATATTGTAAAATACAAAGTTTACAATTGGACCCTTAAAGCGGATCTAGGATCCAACGGTTGTAGTAAAAAAATTACTCTAGTGTCTCCATCTTCTTTTCTCTTTTTCGCAGCAGATTCTTCTCCTTTCTCTTATTAGTTATTCCCTGCTGCTGCCATCTCCACCACTCCATATAACCTACGCTGCATTTATTTATTTTCTTTCTTTCTTTTCAATGAAACCATCGTACAAACGATCAGGAGTTGATATACCTGGATCAATTGCGGAAGGAGATTTAAAATCTAGGGTTTGATTTAGTTAAGGTGCAATTTTCGTTCACTTAGGCTTTCGTTGTTTTGAAGAATTCAGGTTTCAAATGAAAACTTAAATTAGGGTTTCGATTATTTTTGGGGTACAAATCGAGTCATGACAGTATCGATTCGATAGGGGTTTTAGTTGAGATATCAGTGCGATTTTGATGAGATAAGAAGGAACAATTGGTTCTTATCATAGATTCGTTAATCTAATTTGGGTTCCAGAAGGGTACATGGAAGATTTCTTGAAGAGATTAATGATTTATAACAAAAGATAATTAGCTACAGATTTTTAGATTCAAATATAATATTTGAATTTGTAACAGTAGTTTTCAGTAATTCACCACGAGAATGAGGAATAATAGGGAATGGTGTATTGAATGGATTTATGCAATTATGTATTAGTAATTTTTGAAGTTAATAATTTCCCCTAATTTTGTTTATGGAGTTCTTCACTGAATTGTTGGGTCTAAGATTTTGGGTGATGTTTTTTTTTTTTCATTTGGTTGTTTTTGGCTGTTTTCTTTTTATTCCGTATGTGGAAGTAGTTCTAATGTAGTTATATGTTACAACTCAGGTAAGAAGTTTGCGGCGGCGGCGGGCAAGGTGCTCGGAGAAGGAAGAAAACATAGTTTCCTGATTATTACATAATGTAAATGTTAATAAAACAAAGGGTATAATTGTAAACTCCTTTAGTAATTTAATTTTATATAAATTTTTTAATTATTTGTAAACAGAAATCAAATTTTAACCTAGTCAACGCGGGTCAACGTCATCTCTAAGTACCAAATACTAAGTTGGACAAAAATTAGACCGAATACTAATGTTGGACAAAATGTAAGTACTAAACACCAAATAACCCATTTACTTATGAGGGATCTTCAAGGTACACACGATATCAAGAAAACCTCAAAAATTAAGATAGACTACTTTATTCAAAAGGTTACAGAGATGCCTAATCGATTCTACCTTACAAAACCAATCAAACCGATATGATACTTGCGGAATTATAAAGTATGAGACGAAGAAAACTTTCTAATTTCTACCAATTTTATTTCCTGATCGATAATTATTGAATGGACGTATATCATAAGATACGGGCCTTATGATAGATATGAATTACAATGATCAATATAAGATTCCGGATATCAAAAACTCGTATAAAATAGTCTGACCAGGATTCACAATTCCCTTAATGGAGACTTTAAAAGTCGTAACCTAATACATTTTCACGAAGAAACCTAGGTCTTTAGGGGACGACTATAGGCGCAACTAGGACACAAAAGTGCTAGGATTGAGATTCTAGTATGCAGAGAGTTCTCTATTCATAATGATGAACAAGGATAAGCAACTTATAATCAAAGATGAGTTCGTGAGCTTGTTTCCATGTTTACGGATTACTTTACCAACCAGGCTTAACTTTTCCATATAGATTGATCATGTAAGCATGTGAGAAGTTTGTCTTGAATTAAAAAAAAAAGTGCAACCGCATATTTGTCGAAATAACCCATGCGCACCAAGTAGTTATCCCAAGAACAATGGTTAAATTGTTCGTGGGCTTTCAAGCATTAGTGAAGTTCAATAACTCAGGATACTAAAACATTTCGTGAATTGATCAAAACAGATCATGAAATTTTTTTCATGTCTGAGTTTATAGACTTTTTGTATCAATAAGTTGACGAAATATCCAAATAAGTTCATGTACTTAAGTTATAAAAAATGTTCAAGAACCTATTAAAATCAACTAGTTCGCGTATTTATCAAATCAATTCGTGCACTTGAGGATTCAAAAGTATTATGGAATATCTCAAAATCAACCAGTTCGGGAACTGACCAAATCGGGTTGTGTACTCGATTTAATTAGAGAATAATTCATCTAGTCTCATATTTCCAAGTCCTTGTACTGATCAAATACGTATGTGAACATAAAAACTAACTAGACGACTCCTTATGAACTAAATACGCAATTATGATATGTCAAACAATAAATTTCTCGCAACATATTACAGGATAAGTTCTTCATTGTTTGAATTTATGATTCGAGTTTTACCAAGTATTAGCTTGAATTCGAGATTCCTTATTTACAGTTTTCATCATAATATTGAACTCAAATGACATGATCAGTAGAATGATAGAAAATATGAGTAAATAGGATAGTCAGTCTTCACATACCTTTGTTGATGAAGTTTCCGTAGATGTCTCCGTTGTTATTCGATCTTCAAGGTCGATTGGTAAATTATGATGCTCAACTACCATGCTCTATTCATGTCCAATACTGACCTTAATTAGTAGACTATAAATTATGATATAGTTTTGATCAACTAAATTTGAGGACAATCTTGATTTTGAAGAACATTTATGAGTTTGACCGAGCATTTGTCTAACAGTTGGTGGTATACTACATGTATGTTTCATTTTAAAGACTTCGAAATAGGTATATCAATTATTTATATTATAGCTTATATGCTATCAATAGAAGATGTAAACGAAATTAAGAATGTTAATGTTTTTTTACAAGAATAACACCATTAGATTTTTTATCGATGCTTGGGATACCTTGTGGCGTGAGAGATGATGTTCCGTTTTCCAAGAAGGTTGATGGCAGATGACAGGTATAAAGATGAAATTCTGCGGTATTTTTCCCCTTTAAGTGATGGAAGCACAAGAGCTTAAGAAGTGGTAGAATTCCTAATACTGGTTTAAGGGCATTTGTAGACAATGAATTTTACCATGATGACCCTGAGAACACATTAATTGCTAAAGTATTTATTTTGTGGTTACATGGAGCCTGTTTTCTACCACATGTGATTGGGATTCCGTTTTCTTGCTTGAGTTGTGCATTAGTCTCGATGTCGTATCATTAGGTTCCTTAAGCATCCATTATCTATGAGGCATTGTTGAGGTAAGTATGATAGTACATATCCTTTGTATATATTTTTTGGGGATATATCCTTTGCTTATCCATCATTTGTAAATAATAGACCAAATAACTAATTGTATGACGTTACTTTCAGATTTGGTGGTATAAATATTTTCATATGAATGTGCCTAATCTTAAGAACTACGTCACTAGATGCTACCTGGTTTTAGTGAGGTACGATGACAGTAACTGAGATGCATGTCAAAACGCTTCAGAGCATAATACTTTATATATATGGAGAATGAAACACACTATTAGAAACCATTATACCGTTGTTTTGATGTCATATGAGAAATATGATGAGAAGAATCGTGATGAATCAAGAGCAGTCAGAGAATTTTCACTCTAGCGACTTGTGCGATAGATTCATGTCACGAACCTCAGTGTTTATTACTTTGGGGAAAGATGTGCTAGACAGTTGCTTATTATAACTGGAATTCCAAAATCCCCTTCGTCTTGTTCTAATGTCCTTGGGACAGGTTACAAAAGACTAAAGAAAAAGTGTTGGAAAAGGTATGCGAAATGTTTTAAAGGTTGAGACGTAGACACATATAAGAAATAGGGAAAACTGTTATAGAGTCATTTATTAGTCACAAAGTAGGACACATCTATTGGTTTGATTTTGCAACAGTTGGTAAAACATTATCAAAAATGGACCTACCAACTCATACACTACCGATGATTCCTATAATGATGACTTATCCTTCAAGAGAATCTTCATCATAGGTGTGTTCTAATTTGCTAAATTGAGCTGGAGGTAGAATCTTTTACTCTCACCGATGAGTGTTGGATCATTCTAATTACTTCACAAGATCTTGACGAACCTAATTTTTATTCAGGAACATCGAACAATCATGAATAATTGGTCGAACAATTGAATTAGATGGACTTACGATATTTTCAAACTAGACGTGTATACCAGGAGGAGTTACATAAGAGACAATATGAGCTTCATTCCTAATTTTAAAATCCATACATGAACTTCATCCCATGATATAATGAAATACATACAACATGATATCATGCGTGAAGAAAGCTATCTCTAGTGCAAGACTTTCAAAAAGATATTCAAGATTATAGACGATCATGTGATTATGAAGATTGCGCTAAACGCGGGGATCTCAAATTGGAGGATCACGTCAATAGTTTGGAAATCCTCCAAATTATAATCAAGATAAAGTCATGAAGGATCTCAAGCTACAAGTCATATCAAGGGTTTGGAAGTTTGACGCAACGGAACACATATAACTATCACTGGATTGAGGTCGAGTAATTATAATTATGATTAAGTAAACCGAATGCAGTTTAGTTTATTAATTCATTCAAAATCGAAATGAAGTCTATTTTTATAAACCATTATATTTAATTAGAACTAAGCTATTTTAAAAGGAAACTACTGTTAAGCTAAAATTACATTTGATTGAAACTTAGTGCAACTACATTAATGTCTTGATCGAGTAATAAGTGGTGGAGCAACTTGGAGCATAAAATGGTTGAATTTGGTTAACTTTATAAGGATGTCCAAATAAGCTTCGTACTGAAAATTTGATCCATTTTGTCTTTGTCATTCCTCTCGAGATCTAGATACAACATCAGCATCAGTATCACGTCTCACTTTTTCATATCACTTGCTCATCAGTTTCAACGTTCAACTCGCTTAGAAAAGTTCTTATTGTGACGAACCGGAAAATTATGCCTTTGGCACGTTACCCCACAGGCCGTAATTTATGTGATGCGCCATGATGAAGCTACGATCCGGATCTTAAATCTAGGCAAATGCACGCTCATTTTCTCTCGCAGGCATGCTCGACGAGCATGATGCGGAAAACTTAGCTTCCACACCGTTCCAACTTACCCTTATTCCGCAGAGGGTTTATCAAGAACATAAAACCTTTCTTAATACAAAAAAAAAACGACCTTTTGAGGCCCCAAACGATGTAATTTGGCTAAATTCTGGTGACCATGTAGATAAGAAGATCAACATGTCTTGATCTTTGGGCCGTTTCCCATCAAAATGGACTCCTCTTGAGCTAAATTACGACACTCGGGTTTTTAGCTATGTCGAACGCCTTGATAGGAAGTATGAGCATCCATGGAATGGAATGCAACTAGCCTCATCAACTATGTCCACAATCATCTCTTGCATCGATCTACCGAGCTATATGATATGAGAGGCCAAAGTGTCACAATCATCTCTAAATTAGATGATATGAGAGACAACGTGCTGGACCGGCAATGCTGCAAGTCATTGCGGCTGCCTACGTACCCTTCCCTACCGTAAAGGGATCAAGCACAGACCGTAGTTCATCATCGAAGGGGCAGAAGTTTAAGCCAACTCATTTGCATGGCCGTGGCCAAGCAATAATAGTAATGACCTAGTCCGTATAGGCCGTTCCGTCAAAATGCATCCAAGTAATGAATGCTTGATCTGCGGCATGGCATAGTGATACCCATGCTTAACACGCTCCATTGGTAATGATACACATCTATAAATGAGGCCTAAGCATCATTTATAATCTTTCGGCTAAGCTATGAAGCTTACTTGGTACATGGTCCGCATATGTACCTCCAACCAACTACCCCTACATATATATGTTAACTTTACATTTTTACAACTAAAATTGGGGGACCAAAAATTATTAATCAACTCCCCAGGCCATGATGGCTGCATCTCACCACCCTGGCCAACTGCGATGTACGACCATGATGGCTGTATATTCAGTTCTGGATCACAGACCAGTTCTAATGTCCGTCCATGCAGGCTAAACATTTCGTGAGCCAGGTCCCGTGAAGATCCGTGATGGATGTATATTGCCAAAGCTATCTTACTTGATGCATAGTCCGTACATACACCTTCAACCAAGTACCCCTCCCTATACATGTCTTAATGGAATTTCTACAAGTATGTAAAGGAGATCATATTGACATGTTTGCTTCACTATTCATGGCCGTTGCCATGAATTTCTGAATGACCGGACAAAATGGTTGCTCACTGACAATGCCAACTCCATGTCCAGCCATGGTGGTTGTCCATTGCCAACCCGATGTCCATCCATGTTGGCTGTTCACTGCCAACCCGATGTCCAACCATGTTAACTTTTCACTGCCAACCCGATGACCAGCCATGTTGGATGTTCACTGCCAACGCATTGGACAAGGGCCAATGTTCTTTTCCCTACGCAACCGAAGCTTTGGATGAAACTTCATCTCAGGCCACGGCGCATATTTTAGCATGCACCATGCTAAAAACACATGGTGTCACATTACCCACCCCTTTAAAGAATTCCGTCCCCGAAATTCAAAACCAAAACTATTGTGGACATACCAGATGCTCAGAAATCACTGGTTTATTCAAGTTGTCATGGAACATCTATTAGGACCTTATGATAAAACGCCCCATATCGCATACTCAGGAATCCAAAAAGAGTCCACAATATTAACAAGAATCTCATTTGGCCAGTGCCAAAAGGATATCTCAACAAGGTATCCTAAATGTGCATCCCATACTACACACTCAGGAGTCGCTAAATTTCACCAGGTTAAAAGATGTCATCGAAATGACAAGGTTTTTGCGCAGTACTGTGTGGAAAATATTCCAATTGCCCACCGTCCCTGACGGTCATCCAGGTTGCCACTCGTAAGTGGGACGCTAGTCCGTCCTGACAACGCACACCATTGACCAGTTTCCAACGTGTGGGGATGATCAATCCCATTGTTTAACCACCGTCCCAGACGATCTTCCGGATATCCACTCGTAAGTGCGGTTCCACTTAGGCCAGGCAAACTCACAATACATGTACAAGCTCAACTCGATTCGCATAGTAACTGGCATAGCAGTTACAAACTCTTTCCGCGCTAAAGTTGGCCATACTCTCCAACTTTATTTCCATTTGAAGGAAAAATACTCATTTGACGAGTCCACTCCGCATTGTCCCTAATGTTTTCTCGAAACTTGCTCTGATACCAACTGTGACGGACCGGAAAATTACGCCTTTGGCGCGTTTCCCCGCAGGCCGTAATTTCCCGGATGCGCCATGATGAAGCTACTATCCGGGCCTTAAAACTAGGAAAATGCATGCTCATTTTCCCTCGCAGGCATGCTCGAGAATCATGATTCGGTAAACTTATCTTCCACACCGTTCCAACTTACCCTTATTCCGCAGAGAGTTTATCAAGAAAATAAAAACTTTCTTAATACGGAAAAAACGGTCTTTTGAGTACCTAAACGATGGAATTTGGCTAAATTCTGGTGACCATGTAGATCCAAAGATCAACATGTCTTGATCTTTGGACCGTTTCCCATCAAAATGGACTCCTCTTGAGGTAAATTAGGACACTCGGGTTTTTAGCTATGTCGAACGCCTTGATAGGAAGTATGTGCATCCAAGGAATGAAATGCAACTTGCCTCATCAACTATGGACACAATCATCTCTTGCATCGATCTACCGAGCTAGATGATATGAGAGGCCAAAGTGACGCAATCATCTCTAAATTAGATGATATGAGCGACAACGTGCCGGACCGGCAACGCTGCAACTCATTGTGGCTGCCTACATACCCTTCCCTACTGGAAAGGGATCAAGCACAGACCGTAGTTCATCATCGAAGGGATAGAATTTTAAGCCAACTCTTTTGCATAGACATGTCCAAGCAATAATGGTAATGACCTAGTCCGTATAGGCCGTTCCATCAAAATGCATCCAAGTGATGAATGCTTGGTCTGCGACATGACATGGTGATGCCCATGCTTAACACGCTCCATTGGTAAGGCTACGCATCTATAAATGAGGCCGAAGCATCATTTATAATCTTCGGATAAGCTATGAAGCTTACTTGGTACATGGTCCGCATATGTACCTCCAACCAACTACCCCTCTATATATATGTTAACTTTACATTTTTACAACTAAAATTGGGGGACCAAAAATCATTCATCGACTCCCCAGGCCGTGATGGCTGCACCTCACCACCCTGGCCAACTGCGATGTACGTCCGTGATGGATGTATATTCAATTCTGGATCACAGACCAGTACTAATGTCCGGCCATGCCGGTGGTAGAGGCATTTTTGTGTCTATTTTGTTCTCAATGTTCTGTATTGTTAGTGCTCGATTTGTACTTATTATGGTGTTTAGTGTGCTTGTAGGTATTTTTGGAAAATAAATATTTTTTGAAAATCGGCTCGAAAAATTATGCGAAGCACCCCCGGAGGTCATTTGCTATGCGGATTCCCACTTTGGATAAGGGGCACCCCAGGGCGTCAAGTGCTATTCGCACCCCCATTTCTGTTAGGGGGAGTCCCTTTTTCTTCACGGATTATCCAAATTTTGGCGGGAAATTATATTTGAATATTTGGTTGATAGCGTATTTCCCTGGATTAATACTTGGCGAGATTCTTGGAGATTTTGTTGCACAGATGGATTGACTATGGCCTGATTTACCGAAACATGGTTGGTAATATCTTTGGATTCGAATAAAATTGGTTATTCTCGTCGGTTTAAGAAAGCAGGGAAAGCCACGTACGGGAAAGATACTCGGGATTTTTTGTGCCATGTTGAGGGGATTTCATGAGGCTACTTCATGTATAACTGCTACTGGGATTATGTAGAAACGTGTTGGAGCAATTTTGTGTACAACAGACGCGTGAAGAGACAATGGAAGGAAGATATTCCCGTAAATGGCAGGAAAATAATCTCAGAACAATGCAAAATATTTAAGGAGTTATTACGCTTCTGTTGGCTATATAAAGGTTCTACGGAGTTCATAGTAGGGGATGGAGAGTTAGGGATGGAAACAGAGGTACTTGGTGAGCTGTAGAGAAGAAATCAGAGGTTGCAGAGTCGTTTCTGCTGCTGCTGCACCCCAAGAACATGAAGAACATTAGACACTCAGAAACAGTCGTGAAAGCTACAGTGACAACGACATAAGCTTGTGGGTCGTATAGCTACAGTGACAGTGGCATATACTATTTATCGTACTCTGTAACAGTGGGTTTGTAACGTTTCCCTTGCTTTGCAAATTCCTGATTTATTTGATCTCTCTCATTTTCATCATTTGTAAGCACCTTTGAGCAATGAAATCATATTTTGAGCGTGTTTCCAACATGATGAGCTAAACCCAATCCTTGGGGCGACGGAGGATGCTATCTTTCCAATGAAAAAGTGGTAATTCTTAATTATTTAATTTGTGCAATTTTTATTTATGATTATTTGCTTAGATTGAAAATAGATTTTATGGTTTTTGGTTAAACAATTGTATTTTCTTTTGATGGAACATGCTTAGCCTAGGGTTTTGATGTCTCATGCTTTGGATTAACATTTGTTGTTTCTAAAAATCTACTTTTGCAATAGTTGAGAATCAATTTGAACGTGTGAAATTGCATGATTATAATTAGTATCACTTTGGAATTGGTAAATAGCGGAATCCTAGCCCCAGTCTCTCCATAATTCTCACAACATCTTTTTAATTTAGTTCGCTATTTTTATTTATTAAAAAAAAACTAAAAATCTGCTTTCACAAGTCTTGAACGAATCATACTACTACAACAACTTTGAAAACACATCAAATTTTTGGCGCCTCCGACGTGGACTTGTCTTTAGGCTAGATTTTTTAGATTTTCCTTTTAGGTTTTTATTTTTATTTGTTCTTCTATACGTTTTTGGGTTTTTGTCTTTTTCTTTCAGATTTTGGAATTTGGAGCGAAAGAAAATTTTACCAAAGCTTTTGGTGAATACTGAAAGACTGGAGTAAAAGGCAAGGCGAAAGGAGCGAAAGAAGAAGATTTTTTTTTAATAAAAAAAGAGAGAAAAAAAAAGAAAGACATTTTTATTTTTGTAGATTTTTATTTTTTTTAGACTTTCTTTTTCTTTTGCACTTTATATTTTTTTTTTTGGACTTTGGACTTTAAATTTTGGCACATTATAACCCTACGGAAGGATAGTTTAAATATAAATTTTTTGCAGAGAAGGACGGTGATTACGATATCACCTCGGCCCCTCTGGTTCGTACATGACATAGGATTCGTGGCCCGAGTCAACTACAAAGGTTCATCCCCCGTCTGGTACGGGAGGTAAGTTTGTCGAAACACTCGCGAATCCCCTGTCAGCGAGTTACTGTCTTCCTTCGTATGCATATATGTTGAGGACTTGAAAAAGGCTGCTTTAATTTCTTAGTAAAGGGCAAGGACTGGCCATACAAGATAAGGATTCGGATTTCATCACCGTTCTCTTCTTTCCCGCCTTAGGAAAACGACACCAAACGCGAACTTAAGCCTAAAATTTTGACTACAACGAGACCGATATGGTAACGAGCTTAACAGGAAAGTCATTAGAAAAATATTGGTTACTCTTTTAAGCATACTTCAAAGTTCTTGACGGTTTCTGTAAGTTGAATGCGTGACTGCGCCGCCTTGTAACACCGGTGAGGCCTTGGGTATCAAAGCTCCACCGAGCTTCCCTCGCCTCTATTCAACTTACTTTAACTCGGATTAATTCCAGAGGGGTTTGCTTAAATTGTAACGAATTCTCTTTCGAAGGATTAGAAGCTGGCCTAGAAACAATCTAAGTGGAGCCATCATGCTTTTTGTTTGCTAGAAATCAGTAGGTTTTTTGTGGTGGAGTCAGCCTTGTTTGCGTTTGCATAGAACATCCCTTCCTTTTTAGGGATTTTCTTTTTGATTTTGTTTTTCTAGTGTATGCCCGAAGTTTTTAAACGGGCTTGGAAAAGAAACACTCTAGGTCATTTGATTAGTGAAAAACCTAGTAGTTCTTCTTGTGAAGACGGGGAGCTCGAAGACTCTTCTTTTGAGAGCCCCGTTTTTGGAAACTTCAGTTTTGAGAATCTGTCTCTTTGTGAGGAAAGTACCCCTAGTACTCCTAGTCCTTTGGTAGTGCCAGAAATGGCAACTTTGAAAGCTTTGCTAAACCCAACTAGGACCTCTCATCCGTCTTGTATCAAGTTAGCTGAAACCGAGGCAAATTATGAACTGAAACCCGGGACTTTACAGATGCTCCCAATGTTTTTAGGGAAGGAGAATGAGAAACCCTATTTTCATGTTAGGTAATTTGAGGAAGTTTGTAGTACTCTAAAAATTAAAAACCTAAGTGATGATGCGTTGTAGGTTATTCCCCTTTTCCTTAAAAGATAAAGCCAAATCTTGGATGTATAGTTTGGACTCTGAGTCAATTGAAACCTATGACCAAGTTACTTCTGCCTTTATACATAAGTTTTTCCCAAGGCATAAAACATCGTCTATTAGGACACAAATATATACTTTTGCCCAACAAGAGAGAGAATCTTTATATAGGTACTTAGAAAGGTTCAATGACTTGATATCTCAATGTCCTCATCATGGTTTGGAGAAGGTTAGGTTAGTTCAGATCCTCTACGAGGGTTTAGATTATTCAACAACAACCATGGTTGAGTCATTATGCACATGTAGGTTTGAGAATAAAACTGTTGATGAAGCGATGACATTTTTGAATGAAATCGCTGATAAGACCCAACAATGGGAAAATAGTAGGGAACCCCAGAAAACAATTCTTCTAAGTAGAGGAAATGTTAATAGGGTAGAAGGATCTTATGAGTCAGATGCCAAAATAGCAGCTATAGCAAAAAGGTTCGAAGCCTTAGAATTAAGTCATTCTAGTGGTAGTAGTGGAAGAAATGAGCCTTTTTGGGAAGGCCATGCTGTTGAAGAGAAATCCAATGCTCTTTATAACAACACTAGGTTTGATAACCAACAGAAGTTTGACCCATATTCAGAAACCTATAACCCTGGCTGGAGAAACCATCCAAACCTTTCTTGGTCCAAGGGCCATAATCAAGGTCAGTCTAGTAATGCTCAGGTTCCCCCAGGTTTTGGCTATACTAAGAATCCTTCAGCTCCGGCACAGTTTCAGAACCCTTCGGGTAAGAAGATTATGAGTTTAGAAGAGTCTCTTGCTTTGTTAACTCGTAACACTGTGCAGTTTCAGCAATCTGTTACTCAAGGTTTAAAAGAAAATAAGAGAATAGGTCAGGCTAACTCTCAGGCTATTTCCGAGTTGAAAACCCAGGTTAGTCAGATAAATGAGACATTGAGAGAAAAAGGAAAGTTTCCTAGTCAACCACAACCCAATCCTAGGGGAGTCCATCAAATATCTTTAGCTGGTGAGAAATCATCAAACCATGTGAACTCGATAACAACCCTTAGGAGTGGTAAAACGGTAGACAATAAGGTAACCATGTCTAGTGGAAATACTGTAGTTCCACCTTCTACTTCCCAAGAGGATATCGTAGACGAGGAAACTGAAACAGTCTCTAAGGATTCCCAAGAAATTCCTGATAGGTCTACCTTTGTGCCTAGAGCCCCATATCCACATTTGTTAGCCCCAACAAAGAAGGAGTCGACTTTCAACGAGATAATGGAAACATTTAAGAAAGTGAACATCAACATTCCACTATTAGAAGCAATTAGGCATATGCCTGCTTATGCCAAGTTCCGTAAAGATCTTTGTACACGAAAGCGTAAGCTTAATGTCCATAAGAAAGATTTTTTAGCTGGTCAAGTAAGTTCCATTCTTCTGAACCAAATACCCCCTAAGTATAAGGATCCTGGATGCCACACCATATCTTGTGCGATTGGTGATCACATGGTCGATAAAGTTTTACTTGACTTAGGAGCTAGTGTTAACTTACTCCCGCATCATGTATACACCCAGCTAGGTGATGGTTTTCCAAAAGTTGTTGTTAGTGATAGTGGTAAAAGATTCGTTTCAGCCTTGTGAAGGAAAGAATTTTTAGATTTAAAAAAAATATATATATACAAAAATATTAACAATGGGAGAGAGGTACTGGGACTAAGGATTTGGCCGAATTCACTACACAGGGTTCATTCATATATTCTTTGACAATTTAAAACTCAATAAAATTAACATGGACTCTAATTTTGACAAGATAGATTCTCAAAACATCGATAGTAAGTCCTAAGCATGATGTATCAAAACACCTAAGCTAAGCATATATCATCAAATTAAATAACAACCAATTAATTCAAATCATATATCAATTTTAAATTAATGCAAAAGTCATAAAAAAGAATAAAATAAATTTACCCGTGTATGAAATTCACCCTCCCCCGTCGTCCCAGTGTTGGGCTTTAGCTCCTCATGATTAAAACACGCTCAAAATATATTTTTATAGCTCAAATGGTGTTTACAATGGAGAGAAAAGGAGAAAATGGTGCAAAACTGTAATCTGCGACGCACAAAAAGCGTCACAGAATGAACGATAAAACACAAGTGCTGCTGCTGTTTAGACTGCACTGCGACCCACGGCTGTGCGTTTTAGACACTGTTGATAAACGACTGTCCTTGCGAGTCTGTTCTTCGTGTTCTTGGTGTTCTTCATCATCAGCAGCAGCAGAAACAGAGTTTCATCAACTCTTGATTTCTTCTTCTCTGGACCTCCTCTCGACCCCAAACTCTCGACACCCTTTCTACTCAACCCCAACAACCTATTTATAGCCAACAGATCCATCGAATCTCGCTCATTCACTCTATATAATTCTCTTTAACTCGGCAGTAAAGAAAATATTTCTGGGAATATTTTCTTTCCTGTTTCATCTTCTCACGCGTTTTCAAGCCTCCAAATTACCATATTTAACTCCTTCACGCTCCAACAGGCTGTGAGGGTCTTCCATGCACGCACAAAACACGTTGAATCTTCTCCAAATCACGTGAAACCCGTGATATACACGAACTGCCCTGTTTTAAACCCGTGAATTGTTTAGCTGATTCTAGCCAATTCTGGTCGAACCAAACACCCACATTATGTTTAATAGGCCATATCACAACTACCTACCAAAAATCAGCCATTGAATCTCCCTAGAACACGTTCAACAATTCGATCAAAAATCTGCAGAAGTGTTCTCCATTTTCCCGCCAAAAACAAAATTCAAATGGAGAAGATGACCTCCCCCTAATCCTGTACTGGGGTGCGAATAGCAGATGCCTTTTGGGGTGACCTGGGGTGCCCCTTAGTAATTGAGGTGCCCCTTATCCAACGGTGAGAGTCCGAATAACACGTGTCCTCCGGGGCTTTTACCAACTTTTCGAGCCGAATTTTCCAAAAAATGTTTATTTTCCAAAGGTGCCTACAAACACATAAAACACCAAAATTAGTACAAACTCGAGTGCCAACAATATATAGTATTGAGATCAAATTAAACACAAAAATGTGTCTATCAAATACCCCCAAACTTATTATTTCCTAGGCCTCAAGCAAAATTTATTTTCGAAAAGATAAAAAGACTACACTTAGCACGTGAAGCAGGCCGTTAAACCGCTAGGTGGCCCTAGCGGCGGAGTGTTGTCTCCGGAGGTTTTACCAGAGGTGTACCCACAAAACCTTTACTCCTAATTGGTCACAAGTATCCAAAGAGCTATGAGGACATACATATTCTCAACCTATTTCCAAGTAAGTAGAATGCCAGAGAAATTAAAGGTGTCAGCTCTAAAGCTGACAGAACAAAAGGGGAGACACATCCATACCACTGCTAGATAAAGAGATATCCGCTACACAGCTAGATAAACATTGTAAGATGCGTCCGCTGCTTTACAGCTGGATAAGATTATGAGAGAGATAAAAATGAGAGGGACATCTGCTACACAACTGGACTAATTACGTGTGATGAGTTAAACCAGTGCTAGAAAGATTTTGTGCCAGATTGAAAGCAGACTAACAAAGCAACCAAAATGCATCTTTCTTCGACTCTCTCACAGTGCTCAGTAGAAACAACGCCTTCTTCGGTCTTCAACTGTTGATGATAAACTCTCGAACCTCATAGAACCTTGACAATTAACTCTTCTTTTCGATTTCTTGCTTGACTTATAAATTTCTTCTTCCCTATGGCCTTATTGAGCAAAAAGAACGTAATGATGTTTCATTTTTTTTATTTTTTTTATTTTTTTCATTTTTCACTTTTTTTTTTTTGATAAAAACAAATTACAAGACAAAAATTTACATGACCATGAGAGAAGGACTTTCAAAACTTGGATCTTCGCAACTTGTGATGTCTTGGTATCACGGATTCTAACAACTTATATCATTTGCTCTTATAACTTCAACTTTGATTTTTGAATTATTCTCTTCTACTGTTGCTTCTAAACCTAAAATGTCTTCAACTTTCTTCATATATTTTGATGTCGCTCCGCTTGTTGATGATGATAAGTTTCTACTGAGAGAGAGTCGCAATCCAGTAACTAAGACTACATTGTGAGGTTGCTTTGTCTTTCTGGAATTTCCCTGACCTACTTGCCTTTCCATCATGTATGGTTAGGTCCATCACGGTTACCCTCTAAAAGGAACAAGTTCTCTCCTGAATTTCAAGGATCTCAATGTCTTTTTTCTCTAATGTCTCAATAAGTTGTTATCTTTAGCATTCCAATTTCTATCTTTTCGGTGAGAAACAGTATGTAAGATTAGCTAACCGGATACCATGTGACGTTAGAAGTTTCAAAAGTGCAACTAAAAAGTTTCTCACATACCCCCAAACTTAAATCTAACATTGTCCTCAATGTTCTAAAGATAAAATTAAAAGCATATGAACAAGGAGAAACTGTTACCATTTGAAGCAAAAGAGTTAAGGAAAGATATTACCGTGTCGCATGAGATTGGGTTACCTCCAAAGAAGTGCTAATTTTAAAGTCTTCAACCAGACATCAGAAGGAATTAGTCACCTCATAGAATCAAAAAGTAACAGCCGAAATAACTGTGGGTCTTCAAAACCAAAAAGAGCTGACCAAAGGAAACTACAATAACCCAAGAAAGTGAACAAGGATATCATGCCCTTATCTAGTTTCCTGATTAAGATATTTATATCTAATTGTGGTTCAGGTTCTAAGAAAGGGTCTAAATAAAATATTTTCATTGGTTGCGTTTCTTCATAGGTGGGATCCGAATCATTAGGTCCTAGAGTCTGGAAAAAATCAAATATGATCTTAGAAGCGCACAATAATAACCTAAATAACTGAGGATCCTCTAAGTCAATAAGATTTGACTTTCAAAATTGACCACAATGAGAGTAGTGGTCACTCTTAAGCAAATGTGTCGATTCTAATTTCCTAAAGCATTTAGGTTTAGTCTCACAACTTAATATTTGACACATTTGAAATATAAACGTTCCCACATTTGGAAGAAAACTATTTGGTGGGAAAACAAAGTCAATATGGGTATCATAGCCTGGGCAAACCACATCAACCAGAGGATGGGTTTCTAACGACTAAACTTCTTCCTGGACATCATTAGGTTCGGGAGAACGAGTATGAAGGTAATATTGTAAAATGGTCGAGGCAGAGATATCAAGTCCAAAATGAGGGATCTCTATAAGATCTAAAGGTATGGCACAAGGAGAATGATAATCACCCCCAAACTTAGATTTTTGGGTATCTCTAGATAGACTAGCTACAATTTCTTTAATTTCTAGATCATTGGAATCCTGAAAATAGTCAATTGCTCCTTCGAGGTTATACTCAAGCGACGCATCCTTACTCATATTTAATAGCTCTACGAGTTCATTTTATTCGTCTAATACTATTGTTTCTAAGTCGCTAGACTCTAAAACAACATTTTCGGAATAAACCCGTTCCTCTAAAGCATTATCGGTTTCGTAATCAAAAGGAAAACTACATCGTATAAAACGGTGGTATCCCTAATCAAATCCTCGTCCTTTTGAATAGGTGAATAATCATAAAAATTATTTTGATTTGAACTAGAATCATTATAAAGCTCAACTGGATTAATAGATTCCTGATCACTATGCCTACACATTTCAGATTCTTCATTACTACTATCCTCATCATAATAGTACGGAGATGATTGAACCTTATCTAAATAAGTAGTGTCTTTTATTCTAACCTCGTCCTCTAAATTAGGCAAATATTCACTATTGATATCAAGGGTAGAATTAGAAACACTATTTTGGAAATTTAGATCATTTCGAGCAGCATTAGCTAACTGTTCATTTTCTGCCTCTAGACGTGCCTGAATTTCACTGAGCATAACACTTATACGTTCACTACTCTCGTTTATCATCTCAGAATACCGTGTACACTCTTCTCTTAAACTATTCATTGCAACTAAACATTTATACGTCCTTTTAATCCGTTGTTGGGTCTCTTCTAGAGAAGGAACAGGTTCAGAAATATCATAATCAAGACTAATTTTTAAGTAATTTTCCAAAAACGCGTAACTAGTACTATAATGTTCCTGATTTTCTTGCTCGTAAGACCAATTCGCGTGTGGATAGTAATTGGGCTCACTATGGTATGAACCATAACCTTGAAAAGGATGGCGTTCTCAACCACTATTCCCAACATGGTCATAGAAAGGATGATGTCCATATTCAAATTCAGGTCGATAATCATTGTATTGGCTTCTATCATACCAGTTCGACATTCTTAATTGCAAGGCAATTCTACACAATCACAAACAAGGCTGACTCGACCAAATCAAACCTATAAAATCTAGCAAACAACAAGCATGATGGCTCCACTTAGATTGTTTCTAGACCAGCTTCTAATCCTTCGAAAGGGAATTCGTTACAATTTAAGCAAACCCCTCTGGAATCAATCCGAGTCAAAGTAAGTTGAATTGAGGCGAGGGAAGCTCAATGGAGCTTTGATACCCAAGGCCTCATCGCTATCACAAGGCGGCGTAATCACGCATTCAACTCACAGAAACCATCATGAACTTCGAAGTATGCTAAAAGAGTAACCAATATTTTTCGAACGACTTTCCTACTAAGCTCGTTACCCTATAGGTCTCGTTCTAGTCAAAAATTTTAGCTTAGGTTCGCGTTTGGTTTCGTTTTCCTAAAGCGGGCAAGAAGGAAACGGTGATGAAATCCGAGTCCTTATCTTAATTTGGCCAGGCCTTGCCCTTTACTAGGAAATTAAAACAACCGTATTCAAATCCTCAACATATATTCACCTTAAAGCATACAATAAACCCGCTGACAGGGGATTCACGGGTGTTTCGAAAGCTTACCTCCCGTAACAGACGGGAGCAGAACCGCTGAAGTCGACTCGGGCCACGACTCCTATGTCATGTGCGAACCCGAGGGGCCGAGACGATATTGTAATCGTCGTCCTTCCCTGCAAACAGTTTATATTTAATTTTTTTTTTATAGCCCTTCCGTAGGGTTTAAAGTTAAAATAAATTGTCCAAAGTCCAGTCCAAAGAAAAGGAAAAAAAATAAAAATAATAATAATAATAATAATAATAATTACAAAAAAATGGAAAGTCTCTTAAAAAAATAAAATAATAATTCTCTCCCCTTTTTTGTTTTTTTCTCACTTTTTTCTTTATTTTTTTGCTTTGTCTTTTTTCCTTCTCTTTTAGCTTTAAGCTTTGATTCCAAGGTCTTTAGTATCCAACTTAAATCCTGTAATACAAAGACACAGCCAAAGAGACGGAAAAAGAACAAATAGAATAATAAAAAATAATAAAAACCTAAAAATTCTACCTAAGCACAAATCCGCGTCGGCGGCGCCAAAATTTGATGGTTTTCCAAAAGTTGTTGTAGTGATAGTGGTAAAAAGATTCGTTTCAGACTTGTGAAGTTTTGCGAATATAGTAAAAGTTCGTTGCTCGGACTTGTAAAGATTTAAAAATAAAAATATATACACAATATTTGTCACAATGGGCGAGAGGTACTGGGACTAGGATTCCGCCAATTTCATTTCTTAAGGTTCAAATAATAATTCTTTTATCAATAATAGCTCAAAAAATATATTAAATATATCGACTCTAATTTATTGCCAAGATTGATTCTCAAAACATTGATTGTAAGTCCTAAGCATGATGTATCAAAACACCTAAGCCAAGCATACATCATCAAATTAAATAACAACCAATTAATTCAAATCATATTTCAATTTTAAATTAATGCAAAAAGTAAATAAAGAATTAATTTAAATTGCCACATGGATGAAACACGGCCTCCTCCGTCGTCCCAGTGTTGGGTTTAGCTCATCATGTTGGAAAACCTCTCAAAGAATTTCATTGATGCTCAAAAGTGTTTTACAATGAAGAGAAAGATAAGTAAATAGTATTAAACAGGATTCTGCGACCAACAGAAGGCGTCCAACTTAAACGACAGAGAAGAGGTGCTATTGTTACTGAATCCCTAAGACCCACATCTATGACCCACGGATGTGAGTCTCTTTCACTGTTGATAAACGACTGCTGCTGCGAGTCCGTTCTTCGTGTTCATCAGCAGCAGTAGCAGCAGCAGAAACCGAGTTTGGGAAAACTCGAATTTCTTCTTCTCTGGCTCTCCTCAGCCCCCCAGACTCTCGAAAGCCTTCTACTCTACCCCATAAGTCTTTTTATACTCAACAGGTAGACGAAATCCTTTGCAATAACTCCCAAAAATCTTCCATTACTCGGACAGTTCATAATATATTTTTTTTCCTTTTTTATTTCGATTACGTATCTGCAGCTGTTAATTTCAAGGAAACTTACCTTAATTGTCTTCTACACGGTCCAAAAGTGTGTTATAGTCCTCCATGCATCATCAGAACACGTTCGAATTCCTCCAAAAATTCTCTCAAACCCGTGACGGACATGAACTGCCCTGTTCCCAACTCGTGAATTTCCTAGACGATTCTAGCCAAATTAGATCGGACCCGACACCCAAAATATCTTCCTTAGGCTTAATCACATCTTCCTGCCAAGTCTCAGCCATTTAATCTCCCTATAACACGTTAAAAAATTCGATCAAACTTCTGCCAGTTCTCGTGCACGTTTTCCCGCCAAAATTCAGTTTTTGAAATGAAGAAGATGGTGTCCCCCTATCCAAATTGGGGGTGCGAATAGCAATTGGGGTGGAAATAGTAATTTTGGGGTGGAATTAGTAATTTTTCTGGATTCCTCCGGCACATTTCTGGGACGCTTCCGGTGCATTTCGAGGGTGCCTTTAGTACTCTATCCTCGGGTGTAAAACACCACTTTTTGAGCCAATATCGCTGCAAGAGCTTATTTCTCTAAGAATTCCTACAAAGACATAAAAGAACACAATAAATACAAAATTGAGCACTAACAATACATACAATAGAGACATATTAGACACATAAATGCGTCTATCAACACCCCCAAACTTATTATTTGCTAGTCCTCGAGCAAAATTTATTCTTGAAAAATGACCGAGTTAATCTCGGGTGGGTTTATCAGAGTTGTACCCACAAAAACCAATACTCCAGACCCTAGCTATCTACGCAGAACCTTGGAAAGCACTAAAGAACCTCCTTGGTTGGCATACAATTATTGACTCTAAAAGGAAGAACCCTGGTGCGAAATTCCAATTGCTGTACACGAGTTTGCACTCAAGCATACTAAAATTCATATAAGTGACAGAGCTCTACTAAGATAGTTTCACGATGGACATCATACTCGGAGTAAGACTAATCACATGAAAAGATTAAGAAGATGGAAAAAGAAAAATGTAGATGGTTGAAAAGTGAACGGTGTTTCCCATATCTGTCTGAAGGCCTCTGCCAAGGTGAACCTAACCTAAATGACTGAGATACCGGTCTGACTAATATTAACACACTGGCATATACAAGGGAACCAGCGGCCAATAACTTAAATCTAGATCAACAAACTGGCACATACAAGGGAACCAGCAGTTGACTACACAGAACAATAACCATTTTTTTTTTTTTAACTTAACGGAATGAATAGATCTTTTTGATCCAAGCGCATGCTTCTTGTCAGCAGATTACACGATAGTTCCCACGAGTCCTGCATTCCACGCTTGCTTAGGCGACGGAAACAAGGAGAACACACACATATTTCTATCCAAGTGTTAGTATTTATTCCGATTGGTCTACTGGTTTGGTCTAAATTTTTTTTTTTTTTTTTTTTTGAAAAGGTAACTCAGTCACTCTATTTCACCCTAGCAAAGGTAACAACTTGAATCGTGTGCCCCACCAAATCACTTGAAAAAAAAAACTAAAAATAGAAAGTGAAAAGGACTCGACGAGATATGGCGAAACTATCATGTTATTTCTAACACCTGAGCTCTGTGCTTTTATGAATAGACTCTATAGATGTTTCCATCTAGTCAGATTGGTTCCTCAACTCCTAAAACAAAAATGTTTCCATCCACTTAGATTGGTTAGTGCTATCCTAATAGCATAAATTTCTAGGCTCTAGTTTATTTTTGCAACTAAAAAGTTTCTCCCATACCCCCAAACTTAAATCTAACATTGTCCTCAATGTTCTAAAGATGAAACTAAAAGCATGAACAAGGAGAAACTGTTACCATTTGAAGCGAAAGAGTTAAGGAAAGATATTACCATGTTGCATGAGATTGGGTTACCTCCCAAGAAGTGCTAAGTTTAAAGTCTTCAGCCAGACGTAGGAAAGGTTTAGTCAACTCGAACCGTATAACAGTAGCGGAATAACTGTGGGTCTTTAAAACCAAAAAGAGCTGACAAAAGGAAACTACAGTGAACCAACGAAATGAACATGTACTGCATACCCTTACTAGTTTCCTGATGAAGATACCTATGTCCCATTGTGGTTCAGGTTCAGGTTCTATGAAAGGATCTTGATAGAAAATTTTCATTGGATGCACTTCCTCATAGTAAGATCCAACAGTTCAGGTTTAAAAGTCTGGAAAAACTCAATTAAAAATAATAACAACCTGAATAAATGGGGATCCTTAAAGTCAATCAGATTTGACTTACACAGCTGACCACAAAGAGAGTGGTGGTCTTCCTTAAACAGATGTGTCGACCCTAATCTCCTAAAGTAATTAGGTTTAGTCTCACAACTTAATATTCGACACATTTGGAATATAAACGTTCCCACAGTTGGAAGAAAACTATTTGGTGGGAAAACAAAGTCAATCTGGGGATCATAGCCTGGGCAAACCACATCAACCAGAGGATGGGTTTCTAACGACTGAACTTCTTCCTGGACATCATTAGGTTCGGGAAAACGAGTATGAAGGTAATCTTGTAAAATGGTTGAGGCACATATGTCAAGTCCCAAGTGAGGGACCTTTCTAAGAGTTAAAGGTAAGGCACTAGGAAGGTGATAATCACCCCCAAACTTAGAGTTTTCAGTGTCTCTAGCTAGACTAGTCACAATCTCCCTAATTTCTGGATCATTAGATTCTTGAAAATGGTCAATTGATTCTTCTAAGTTATTATCAGGTGGTGCATCTTTACTCATATTTAAAATCTCTACGAGTTCATGTTCTTCGTCTAAGACTAATGTTTCTAAATCGCTAGACCCTAAAACAATATTCTCAAAATAAACTCGTTCCTCTAGACCATTATCGGCTTCGTAATCCTCGTCTAAAACTGTGGTATCTCTAGTCAAATCCTCGTCCTTTTGAATAGGTGAATAATTATTAAAATTATTTGGATTTGAACTAGAAATATCATTATCATTATAAGGCTCAATTGGAGAAACAAATTCCTGATTACTCTGCCTACATATTTCAGATTCTTCATCATCACTATCCTCATCATCATGATACAATTTTTGAAATTCAAGAATTCTCAATATTTGTTCCAAACTACATGGTCTATGTTTATAATATTTCTCATAGATCGTTAGAGGTGATTCCTCAATAAAAGTTGGAGTATCCATATATCACTGCCCACGCATATATTCACCAAGAGTCATTTCCGAAGACGTCTCTTGATAACGAGAATTCCTAGACATATATTCTCGCAACGTCATCGCAGGTGGCGTCTCCTCAAAAGGATTCATCACCGAAGAAATATAAACTACAGAGGGATTCTATACAATCACAAACAAGGCCGACTCGACTCCACCAAAGCAAACCTAAAGACTTCTAGCAAACAAAAAGCATGATGGCTCCACTTAGATTGTTTCTAGACCAGCTTCTATCTTTCGAAAGGGAATTCGTTGCAATTTGAGCAAACCCCTCTGGAATCAATCCGAGTCAAAGTAAGTTGAATTGAGGCGAGGTAAGCTCAGTGGAGCTTTGATACCCAAGGCCTCACCGCTATCACAAGGCGGCGCAGTCATGCATTCAACTCACAGAAACCATCATGAACTTTGGAGTGTGCTTAAAGAGCAACCAATATTTTTCGAACGAGTTTCCTATTAAGCTCGTTACCCTATCGGTCTCGTTCTGTTCCCCGACAGCGGCGCCATTTTTTGCGAATATAATTTCGGTAAGTAAGAATTCGTTGCTCGGACTTGAATAGATTTTAAAACGAAAATATATGTACAAATTTGTCACAAGATGTTCGAGAGGTATTGGGACTTGTAAAGTGGTAGTAAAAGTTCGTTGCTCGGACTTGTAAAGATTTAAAAATAAAAATATATACACAATATTTGTCACAATGGGCGAGAGGTACTGGGACTAGGATTCCGCCAATTTCATTTCTTAAGGTTCAAATAATAATTCTTTTATCAATAATAGCTCAAAAAATATATTAAATATATCGACTCTAATTTATTGCCAAGATTGATTCTCAAAACATTGATTGTAAGTCCTAAGCATGATGTATCAAAACACCTAAGTCAAGCATACATCATCAAATTAAATAACAACCAATTAATTCAAATCATATTTCAATTTTAAATTAATGCAAAAATTAAATAAAGAATTAATTTAAATTACCACATGGATGAAACACGGCCTCCTCCGTCGTCCCAGTGTTGGGTTTAGCTCATCATGTTGGAAAACCTCTCAAAGAATTTCATTGATGCTCAAAAGTGTTTTACAATGAAGAGAAAGATAAGTAAATAGTATTAAACAGGATTCTGCGACCAACAGAAGGCGTCCAACTTAAACGACAGAGAAGAGGTGCTATTGTTACTGAATCCCTAAGACCCACACCTACGACCCACGACTGTGAGTCTCTTTCACTGTTGATAAACGACTGCTGCTGCGAGTCCGTTCTTCGTGTTCTTCGTGTTCATCAGCAGCAGAAGCAGCAGCAGACACCGAGTTTGGGAAAACTCGAATTTCTTATTCTCTGGCTCTCCTCAGCTCCCCAGACTCTCGACAGCCTTCTACTCTACCCCAGAAGTCTTTTTATACTCAACAGGTAGACGAAATCCTTGGAAATAACTCCCAAAAATCTTCCATTACTCGGACAGTTCATAATATATTTTTTTTCTTTTTTATTTCGATTACGTATCTGCAGCTGTTAATTTCATGGAAAATCACCTTAATTGTCTTCTACACGGTCCAAAAGTGTGTTAGAGTCCTCCATGCATCATCAGAAAACGTTCGAATTCCTCCAAAAATTCTCTCAAACCCGTGACAGACATGAACTGCCCTGTTCCCAACTCGTGAATTTCCTAGACGATTCTAGCCAAATTAGATCGGACCCGACACCCAAAATATCTTCCTTAGGCTTAATCACATCTTCCTGCCAAGTCTCAGCCATTTAATCTCCCTATAACACGTTAAAAAATTCGATCAAACTTCTGCCAGTTCTCATGCACGTTTTCCCGCCAAAATTCTGTTTTTGAAATGAAGAAGATGGTGTCCCCCTATCCAAACTGGGGGTGCGAATAGCAATTGGGGTGGAAATAGTAATTTTTCTGGATTCCTCCGGCACATTTCTGGGACGCTTCCGGTGCATTTCGAGGGTGCCTTTAGTACTCTATCCTCGGGTGTAAAACACCACTTTTTGAGCCAATATCGCCGCAAGAGCTTATTTCTCTAAGAATTCCTACAAAGACATAAAAGAACACAATAAATACAAAATTGAGCACTAACAATACATACAATAGAGACATATTAGACACATAAATGCGTCTATCATGAAGGAAAGCATTTTTTGATTTAAAAAAATATATATATATATATATATATATACAAAAATATTAACAATGGGCGAGAGGTACTGGGACTAAGGATTTGGCCGAATTCACTACACAGGGTTCATTCATATATTCTTTGACAATTTAAAACTCAATAAAATTAACATGGACTCTGATTTTGCCAAGATAGATTCTCAAAACATCGATAGTAAGTCCTAAGCATGATGTATCAAAACACCTAAGCTAAGCATACATCATCAAATTAAATAACAACCAATTAATTCAAATCATATTTAAATTTTAAATTAATGCAAAAGTCATAAAAAAGAATAAAATAAATTTACCCGTGTATGAAATTCACCCTCCTCCGTCGTCCCAGTGTTGCGTTTTAGCTTCTCATGATGAAAACACGCTCAAAATATATTTTTATAGCTCAAATGATGTTTACAATAGAGAGAAAAGGAGAAACCGGTGTGGAAGTAGGCCAACATTTCTATTGGCAAATAGGTGGTTTCCAAGTCCTTATTACGTCATGGGTCGCAAAATGGTGCAAAACTGTAATCTGCGACGCACAAAAAAGCGTCACAGAATGAACGATAAAACACAAGTGCTGCTGCTGTTTAGACTGCACTGCGACCCACAGCTGTGCGTCTTAGACACTGTTGATAAACGACTGTCCTTGCGAGTCTGTTCTTCGTGTTCTTGGTGTTCTTCATCAGCAGCAGCAGCACAAACAGAGTTTCATCAACTCTTGATTTCTGCTTCTCTGGACCTCCTCTCGACCCCAAACTCTCGACACCCTTTCTATTCAACCCCAGCAACCTATTTATAACCAACAGACCCATCGAATCTCGCTCATTCACTCCATATAATTCTCTTTAACTCGGCAGTAAAGAAAATATTTCTGGGAATATTTTCTTTCCTGTTTCATCTTCTCACGCGTTTTCAAGCCTCCAAATTACCATATTTAACTCCTTCACGCTCCAACAGGCTGTGAGGGTCTTCCATGCACGCGCAAAACACGTTGAATCTTCTCCAAATCACGTGAAACCCGTGATATACACGAACTTCCCTGTTTTCAACCCGTGAATTGTTTAGCTGATTCTAGCCAATTCTGGTCGAACCAAACTCCCACAGTGTGTTTAATAGGCCATATCACAACTATCTACCAAAAATAAGCCATTGAATCTCCCTAGAATATGTTCAACAATTCGATCAAAAATCTGCAGAAGTGTTCTCCATTTTCCCGCCAAAAACAAAATTCAAATGGAGAAGATGACCTCCCCCTAATCCTGTACTGGGGTACGAATAGCAGATGCCTTTTGGGTTGACCTAGGGTTCCCCTTAGTAATTGAGGTGCCCCTTATCCAACGGTGAGAGTCCGAATAACACGTGTCCTCCGGGGCTTTTACCAACTTTTCGAGCCGAATTTTCCAAAAAATGTTTATTTTCCAAAGGTGCCTACAAACACATAAAACACCAAAATTAATACAAACTCGAGTGCCAACAATATATAGTATTGAGATCAAATTAAACACAAAAATGTGTCTATCACTAGGTCTTGGTAAGTTGAAACCGACTAAAATGACACTACAATTAGCTGATAGGTCTGTCAAAGTCCCTCGTGGTGTCATAGAGGATGTTCTGATTGAGGTTGATAAGTTTATTTATCCTGTGGATTTCGTTGTTCTAGACACTCAGCCTGTTCAGGACCCAAGTCGTCAAATTCCAGTGATTTTAGGTCACCCACTTTTAGCCACAACTAACACTGTCATCAACTGTAGGACTGGGCTTATGAACATATCCTTTGGTAATATGACAACTGAACTAAATGTCTTTAATGTTACTAGACAAACTTCTGAGAACGATGATTTAGAAGAAGTGAATATGATTAGCACTTTAGTTCAGGATTTGGTTCAGGATAATTGGCTTGACACTTTACTGGTAGATTCTTTAGATGATTTTGAGGAAACCATTCTCTTAGATCAGATATGTGATCAATCTTTAGAAGAAGCTCTTGAGTATTTTGAAGATTCTATGGACCCAGAAATTCATGCAATAGTTTTAGGTTTTTCTGAGAATAATGATGACCCTAAGTTTGGGGGTAGAGAACTAGAAGAATCTCTTGAGTATTTTAAGGACTCTGAAGATCCGGAAATTCAAGAAATAGTTAGAGGTTTGTCTGTGAACCCTAAGTTCGGGGGTAGTGATGGTTCTTGTGATTGTATCGTATCCCTAATTAGAGTCCATAACTTGGGACTCGAGCCTTGTACATCTGAGATATTACTTGAGACTTTTCAGACTCCACAACCCAATCCTCCTGATACTGTCCAGGAGGTAACCCAGGTATTAGAGACCCATTTTTCGGATGAATCTATTTATCGAGACACACATATGAAGTTCAATTACGCGCCGTAGATAAACCCAGTTTTCTTGACAGAAACCTTAGATGAGGACGTGCTCCTTCTTTTCATTTTTCTGAATCAGTGCAGTTGTCTCATACTGGTGTCAGCTCTATTTGGTCTTATGGACTCACAATTGTTTCGACTATTGATATATGACTTTGGAAGGTGACAATCCTTTTTGAGGTATTTGATGTCTAGCTAAAGACTTTAAATTTAGCATTTCTTGGGAGGTACTCATGCTTACGGTAATATCCTTCCTTATTTCTTTTTCCATCCATCAAGTGGTAACAGTTTCTTATTGTTCATGCTTTTAATTTCATCTTTAGAACAGTGAGAACAATGTTAGATTTAAGTTTGGGGGTGGGGAAGAAAATTTTTGTTAGCTCTTAGTTGCAACAAATAAACTCCAGAGGCTAGAAATTTATGATTATTAAGGTTGGCACTAACCAATCTAAGTGGATGGGAACATCTTGGTTGTAGGAGTTGAGGAGCCAATCTGATTAGATGGAAACATCTAAAGAGTCTATTCATAAAAGCACAGAGCTCAGGTGTTAGAAAAAAAACATGGTAGTTTCGCCATATCTTGTTGAATCCTAATCCTTCTGTTTTTATTTTTTAAGTGATTTGGTGGGGCACACGATTCAAGTTGTTACTTTTGCTAGCGTGGCATAAAGTGATTGAGATACAAAAAAAAAAAAAAAAAAAAAAAAAAAAGAGAGACCAGACCAATAGACCAACCGGAATAAATTCAATAAAGTCGACCACTGGTGCCCTTGTATATGCCAGTTATGTTGACCTAGAGTTAGGTTTATCGACTACTGGTCCCCTTGTATATGCCAGTTGTGTTGATATTAGTCATACCGGTATCTCAGTCCATTAGGATAGGTTCATCTTGGCAGAGGCCTTCATACAGATATGGGAAACACCGTTCACTTTTAACCATCTCTTTATCCATATTCTTAATCTTTCCATGTGATTGGTTGACTCCGATTATGATGTACAGAAACTATCTGAGTAGAGCTCTGTCACTTATATATGAATTTTAGTATGCTGAGTGCAAACTCATGTACAACAATTGGAATTTCGCATCAGGGTACTTCCTCCTGTAGTCAATGAGAGTATGCCAACCAAAGAGATTCTTTAGTGCGTTCCAAGGTTCTGCGTAGATAGCTAGGGTCTGGAGTAATGGTTTTGTGGGTACACCTCTGGTAAACCCTCCGGAGACAACACTCCGCCACTAGGGCCACCTAGCGGTTTAACGGATTGCTGCACGTGCTAAGTGTAGTCATTTTTATTTTTCTAGATTAGATTTGCTCGAGGACTAGCAAATAATAAGTTTGCGGGTATTTGATAGACGCATTTTTGTTTCTATTTTGTTCTCAATGTTCTGTATTGTTAGTGCTCGATTTGTACTTATTATGGTGTTTTGTGTGCTTGTAGGTATTTTTGGAAAATCGGCTCGAAAAATTATGCGAAGCACCCCCGGAGGTCATTTGCTATGCGGACTCCCACTTTGGATAAGGGGCACCTCAATTACTAAGGGGCACCCCAGGGCGTCAAGTGCTATTCGCACCCCCATTTCTGTTAGGGGGAGTCCCCTTTTCTTCACGGATTATCCAAATTTTGGCGGGAAATTATATTTGAATATTTGGTTGATAGCGTATTTCCCTGGATTAATACTTGGCGAGAATTTTGGAGATTTTGTTGCGCAGATGGATTGACTATGGCCTGATTTACCGAACAGGGTTGGTAATATCTTTGGATTCGAATAAAATTGGTTATTCTAGTCGGTTTAAGAAAGCAGGGCAAGCCACGTACGGGAAAGATACTCGGGATTTTTTGTGCCATGTTGAGGGGATTTCATGAGGCTACTTCATGTATAACTGCTACTGGGATTATGTAGAAACGTGTTGGAGCAATTTTGTGTACAACAGACGCGTGAAGAGACGATGGAAGGAAGATATTCCCGTAAATGGCAGGAAAATAATCTCGGAACAATGCAAAATATTTAAGGAGTTATTACACTTCTGTTGGCTATATAAAGGTTCTACGGAGTTCATAGTAGGGGATGGAGAGTTAGGGGTGGAAACAGAGGTACTTGGTGAGATGTAGAGAAGAAATCAGAGGTTGCAGAGTCGTTTCTGCTGCTGCTGCACCTCAAGAACACGAAGAACATTAGACACTCAGAAACAGTCGTAAAAGCTACAATGACAACGACATAAGCTTGTGGGTCGTATAGCTACAGTGACAGTGGCATATACTATTTGTCGTACTCTGTAACAGTGGGTTTGTAACGTTTCCCTTGCGTTGCAAATTCCTGATTTATTTGATCTCTCTCATTTTCATCATTTGTAAGCACCTTTGAGCAATGAAATCATATTTTGAGCGTGTTTCCAATATGATGAGCTAAACCCAATCCTTGGGGCGACGGAGGATGCTATCTTTCCAATGAAAAAGTGGTAATTCTTAATTATTTAATTTGTGCAATGTTTATTTATGATTATTTGCCTAGATTGAAAATAAATTTAATGGTTTTTGGTTAAACAATTGTATTTTATTTTGATGGAACATGCTTAGCCTAGGGTTTTGATGTCTCATGCTTTGGATTAACATTTGTTGTTTCTAAAAATCTACTTTTGCAATAGTTGAGAATCAATTTGAACGTGTGAAATTGCATGATTACAATTAGTATCACTTTGTAATTGGTAAATAGCGGAATCCTAGCCCCAGTCTCTCCATAATTCTCACAAAATCTTTTTAATTTAGTTCGCTATTTTTATTTATTAAAAAAATATAAAAATCCGCTTTCACAAGTCTTGAACGAATCATACTACTACAACAACTTTCAAAACACATCAGCCGGATAAACATTTCCTGAGCCAGGTCCCGTGAAGAGCCGTTATGGCTGTATATTTCCAAAGCTATCTTACTTGGTGCATAGTCCGTATATGCACCTTCAACCAAGTACCCCTCAACAGGCCGTGATGGCTGCACCTCACCACCCTGTCCAACTTTGATGTACGGCCGTGATGGCTGTATATTCAATTCTGGCTCATAGACCAGTTCTAATATCCGGCCATGCCGGCTGAACATTTCCTGATCCAGGTCCCATGAAGAGCCATGATGGCGGTATATTGCCAAAGCTATCTTACTTAGTGCATAGTACTGTGTGGAAAAGCTTCCAGTTGCCCACCGTCCCTGACGGTCATCCAGTTTGCCACTCATAGGTGGGATGCTAGCCGGGCCTGACAACGCACAACATTGACCAGTTTCCAACGTGTGTGGATGATCAGTCGCAATGTGTACCCACCATCCCAGACGGTCTTCCGGATATCCACTCGTAAGTGGGGTGCTCCTTAGGCTAGGCAAACTCACAATACATGTACAAGCTCTACTCGATTCGCATAGTAACTGGCATAGCAGTTATAAACTCTTTCCGCACTAAAGTTGGCCTACTCTTCAACTTTATTTCCATTTGAAGGAAAAATACTCGTTTGATGAGTCCACTCCGCACAGTCCCTAATGTTTTCTCGAAACTTGCTCTGATACTAACTATGACGGAGCGGAAAATTACGCCTTTGGCGCGTTGCCCCGCAGGCCGTAATTTCCCCGATGCGCCATGATGAAGCTACGATCCGGGCCTTAAAGCTAGGCAAATGCACGCTCATTTGCCCTCGCAGGCATGATCGACGAGCATGATGCGGCAAACTTATCTTCCACACCGTTCCAACTTACCCTTATTCCACAGAGGGTTTATCAAGAAAATAAAAACTTTTTTAATACGGAAAAAACGGCCTTTGGAGGCCCTAAATGATGGAATTTGGCTAAATTCTGGTGACCATGTAGATCAATAGATCAACATGTCTTGATCTTTGGGTCGTTTCCCATCAAAATGGACTCATATTGAGCTAAATTGCGACACTCGGGTTTTTAGCTATGTCGAACGCCTTGATAGGAAGTATGAGCATCCAAGAAATGGAATGCAACTAGCCTCATCAAGTATGGACACAATCATCTATTGCATCGATCTACCGAGCCAAATGATATGAGAGGCCAAAGTGCCATAATCATCTCTAAATTAGTTGACATGAGCGACAACGTGCTGGACCGGCAATGCTGCAACTCATTGCGGCTGCCTACATACCCTTCCCTACTGTAAAGGGATCAAATACAGAGCGTATTTCATCATCGAAGGGACAGAAGTTTAAGCCAACTCGTTTACATGGCCGTGGCCAAGCAATAATGGTAATTACCTAGTCCGTATAGGCCGTTCCGTCAAAATGCATCCAAGTGATGAATGTTTGGTCTGTGGCATGGCATAGTGATGCCCATGTTTAACACGCTCCATTGGTAAGGCTACGCATCTATAAATAATCCCTAAGCATCATTTATAATCTTTCGGCTAAGTTATGAAGCTTACTTGGTACATGGTCCGCATAGGTACCTCCGACCAACTACCCCTCCATATATATGTTAACTTTACATTTTTACAACTTAAATTGGGGGACCAAAAATCATTCATCAATTCCTCAGGCTGTGATGGCTGCACCTCACCACCCTGGCCAACTGCGATGTACGGACGTGATGGCTGTACATTCAATTTTGGCTCATAGACCAGTTCTCATGTCCGGCCATGCTGGCTGAACATTTCCTGAGCCAGGTCCCGTGAAGAGACGTGATGGCTGTATATTGCCAAAACTATCTTACTTGGTGCATAGTCCATATATGCATCTTCAACCAAGTACCCCTCCCTATACATGTCTTAATGGAATTTCTACAAGTATGGAAAGGGGAGCATATTGACATGCTTGCTTCATGATGGGATTCTGGAAGAACCATATATGTGATAACCGCAATCGCACGGTGTCTAACTAGTAGACAGAGGCAAGTACGGGTCGAACCCACATGGAGCGGTGGAAATATTACAATCAATACTCCTAATCGACTAACCAATCAAGATATGATATTTTTGGATTCTTGGAATTAAGGATTTAAAAAGAATGAAAACAAAAGAAAACTAATTAAATGCAATGAGAAAGAGAGTCGGTAATCAGGATCTACGGATTCCACTACTATTTATAATTATGCATCGAAAAGAACTCTAATTCCAAATATGTGTTTATAGTTTTGTTCTATTGCACCACCTATTATTGATATAATCTCGGATCGTAAACTCGCATCTCCTAAGTATAGCTCATCAAATTTATAAGCATGACCTATCAAATTATAACGACGAGAGAATTATCGAAAACATAATTTATAGATTCACAATTATTATTTGCTTCGTCTAAGCATAACCCATTAAAATATTAACCTAAGCATGAATTATCAAATACTAACAAATATAGTTGCAAACTACATGAATTTATGAATTTAGGCTAATGTATCATACAAATCCGGTGTGCAACAACTCATATTATAATAAAATCAATAAACAAAATTATAGACTTCAAGATTCATTTTTATAGCCTAATACCAAAATAATTCCAATTTATTTCACAATGGTCTATGCTCAAAGTAGTTTTCTCCATGAACCCTAGTTACAAAATCTAGTACACCATATAAATGAATTTCTCAAAACCCATAAAAATAAATTACAAGAGAAAGAAATAATAAACCGATATCAGCGTTGTCACCCGGTAAATGATCGTCTTCCTCTCTTATTGTATCTCCTCGAATAGACCCAACCGAGAGCCCCCAGTTACATGGTTGCCACTCCAATTATATAACCACTGTCTACCTCCCAAAAGTCCAAAGATATTATTACATATCCAAAATATCATAAATAAGGAATGTATATATCTTTTGTCGTCAATTTACCCATTTGAATCATATCTCAAAGAATCTTTCACGTGACTTTTTCCATTTCTTTATATACTCTCTTCAAAGATCTTCCACATTTAGTGCTCAGTAGTAAATCACATTCCATGCATTGTATAACCCACTAAAGAAATGAAATGGAAACAAAACCAGTATAATACGTAGAAATGAAGTTAATTAATGTCGCCATATTCTTGTAATTCCACCACGAACAAAATATTATGCCCAATTAATTCGAAGCCTAATATCATTCCATTAGCCACGACCGTCCATATTTCTTTGACCGGCTCTGATTGGTCAAATACGCGCATAAGTCTAATTTCAGCCGTTTTATTCTTCGGGTTACCATATTTACTTGTATTTCCTACAAAATCCTTAAAACAATATTATTAGTAACATAATGAGTCCTACCTAATGCAGTTATGGGTGTAAATGTATCGCACTTACGTGCTTATCACTTCACTATTCATGGCCGTTGCCATGAACTTTTGAATGACCGGACAAGATGGCTGCTCACTGCCAATGCCAACTCCGATGTCCAACCATGGTGGTTGTCCGTTGTCAACCCGATGTCCATCCATGTTGGTTGTTCACTGCCAACCCGATGTCCAGCATGATGACTTTTTACTGCCAACCCGATGTCCAGCCATGTTGGTTGTTCACTGCCAACGCGTTGGCCAAGGGCACGGCGCATTGGCCAAGGGCCAATGTTCTTTTCCTTACAACTGAAGATTTGGATGAAGCTTCATCTCAAGACACGACGCATCTTTTAGCATATCCCATGCTAAAACACAGGGTGTTACATTACCCACCCCTTTAAAGAATTTCGTCCCCGAAATTCAAAACCAAAACTATTGTGGACACACCAGATGTCAGAAATCACTGGTTTCTTCAAGTTGTCATGAAACATCTATTAGGACCTTCTGATCAAACGCCCCATATCGAATACTCAGGAATCCGAAAAGAATCCACAACATTAATAAGAATCTCATTTGGCCAGTGCCAAAAGGATATCTCAACAAGGTATCCTAAATGTGCGTCCCATACTACACACTCAGGAGTCTCTAAAGTTCACCAGGTTGAAGGATGTCATCGAAATGATAATTTTTTTCCGCAGTACTGTGTTGAAAAGCTTCCAGTTACCCACCGTCCCTGACGGTCATCCAGGTTTCCACTTGTAAGTAGGATGCTATCCGGGCCTGACAACGCACACCATTGACCAGTTTCCAACGTGTGGGGATGATCAGTCCCATTGTCATCCCACCCTTCCAGACGGTCTTCCGGATATCCACTCGTAAGTGGGGTGAAACTTAGTCCAGGAAAACTCAAAACACATGTACAAACTCAACTCGATTCGCATAGTAACTGGCATAGCAGTTACAAACTCTTTCCACGCTAAACTTGGCCTACTCTCTAACTTTATTTCCCTTTGAAGGAAAAATACTCGTTTGACGAGTCCACTCCGCACAGTCCCTAATGTTTTCTCGGAAATTTCTCTGATACCAACTGTGACGGAACGGAAAATTACGCCTTTGGCGCGTTGCCCCGCACGCCGTAATTTCCCCGATGCGCCATGATGAAGCTACGATCCGGAGCTTAAAGCTAGGAAAATGCTCGCTCATTTGCCCTCGCAGGCATGCTCGACGAGCATGATGCGGAAAACTTAGCTTCCACACCGTTCCAACTTACCCTTATTCCGCAGAGGGTTTATCAAGAAAATAAAAAATTTCTTAATACGGCAAAAACGGCCTTTTGAGGCCCTAACGGTGGAATTTGGCTAAATTCTGGTGACCATGTAGATCAATAGATCAACATGTCTTGATCTTTGGACCGTTTCCCATCAAAATGGATTCCTCTTGATCTAAATTACGACACTCGGGTTTTTAGCTATGTCGAACGCCTTGATAGGAAGTATGAGCATCCAAGGAATGGAATGCAACTAGCCTCATCAACTATGGCCACAATCATCTCTTGCATCGATCTACCGAGATAGATGATATGAGAGGCCAAAGTGCCGCAATCATATCTAAATTAGATGATATGAGTGACAACGTGCTGGACCAGCAATGCTGCAACTCATTGCGGCTGCCTACTACCCTTCCCTACAGTAAAGGGATCAAGCACAGACCATAGTTCATCATCGAAGGTACAGAAGTTTAAGCCAACTCGTTTGCATGGCCGTGACCAAGCAATAATAGTACTGACCTAGTTCGTATAGGCCATTCCGTCAAAATGCATCCAAGGTGATGAATGCTTGGTCTGAGGCATGGCATAGTGATGTCCATGCTTAACACGCTCCATTGGTAACGCTACGCATATATAAATGAGGCATAATCATCATTTATAATATTTCGACTAAGCTATAAAGCTTATTTGGTACATGGTCCACATATGTACCTCCAACCAACTACCCCTCCATATATATGTTAACTTTACATTTTTACAACTTAAATTGGGGGACCAAAAATCATTCCTCAACTCCCCAGGCCGTGATGGCTGCACCTCACCACCCTGGCCAACTGCGATGTACGACCGTGATGGTTGTACATTCAATTCTTGCTCACAGGCCAGTTATAATGTCTGGCCATGCCGGCTGAACATTTCCTGAGCCAGGTCCCGTGAAGAGCAGTGATGGATCTATATTGCCAACGCTATCTTACTTGGTGCATAGTCCGTATATGCACCTTCAACCAAGTACCCCTCCCTATACATGTCTTAATGGAATTTCTACAAGTATGGAAAGGGGAGCATATTGACATGCTTGCTTCACTATTCATGGCCGTTTCCATGAATTTCTGAATGACCGGCCAAGATGGCAGCTCACTGCCAATGACAACTTCGATGTCCAGCCATGGTGGCTATCCGTTTCCAACCCGATATCCATCCATGTTGGTTGTTCACTGCCAACGCATTGGCCAAGGGCCAATGTTCTTTTCCCTACGCAACCGAAGCTTTGGATGAAGCTTCATCTCAGGACACGACGCATGTTTTAGCACGCGCCATGATAAAACACAGGGTGTTACATTACCCACCCCTTTAAAGAATTTCGTCCCCGAAATTCAAAACCAAAACTATTGTGGACACACCAGATGTCAGAAATCACTGGTTTCTTCAAGTTGTCATGAAACATCTATTAGGACCTTCTGATCAAACGCCCCATATCGAATACTCAGGAATCCGAAAAGAATCCACAACATTAATAAGAATCTCATTTGGCCAGTGCCAAAAGGATATCTCAACAAGGTATCCTAAATGTGCGTCCCATACTACACACTCAGGAGTCTCTAAAGTTCACCAGGTTGAAGGATGTCATCGAAATGATAATTTTTTTCCGCAGTACTGTGTTGAAAAGCTTCCAGTTACCCACCGTCCCTGACGGTCATCCAGGTTTCCACTTGTAAGTAGGATGCTATCCGGGCCTGACAACGCACACCATTGACCAGTTTCCAACGTGTGGGGATGATCAGTCCCATTGTCATCCCACCCTTCCAGACGGTCTTCCGGATATCCACTCGTAAGTGGGGTGACACTTAGGCCAGGAAAACTCACAACACATGTACAAGCTCAACTCGATTCGCATAGTAACTGGCATAGCAGTTACAAACTCTTTCCGCGCTAAAGTTGGCCTACTCTCCAACTTTATTTCCCTTTGAAGGAAAAATACTCGTTTGACGAGTCCACTCCGCACAGTCTCTAATGTTTTCTCGGAACTTGCTCTGATACCAACTGTGACGGACCGGAAAATTACGCATCTGGCGCGTTCCCCTGAAGGACGTAATTTCCCTGATGCGCCATGATGAAGCTACGATCCGGGACTTAAAGCTAGGAAAATGCACGCTCATTTCCCCTCGCAGGCATGCTCGACGACCATGTTGCGGCAAACTTAGCTTCCACACCATTCCAACTTACCCTTATTCCGCAGAGGGTTTATCAAGTAAATAAAAACTTTCTTAATACAGCAAAAACGGCCTTTTGAGGCCCTAAACAATAAATTTTGGCTAAATTTTGGTGACCATATAGATCTATAGATCAACATGTCTTGATCTTTGGGCCATTTCCCATCAAAATGGATTCCTCTTGAACTAAATTACGATAATCGGGTTTTTAGCTATGTCGAACACCTTGATAGGAAGTATGAGCATCCAAGCAATGGAATGCAACTAGCCTCATCAAGTATGGACACAATCATCTCTTGCATCGATCTACCGAGCCAAATGATATTAGAGGCCAAAGTGCCGTAATCATCTCTAAATTAGTTGATATGAGCGACAACGTGCTGGACCGGTGATTACAAATTTTATGGGGGTTGTAGTTGTGGTGGTAAGGGGTATCGTTCAAACTCGAACTTGTGAAGGTGATGGATTTTTAGATTTAAAAATATATATACAAAAATATTAACAGTTTGGGCGAGAGGTAACCAAGACACTAGATTCCACTATTATGCAAAATTGAATGATAAATATTTCAAAACTCTATTCAATTCTTAAGTCCTCTTTTATCTTTAATTCACTATCAATCATACAGATTCTCAAACATTATTTGCAAACCTTAAGCATAGATTATCAAGAGATTAAACCAAGCATAACCTATCAAACTGAATAACAAACAATTAAGATAATCATTCAAACAATTTAAAACTCTGCAAAAGCAGCGATTATGTGAATTATATAATTAAATGAAATAGTTACCCATTTATGATGCGTGAATTGCTTCCTCTATTGCATTGGTTACGAGGGAATTAGGTCATCATAGTATAAATGCTCTCAAAATAATTTATTATGGCTCAAAAATGGTTTACAAATGATGAGAAGAAGATAAAAAGGTGTAAACTGTAATCTGCGACGCACAAAAAGCGTCACAGAATGAACGATAAATGACAAGTGTTGCTGCTTAAACTGTACTGCGACCCACGGCTGTGCGTCTTAGACACTGTTCATAAACGACTGTGCTTGCGAGTCCGTTCTTCGTGTTCTTGGTCAACAACAGCAAACAGCAGCAGGAAGCTTGCTGTTCATCTTGATTTCTTGCTCCTAAGCTCTCCTCAAGCCCCCAAACTCTCGAAAACCTTCTATGCTAACCCAAGAGTTATATTTATACACCTTTGGACTAAGAATAACTTCTCATTAATCCAAAAAATCTTCCCATTACTCGGCAGTGAATGAAAATATTCCCGATATTTTTTTCTTTAATTCTCTGATTTGTTACGAATTGTTCCATGTTTTATATCTTCTCACGCGTCATCCTTGAGCTGTAGGGATTGTTCCCAGCCAATAAAATCAACCCATGCACGTCTCTTCCATCCAAGAATATAATATTTTTCCTATTTTAGAATATCTTCCATGATTTGATTACCACCGGTTATCTAACCAATTTTGACCGAATCCAACACCTATACCAGCTCTATCTAGGCCCTAGGAACAAACCCATTTAATTTGGGTCATTGAATCTCACTGGAACACCTTCAAATCCTCAACCCTAGTCACGGCAGTTCAAGAACAATTTTTCCCGCCAAAACTGTTCTTGATGTTTTCATCACCTGGTGATTATCCAGCCAATTTTGATCGAAACCAACACCCATAACAGCTCTGTTAGGTCAATTAGAAAAAACCAATTAAGTTTCAGCGATTGAATCTCACTGGAACACCTACAAATCTTCAACCCTAATTTTGTTACCATTTTTCCCTCCAAAATTTGAAATTCAAAAAGGTTGAAGATGATATGCCCCTATCCTGAATTGGGGTGCGAATAGCAGATGCCTTGGGGTGGCCTGGAGGTTCCCCTTAGTAATTAGGT
Source organism: Papaver somniferum (assembly GCF_003573695.1). NCBI lineage: Eukaryota > Viridiplantae > Streptophyta > Magnoliopsida > Ranunculales > Papaveraceae > Papaver > Papaver somniferum. The sequence continues at coordinate 12,964,525 of NC_039365.1, read as the reverse complement.
TACCCCTTATCCAAAAGTGAGAGTCCGAATAACACTTGTCCTCCGAGTTCCAAAATCAACTTTTCAAGCCGAATTTTCCAAAAATGTTTATTTCCTAAAAATACATAAAAACACAATATTAGTACAAAAATAGGGTTCCAACAATACGGACATTGAGGAAAAATTAGACACAAAAATGTGTCTATCAAATACCCCCAAATTTATTATTTGCTAGTCCTCGAGCAAATTTATTCTAGAAATGAAAATCATTTGAACCCCTAGGTGGCCCTAGTGGCGGAGTGTTGTCTCCGGAGGGTTTACCAGAGGTGTACCCACAAAACCAATACTCCAGACCCTAGCTATCTACGCAGAACCTTGGAAAGCACTAAAGAACCTCCTTGGTTGGCATACAATTATTGACTCTAAGAGGAAGAACCCTGATGCGAAATTCCAATTGCTGTACACGAGTTTGCACTCAAGCATACTAAAATTCATATAAGTGACAGAACTCTACTAAGATAGTTTCACGATGGACATCATACTCGGAGTCAGACTAATCACATGAAAAGATTAAGAAGATGGAAAAAGAAAAATGTAGATGGTTGAAAAGCGAACGGTGTTTCCCATATCTGTCTGAAGGCCTCTGCCAAGATGAACCTAACCTAAATAACTGAGATACCGGTCTGACTAATATTAACACACTGGCATATACAAGGGAACCATTGGTCAATAACTTAAATCTAGATCAACAAACTGGCAAATACAAGGGAACCAACAGTTGACTACACATAACAATAACCATTTTTTTTTTTAACTTAACGGCATGAATAGATCTTTTTGATCCAAGCGCATGCTTCTTGTCAGCAGATTACACGATAGTTCCCATGGGTCCTGCATTCCACGCTTGCTTAGGCGACGGAAACAGGGAGAACACACACATATTGCTATCCAAGTGTTAGTATTTATTCCGATTGGTCTAACTGGTCCGTTCTTTTTTTTTTTTTTTTTTTGAAAAGGTAACTCAGTCAATCTATTTCACCCTAGCAAAGGTAACAACTTGAATCGTGTGCCCCACCAAATCACTTGAAATAAAAGAAAACTAAAAATATAAAGTGAAAAGGACTCGACGAGATATGGCGAAACTATCATGTTATTTCTAACACCTGAGCTCTGTGCTTTTATGAATAGACTCTATAGATGTTTCCATCTAGTCAGATTGGTTCCTCAACTCCTAAAACAAAAATGTTTCCATCCACTTAGATTGGTTAGTGCTATCCTTAATAGGCATAAATTTCTAGGCTCTGGAGTTTATTTATTGCAACTAAAAAGTTTCTCCCATACCCCCAAACTTAAAATTAACATTGTCCTCAATGTTCTAAAGATGAAATTAAAAGCATGCACAAGGAGAGACGGTTATTATTTGAAGCAAAAGAGTGAAGGAAGGATATTACGGGGTTGCATGAGCATGGGATACCTCCCAAGAAGTGCTAAGTTTAAAGTCTTCAGCCAGACTTAGAAAAGGATTGGTCAACTCGAACCATAAAGTAACAGTCGAAATAACTGTGGGTCTTCAAAACCAAATAGAGCTGACCATAGGAAACTGCAGTGAACCAAGAAAATGGACAAGAATAGCATGCCCTTACCTAGTTTCCTGAAAACTATCGCTAACTGCGGTTCAGGTTCAGGTTCTATGAAAGGGTCTAAATAAAATATTTTCCTCAGATGCATTTTCTCATAGGTTGGATCCAAATTAGTAGGTCCTAGAGTCTGGAAAAACTCAAATAAGAACTTAGAATCACAAAATAATAATAACCTAAATAACTGAGGATCCTCTAAGTCAATCAGGTTTAACTTACATAATTGACCACAATGAGAGTAGTGGTCATTCTTAAGCAAATGTGTCGATTCTAATTTCCTAAAGCATTTAGGTCTAGTCTCAGAACTTAATATTCGACACATTTGGAATATAAATGTTCCCACAGTTGGAAGAAAAATATTTGGTGGGAAAACAAAGTCAATCTGGGGATCATAGCCTGGGCAAACCACATCAACCAGAGATGGGTTTCTAATAACTGAACTTCTTCATGGACATCATTAGGTTCGGGAAAACGAGTATGAAGGTAATCTTGTAAAATGGTTGAGGCACATATGTCAAGTCCCAAGTGAGGGACCTTTCTAAGAGTTAAAGGTAAGGCACTAGGAAGGTGATAATCACCCCCAAACTTAGTGTTTTCAGTGTCTCTAGCTAGACTAGTCACAATCTCCCTAATTTCTGGATCATTAGATTCTTGAAAATGGTCAATTGATTCTTCTAAGTTATTATCAGGTGGTGCATCTTTACTCATATTTAAAATCTCTACGAGTTCATGTTCTTCGTCTAAGACTAATGTTTCTAAATCGCTAGACTCTAAAACAATATTCTCAGAATAAACTCAATCCTCTAGACCATTATCGGCTACGTAATCCTCGTCTAAAACTGTGGTATATCTAGTCAAATCCTCGTCCTTTTGAATAGGTGAGTAATTATTAAAATTATTTGGATTTGAACTAGAAATAACATTATCATTATAAAGCTCAATTGGAGAAACAAATTCCTGACTACTCTGCCTACATATTTCAGATTCTTCATCATCACTATCCTCATCATCATAATACAATTTTTGAAATTCAAGAATTCTCAATCTTTGTTCCAAACTAGGCGGTCTGTTTTTATAATACTTCTCGTAGATAGTTAGAGGTGATTCCTCGCTTACCGTTGGAACATCCCAATGTCGTTTCCCATCCATATATTCACGAAGAGTTATTTTAGATGACGTCTCTTGATAATGAGAATTTCTAAGCTTATATTCTCGTAACGTCATCTCAGGTGGCGTCTCCTGAAAAGGATTCATCACCGAAGAAACACAAACTACATAGGAATTCTACACAATCACAAACAAGGCCGACTCGACTCCACCAAAGAAAACCTAAATATTTCTAGCAGACAAAAAGCATGATGGCTCCACTTAGATTGTTTTCTAGACCAGCTTCTATTCCTTCGAAAAGGAATTCGTTACAATTTGAGCACACCCCTCTGGAATCAATCCGAGCTAATGTAAGTTGAATCGAGGCGAGGGAAGCTTAGTAGAGCTTTGATACCCAAGGCCTCACCGCATTAGAAGGCGGCGCAGTCACGCATTCAACTCACAGGAACCATCATGAACTTTGAAGTGTGCTTAAAGAGGAACCAATATTTTTCGAACGAGTTTCCTATTAAGCTCGTTACCCTATCGGTCTCGTTCTATTCCATATTTTAAAGCTTGGGTTCGCATTAGGTTTCGTTTTCCTAAGGCGGGCAAGAAGGGAACGGTGATGAAATCCGAACCCTTATCTTGTTTAGGCCAGGACTTGGCCTTTACTAGGAAAATAAAGACAGTCTGGTTCGTCCTCAAACAATTATCACCTTAAGGCAGACAGTAACCCGCTTGCAGGAGATTCGCGGGTGTTTCGATTGGACTTACCTCCCGTACCAGACGGGCGATGAACTGTTGTCGTCGACTCGGGCCACGACTCCTATGCCGTGTGCGAACCCGAGGGGCCGAGACGATATAGTAATCGTCGTCCTTCTCTGCAAACAGTTTGTATTTAATTTTTTTTTAATTATATAACCCTTCCGTAGGGTTTAAAAAAATGTCCAATGTTTAAAGTCCAAAGTCCAAAATAAGTAAATAATAAAAAAAAAAAATTACAGTTTTCCTCACACACTCTAAAAAAATTAAAATTTAAAAATTAAAAATTAAATCCTAAAATTGTCCTTTTTTTTCTTCTCTTTGCGCTTTTCGCTTTAAGCTTTTTCCTCTCCAAGTCCTTAGTTTTCACTTTGAACCTGCAAAATAAAGACAAAAAGAAACGTAAAAAGGAACAAACAATTCTAAAAAAAATAATAAACCTAAAAAAAATTCTACCTAAGCACAAATCCGCGTCGGCGGCGCCAAAATGATTACAAATTTTATGGGGGTTGTAGTTGTGGTGGTAAGGGGTATCGTTCAAACTCGAACTTGTGAAGGTGATGGATTTTTAGATTTAAAAATATATATACAAAAATATTCACAGTTTGGGCGAGAGGTAACCAAGACACTAGATTCCACTATTATGCGAAATTGAATGATAAATATTTCAAAACTCTATTCAATTCTTAAGTCCTCTTTTATCTTTAATTCACTATCAATCATATAGATTCTCAAACATTATTTACAAACCTTAAGCATAGATTATCAAGAGATTAAACCAAGCATAACCTATCAAACTGAATAACAAACAATTAAGACAATCATTCAAACAATTTAAAACTCTGCAAAAGCAGCGATTAGGTGAATTATATAATTAAATGAAATAGTTACCCATTTATGATGCGTGAATAGCTTCCTCCATTGCCTTGGTTACGAGGGAATTAGCTCATCATAGTATAAATGCTCTCAAAATAATTTATTATGTCTCAAAAATGGTTTACAAATGATGAGAAGAAGAGAAAAAGGTGTAAACTGTAATCTGCGACGCACAAAAAGCGTCATAGAATGAACGATAAATGACAAGTGCTGCTGCTTAAACTGTACTGCGACCCACGGCTGTGCGTCTTAGACACTGTTCATAAACGACTGTGCTTGCGAGTCCGTTCTTCGTGTTCTTGGTCAGCAGCAGCAAACAGCAGCAGGAAGCTTGCTGTTCATCTTGATTTCTTGCTCCTAAGCTCTCCTCAAGCCCCCAAACTCTCGACAACCTTCTATACTAACCCAAGAGTTATATTTATACACCTTTGGACCAAGAATAACTTCTCATTAATCCAAAAAATCTTCCCATTACTCGGCAGTGAATGAAAATATTCCCGATATTTTTTTCTTTAATTCTCTGATTTGTTACGAATTGTTCCATGTTTTATCTCTTCTCACGCGTCATCCTTGAGCTGTAGGGATTGTTCCCAGCCAATAAAATCAACCCATGCACGTCTCTTCCATCCAAGAATTCCAAGAATAGAATATTTTTCCTATTTTAGAATATCTTCCCTGATTTGATTACCACCGGTTATCTAACCAATTTTGACCGAATCCAATACCCATACCAGCTCTATCTAGGCCCTAGGAACAAACCCATTTAATTTGGGCCATTGAATCTCACTGGAACACCTTCAAATCCTCAACCCTAGTCACGGCAGTTCAAGAACAATTTTTCCCGCCAAAACTGTTCTTGATGTTTTCATCACCTGGTGATTATCCAGCCAATTTTGATCGAAACCAACACCCATACCAGCTCTGTTAGGTCAATTAGAAAAAACCCATTAAGTTTCAGCGATTGAATCTCACTGGAACACCTTCAAATCTTCAACCCTAATTTTGTTACCATTTTTCCCTCCAAAATTTGAAATTCAAAAAGGTTGAAGATGATATGCCCCTATCCTGAACTGGGGTGCGAATAGCACTTAGTAATTAAATTACCCCTTATCCAAAAGTGAGAGTCCGAATAACACTTGTCCTCCGGGTGCCAAAATCAACTTTTCGAGCCGAATTTTCCAAAAATGTTTATTTCCTAAAAATACATAAAAACACAATATTAGTACAAAAATAGAGTTCCAACAATACGGACATTGAGGACAAATTAGACACAAAAATGTGTCTATCAACCGGCAATGCTGCAACTCATTGCAGCTGCCTACATACCCTTCCCAACTGTAAAGGGATCAAATACAGAGCGTATTTCGTCATCGAAGGGACAGAAGTTTAAGCCAACTCGTTTACATGGCCGTGGCCAAGCAATAATGGTAATGACCTAGTCCGTATAGGTCGTTCCGTCAAAATGCATCCAAGTGATGAATGCTTGGTATGCCGCATGGCATAGTGATGCCCATGCTTAACACGCTCCATTGGTAAGGATATGCATCTATAATGAGGCCTAAGCATCATTTATACTCTTTTGGCTAAGTTATGAAGCTTACTTGGTACATGGTCTGCATATGTACCCCCAACCAACTACCCCTCCCTATATATGTTAACTTTACATTTTTACAACTTAAATTGGGGGATCAAAAATCATTCATCAACTCCCCAGGTCGTGATGGATGCACCTCACCACCCTGGCCAACTGCGATGTACGGCCGTGATGGTTGTACATTTAATTCTGGCTCACAGACCAGTTCTAATGTCCGGCCTTGCCGGCTGAACATTTCCTGAGCCAGGTCCCGTGAAGGGCCGTGATGGTTGTGTATTGCCAAAGATATCTTACTTGGTGCATAGTCCGTATATGCACCTTCAACCAAGTACCCCTCCCTATATATGTCTTAATGAAATTTCTACAAGTATGGAAAGGGGATCATATTGACATGCTTGCTTCAATATTCATGGCAATGGCTGCTCACTGCCAATGCCAACTCCGATGTCCATCCATGTTGGCTGTCCGTTTCCAACCCGATGTCCATCCATGTTGGTTGTTCACTGCCAACCCGATGTCCATCCATGTTGACTTTTCACTGCCAACCCGATGTCCAGCCATGTTGGATGTTCACTTCCAACACATTGGCCAAGATCCAATGTTCTTTTCCCTACGCAACCGAAGCTTTGGATGAAGCTTCATCTCAGACCAAGTCGCATCTTTTAGCATGCGCCATGTTAAAAATACAAGGTGTTACATCCTATGGACTCAACAAATCAAAGATTTGTTCATTTTGATCCCACTATGAACTCAAAAAATTTGTTGGTTTATTGAGTGAGATGGAAGAACAGGCACGCGCTCGATGGAAGGCCGGGCGATCGTGGCACAACCGCTGGCGTTTTAGCCAAAATCGCCCGTGTTAACTTCAAATGCCACCGTCTCTACATAATTCTCCAGCGTTTGACACAAAACCGCCAACGAATAAATCTGTACGGCTGAAAATCCTTGTCATCCAATGGTTAGAATTTTTAGTTCTATAAATACTCCTAATTTCAACTCCAAATTCACACATCTAGTCGTCTTTACTCTTTTCCTCTGAGCTTAAAAAAATTCTTCAATTCTTGAATTCAACAAATTTGTCGAAAGAAAATGTCTCGGCCTTTGTTAGTTCGGTGAGCTCCGTATACTGAAGAAGAAGACGAAACTATTTGCAGAAACTATATTTTTTTTATTTACTCAGCTTGCTTCAGCAAACTACGCACGGGTGAATTTATGGGCGGTTATTAACGACGGGTTCTGCAGTGACACCCGTAATTCGAGTCGTCGTGCTATATGAGAAATTGAAAATCTTTTTGGTACAACTAAAAAATAAGTAAACGAGTTTGTTTATTTAACTAGGCAAGTCAATCGATATAGACTCACAGGTGAGACTGATACTGAGATGGTAACAAGATCTTTGGCTGAATGGCGAAGTTGGAAAAATGTGGCTTTTCGTTTCTAAATCCTTAAGGTGTTGAAGAATTTCAACCCCTTCTTTGTAGTTGTTGTTCCACCTAGTACTTCTTATCAATGAAGCTAATGTAAAAGGCTTACTTTAAAATGTATGTAATTCAGTGATTGTAAAACGCTTAATTTCAAACATATGTAATTTTATTTAAACAAACTGCCGTACTTTTTAATTGATGAAAACTAGAATTACAAATGCAACATAATTAAAATTACAATCTCTCTAACGTCGCTCATCTTTAACTCCCTCATCATATCTTCGGGGCCTGGAGTCACCCATTCTCCAAGGCCTATGATATCCCCATTTGTCAACATATTTGCTAAATTTCCATAAGGGTAAAAAGCTGGTTAAAAAACAGGAGGCGATTGGAAAGCACTAGGCGATTGGAAAGCACTTGGTTGTTGGAGAGCACTCGTTCCTCCAAGCATACAAGATGTTTGTGGTAGTGGTGTAACAAAGTAGCAAGCATCATTTGGGTTGTAGAGAGAATGATGATGAAATGCGCCTAGGATCTGGCTGAATAACTTGAGACTAAGATACAAGCACAGTTTGTGGTGAAGTACTGTGCCGTATTTGTGGTGAAGTACCGTTCCTGACGATTTGTGTTTCTCTCACTATTGTATCATCACTATCGTGCCATGATCTGTTGATCCTGGTGGAATCAGAAGACTGTGACCGCCTATCATCATTTACAGTTGGACTGAATCCAAACATTGTGTCCGTTTGCCATTTCCGACAGACATCCAAGTGTATATCCCCCATTTGTCGATTCAGCCAATACATATCGTTCAATTATCTCCCAAGTCTTTGTCACTTGCATCCACATTGTAGTAAGGATAATCACATTCCATAGCTCGGGAAATAATGGGGATCATATGGTTGGTTCACCTTGTGAAATAATATTTGGCATCTCCCAATGAATTTCGGGCATATTTGACGAAGATGATGAAGCACTTGCACGTGGTGGGGTAAGTCATAAAGCATGAATTTTTTGGAGGTAACTGGCTAGGAACGATATTTGCATCATGAGACAGGCGTGATAAACCTGGGAAATCAAACCCATAGATGTGCATGTTGTGTGTCCCAATTACAGGCTTCGCAATCGACTTGTACCAGGTGACATACCGCGCTTCCTCAATATTCCTCTTTGTATTTAGTTCTTTTCAGCCGATCAAAATCTGATCCAGAAGTTTGCATCTGTTGTGGCGGGTTAATTGCAATTGCATATATACCTTGTATTTGGTAATGTAGTCTTTCTCCCAGGTACCAAACCCCTTTGTCCAAATCTGGAGTGTAAAAAACAACTCTACAGAGAGAATAATCAAGAACACGTTCTCCAGCATTACCACCATGCTGAAGAAAATCAATGTAAGGGTGAACAAAAACATTCTTGTGGCTCCGAGTCATCTGTTGAAACCTCTCAACAAAAATGGAACCCGAGACGTCGCTTCCAGTGTTCTTCTCCCAGTTGGTCGAGATATAGATATCCAATATTGGAAATCTATGGGTATCGTTTTTAAGGATTGGTTTACCAACACGGAAGTAGGTATACCACCAATATTGCAAATTACTCCATAATTTTAATATTTTGACTTAATCTGCATTTGTTCATAAAATTAAAAATAATAATTTTGATATTTACCTCTATGATGACCTAGAAACCAGTGAAGCTAGATATTCCCATGGACGATTGATCCAGCCCACAATAAACTTCTACTAAAATTGCAGAGCCCTAGTCATAATCTGCTGCTTTGTCAAGATCTTCTAACGCTTCAAGCCAACCAACACGAGCAACAAAAGTTGAGTTTGGAAAGAACGCCTGATCCAGTACCCATAAGATAAACACCCTTTTAAGTTCAGGATAGTCATCTACATCTTCTGGGTTCTGCTTTGGGAAAGGAAAAGCTTTAACGCTGAACATAATATCCCACCTCCTTTCAATTCTTTATGATCTTCACGTGTATCTACTTCTACAAACGAGGGAAGAAGTGTCTGCCATTTACTATTTGATATCCATTCGTCTTGGTTGTTTGGTGCCGCATCTCCCACTCCACTTGGGATCCCACAAATGAAATAAAAATCAAGGGGCGTAATTCCTATTACAAGAATAATATCAACTATGATTAATTCTTTTGATTATTTAATAATTATTTAAATATAAAAGTTAAGTTAAACAAGCTTACCAAATTCAAAATCCATAAAACGGAGCGTGTGCGTCGTCGGCCACCACCTTTCTATCAATACTGTTGTAATTCTGTTGTTGTGTCTTCTAGGCTTCACACTATAAAGCGCACGCCATGGATATATGTCAACCCTTTCTCGGACTTGAGGGGTAGACCTTCATAAACAACATTTAAGTCTGAAAATCTACCTCTCATTCTATAATAAACCTTAGACGGATCTTGATGCCCCGATACATGACCTCAGACTAATGATGGAGCAACAACGACACTCGGTGAAGCAAACTCTGCTTCCCGATCTTGAGAATAATCTACACTTGTGGAAGGCCGCGGTACTGGTTCATTTCTTCGATCTCTTCTTTACAGTATTGACCGCTTTTCTTAATAAGTTTCTCATATTGTATCAAAAGAAATTTGGTTTAGAAGAGTTTTAGGAGAAGGAAATAGTAGTGGTGTAACTGAAAACGAATTCAGTTGAAGGAATTTATAGTTTTAAAAATTATAACGTTGAAAATATGGATGTTGGATAATTGACCGTTGGCTATTTAGTTTCTCATGCCCGCATTTGTGTCTTGCACGCCAGCGTTTTTTACTAATTTCATGTATCAATACATATTACTAAAGATACAAATTGCGGCACTCCCCTGTTAATTTGGTGAAAACGACTCGACAATTTTTAAATATAACGCAGTCTAGGGTTTCCAGTTTCTACGCAGAATATTTCACAATTGGCCTGCCAAAATTCATGATTTGACAAGCCTTGAACATTAAAGGTGGTCGATTGTTTTTAATATATAACTTCTACACATTGCTAAAACTTCCCTGGGGGTCCATTATTTTTAATACATAACTTCTACACATTGCTAAAACTTCCTTTTGAATAAACTAAGGACCACAAACTCTGGGTTAAGTCATTTTTCTTGATTAGAGTAAGATTAACAAAATTTTTAAATGAAACTAGAAGAGATTTGTTTGAACGTAGAAGGTATAGAAGGTATGGTTTTGAAATGAGAGAGAATTGTATGTATAGATGATGGAATCAAAGTCGTTGGATGAACTAGCCCTTATTTCGACCAAACCTAAACCGATCGGTTCAATCCTGGATGGAATACACTAATGCTCTCATGTGGACATGTGCTCATCTTATTTATTAATTTGTCTACCCATCGCGGACTGGCAATATGAAACTTTGCCCATTTGCTCACTTTAGCATCTCAACTTTTAGTGGAGTCATCTTTACATATGCAATTTCCTCTTTGATATAATATGCTTAAAGGTTGTAAGAGTAATAATATACAAATACAATATGCAAGACCATTGATTTCACAATTTATAAAGGGATACGAGTATTACTTGGAAGTGATACCAATACATATAAGACAAATAAATGTTAATAGATCCTGACCGTCAGATCGCTGAATTGGTATCATCCCGCTAATAATGATATCCCTTTATAAATCATGATTGATTTGATTTTATCAATCTATAAAAAGTAAGAACATACTGGCTATTCCTCTTTCACACACAATGTCACAATCTCAGTGTGGCACATTTTGCCTGATTCTATAATTTCGTTTACCAAATTTGTCTTCCACTTTCCCGCACTGAGCCACTTGACTCCCTTCAAAGTTCAAGCTGTTTTTTTTTCCCTTAAATTTTAACTGTTATCATGGGCCAGACCCACTATGAGAAGATAACAATGCTAATTAGTGTCACTTAATTATGAGATTAGACTAATTTTTTTGATACTTCATGTCTAACAAAGAGACTACTTGTTCCCCTCTTGGCGGACCTTCTTTCTGGGTTTACTACTTTGAATCTTTGAGTTGATTTGTCGACCCCTCTCTCGACGATGAATTCTCGAGATGTGTAACACGCATCTCGTGATCGATCCAGTGGTTAAATTCCTTGGTAATGCATTAATGTCAATTTGTTGAAAAGGTTTACAGAGTTGCTTTAAGAGGTTTTGTTAGGTTTTAGGATTGGTTAATATTTTCTTTTTTCACATCCCTGTTATGGAAAGCAATCAGATTGATCATTTTGAACATCCACCAAATTGTCTTCTTTAAGAAAAGATGAAAGTCAGTATCATTGTTGAATCAATAAAGCCAATATTTTCTCTTAAATAATTCTTAATTATGGACCAATAAACTATGTTTTGAACAATGACTCTGAAAAAGTGAAGCAAAAAAAGAGAAAAACTAAAATGCAAGGTTCTACCGAGATTTGAACTCGCGTTACCAGATTCAGAGTATGATGTCCTAACCGCTAGACCATAGATTCACTTCATAACAGTGGATATTACGGAATCATACCAAAAGAGCTCAGTTTGATTCGATGCTTCCCTTTTGAAGGGTTAAGTTAGACAGAAAATGGGCTATATAGCCAAAAATGTAGTTTTCTTGGGTCAAATGGACGGGTAAGAATAGGGTCTGTGTGAGATGGACAGTTAAAAAAAGAAATTCAAATAGACCATTATACCCCCTCTTCTCCATTATCTTTTCCCATTTCCCATTACAAACTCATTCTTCTTCCCCCATCAAAACCAGATCCAAACTTTCTCCGAGTTCTCCATCATCGCCATCGACAAACAAGCCATCATCGTCACCACCAAAAACTCTAACACCACCATATGGTTATTACTCCTTCTCTTTCTCGACCACTACCATCATCAACTATGACCACAGCTACCACCACCACTATCGACAATAACTACAACCTCCACCATCGACATCTACAAAAAGTACAGCAAACACCACCACCTTCCTCCACCACCACAAACATCGACATCATCGTTGGCATTGATATCACCACCACCATAAAACACCGAATCTTGATATTCGATATCCATCACCACCCAGTAAACCCTAGTTAGTTTCATCTTCACGAATCAACATCACCACCAAAAACCCTATCCAATTAATCGCTTAATCGTCACCACAAACATGGTAATTACCATTTCTATTTATTAATTTTAGGTTTTCTTTGATTTATTTTTTTATGATTTTGAAATTGGTTTCATCTGCTTCTAAATTTCACCCTAATCTTCTCACATGCTTAATTTTAAGGCAATTTTGAACATTACACATTTAAAATTGGACGAAACTGAAATCATACATTTAAATTCTATTAAATCTGGTCAAAGTTTTTGTAAACATGAAATTTGTTGTGAAATTGGTGTGTATGCTGTGAAGTTGTATTGAGTTGTTATTGGTGAACCATGTTACTATAAAATAGGATGAAATTAGTTTCATCCAGGTTTAATTTGCAGTTTCAGCAGGTTTAAACTCGGATGAAACTACTTTCATCCAGGTATAATATGTGATATGTTGGTGTACCTAATTCCAATGATTAGGATGAAACTGAATTTGGTTCCATCCACATTTACACTAGGATGAAACTGATTTCATCCCGTTTTAAATTGAGTTAAATTGAAATTTGTTTCCGTACAAGTTTAAAATAGGAGGAAACCAATTTCATCCTTTCTTAGATTGAATAGAATTTTGTTTTCATCCATGTTTGAACCAGGATGAAACCACTTTCATCTAATTCAACAGTGGATTGAATTTGGTTTCACCTATGTTTAACCTAGGATGATAATAGTTTCATCTAATGTTACGTTGGCTTGAATTTATCTTCACCTATGTCTAATATAGGATGAAACTGGTTTCATTGTGTGTTCGATCGGGTTGAGTTTAGTTTCACTCATTTTTAAACTCAGATGAAACCAATTTCATCCTTTCTTAAATTGAGTAGAATTTTGTTTTCATCCATGTTTGAACCAGGATGAAACCACTTTCATGTAATTCAACAGTGGATTAAATTTGGTTTCACCCATGTTTAAACTAAGATGATAATTGTTTCATCTAATGTTACGTTGGCTTGAATTTAACTTCACTTATGTCTAATATAGGATGAAACTGGTTTCATTGTGTGTTAGATCGGGTTGAGTTTAGTTTCACTCATTTTTAAACTCAGATGAAACTGGTTTCTTCCAGTTTTATGTTTGGTGGAATTTGGTTTCGCCCATGTTTAAACTAGGATGAAACTGGTTTTATGATCCAGTGAAGACTATAGACCTATTATGATCTGTGAATACCCCAGAATGAATGAGCCAAAAAACTTCTGATGTTGCCATAGATGTAGACCTTGGGATAAGCTCAGATTCTGAACCTAAGAAGAAAGGTAGATACTTTTGCTATGAACCAACTCTCTACGAAGAATCTGGAGCATGGATACCTGTATCAGTTCCACCCATGATGGTAAGTTGGCATGAATGTTATGGTATTGTTGGTGGATACATCCCTGAAGGGACATGGGTTGGAGTCAGTGTGGGGGGGAGGATAAGGAGTTAACCATGTGGGATGTGGTACTTGAAATGTTGCTCGTGGCGCAAGGGAATGTTAAAGCTCTTGCTTCTCGCGATATTCACGGATGCACCATTTCATGGCTATAATGACATATTCTTGAGTAGGCTTGGAAGAAGATGGCTGAAACACTTACTCAAGCAGATTTTGGCAAAAAACAAGAAATTCTTGAAGCCATGCCACTGAAATGGCCGCATGACAGTTCTAGTCCCTCATGTATGTTTTGTAGTGTGATATTTCATGATCTTATGTGTCTGAGCATAATTGTAGGTTTTCTGGAGGGATATTTTGCGATGAATTTTCTAAAGGAAGGAGTCTGTTGCCTGGAAAATTTCGGATAGAGGATCCAGAACGAGTCTGCGATGTTTGTTGTGTACGTCTCGAATCTGTGCAGTCGTACTTAATGGACCAAGTAAGTCGAGCAACGCAGTTTCCGACTCATGACGTAACAGACCTATGTTTTTTGCTATGTTTTGCTGTACTCTGTTTTTTTTTGCTGTACTCTGTTTTTTTTTTGCTCTGTTTTACGTACTCTGTTTTTCACTCTGTTTTACGTACTCTGTTTTACATACTCTGCTTTGCTTGCAATTAATTCGTAAAAACAGATCAATTAATTCTGTTTTTTTTTTGCTGTACTCTGTTTTTTTGCAGATTACTCTGTTCTTCTCCAACCCAGTAAGCATTTGAAGAAGATAGGGACATATTGGTCTGTTCCAATTAATTCATAAAAAATATTCTGGGTGAAATAACTAAATTGGTTATTTAAACAGTATATTTCTGATTTTTGGCTACATAAACAGTATTTAAACCTAAAAATCTATTTCACCCAGGAATTCTTGCTTTTGGTCTTTTTGACCAATTTTGTGTAAGTTAGACTAAACATTGCACCTGAAGCATTGCACATGCGTTACTTCCAACTTAAAATCACCTGAACATTTAGAGGGTGTTTTGATACCAGAGGTAAAAGGCTTCATGAAGTCTTGGGTAATTTGCATTTCCTTCTACAAATCATTTTAAAACTTTGTTTGGAATTTAACTTCTGACATTTTTACTTCCAGAAATAAGAAAATCACTTCTAAAGATGTATCCGAATATACTCTTACAAAACACTGGTTTATTTACTAAAAAGATGTCAGTTGAAAAATGTCAATCGCTTTTGACTTCCACTAAGTAGGTTATGCAAACATTATTGAAAAGTTTGATTTGGTATCTTTTTCTTTCTTTCTACCTTTCTTCCTTTCTAGTGTACAAATATATCAACTCAAATTCGAGTCGTTTGCTTTCGGTGGTGCTTCTAATATTTGAAATGCTAAAAAGTAGAATGGTTTTTCGGAAAGCATTATGCATTCATGTTGAATTTGGGTCGTCTCCCTCTATACTTACACTGCAAATATCGCGGTGTTGTTTGGCTTATTTTACACTAAGATTTTAACGCGAAGGAAAATATAAAAAGTTGTAAATAAATTTGAAGTAGGAGTAGAAACCATTGGATCACATTCAAAATATAGATTCATGGACAAATTGAGCAACAGATCACAATCATATTTTTCTTTTATTTGATTAGGAAATGTCTTCATAAAAAACACAATTTAACTGGCATAAAGATGCTTAATTTGTGCATTTGTTATCGCAGTAAAAATTAACACAACGCTCTACTTCTTCTCCACGAGGATCCTGAGGTGTACTTTTCTTGAGGCATTTTGAGGTAGCGCAACCAAGCTTGCAGAATTGATTGTCAGAGTTGATCTCGTTTAAAGGAATTCCCTTGGAAATACATCTCTTCAAACAAGTAAATGGGCATGCAAATATTCCTTTGTCCGGATGAGTAAGAGCACATTGCAGCAAACATCCCATATAACACTCCTTGCTGAATGCAGAACTCTTTCCCACAAACATTCCCAACATTACTATTACCAACAAAGAAATAGTTCTCATATTTTTTCCTTCCATTTTCTTTTCTCTTGCCAAAAAAGATTCTGATCTCATCTCTCTCACACTTTGGTTTCCCTGAACCCTGAATTTTGAGAAACAATTTTAAGATTCTGTCTCTTGATACATTGGCTTAAACGTATACAGCTCAGATCATAATATTTGAAAGAATTCTAAAATGGATATGCCTCTTGAAAGCCACCAAATATGGAAATGAATCTTTGCGTTAAAATGCGGCATTATGATTCATTGGATAAGTGAATGAATTTTTTTTGGAAATGAATCTTTGCAGTAAAAAATGTCATTATAATTCACCGGATAAGTGAATGAAAAGACTGCCATACTTATTTAGACCGTAACATTAGTTAAACCTGCTTCTTTTGCTCCTTTATTTCCATTTAGCCAAATGACTCCATAAGGTAATATTTTCCTTCTCTTCTTGCTTTTTGTTGCCAAAACATTGTATCCTTGTGCATGCAAACAGTGAAATATCAAATGTTTTATGCATTGATTCTTTTCACGTAAATGCGACATCTAACATGTTAACACATTGCTATAAAGAAATGTCTGGAACAATTTTCTTTATCTTACTAACAGTGGCTAGTTTTGGTAAAGTATGTCTAAACCTCGGTTGTAGTAGCTATAGAAATGAAGAACACCGGGATTAATCTTATCTTATAATGTTTCCTAAAAGTTGAGTTTAAGTTTCGTCCCTATAATGACTACACTTTCATGGATGAACAGATAGAGGCACTGAAAAACTGATGATGTTGTTGCCTTCCTATTTCTTCATTTTCTTTTTGAAAGAAAACTCCTAAATTTCGTGGGACCCATTATTATCTCCCTTTTAGGCTTTAAGCTCTGTTTTTGTAGGCCACCACAGGTTGATCATTAAGTCACCGGTGCTCATCCATTGTTTGACTGCTTTGGATTGGTTGGCTGCGGTTAACTCTTCCTTTTAAATCTTAAGCCTAAGCAAACCATGCGGTTATTCCCCCATCGGGGCTAGCTACTCGTAGTACCTAAAGCATAGGCTTCAAACCGGTCCTGAAAAAAGTACATTGAGATGCCATTTTCAAAAGAAAAGATTAACCAACGGCAGTTCGGCAGCTGAGTACTATTGCAAGTTGATAAATATATCCTAACGTCCATAGATGATAAGTGCGCCCAATTTCACTTCTAGGGGTCCCAATTCCCAAATGTTGAAAAGTTAGAAATCATGAGGCAAATTTGAAATCAATATGGAAAAGAATCATTATGATTGAGTGAAACATAACATGGGCGACTCGATTATGTTTTTTTCTTGTCTTTTTAGGTGAAAAGAGTCCTTGTTATAGCAAAAGTGGAGTTTTGACGCCTCAACCAATTATGCATACAACGAATTAAGACTTTGCTTTATTTTGCATACTTCATTATGCTAGTATAAGTGCATCAGAGACAATTTGTTTGAATGATCACCTTAATGCCTTTGACCCAAATCGAGTTTCCAATTTAGACTAGGCGATATAGCCCAAATGTGTGCATCTTAATTAGACTAAAACGATGATAGCTAGCTCAATGAGTCTGATCGAGATTGTGCAAAAGCTGAAAGACCGTCACCAACCATCAAATGTAGAGATAATTGTCACCCACGGACACATCACTTCTTCGAATATTGGTAAAAAGATATACATGCATGGTGCACCACAAACTGCGGGAAAAATATTTGATGGGGGCAATGGGGGCATTGGAGATAAATCATGTCTTGACATGTGTCTTTGTTATAAATTGATTCCATCAAATTTTGTTTCCAAATATATAAAAGAAGTGTATATTTGGTGAAAATATTGGTTATCTTAATTGGTGATATTTTATCCTTTATATTTTTGGTAGCATAATTTGTTAAAATAATTAATTGGAAAAACACATGTCAAGACATGATTTGTCTCCCATCCCCATCATAAAACGCCCACATCAAAAATTTACTCCAAACTGCGAGGTATGATGTTGAACTGGGATGGACAACATTTCAGAACCATTTTTGTCCTTCTGAACGAATGTATGTACCTTGTAATCTATGGTCGTCCCATCCGACCCCATTCGTCAAGAATTCTATACAGGTCGTGTCTCTGGTTGCACGTGGGACGGTGGGAGCTAGCAAGTAGAAATATCTGACTAGTTAGCGTAATATCTTGTCGTGCTATGTATCTTCTTCACAAGTCACAAGGGTTATGGATGAGGAACACATGAACTATATATACCAATGGATGAAAGCAAGCATAAGTTTAGCAACATAGACTTTTCAACAGAATATACATTAATTCATCACGACATTCCGAGATGTTTCTTTTAGATATCCATAGAACATAGAAGTCAAAAGGTTTGGACGAGGAGACGGCAATCGCTATAGACCATATAGATAAAAGATTGATGTGTTCATAATAATAAGGGATTGCCATTTGTACACGCAGGAAAACCACATTATACATACAGCATTTGATGTATCCATCTTAATTGCTGGACATTATTACCATCAACAAGTTGGTATCAAACACCCTTGCATTGCTAGCTCATTCAGCCTTCTATCTTGTCCGGCTATAAAATCGACGGCGACTGGATCTGGATGAATAATTCAAAGACGGTCTTGTAAACTAGTCTTCAAAAAGTTCTCATTTCAAACATTTATTAAGTTTATCAAGAAAAATTTTGGTCAATACGAATAAAATAAGTTGTTCTAATCCAATCAAAGTTCTCTTTTGGGAAACCCTATTTAAGAATAGAAGCTAGATTCTGTCTGGATTTGGTAAATTTGGTTTGGTTATGGAAAAAGGTTAAAAAGAAGGTTTAATATTTACTCAAGAAAGCCAAGACTTTATGGTGAATGAAACCGATTGTCAAAGAAAAAGTAACCTCCGTCAATTTTCATTGTAGAAACAAAACATAGAAGCTAAGGGATACATAACATATACTTTAGTTTGCACAAAAGCTTCAAATACATATCCGATTAACCACTTAATTACTCAGTTCAGTCGAAGCGGCAAGCGACACACCAAAACCTGGGGAAGATAGAGTGAAAAGTTTCATTTGGCTAACGCATCATCATTTGCCTAATTCACGCAAAGTCGCAACGCATGTGCTGGGGCAGCAAGCAAAATGAATACTTTCTAGTTTTTACCGATGACCTATCTTTACTTGCCTTTCCCGTTTAAAGTTCTTTGGTTTCAGATATTAATTGCTCCACAACTAAATGAGCCAAATAGGCTAAAATGTTTACAGAGATAAATTAGGTACGTAGTGGCGACCATGATACATGATGATAGTATATTGCAAATTCCCGTTCACATTCTTCATCACTAAATTCACGATCGAAAACCCAACAAACAAGCAAGGTCAGTAAATCAGCCCTACATTCTTTAACCAAATGTCAGTCATACGTACGTACTGATCATCACTATTAACTCATAAATATATGACTAAGTAGGGAAAACTATAGTACTTTTAATGAAAATTAATACTTATGATTATTTCTTTCCTCTTTTTGGTATATATTCTAATTCCGGCAGGAGGAGTGGATTTCATGATGATTATGATCAAGTAGTAATATATATATATATAACTAGCTTAATCTTTGTTATGTAAGTATATTTATGATCAGTAATTCCATAAACTTTCACCGTCTGAGTTCTCCGGTGAGTCGTGAGATGGCGGCGAGATTATCCTCGGTGGACTTACAAGCATTCCTTCAGCCATATTCAGTAGTAGTTTCGGCATATTGAAAATCTCTTCTTCGTCTATCATGAATTCATTATCATTTCTATCATCTCCATCATTTAACGTATTAACAGATGAGCCAGCGCCATCATCATTCTTTACCTCATCATTTAAGCCGCCTTTGTTGATATCGTCTTGACTAGTAGTACTCTGTGATGTTGGCATCTTCTCATGGCCGCTCAAGGCCGCTGAAGAAGAAGAAGCAGCTGAAGCAGCAGCAGTAGCGGCTGCACGTATATCGTTGGGCGAAGACGAAGCTGGTTTTGGATAAGATGATACAGAATCAGGGAAGTTTAAAACAGCATCATTTATACCTTTTAGAGCTAATGCAGCCACATCGTATGCAATAGCCGCCATCTCCGGTGTTTGAAATGTACCAAGCCAAATCCGTGTAGTCTTGCGTGGTTCACGTATCTCCGATACCCATTTTCCACTCCGACATCGTATTCCACGGTAAACCGGATGTTTTCCAGTGGTTATTATCGGTTTATGACGATGAGTAGTAGTTAATCCACCAACACCACCAGAACCAGCAAAAGCAGCACCACCACCACTTGAAGAAGGAGAGGAAGAAGAAGATGAAGGAGAGGTGGCGGTGGTGATATTGGCAGTTATTGGTAGTTGGTGTTGGTTGGGTAGTTGATGAGATAATTCAGAGGCTAAAGAAAGGGGGTCTGGTGGTACTAGTACAATATTAACAGGTGGTTGCTGTGGTGTTGGGTCACCCTGTTGGACATTAGCAGCAACTGGGTCTTTCTTTTTCATTTCATCTATGAATGATTTCTAGAGAGAGAGAGAATGAATTCTGGAGAGAGAGGAGGTAGTGATTGATTGTAGGAGGAGGAGAGAGACGTTGGTATTTAAGGGGGATTTGAAAGAAGATGGTGAAAATAAAAACGAGGAGAGTTTGCGGATTTAAAAAGAGAAATCAGGTGGTGGTAGGGTTAAAAGTAAGCAAGAAAGCGAGAAGCAGCACAGACACACACGTACGAAGCGCACACACAGATAAAACGCGGATTTGCCATGCATATAAGCTAGCAATTAGCTGTTGCCTGTAACAGCAGATGATGAACGAGCATCCATTTGACGAGTGATGAGTTCTTTTGCTTACTTAATATTGAAAAAAATATATTGTCATAGGATTAATTAACCACATGTAGATACATACAGTATGCAGTCGGCCTGGAATAGGAAATGTTACAAAGTGAAAACCTCGAACAGTCTAGGCTATAAAAGCTATTATTTGTTACTGTTCTGTTTTTTTTTTTCTTTTTTTTTTTCTTTTGAATGGATCTTTTGGTTTGCCTCGATTGTTCCATGGTGTTCAAACAGGATGATACCAAAACAGGGCAGTCAATAGAATCATTTTAGCTTAATTCGTTGGAACGTCAGCCGGAAGTTTGATTCATGCAAGTGATAGGTAAGAAGATATACATATACATCTCCATTAACTAGCCAGAAACCATGAAACTGCCACCAATTTTATTTTTATTTCGTGATTCAAATCAATAGTTCATACCACGTCATGAAAATTTCGTTGATTTTTTTTTTTCCAAAGGATTTTTTTTTTTGGTTGAAATTGACGCTGAGGACAAAATAACTCTCGCTTTTAATGTGTTAAGCTCATGTTTTATATGTTCTTTGGAGTAAGTTGTACATATAATTGGTAAGAATAAAGTGTTGATAGATATCAGATATTGGTTTAAACATGTTGGTCGAGAATTATTCCAATTCCAAATACCGAACCCTATTTGAATTGATAGGTAACCAGCCTCTCAATTCCCGACCATTCTTTTAACGAATCAGTAGATCACATTATTTGACAATATATACATATACTACCACCAAGATTAATCAACTTTTCAAGAACTGACCCATTCAAGAAATGTACATGAATCAGAAGTAGGTATATGTAATGTAATCCAAACAATAATGATAACCACATACACATTAGTTATTAGGGGTTTACTTTTAGCCGAAAAGGGTAATGGTTTCATTCAAAGGCCGTTGAATATAGATTAGTATTTGAAAATTATATATTCATATCATATGGACAAAATCTAGCCAACAAGGTGGGTATCGAATTTATATTCAAATTCTGTGGTGTTGGTGATGAAAAGAAGTCAAGTTTGTTCACAAAAGAGTTTGTCATTTTCATGAAAAATAATCTTAGATTTGTAGGCACAATATTGTTTAATGTCCTGCAGACAATGTCTTTTAATTATGGCCCCATTTTTGATCCTTGGAATTCCTCTATATGTATGGCAAATCTACAGTAGTTAGATGGTATGTCTAGCCATGTGTCGAAATTTCTAGGCTTTGGTGTAGTTGGGAGAAATCTCATAACCACATCCTTAATAAAATCTATAAAACAATCTAAATAATCTCCATAAAAATTACAGGAACATTTATTAAGATCTTCAAATTAGATATAAAGTGACGAAGAAATCCTAACTTGCTCTCAAAATAATCTTTTTCTCTCCTAAATATTTTTTCTAAGCTCTCAAAAAGATCCCCTCTCTAATACAAGGTCGCTCGGTCCCTTATATAGGGTTTACACAGTGGATGCCAACTAATAAAGCCCTTATTTTCAGATATGGCGTGCGTCATTAACGCACGCTTACATTGACTCTTCTCACACATACTCTTAACACCGCATAGCTCTTCACACTTTATTCGTGATTAAGCTGACGTCATTCGATGCTTCATTATGGATAAGCTATACGCGATTGTCTTTGTTCTGTTTTTATGATTATTATTTTGCATACTTAATTGGTGCGCGGTGTTTTGTATCTGCATTTGGCAAAATTATGATGTATTAGGTTTTCATTCATGGTCTGTTTACAGAATAGTTGGTGTTTAGTCCGTGTTTATTCATTGGTAATTGTCGGTTTTTAGAGATGCGAAAAACATTTTTGTTACCAGGTACAATCCATGTTCACTGTATGAACGAATTGGAAAGATGGACATAAACCTAGTCGCATGTAGAGAGTGATGGGAGAGTCATGGGACCTTGTGGTCTTCCAGCTTTTTTGAAATTAAAGATTAGTACTATTATTTATGGCACAAACTTAAGCTAGTACGGATGAGAAATTGAGAATAGACCCTTCACTTAAGAAATGAAACTATTCCTCCGGTCGGTTACATTATCTTGTTCTATATACACAAAATTGGTTAAAAAGACCAAAATCAACAATTCCTGGGTGAAAAAGATATTTAGATTTTGATACTGTTTAAATGGATAAAAATGTAAAAATAGTCAGGATGTAAACAATTTCATCATACCCATTTTCAAATATTTTTCCTTATTTTTAATTTATATCAGGATGCATCCGTTTTTATTCTTGTTATTTTTTAAATTTAAGTCAGGATGAATCCAGTTTCATCCTTACAATTTTTTTTGGTGTCCATTTCACCCGTACTAATTTTTACTCGTCCATTTGAACCATGTTTTAATAATATTTGGAGAAATAATCCATTTTTCGTTCTATATAAAGTTGATAACTCCTCATAGAATAGGGTAACTCATTCTCGATTACAAGCATCTACATTGCAACTGTTACTTGTGTTTTAGTTGGCAGTTAATGATTTTATGAAATTATCAAGCCAAAAGAGACTAACATAAAATCACCAAAAGTTTAGAGCAAAGACAATCCTACGTACAAGTGCAATAAATAGAAAATACATTTATTAGAGACCATTAATTTATGCTAACAATTTGGTCATGCAACAATTTTAAGGTCAAGGTAAATTTTGGATCACTAAATTTTTCAAGTCATATACCGAGTTTGGGCCATAAGATAAATTGTGGCATTGATAAATATCGGTCACCGAGTAAAAGTTGAGTTATGGGCAGTTTTTGGGTCACTTGCATTGCAAAAATTTAGTCGTGCAGAATATTATCATGTTTCGGGTAAGAGCAATGTTGTACCGCACCATTTTGCGGGTAGCTATTCCGCTCAAGCGACTTCTTTACCGTTAGATCACGTTAAAATCCATATCTAACAGCCTTGAACCCTTTAAGATAAATGGTGGGTCCTTTCCTGAAAGTGGTGGGTCCTTTCCTGAATGTGAATCTAACCGTTGATTTGATCATCTAACGGTAAAGAAGCCCGCTTGAGCGAGATAGCTTCCCGCAAAACGGTACGGGATAGCATTTGTCTTCGGGTAATAGGCAGGTTTTGGATTACAATATAAAATTTTATATTAATTCAACTTTTGGGGATGTTTTCTTAGCTTGTGCTCTTCTCCAACGTATTTTCTTATCCAGTAGTAGAGGTGTAAATTGGGCTATGCCGGCACGAGCACAGCCCAGCACAACACGTTAAAATTTGAGCAAAGCCCAGCCCAGCACGTGGCTTAACCTAGCACGACACATCACGTTAGCTAAATGGGACGTGCTGGGTTTGACTAATTAGCACAGTACCCCAGCACAACACGTGGTACGGATTAGCACATGGCACGATACAACACAACACGTTAAGAAAGCACGTCATAATATGTATAAAATACTATAAAACATGGCGCAATACATCACATTTTGTGTCTATTTCTCAGAAAAACCTTTATTCTAGCCAATTATTAACATTTTACTACCGTTATGTTAGACTTATTTTCATAACAACACATATAATACCTAAAATATTTGGAAATTATATTTCAATATCGTTGTTATAATATCGTTACCTATATTTGAATGGAACATTAATTGACATGGCAATGATCCAATTTTATATTTGATGGGCTATTTCTTTTTATTGAATAAACTTTTTAATTTTATTTGAAACACTTTCAAATGGTATGTTGTCTATTTAAATTCTCGTGATAATGTCCGACTTAATATATACATTAAGTGATTTCATATTGTTTATAGCACGTGTGCCTGTACAACGCGGCACAACACGTTTATTCGTGTGTTGTGCCCGTGGACTGTGTTGTGCGTAGCTTTTGACTAGTAAAGCACAGCACGATACAATACGTTTAAAACGTTGGCGCAGCACAACATGATACATGACACGTAAAGCATGCGACTTCGTGTGCCGGACTGTACTGGGCCGTCATGTTTTACACCTCTGGTTATAAAAGATGACTGCTGGAGCAATACCTGACGACGGAAAATCCGGAGAAAGCTAATCAAAGCAAATTATTAGAGTATCCTATTTTTCGCGATGGAAAATAGATTAGCAACAACATATATGTCCATTACAATCTGATTCCTATTTATACCAATGTTTTAATTTATGCCACACAATTCCAGTTCTACTTTAAATTTCACGCAATTGAGGTTGAAGTTGATCCAATTGATTTTATGGAGTTTAAATATGATTACGGACCTCATTTCTTTGATTATTTAATCAATTTCGGAAAAAGATGATCGATTGTGATCCAATTGGACAAAATTGAGAAAAAAAAATATGAATATGCCATTATGCCACGATTTTGGGGGGTTTTGAAGTTGAAATAATTGGCAGCCAATTCGAGTTTTGATGGAATTGATTTTTCCCAAAAATGGTTGGGATATATATTTAATTATCAAATCAATTTTGGAAATTAACCATTAATTTCACTTTGAATTGGTCGTTTTTTTCTTCCAAAAATGCATAACGTGACTGACAAAATATATTTTTTGATCCCATAACTAGTAGGGTTGTCAATAGGTACCCGATTACCCGTATGCGAATCAAATCCGAGTAAATCACGTTCGGTCTCGGGTCCTAAAATTGGACCCATTAGCAATATCATTACCCAGCCGTATAGCCGTTAGAGATCGATAAGATTTCGTGTCGTAACGGGTATTACCCACAAGGTATCCTTGAATATCGAGTACCCGTGTATTCGTATTTTTTATTTTTTGTTGTTGATTTTACAATTTTCGCAAAAAATATAGTTGATTTTACAAAATCCAATAAATATCCGGACCTAACGGGTATTTGATGTTTTATCTGGTTCCGTTCTGGATCCATTAATTTAGGAACGAGACCTGGAACCTTAGGATCCGAAACCGAATAAAATGACCATCTAAAATAGTATAAACTTGGACCTGATTAGGTCCCTTGGCACCCCTACCAATAAGGACTCCCTCATTTGGTCGGTCGTCCAATAAAAAGAGGAATATGAAGAGTCACCTGGGCACTTGTTAGAAAATATAGACAAAATTGGACTCTTGTAATCCTCCCTTGGTATGACACCAATGTTACCTTAACTTGTTAGTGTTAGAGCACTGCTCGGTTGAACCCACCAAGCATTGGTACGTCAAGATTGGTTGTCATATTTAGTTCCAAAACTCGAGTCGCTTAATATGTAAACTACAGTCAACTTCGATAGGTTAGACTATAAATGATACAAGTATTGTGATCCAGTTACTCACAAAGATCCGAAGATGGATTGGAGACACAAAGACATTATCCTTCAGCTTGAGGTTAGTAACTACGACTTGACTTGTTCCATTTCTATCTTGTGTCTTTCAAATCTTTTAGATTGAAAACATAACATGAAAAGTTATATCATTATGATCAAAGAGTTAAGGAACACAATACGAGGTTTATTGCTTAACCATTAAACTTTGTAGATAAGACATCGACATAATCGTTTGAATGCTATTGTGATTATGTATGGGTATAAGGTGAAGATTTCATCATAGGAAACAATATATTACATGTGTTTTAAGGAAGTAAATTCATGAACTTGTTTTGTGAATCGAAAAGGAAATCGCCAAGCATTATTGGTACTGTTATTCATTGCATATCTTTTGAACAACCAATATGTATGATTTGTATAAACGCTCATGACTTGTTTATGTTCTTGGTAAAACTATTCACAGAGGCCTGATTTTTGTATTGTTATGACTTTTATTAGTGAAACCAATCTTAAGTAATCACCTGAGATGGTATGATCGATTTTGTGATTTTGTGTATGACCGACTCTCGGTAAAGGGGAACCGATCCTAGTAAGAGGTGCAACACATCACAAAGGGTAATCGATCCTTGTATGAGGTGCAGCAAGTTTGTAGCAGAAAGG
This sequence comes from Papaver somniferum, assembly GCF_003573695.1. NCBI lineage: Eukaryota > Viridiplantae > Streptophyta > Magnoliopsida > Ranunculales > Papaveraceae > Papaver > Papaver somniferum. The sequence goes on along the minus strand of NC_039365.1, from coordinate 12,937,898 downwards.
GGAACCGATCATATGGACATGTACAACACGTTTTTAGGCGAAGGGGAACCGATCCTATGGACATGTGAAACAAATATAAGTTAGATACCATATATATGTGGGGAACCTATCCTAGTACCTAGTCAACCGAATTTTGGAAAGCTAGTGTAACTATGCACACGTTTTCGTATTATTACTTTGGTTTTCTCTTATTTGTCTCTATTAGGTGAATCATCCAAAAAGGAGCTACAAAGTGCTGAATAGAGTTATAAAGAAAAGTATTCCAAGTATCCAAGTTCCCAAGTCCAAGAGAAGTGGAAGAAGTGCGACGAAAGGAGCAAAACACTCAAAATCAAGAGACGGTCCAAAGACAGATCTTAACTCATTCAAATTAAGGATTTCTCATCATCATATTGAAGAGAATTGGAATATAAAAATAATGAAAAAATAATGAGGTCATTCCGAGTTCGGATGAAGAAATTGTGACCAAAACAATCTTTTATTGAATACCGAAGACAGTAAAGTTCGCGGACGGGTTTCATACTTTAATTCCGAAAATATCTGCTGGAATTTGAAGTTTGCGGACTGGGTTCTCGGACTTAGCAAGTGGAAAACGTTTATGCACACCTTGGAAAGCCTAAGGGCACGTTTGGTTTCGTTATTTCGGGTCGGGTTCTTGAACCGAACTAAATACTTGGAGACCTATAAAAAGGTATTAGGTTATGTAAAATAGGGGATCATATCGACTCATATCACAAGTTCTACATCAAAACCTAGGGTTTACCCCTTTAGGGGGAAACCACCATTGTTCATCTTCTTTGTAATATTAGTAGCTAAATCCTTTGTTGATTAAGGATGAATTCAATGTTCGAAGCGTGAAGCTTTATTATTAATACAAATCTATTGAGAGTTTTTATCATCATCATTTGTCTTTACCATATCTAAGGTTTATGAATGATTCTTAGATTGATTTGGGATGCATACTAGATTAGTCTATTGATTGTTCTATCGCTAGTAGAAGTTATGAGATAAGTAATCGTCGATTAACTCTCTACACAAGTAGAAATCGCGAGACCTTACAGAGGGATTCTGTGGAGGAATCGTGTTTGAAGACAACACCAGCAAGTAAACCTTGATCTAAGAGTTTAACTACTGGGATCAACCTAAATTCGCAAAGCTTAAGGCGTTCGATTGGATTACACCTTGAGTGATCTACTACTTGGTGGTTCGTCGAATAAAATCTGGTAGTCGAGAACCCGTATCCAGTGATAGAAGGAGTTTTGGGAATAACACTTATCTAGCTATTATTCCACAGTTGGTGATGAATGGTTCTTACGAACGATAGATAAGTATTCTAATCCTGTTAACGCTTGGTAACGACGAAGGATTCATTGATCATATCTTTTCTTTATTGTATTTCTATTTATCTTATAAACCAAAATCCCCCTTTGTTATTTACTTTATTTTGCTAATACAAATAACCTATCAATTACACAGCTCTCTGTTTGAACGATCTCTTATTACCGCTATATTACCAGTTAATTAGTAAGAAATGTATTTATTAATTTGTTGAGCCTACGACATCCCATACATCACATTACTCACATGGAGGTAGAACCGAAACTTGTTTTCGTAGAACCGTTAAACCCATGATTTGTGATTGAATGTTATTTGATAAATCACATAGTACTTGAAAGTCAGATGAACCAATTCTAAACTTGTTTGGAAGTGTGGAAAATTGGTTTCAAGGTTGTAAGTATGAAATAGGACTTACAAAGTAAGGATGTTGACATACTTTGAACACGTACAATAATGTTTATCTTTTATTGTTCAAAGTTATTCCTTAATAGCTAAAGGAAGAAAATTCCAGGAGCGAAATATAAATCAGTTAAGAATCTTTTATTTAAGGTTGTTAATTTTATTTTAGGAAAACAAGAATTAGTAATGTGCATTTACTTGTTAAAGATTTCCCAAAGAGATTTTCGGTCATTATTTTGGACAGAACATTTCCAGGAATTATGGAAACCGAATTTGTGCTTTAATGAATATCTTGAGAATATTTTCGGTTTTGGAAATTCCTTGGTGTCCAAACTTCCTTGTCTATAAATACTTGAAGTTTTCATTTCGAGCAAACTAATCCTTCGTGACAGCATACTTCCTCGGTTGTGTTGTTACTGGTGTAGCCGCCTATTCGGAGAGGAGAGTAACCTAATTAGGCAAAATCTCTTACGACCGCTCAGTTTAAAGACTTCTTTGGGATTGAGAAGATCTATTAGTACCGTTGGTGGGAAACTAGATGTTTGCATTGTTATTGTAGTTTTCAATTATTGATTTGATTGACTAACAGTTGTTGAATCTTTGATTGCACCTAGTTTTTTTATTATTGAGAACCTTCTTTTCTGATATAACGCTCACTCAAACTAGATCAAGGATTTAAAGTTTCTACGGATCTAAGTTTTTCTAGATCCGTAAGATAGATTCATTGATTTTCCATTATTAACAGACTCCTTTCTATGCGACAAATCAATAAGGAATCAAGCCTGTTTTTGCAGGTTGTTACTTTGAAGATTTATTAGAAGATTGAAGACTTTGAAGATTTGAAGAAGAAGTTGTTGTGAATCATTAAGAAGATATACTAGATCTAGTCCTAAAGAGAACGTATGTTCATCTAGGATATTGGGCATCAAATATCTATTAAGAACTTCAGTTCTGTTAGATATTATCAAAACAAGAATACTGCTGAAACTGAGTAACTAGGATTTTAGTTTACTTAGTAGTGTCTATAAGAAGTTGCAGGTTTAATTTTTGTAGCGTCTTAATTCATTGAGTATTCAAATCTGGACTAGGTCCCGGGGTTTTTCTACAAGATTGTAGTTTTCCTCGTTAACAAATTCTGGTGTGTGCTTTACTTTATTTCCGCATTATAATTGTTTTTATATTATAATTAAAGTAATTACACTTGTATGTTAACTAGGCACTTTATATTTATCTTATAAGGTTACTATTATCAAGTGAACACTTTGTTGTTGTATTTTCTCTATTTCATATCCATAGACGATTACACAAAGTGTATTGGATTTCTCCACTTGACTTTGATATTCTCACATTGTTAGGCCAGTCTGGACTAATCCTATTTAAAGTGGACACTGTGTTGAAATATTACTTGAGTGATTGTACCTCGAAGAGGTTTATACATAGTGGGTCTTATATAGGCTGTGATCAAAATAAAAGATTGTGGTGTATTTGGGTATCCTCGTCTTTTCAATTAGGATTTTCCTTGAGATTTGAGTTTGACGCCACGTTTAACTCGGTCTGGATCAATTTCCATGGAATTTTTTTTCTCAATGTTTTATTGTGTCTGAATCTTCGGGATTACCTGACTTAGAGTTGGAGGTATTTGAGTTTGGTATAATTTTGTACTAACTCGTCCGTTACATGTTTAATCAAGATCCGAGATATTCAATAACCTGATTATTTAATAAATCTTGACCAAATATATTAAATTCAATTCATATGAAATGAGTCAGATTACAAGTTAGTTGACACTGGAAAAAGATAACATAAACAACCTTACAGTGCGATACCGATCTTTGCATATAATGCAAACGGTTGAAGGAATATTTTTTCAGAATCCAAAGGGTAAAATCTGTAGAATTTGCACACCTAAATATAGAGGGTGTTTGGATACACTTTGAGTAGTTCTTTTTCAACATAACTAATTCAGAAATTAGTCTAGAAATACAATTTTAGAATGATTTTTAAAAGTAAAAGTTTAACTTTTGAGAAGGAATTTTTTATCGCTTCTAACTTCTTGGTGTTGATGGTGATTTTTAGCTTAGGGTTAAATTTGTAAAACCTTGCATCTGATGTGACGTCACTTTGTAAGGAAATGGAGCCGTGAGTGTCAACCTCTCCACGGGCACATTTATTGAGCAACTCAATACTTTCTTATGAAATTTACCCAGAATGGTGCATGTATCAACAATCCCAGGCATTCTGTAAATTTTGGCACCTTGCCTACGTTCAATAGATATAAGTTTATTTGAATGTTTCCTGTGCTATGTTCCCTGGCTGAACCTTTAATGTTGATATGGCATGACAATTTGTGTTCACTCACATCAGATTAGAACGGATTTTAAAATATCAAGGATAAGGTCTTTGCATTAGGTATTCAATCAGAAATCATGCTGCTCTCTGGTAATGAACTTAAAAGAACTCTGTGTCAACACATAGAGTTCAATCAATTATCCTGACTAATTTTCAAAAGTTAGGGTTTTACGCCTTGCGTAGTATATCAGACCTTGCTTGTCGAAATTAAGCCTAGGAAAACTAAGTAATTAATCCTCCATGGATTAGAAAGAGAAAAATCTTGCCCAGAATCAGAAAACAAGGAGCCGCAGGGTAGGAGCAGCAGCAAAGGAAGGCGTGGCCATGCCTTAGGCCAATCAGCGCCATTGGCCACGCCTCATCCTAAACCGGCCCCATCTCCCTCGACCAATCAGGTTTCTCTAAAGCCTCCACGCTCACACCAGAAGTGTAGTCACGCCCATGCTTGGCCGGCCCCTCTCCTTTCTACCGACTAATCAGGTCACTTTAGAATGCGCCACGAGCACTAGAGGTGTGGTCGCACCTTATGTTTGGCCGGCCCCTTTTCTTGACCAATCAAGTCGATCTAAAGTCACCACCATATATTAAAAGACAAACTCACCTTGCCGCACCACCATACTAACTGGCAAGCCAAACGGTCCCTTCCACAACAACATATTAATCGGGATGCCAACATACCACTCTGCCGTAGTAACATGCCAGTGTGCCACAAATGACGCCATTACGTGCTAATCCATTTTCTGTTCGTGGCCAAGGCCATAACAGACTCCAATTAGGATTTCATGATTGAAACAAGACTTTTGCTTTAGTAGCGTTAGCCGAAAGCTTAATTTTTGGTCATAGTCCACAATATGCCATGAGCCACTTTAGCCGTGGCCATGCCGCCAAGCCCTAACTTTGTCCATGAAGCCAAATCCTAACCTTAACCATGCCTCCAAGCCCTAACTTTGGACACGACGCCAAATCCTAACCTTGGCCATGCCTCCAAGCCCTAACTTTGGACACGGCGCCAAATCCTAGCCTTGGCCATGCCGCAAATCCCTAACTTTGGCCACGACGCCAAATCCTAGCCTTTTCCATGCCGCAACGCCACAGACGCGACTATGCCACCATGCCGTAGGCGCATGCCACTACGCCGCGGCTATGCCATTATGCCACTAACAGGTTCCAACAGAATGTGGCCATAATCAACGACCACTCTCTCTCCTGAATTACAATCTCAGCCATCCAAGTTTGCCACCAAATTGCCAGAATTGTGGCAACTTTTAGGTAACCTGCCTCCTAAATCTAGTGGCCATGGCTACGCCAGACGCCACTTGCACCACCGTGCCACTGACATGCATGAGCCATTCCAGCCATGTTGCAATGCCGCTGGCATGCACCAAAGGTTCCATTGCGACATTATCAGGCGCCAACAGAAGGTAGCCATAATCAACCGCTACCCTTCATCATGAGATGCAATCTCAGCCATCAAAGTTCGACACCGAGCCGACAGGATGGTGGCAAGTTTCAGGCGACCAGCCAAGAGCCTAATAGCATCGCATGCTATTTTCCTGTGGCAAGCCTCTTGATTTTAACTTTCCACACGTAGAAAAGTGCTACATGTTTTCCGCGAAAACACTTGAGACATCAAACATGTCACAAACTGGGGGATACTCATCAGGGTATTGGTCTGGCGATTTACAGCGTGCGGCATGCAATACACCCGTTACAAGAAAGTGTCAAGAAGAAGGACGGTTAGTAATGGAAAGAAGTAATGGTGTAAAAGTTTCCTTCGTCATGGAAGCATAAATTCCGACGTTACATGTTACTCCACTCTTCCACTACTCAATCGTTTCCACTTCCTACGAGACCAGGGTACTTTTTACTACGACTTGTATAAATAGGTTTCACCTATTTCCACCAAACAACAAGTTTTGGTCAGAGAACAACAAAGTATCCAGAAATCACCTGAAATCACCTAGTAGATTTCCATTCTGCTGGGCATTTCTACTTTATGATACAAGTCGTAAACAACCACACCTTCAGAATCAACTATTCTGGTTTCAACACTTTCTTCGCTTCTCTCCCTAAGACCAACCCTTATCCTTCACTTTGTGACCGAAGGAAGCCTGGAACGTCCATTTCTTGGTTTAGGCCAGGGTTGTATAGATTGATCTCTCGAATCAAAATTACTCTTGTGCAGTACATTGTTTAGGGTTTAGACTCGTTTCTCATCCACACACATGAATTTACCAAAACCAGTAGAAACCGTTTTCACCCACAAACAATTGGCAACCACACTGGGAGATTAATCTCTCAGTTGTAATATCAATTTCCAATTTCCAATTTCATTTTTCAACACTAGCAAGAGCTCATACTGTGACTCACCCGGAAAGTCTCCTCCTCAAGTGTACGTACCAAACCGAGCCATGGCGCCACTTTCGATAGTTTCTAATACAAGCGACTTGAAGATAATTTTCTCATACAATGAAGGATGACTGGGACTTCTCACATCCAGGACGGTGTCACCATAAAGCTCGGATTTGCGTTATGAAGATCCAGTTTTGTTAAAAACTCCAAAAACGACTTTTCTGGAATAATTGTGCTACTCACGGCAATCAAGGTGCCACTATCTTAAACGTAATAATTCATTAAAAAAAAAAACTAAGAAAAGGAAGTTCGGAAGACAGAAGATATTCAAGGGAAATCATCCAACAATGGCTTGTTCTTCTTGGAGAAAGCATCCTTCGCGCTTTGAAGAGCCGCCTGTTTCCGCTTCAACTCCTGAGACAATCTTTCGATTTCTTCTTGTTGTTGATTGATTACATCCGCGGAGGGACCTTCGATCGCTTCAGCCTGCAACTTTTGGATCTCGAAAAAACCATCACAGAACAAGGAGACGTTAAACTCAAAGTCTACATACACATCCCGATGAAACTTCCAGCTGGAAATTACATCTCCCTAAATAGTATGGCCGGTCACGTTGCACATGTCATGAATTGAGGACAAGGCTTCTGCTACACGCTTAACCAACAAAAATCGGCTGGTGATCTTTTTAGTTGTTGCGATATGTCCATACCTTTTCCATATTTTGGTATACAGCTCCGCGTATTTTATTGGCACACTGAATCCTCCAATAAACACGTGACCCTCAAAAGGAGCCTCAAACGGAGGATCGAAAACAACACCTGCTGCTGGATGTGCAATTAGCAAAGATTCTTGGGGAACAATCACGCCCGTCGTCACAACATTGTTTTCCGCCATTGGGAGCAAAACAACATCTTCACGACGATCAATCTCCATCTCCAGATTACCAGCGGGTACGGCTTCCATGACTGGAGAAACAGTTATATCTTCATTGTCATGAATCTCCATCTCAGGGTTATTTTCAGAACCGACTTCTTCTTGTGATATCACCAATTGAATATTTGCTCCATATAAATAAATAAGTAAAAAAGAAAAACGTGTGAAAACTCACCGACTCATCTGTGGGCCCGCTGGAACTAGAAGAAGACCCGTTGCTGCGTTCTGAAGTGCTCTCCCCATCATCACTGGATTCTGAATCTTATTCTTCTTCACTTTCCTCCTCATTGGCCGAATGATCAGTATTACCAGACTTTTCTTCATAAGCCATTCCCTGACAACGTGCAAGCTTGGTGAAGGTGTTTGAACTGTCGAGACCCTGAGTAAAAATAAGAAAATATTTTCAGTGGCAACAATCCAGAATGTTCACGCAATTCAGGAAGAGAATCGTACGTACTTGAATGTTGGAAGAACTGAAGGTCACCGGGGCTGTTGAAACCGATTGAAAGCCACCTTCACGACTTTTCGACCTTCGCTCCTTTTTCTGGGGATTGTCTTCACTTGAGTTAGAAGATTTTCGCTTACACGGAGAAGGAAATCAACAATTCGTGCTTCGCCAAAATTTTAGAGGAGGGCTTTCCGCGTAGATCCGTCACAACATTCTGCACGAATTGCTGGATAGAAAGGAACTCTCCATGCCAGAAAGCATTATATTTAGGGGTTGCCACCGATTTTCTCTCTGAAAGCAGAAAAGGAAGTCTCTTATGCTCTGTCTGCTATCAAAAACTACTGGCAACAGTTTTTCTGGAGGCGTTGATGGACGGTAGAATGGAACCCCATGATCAAAGCCCATATGACGAGATTCCCTGTCAATATTATAGGGGACCGCTTCCAAAAATTCCTTGAAAAAGGATAGTACGTATCCAGGTATGAAGCTTCGCATGAATATGACCTCTCCAACCATTATATCCACTCTATAAGAATGCAATGTTATGTCCGGGGCGGAAGCAAAAGTGTTTGGCTGAACTATGGACGCGTGGACTGGAGCCCATGGACGGAAGTTTATTGTATAAAATCGACGAGTTTCGAGATAGGTCTTGGATGCTTCTTCGACCATCGAAGTATCTTAGAGACGCGATATGTGTCAGGAAGTGAAGTTATTGGATTAGGAGCGTAGTGCTTAAAATGCTCCCACAACCATGCTTGGAGAAAGGCGACATGGACATACGAGTCCACCTTCATGTACCCATTAGAAGCATATATGTCTGCTGCTAAGCAATCCAGATGGGTGTACAAGGAGCCAAGGAACAAGCTGCCTATGGGAAGGGCCACACCTTTCGCCAATTTGATAGCAAAGTTGATGAGATTCCGTCTTATTTCTTTCCTGCCAGAACCATCATCAAAAATATCTATAGATAACCACAAGGCTAAAAATGCAGCGACATGGAGCGTATCGTCCAGTGCCAAAGCCGGCTCCGGCTCCTTGGGGAACCATTCAGACACCACCAAGTATAAAAGAACTTTTCCTCATTGTCCTTCCGAACATATTCTTCCGACTTCCTAACCAGAGTAGCGTGCATTTCCTCTTCCTCCTCGGAAAAGACGACATCAAGATTGCCAATTATTGGAAGATTCAATATGACTGCTAAGCTCTCCAAAGTAATAGTCATCTCGCCCCACCTACATATGGCAGTATGAGTCTCCATACACCACCTAGAGATGAAAGTGATCATACCTGCAATGTCTTTCCTAATTTGAAGTGCCGCAGATGCCATGAAAGCATTCATGATTTGTTTTGTAACCAGATTAGCCTTGACGTGGTCATGAATTATCAAGAATCTCATCCATCCTTCGTAAGAGCGCAATGGGATTTTGCAGATTTTAAAGTCGATAAAAGAAGCCGGATACTCTTTTCTCTGGAGACAAAACCGTATCACACGCAATGGTGAAATCGACTATACCTCTCCTTCGTTCTCTGAGACAGTCAGAAAAGTTTCCACGTGAGTGGGATGCGTCCTTACAGCTGTGTAAGATTCTGTGAAGAATTCATCATCCATATTCGGCTTGTCCTTGGAGTTGTTACCATTTCTCTGCATGACAGAAGAACTGTTTCCAGGTGACATCTTAACAAGAATCTCTTACGCTACTTTTCACTTTTGGAATAACTACAATGGAACAAAAAACTGGAAAAGGGTTACTACTCTGAAGAAAAACCATGCGTGAGGATTTTGTCAGAAAAATTGGATACAATGATCAAAAACCAACCACAAGTTTTCTACATGAAAACTTTCTTTGGTCACATGTTATGGCACTCACGGCCAAAGAGAATGGGGACTGACGCTTACTCAGCGTAAAGACATGTCTTGCCGCGGGAAACATGTTTTTGGACAAGACCGTGCCTTGCCGCTGGAATGATGCTCACAGCCAAACAAAACAAAAAACAACAACCTAAAGCTAGGTTTTATGGAGGAAGGAGCCAATGGCGGCCACTCTCCCATGCATGCTCGCTTTGCATAATATTTAGTTTCGTTGTTATTAATGTTCTGGCTAACGCTATTACATGCCAGAATACTACTGGCAAAGATGAATCATTCATATCGAAGTATTTCTACAAATTTATGGAAGATGTACCTATGGCTAGGGTTTACACAAATACAGAAGAGCAAGCAAAAGAAGAAACACTGGGATATGTACCTGAAATATGCTCGCCTGCTTTATTGTTAATGCTCTGCCGTTAGCACCAAGACGTGGAAACGAAGCCAATAATACGAGATAAAAAGGATAGGTAGCGCCTTTTATAGACACAACATTTTTTGGAGTTCGAGTGGAGCAAGGTTTCTTGTTTGATCTATGCACATAAAAAGGAAATCGGGCCCGCGAAGGCAACGCTCCATGGCATCAACAGTCCGCGGAAAGATAGTGCCAACAGTCTGTGGCCAAGACAGTGCCAACAGTTTGCGTCCGAGCAGCCATCCCTGCCGCTTCATGCCAGCGCTAACAGTCCGCGTTCGAGCCCCGTGCCAAAGGTTCACGTCCAAGCTAGCAGCGATATCTATCGCTCCGCATCCCAGCCAAAGTAGCGCCATCCTCACCGTTTTAAAAGAAGCATCATGGCCCAGCACTCTGTAGGCAAAGCTGCGCCATCTCTGCCCATTCTGCGACTTAGCCGGCTCCGTCCTCACTGTTTGGAAGCCAGTTTCCACCCTTCTGCGGACTGAAGCCAGTTTCACCATTTCACGGACTGAAGCTGGTTTCCACCATTCCGCGGACTGAAGCAAGTTTCCACTATTCTACGGACTGAGGCCAGTTTCCACCATTCCGCGGACTGAAGCCAGTTTCCACTATTCTACGTATTGAAGCTAGTTTCCACCATTCCGCGCAATGAAGCCAGTTTCCACCATTCCGCGGACTGAAGCCAGTTTCCACTATTATATGGACTGAAGCCAGTTTTTCACCAATCCAAGCCAAGCGCCATCTAAGCACGTTCCGTGGCCTAGCCAGCCAGCACCCGTTCTGCGGACCAAATTGCAGTGCCATCTCCGCCGATCAGTAGCCAAAGTTGCAGCACTGACGCCAACACCCTATGGCCAAGCCAGAGTTACCAAAGCCCACGGGTTCTCCATGACTCCTGCCAAAGGTTAGCCAAATCTTCCTGACAATCTCTTCATGACTTGCCGTTTCGGTTTTATCCTTGTCTGTCACCATCTCATGCTTACCACGCAACAATGCCACTGTTCCGAGATAAGCAGGGGACTTAATGTTGATGGTGGTTTTTATATTAGGGTTAAATTTGTAAAACCTTGCATCTGATGTGACGTCACTATGTAAGGAAACGGAGCTGTAAGTGTCAACCTCTCCATTGACACATTTATTGAGCCACTCAATACTTTCTTATGAAATTTACCCAGAATGGTGCATGTAGCAACAATCCCAGGCATTCTGTAAATTTTGGCACCTTTCCTACATTCAATCAATATGAGTTTCTTTGAATGCTTCCTGTGCTATGTTCCCCGGCTAAACCCTGATATGGAATGACAATTTGTGCTCACTCGCAGCAGAGTAGCACGAATTTCCAAGTATCAAGGACAAGGTCTATAGACTTGATTTAATGATCGACACAAGACTTTTGCTTCAGTAGAGTTAGCCGAAACCCTAATTTTTGGTCATAGTTTATAATATGCCACGAGCCACTTTAGCCTTGGCCATGCCGCCAAGCCCTATCTTTGGCCACGACGCAAAATCCTAGCCTTGGCCATTCCGCCAAGCCGTAACTTTGGCCACGACGCCAAATCCTAGCCTTGGCCATGCCACCAAGCCCTAACTTTGGCCACGACGCCGAATCATAGCCTTGTCCATACCACAACGCGACAGACGCGGCTATGCCACTATGTCGTACGTGCATGCCACTACGCCGCGACTATGCCATTATGCCACTAATAGGTGCCAACAGAATGTGGAAAAAATCAACGGCCACTCTCTCTCCTGAATTACAATCTCATTCATCCAAGTTTCCCACCAAATTTCCAGAATTGTGGCAACTTTTAGGTGACCCGCCGCCTAAATATAGTTGCCATGGCTTCGTCAGGCGCCACTTGCACCACCGTGCCACTGACATGCACGAGCCATGACATCCATGCTGTAATGCCGCTGGCATGCACCAAAGGTGCCATTGCGCCATTACCAGGCGCTAACAGAAGGTATCCATAATCAACGACTACCTTTCATCATGAGATGCAATCTCATCCATCAAAGTTCGCTACCGAGCCGACAGGTTTGTGGAAAGTTTCAGGAGACCAGCCAAGACAAGCCTAATAAAATCGCATGCTATTTTCCTGCGGCAAGCCTCTTGATTTTAACTTGCCACACATAGCAAAGTGCTACATGTTTTCCACGAAAACACTCGAAACATAAAATATGTCACAAACTGGGGGATACTAATCAGGGTATTGGTCTGGCGGTTTACAGCGTGCGGCATGCAATACGCCCGTTACAAGAAAGTGTCATGAAGAAGGGAGGTTAGTAATGTCAAGAAGTAATGGTGTAAAAATTTTCTTCGTCACGAAAGCATAAATTCTGACGTTACACGTTACTCCACTCTTCCACTACTCAATCGTTTCCACTTCCTACGAGACCAGGGTACGTTTTACTACGACTTGTATAAATATGTTTCACCTATTTCCGCCAAACAACAAGTTTTGGTCAGAGAACAACACAGTATCCATAAATCACCTGGTAGCTTTCCATTATGCTGGCCAGTTCTACTTTCTGATACAATACATAAACAACCACAACTTCAGAATCAACTATTCTGGTCTCAACACTTTCTTCGCTTCCCTCCCTAAGACCAACCCTTCTCCTTCACTTTGTGACCGAAGCAAGCCTGGAACGACCATTTCTTGGTTTAGGCCAGGGTAGTACAGATTGATCTCTCGAATCAAAAGTACTCCCATGCAGTACATTTTTTAGGGTCTATACTCGTTTCTCATCCACACACACGAATTTACCAAAACCAGCAGAAACCGTTTTCACCCACAAAACTTGGGCTGAATTCTGATTCTGGCAATTTTAGAATGGCTTCTTGTTACATCCTTTTTCCATGTCTATATAATCAAGCGCATAATTGACATTCACTTGTTTACCTCTAATGAAAAGAAACAAAATAAGGATAAACTCAGATGGCTTCTAACTCCTTTTGGAGAGTTTCCTATTAAGTCTATGTATGACAAGTTAAACTCTTTTGACTCTGCATCTATACAAACAGACTTGAATGCTTTATTTTGGAAATATATGGTGTCTTTCGGATTCTCTCTTATAATTAAACACTGGAAATGCAGGGGTACCAAAATACACCACCAACTTTTCCTTAGGCAACCTGTATGGACTAAACCCAAATATAATTCCGAGAGTTACAACTTAATGAATCCCATTCAGGAATTATATTAAGAGTTTATATCTCTTTCTCACACAATCACTATGTAAACGGAAACAAGTCTGTGAACCTGGTTATGCCGTGAGAGTACTTGAACAATTCCAAGTATCAATATCCAAGATCAATCAAGTCGTATCCAACAATTACAATGGGTGTATCTACTTTGACTGATTTACGTACAACCTATGATATTTCAATTATAAAGATAAATAATATAATGTGGAAAAAGAAATAACACAGTCACCAGGAATTTTGTTAACGAGGAAACCGCAAATGCAGAAAAATCTCGGAACCTAGTCCAGATTTGAACACCAAACTGTATTAAGCTGCTACAGAGTCTAGCCTACCATCAAAAATCTGGATTGTAATGTAATTGGGACCAAATCCACCATCACAGTAATTCAGTTACAGTCGCGCTCCTTACGTATCTTGAATCTCGCAAGACTCTGCACAATTGGTTCCCTTAGATGACGTCTTTTACATCCTAAGGGTTGCTTCAAATGATTTGAAGACTTTAAACCAATCGTCCTCTCACAGATAAGCCTTTGTGTAATTTCATTGTTTATCAAAGATCGAGGTGAGATAGGAAATCGTTTGCAATAGACAAAATCTAGAAAACCTCAAATCTGATACTTACGACTCTCGAAGAGCGGACTAGATTTTTATTCACCCCACAAGTAATACCTACTCCAATTTCAATAAATAATCGTTACAGAGGAATATACTTGTGGAATCACAAAGTCTGATATGAAGATACTTTGTGATTTCTATCTATCTTGCCCGATCGGAGTAAGACTCAAAAACCAGTAGGGAGATTAGGATACATGAACTATAAAAATAAAGATAGTCGGACTTGGCTTCATGAATCCTTAAGAAAAGTCTTTTTAGTCTCTAAACCTAAAAAGTTTTAAAGGAGGGGACGACTCTAGTTTACAACTAAGACACATAAGAACAGTGTCGGGGATTCAAAGATCCCAGTTGAGGTTCTCCTTATATATACTATCAAAATCAAAGGTTGCTTTAGATTTAAGCTAAGGTAGCTTTGGAATGAAGCAATCAATTCCACTGTTAGATGAATCTTTGATTTGAGATTAACATAAAAAAATATACACTCTGGTTAGTATGAACTGTAACCGAACCTTGTACAATGACTTATTCATCAAAGGTTAGTCGGAACTATCCAGGAGAAATATAAGCTTAACCATTTTCATATAACACATTAAGACTTTAATCTTGAGTCACAACCATAGGTTATAATGTGATCAAATATGTATAGATATCTTTTTAGAGAGTTTTTCAAAGGCCAATTATCTCATAGATATAATTCTGATGCGTCTGAAAATATTCGACAGGGCAAGTACATGTACTTACTTCCAGTTCGTGAATTATATGGTACGTGTATCGGGTTTTTATACCCTTAAGACAAAGCAAGTTCAGGAGTTCGTATAATTTTTTCGGTATGCATACTAGGTATTGTACCATCCTGAGTTCACGAGTCAACATAAACTTTTGGAATTGAGTTCCCAAAAGTCATTGCCAAACTGTAGCTACGCCGGTATTGTGTACTGGTGTAGATGGGGAAAAATGATTTGCTGGTTTTTACGGAATTGAGGAGATGACTGTGCGAGGAGACTCCTTGAACCGGGTAAATGCTCAACCTCACACAGATGCACTGCAAGAACAGAGTGCTTTAAGTTTGAGAGATCAATCTGTAGGACTCCGGCCTAAACCAAGACAATGGCCGTTCCAGAGTCAATTCGGTCACAAGAGAGGATGGGTTGATCCATAGGAGGAAAGCTGAGAAAAGTGGGAGATCAATGGTGATCGAGATTGTAGGTGTGTTGTGTATTCTGCGTAAGAAAGTTCTGAATGATTGAATTTTACTTAGTTGAGAGTGATTGTTCAGAAGATGAGTTCGTGTAGACGAAAGATTGTCTGTGTGAACTTGTCGAGAAATTCTTGTCAGTTTCAATCATGATTCAAAGGCCTTTTATATTGTTGAATTGAAAACACCATGATCCCATGAAGTGTGACATTTAATGGAGTCAAAGAGTGGGGAAGTGGAAAATCGTGTGGAAACCAGTTGCTCATCATGCAGAGACTTGGTTAACTTTCCACCCACTACTTTGCTAACTCCTCCAACTGATTGCACGACTTGCTCACATTTTGATCGTGTGTATGAACACACATTCCGTAGACTGCCAGACCAAAACCCTAATTAATATCCCCCCATGTGACACGATTGATATCTCATGAATGTGGAGTCTGCAAGACAGACGTGTATTTAGTTAGTCAGTTGCTGACTTTATGGGACTATGAGTCCTTGTATTGCTGAGTTGAACATAATTTGCAAATGTTCTGAGACTCATGAATCGAACATGTCTGCTGAGACAGAAAATATCATGGTCGAATAAATGTTGATAACCTGAGCAAACTGTGCTGCTGAATCGTTGAATATTGATAGTTGAACCAATATCCCTTACTCTGAGCAAATGTTGCTCATCTGATAAATTATTGAATAATTATAGTTGAACCAACATTCTTCAGCGTGAACAAATATTGTCCATTTGAGCGAATGTTTCTCATTTGATGAATTGTTGAATATTAATAATGAACCAATATTCTTTGGTGTGAGAAGATGTTGCTCATTTGAACAAATGTTGCTCGTCTGAGAAAATGTTGATCTAAGATGCTGAGCCGAGCATAATTATTCAAATGTTAACCACGGGATCAACATAAAATTGTTAATGTTTGAATCTGCTCAGAATTATGTTTTTGCAGAGCTATGGATTCGAAACCCTAATTTTGGTCAATTGTTGAATTAATGATTAATTGATGATTTATTGAAAACCGTTCATGATATGATGGAGGGACCGGCTACATGGGATGATGAATTGACCGTGTAACTCCCAGATGCTCAAGTGAGCAAAATATCAAAGTCTCCTGAAGACCAGTTAGTGAAAAGATGATTAAATGCTGGTTTAATCATTTATTAAAATAGTGCTCGTGTGAGCGTCAGGTAGGAAAACTTGATTATGGAGAGATGAGGGACCGACCAAGGGGGCATGATACCGGCCCTTGGTGATTATGGGACCAGCTGATGGTCGTTTGAGCAAACTCCAAGTTGTTTGGGAAGAGTTTGGACCCAATATGAGCAATTGAGCAAATTAGGTCAGAATTGTTAAAACACGTGGGACCGGATCTTTGCAAGCCTCAGGGCCAGCCTTGGTCGGTCAAGAATACATGCCCCTGTCACCATAATGTCCGTGTCTCAGTCCTGAGAGTTTCGATATTTTCTGATGCGCGTTTGAGCAACATTTTGAGAAAATATGAAGGATTCAGGGTTTTGCTGAAACTGGAGAATCTTCATGAGATGATGAAAAAATAATTAATAAAATAGGGAAATTAAAGTTTTGGGACCGGCCACGTCTAGGGCATGACCGGACAACTAGCAAGCTCGGTCCCGCAGCACCTGTCCCAATTTTATGTATTTTCCCTGATGTGAGGGAAATATCATGAAACTGAGGAATTTCATGAAGTTAAGGAATTTCCATGAGATTATGGAAATAATAATAATAAAACAGGGAGTCATGAAGTGTGGGACCGACCATGTCCAAGGCATGGCCGGCCGGCCAAATAGCCCGTCCCAAGGCACTTTTCCCAATTTTATAATATTTTTCATGATTTTAGGGAACTATCATAAAATCAAGAGGTTTTTTGAAACCAAGGAATTTGTTGAAATCAGGGAGTTTCCATGAGATGAGGGAAACATAAAAAATAATAATAAAAAATAAGGGGTGTGTGGGACCGGCTAGGGCTTGACCGGCTGACTAGGGCCCGATCCCACGAGTTTCCCTAATTTTACATGATTTTCATGATTTGAGGGAAATTCCATGAGTTCAAGGAATTTTCATGGGATGAGGGAAATAATAAAATAATAAGGAGTCATGAGGTGTGGGACCGGCCACGGCTAGGGAATAGCCGGCCGGCTAGTGAGCCCGGTCCCATGACATCTTTCCTAATTTATTATTATTTCTTTGATACGAGAAAACACCATGAGACTTGGGAGTTTCCTTGAGACGAAGGAGATTTGCTCAAATGAAGGGATTTTCATGAGATCAGAGAAAATAATAAAAATATGATAAAATATAAAATTGGGTGTGGGACTGGCCACGATCGGCCAGTGGGCCCAGTCCCCCAGCGCCTCGATTAATATTTTATTATTTATTATTTTCTTCCTATTTTGCATAGGTTCATTATTCCTTCGTATTTTGGAATGCTCGTTTGTGCATTATTGCTAAGTACACTTGTACCATTTTGGTCGGGGCTTACTCGATAGCTGCTCAGATGCCCGCTCGTTGAACATTTATCACTAACCCGTGGAATTCTGCTGGGAAGAACCACGAATCGAAGTGACGAAATATTACGAAGAACCGTAGAATATTGCTAAATATTCAGTTAACGATTAGAGATAATTAATTGATGGCTCTATACTAGCAGGCATGCTGTCTAGGAGTATTAATTATCTGAGAATTGAGAAACATGAGCTTGTTCAAACGTCATATTTCCTTTATATAGTCAGGGGAAACCTTGTTGCACCCTGAAGACGTTATTTCTCTATACTAGCAGGCAAGTTGTCTAGGAGCAGTCCAATATTTCGATTCTATGTAGAAGTAATTACTGAAATTGCTCAGTATTTATGAGATATGCCGTTGCCTCAGCTGAGAGACTGCACATCCACATATGCTCTGAGAGACAGTATTCTCAGTCAGAGGTTCTTGTGGCACGATCTTTCACGCATTCGACGAGAGACATGAGCCTCAATACTCATCTGATTGCTGGATCAGGAGTATGTATAATTATGGTTTTACGATTTTGGCCTTTGCCGAAAATCCACCACTACATTAAGTCCCCTGCTTAGTGAGGGACAGTCATGTTCCTCAGTCAGCACTAGATAGTGATTTTCCAGTTATAAACGAAATAAGTAATTGAACTTAGTCGTAAAATAAGGTGTTACCGTATTTTCGATTGCGCGAGCGAACCACGGCTTGAACGAAGATCCCAGTGGCATGAAAGATCATCGTGTAATGAACATAAATTGGTGTAGCACCGCTGATTTGGTGATGGGACCTTGGTCGACTTAGGATTCACGGGTCCGGGCCCATGAAAAGAAATCCTTGTCTTAGGAACAGACGTTCGTTCGTTAATTTAAGGAACAAACAAAATAGACCTGAGTCTAATGATATAAATTTTGTCTATGAGTCACGAAAACCGAAATTTTATTTTTTTAAATATGTGAGATTTCACAAAGTGGAATAAACTCTCGTTTCAAAAGCGGATGCTCGTACGAGAGAAAAGTTTTTTTTTCTTAATAGACGTGCGTTTGTTAGTAACAAAATTTTGTTTATGAGATTTCATGAAATTTTTTTATCTTCAAGCTTTCAGAAATCTTTTAAAATATACTCTCGATTCAAAGATAGATGCTCGTGCGAGGGAGCAAAAATATATAGATATATTTTTCAAATTTACGTGAGTTTTACATTAAATATTTATATATTTTGTAAAAATCATGTTTTGATTTTGAAAAACTGTTGAAAGTAGACCATTATACATGGTGAAATAATGTATGTATGTGGGTTTTCACAATTGTAGAATGGACGTCTGTCTAGTTTTGAAAAACCAGTGGATGTTAAAATTCACGTGGGTTGTTCACGGTTTTATGAAAATCAAGTCATGATTTTAAATAATGAATTTTGCTTGTCTTTGCAGGTTTGAGGGAACGAGCAAGTTTTTGAAATTCTGACGTTTTAATCACTACAGCTAGTGAAATTGTAAATAGGTAAGAGTTGGATTGTTACCATTTTGTTACGCGTTTGTTATTGGTATATCCATGACTACATGTCTTTCGCCTCAAATAGTGGTGACTTCTGGTTACAACCACTCTTCTGGCTATTCCGGGGAACGCTCCAGAAATATCAAGTCAAAGATGAAGACTTCTGCAGATGTTCATGCCGAGGTGAATCGACCTTTCAGAGACGCTGGAAAGATGATGCATTGTATTTCTCTCGATCATCCTGGGAGTCTTCCGTGATGGAATCAACGCTTTCTTAGCCTTAGCGGATGCAGAAGAGAAGCATGGACGAGATGAGTTATTACTGAAAAGGAAAGCTGAAGATGAAAGGCTTGCATCTTATCAGCAAAGCGCCGCCAGCTTCAGGAAATAGACTAGCGGCTGAAGATGAAGTCTGATCTCGCGTGGAAGGCGTAGCTTCTGATTCATATGTAGATGAATGAAGAATTTCGTCATAATTCGTCATCATAAAATTCAGAAGTCAGGTCTTCATTGAAAATGCTGTAGAATCTTCGTCCGATGTCGGATTTTCGTGATCTACCTATGTTTCTTCATCCTCAGAAAATTTCCAAGCTTTATAGAATATTTTCGGCTTTTAAGCACGTTTAAGGGACGAAATTGACGAAACAGTAAAGTTCCAAGAGACTTCCAGAAATTTTTTAGCTGGTATGTAGTCCAATGTTTTGGCCATATCCTTTTGCTCATTTCTCCAGTTGCTATGAATTTTGGATATGTTGTAGAGGACATCCATACAAAGATAATAGTATATGACCCATCCCTAGATTCTTCACAAATTTCTCCCAGCTCGATGCTTTGTGCATGACAGTGTAAAATCATCTCAGGCGAGCTTGTTGTAAAACACTTATGTTGTGTCTTTAGACCATTCTCTTGTGTCTGGAACGGTTGGTGAAGGATTTTAATGTTATTGATTCATTTGATATCAGGACCCTTTGATTGATACATGAGCATGGTCCTTGCAGTGCCATCTTGTTTCTGTCATTCGTAGAAACATCACTTCTGAAACCCTGGTCACGGGACCATAACTGAGGTTACTCTCAAGAGGGGTGATGTAATGACCATGGTTGCATTTCATGGTGGTAGAATTACTTTTAGGATGAATGATTGGTGTCACGGGTCTTGGACTGTGAAACTGATCATCATGATCAGTGGACTGTCAGACCCCAGTATTTTGGTAAATCTCTCTTTTCGTTTTCTCTTCTTCTGGAAAGACTTGGATAGATGACCCAGGTAGGAAAATTGATGTAAATACCTAGGTGGCCGAAGTTTAAGGTACCTTGATGAAGGACTTAGTGGAAATACCTGGTGGACACGGATCGACTGTGGAAGTTATGAATCCCGTCCAAGAATTGCTGCCTGCATGTTGTATGCTCTGAAAGCTGTAGGAACCTCATACGACGTCGTAATTCGATGCTTGACCCCCAAAGTTTGAAGCTAAGAGACTAAGTTATCACATGAGAAAATAATCACTCAATTTGGAGTTGTAGAGGTCAGCCAACGAAGCGTGCACATTTGTAATTTATAATCCCGTACAAATATTTTCAGATTTCATAGACCTGACGGTAAAGGCCGTATCTTTCAGCTCGTATGTCCGATTCATGCGCCCTTTTGGTATGTTGTAGAAGAGTATTGTCCCATTCCTCACTCATTGGTATGTTTTTGTAAACCCATAGGTTATGTTGTCTCTCATTTGTAGAGGTGATGAGAACTTCTTGTAGAAGACTTGGGATTGTGCCCGCCTGTTGTGTAAGCTTAGGAAAGACTTCATGTGAACATATTTCATGTATAAACACCTTGATATGAATCATTAGTGCTTGGAGAAGTACGATCCATCGAGTAACACTTCAGAGAACGGATAGTTGATGAAGCTGGTCATGAGGATGTTTCCCCTAAGACCGTCGTTGATGCTGGATCACGATAGAATTTTCTCCAGAAGTGCTTGTTGATGCCGATACTATGGTCGGAGTTGCTCCAGAGACCGAAAAGGCTAGATCCACGATTATCGACATAGTCTTTACTCCTTCATCCAGTGAGCCTTTACATTCACGAACTAATTGATGAGTTGAGCGTCCCTAAGATGAGGGTGTAGGGTTTAACCCAAATTATCTCGAACTTTTACTGTGAAGTGCCTTGTCAGAGAATCGATGTTGTTGCGGTAGATAGTAGCGGCAGTTTCCATTATGGATGTGATTGGTGAATAGAGGAAGTTCCTCAGTCGTGCAGGGGATTGCGATGTAGAGATACCCGTTGATGAAGTTTCATGGAATCACGTCAGGTCGCAATAACTTGTTATGTGGATAACATTTATTGAAATATAATTGATTTCTCCAATAAGATCAAGTCCCCGGTGTATGTTGAAGGAGTTTGTGCCATCGATGGATGAATGATGTTGCATCTGCTTCAGAAGTCTTATCATGGGATAATGAAGACTTATTGATTGTAGTTAAGTTGCACTTTGATCGTGCTATTGTTGAATCAGTGTGTCATCGTCGAGATATTTTTGCTGAAACCAGATGCGCCATTATCGACGGTGTACTCTTTGATTGGGAGTACAATTTGAAGGCTTCTTAGATGCTTGAGCGTTGATGCGTACATTCCTTATGCATCGAATGTCTTAGGGGTTTGATCATCTCGACCTTGGAGTATCTTCTGTTGATTCAACATCCCTTTCGTTGCGGTAGTGGGATTCGACACTTGTGTAGACATCGGAGCTTTCTGATTTTGTGGAACACATGGATTTACAGGAGAAACAACCAAAGTGTTCTTTGCCATGTTTGGATATCATCTCAGTAATGAATGTTTCAATTCTTGATTCAGAAAAAAGCCAGATTCAACCACTTGGTAAAATACTAATGCGGTGAAGCTACCATTCATAACGTCTTGCGGAGTTTCTAGCAGAATTGAGTCCCCATGCTAGGATAGCATGTGAGGAAATAAATGACATATACATGGAATGAGACTTGACTGAGTGTGGAACCTCTTGATGAATGTCTATTCATCTTTTGCAGGTTCTTGCTTCAACCTCGTCAAAGTTTAAATTCCTCCAAGTACTCTGATGATGGAATGTCCGTCAAATCTTCTGGATCAGAACTTTCTTCGTTGTATAGATGTGCAACCAAAGGCGCTTCGTCAGTACCCATATTTTCAGCGTGGATCCACGCTCGTCTAAAGGACATGTCATATCCTGGATCTTCCTGACTATGTGAAAATTGGTTTTTGTCCAGGTTGAACTTATGTTCACTTTGGGAGTGATGTAGACATAAGTATTTTCGAGCGTTCCTTCAAGGTCTCTAATTGAGATGGGAGCATGAGTAGCTTCTTGTCGAGTGATGCATGTGGATCCGATGATTTTCAGTGGAATGTTGTTGATGGCGGTGCCAACATCGATCAACGTTCTTCCAAATTTGTTTCTGCTGAGATTGACTGTGGTAAGCAGTCCCCAGTTGTACATCTCTTGGTATGTGGCTGGAGGCTCAAGAAATATTTCCGGAATGGACTTCTTGACACGATGTGGTTCACTTCTGTGAACATGTCTCTACTTTGTGCCTTCGACAAATAGAGCAATTCGCAGACATGTTCGATCAACGACTGAACTGCTTCTTTGACTGGTTGTTCAGAGATGGAGAAAGTCCTGACTGGGAGAGGATCTCTGTGTACTCCTTCAGTCCCCAAATTAAGCTCTCCCGATTAAACCTTTTCTCTTAATATTCGCTTTAAGACTCTGCAATCACGTGTGGGATGATTGACGAACCTGTGGAAGCGGCAGTAACGAGGACTTTCCATATCTTCTTCGGTTGGTTCTTTCTTAATATATGGAAACTTGATAGCACCATATTGGATCCAAGTATCCAGGAGTTCCATCACCTCTTCAATGGAAAAGGGAAAGTCAGGTGCGTCTTGATCAGGAGCCACTGTGCGTTGGTCAGGGGCTTGTGCATCTTGCTTATCCTTCCTTTGTGCTTTTGAAGGAGTTGAGGTATGCTTGCGCGGTGGTTCGGATTTTCGTTTGCTCCCTTCTGGGACAGAGTTTGTGGAAGGCTTAAGGTTATACTGCTTGTTGATCAGAAGTCTGCTACCTCGAGCGTCTCGCGGTTCTTCATCCTTTGTAGCTTTTGTTCTTTCCAGTAAAGCGGGTGCAGTAGTTGCCGATCTCTTCACCGCTTCATGAAGCTCTGAGAAGGTATGGAAACGAAGATTTTCCAACAAAGCTCTGTAGACCAGGATCATGCCGTTGATACACAAGTCTACAAGTTGTTTCTCCATGACGTTTGGATCATGACAGTCCAGGGCCTGGACTCTGAATATTTTCACGTAGTCATTGGGATGTTCATTGTTCCTCTGAAATATTCTTCCAAGATCAGAGAGAGTAACTTTCTATGACACAAAGAAGTGCTTTATGTAGAAAGCATTAATAATTTCTCCCCAATTGTTGATAGTTCCTGGTGCGATGTTGTTGTACCAGGTATATGCCCTGCCTTTCAGGGATTTTGAAAATTCCTTCAGACAGACGATATGAATGTGCTCATGTTCTCCCAATTCTTCCAGAAACCGAGATACATGCTCTCGAGCATTGCCTGTTTTATCATACAAAGTGAAGGTTGGAGAGGTATAACCTTTTGGAAGAGGAATTTTTTGCGTAGCACCAGGGTATGGAGGATGGTGACGGTGAACATGTGGTGTCTTGTCTTTTCCACGGTCCTCCAAGAGGCATTCCAAATCTTCCCGAGTAATGAAATTTGGTGATTCTTTCGCTGGATCGTCTGCAGCTTTTCGGACTTCATTGTCATCCACCGTATGAACTGAACGACTTCAGGATCAACATCCGAAGATGTTTCTTTTCCTTTTCCCTTTTCTTGAGTTTTCTCTGACATCTTGTCAGTGAGCGTTTTGAGATAATTACACAGCTCCTTCTGTGTTGCATCTATATCCGTATGATTCTTGGCAAGAGTGTCTTGCACCTTCATGAGATCACCTATGGTAGGTGGAATTTCTCTGACTTCTTCGGGATGCCGGCCGAAGATAGGATGACTTCCAGTGTTGGGCTGAGGAGGCGTAATGTCACCACCATTGTTGGAAGCAGGAATGGTTTCTGGGATACCATTATTGTCATTGTTGCTAGTGCTAGCGTCATTTTTATTCGTAACTGACCCATACCTAAGATCAAACATTTTATGAAAGTTGAGATTTCAACCGAGAGATTAATCTCCCACTGTGGTCGCCAATCTATAGATGGGGGAAAACGATTTTCTGGTTTTTACGGAATTGAGGAGATGACCGTGCGGAGGAGACTCCTTGAACCGTGCAAATGCTCAACCTCACACAGATGCACTGCAAGAAGGGAGTGCTTTAAGTTCGAGAGATCAATCTGTAGGACTCCGGCTTAAACCAAGACAATGGCCGTTTCAGAGTCAATTCAGTCACGAGAGAGGATGGGTTGATCTGTAGGAGGGAAACTGAGAAATGTGTGAGATCAATGGTGATCGAGATTGTAGGTGTGTTATGTATTATGCGTAAGAAAGTTCTGAATGATTGAATTTTACTCAGTTGAGAGTGATTGCTCAGACGATGAGTTCGTGTAGACGAAAGATTGTCTGTGTGAACTTGTCGAGAAATTCATGTCTGTTTCAATCATGATTCAGAGGCCTTTTATATTGCTGAATTGAAAACACCATGATCCCATGAAGTGTGACAGTTGCTGATGCGTGTCGTAACCATAACAAATTAATATTTTTCCACCTAATTAACAAGTAATATAGTGTAGTCAAGTTCGTTCCCACGAGGAGAAAGAGTTTTAGTTGTTTAATTGTCACAAAAAGGGGGGGTTTGTTTTATAAAGCAAAAGAAAATAAACAAAGCAATTCAAAGATAAAGTTGAAATCAATAAGAGAGATTAGATCAAGGAATACTTCTTTGTTGCAAAACAATGATTCCAGTTATGTTCTTTTCCACCCTTTTATTAGTCACATATTATCACCAATCGTAGGATAGCAGGTTCGCTTAGCTAACCCCAAAATTTCTTGTTTCACTGAGTAACAGGTCCGCTTAGTTATCGGATTCTATTCAAAAGAACCACCTTGAGGTTCGCTTACAAGATGTAAATCCTTGAACGCATTAAGATTTATGAATTTAGGTTTAGTACTAGTAGTTAAACTCGGTTCGCTTGGTCCACTTTCTAGCATTGTTTTCACACACAATTGCTCCACGGAATCCCTCCTTAAGGTCTCGTGTTTGCTGCTTGTGTAAAGAGTCAAGAAACGATTACTTATCCCCTAACTTTCACTAGATTTAGATAAAATTAACAAATCAATTTAGCGTGCACTCTAAACAATCTATCAATCAACCATGAATGTATAAACATTCCTATTAGTAAAAACAAACGATAATCATGTGAAAAACATCAAGGTAGATTCTAAAACAAAAACTCGAATCATGTTAAGAACTAGGAATTCATCCTCAATCAAAAGAAAATTAGCTACTCATGCTAAGGAGTTCACACAAAGAATAAAGAAAAGAGAAGTGTTGCATGTGTCAAAAAGTGTATAGAGAAAAGTAGAGAACTTCTCTATTTATAGGCTTCAATTCTCTCCAAATCTTCCAAGGAATAGAATCCCTTTCCGTTTATAGCTCAACTTCCAAGTCCAAGTCTTTCTCAAATCATCCATCTCCTCTTTCCAAATTCAAGCCAAATTATTCATCCAATTCCAAGTCTTCACACCCATGAGTCTAGAATACTCTTCACAACATTCTGCCATATTGGGTTACCGGAGAAATCCCTTGGTTCCACCGGAATCCGGCCAGAAAGCCACTTGGATTCTGCCTGCCGTTCACTGGTATATTCTCCATCGATGGAATATTCCTTCATGTGCCGTTAAAGCTAACCGTCAAACTAACGGTCTCTGTTAGTCAGGAAAGTCAAGTTAGAAGGGAGTCAGCGGAGTCTTAATCGTCTAAGTGGTCTTACTGGGTCCGGATCAATGAGCTGCTGAACCGAGTAACTGGGTTGACTCATCTGAATAAAACCCCAGACGAGTTTTGTTTGTTTTATGGCATTTCCAGGCCGAGTTCAGGCCATTCTTCTTTCTCTTTAAAGAGCCTAACATTCATCTATTCATTCAAGCATTCATTCTTTTGCTAGTGTTAGCATCAACACTTTCTTGTCATTCAATTGCAAGGCTTCAAATCATCACCATCTCTTCCCTTAACATCCCCACAACGGCATAATCATAGCCTGCATCTGAATCTCAGACCAGCTTCATGGCAACACATACCACTCTCTTCTCTTGTCTCCATCCCAGAATCCCACAATGCTTCCATCAACAAACTGGTTCTTAAACCACAGACCCATAGAAGTGCACACCTCACTTTCGTCATCTCAATTTCATCCTCTCTGTGTTCAATACGATTCGGCATCAGAAACAACATTTCTTCACTGTTTTTCTCAAATTAACAACAACCCAAGCTCTTAAATCTGAAGTATCATCAATTTCATCCTACAACAGACCACCTCTTCTTCTCCATCTCTCAATCGAGAACTGTACCCATATCCATCTCCTAATTCAATCAAACCCATTTCAATCTCTAATTTCTTCTTCTCTGAATCTTGGCAGAAACACCATCAATGTCTTCTTACAAATCTTCCACTTCTCGATCTCAATCTTCCAGCACAACCTCATACCCATTAACTCTCTCGTACAATTGTAGCAACGAAATTCCACCATCTTCTTTTCTGCTTAAAACTTGACCAAAACCCACTTTAATTCTCGATCTGGCTCTTCTCTGGATCTCAATCTCACGACAATAGCAGCCGCTGGACTGTTCTTTCTCAATTTCAGAGAAACTGAAATGTGATGAATGAGAGGAAAGTCGTCTCTCATGTAGGGTTATGACGTGGGTTGGATTTGGTACACCCTAGGGATAAGATCCACCTCCAGACTGGGTGTCTCATAGTCTTTTGCTGGGTGATTTTATCACTTCTGTCGGTTTCCCCTTATCCTTAGATGGGCTGCCAATATTGCTCGCAGTGAAATGACCTTTTTGTCCTTTATTTTTCAATTTTGTATGATTTCTTCTTCTTTTCTTCCATGTGACTCCAGAGTACCTAATAACTCAAAAAACACACGTAATAAGGTGCCTAGAGGGCGGGCCAGACACAACATAGCGATAACCCGGGAGCGGATATAATTCACACGAAAAGTAACAAAGAAAGCATAACCAATAGATAGTAAATAAGGTGTATTCTACACCCTATCAATTGCTGGAGTCAAAGAGTGTGGAAGTGGAAAATCGTGTTGAAACCAGTTGCTCATCGTGCGGATACTTGGTTAACTTTTCACCCACTACTTTGCTAAATCCTCCAACTGATTGCACGACTTGCTCACATTCTCATCTTGTGTATGAACACAGGTGTCGTAGACCGCCAGACCAAACCCTAGTTAATATCCCCCCATGTGACACGATTGATATCTCATGAATGTGGAGTCTGCAAGACAGAAGTGTATTTAGTTAGTTAGTTGCTAACTTTATGGGACTATGAGTCCTTGTATTCCCGAGTTGAACATAATTTACAAATGTTCTGAGACTCATGGATCGAACATGTCTGCTGAGACAGAAAATATCATTGTCGAATAATTGTTGATAACCTGAGCAAACTGTGCTGCTGAATCGTTGAATATTGATAGTTGAACCAATATTCCTTAGTCTGAGAAAATATTGCTAGTCTGAGAAAATATTGCTCATCTGATGAATTATTGAATATTGATAGTTGAACCAACATTCTTCAGCGTGAACAAATATTGTCCATTTGAGAGAATGTTTCTCATTTGATGAATTGTTCAATATTAATAATTGAACCAATATTCTTTGGTGTGAGCAGGTGTTGCTCATTTGAACAAATGTTGCTCGTCTGAGAAAATGTTGATTTAAGATGTTGAGCCGAGCATAATTATTAAAATGTTGACCACAGGATCAACGTAAAATTGTTAATGTTTGAATCTGCTCAGAATTCTGTTTTTGCATAGCTATGGATTTGAAACCCTAATTTTGATCAATTGCTGAATTGATGATTTATTGAAAACCGTTCATTATATGAAAGAGGGACCGGATACATGGGATGATGAATCGACCGTGTAGCTCCCAGATGCTTAAGTGAGCAAAATACCAAAGTCTCCTGAAGACCAGTTGGTAAAAAGATGATTAAATGCTGGTTTAATCATTTATTAAAATAGTGTTCGTGTGAGCGTCAGGTAGTAAAACTTTATTATGGAGAGACGAGGGACCGACCAAGGGGGCATGCGACCGGCCCTTGGTGATCATGGGACCAGCTGATGGTCGTTTGAGCAAACTCCAAGTTGTTTGGGAAGAGTTTGGACCCAATATGAGCAATTGAGTAAATTAGGTCAGAATCGTTAAAACACGTGGGACCGGATCTTTGCAAGCATCAGGGACAGCCTTGGTCGGTCAAGGAGACATGCCTGTGTCACCATAATGTTCGTGCCTCAGTCCTAAGAGTTTCGATATTTTCTGATGCGCGTTTGAGCAACATTTTGAGAAAATATGAAGGATTCAGGGTTTTGCTGAAACTGGGGAATCTTCATGAGATGATGAAAAACTAATTAATAAAATAGGGAATTGCAAGGTGTGCGACCGGCCACGTCTAGGGTATGACCGGCCAGCTAGCAAGATCGGTCCCGCAACACCTTTCCCAATTTTATGTATTTTCCCTGATGTGAGGGAAATATCATGAAACTGAGGAATTTCATGAAGTTAAGGAAATAATAATAATAATAAAATATGGAGTCATGAAGTGTGGGACCGGCCTGCCAAAGAGCCCGTCCCAAGGCATATTTCGCAATTTTATAATATTTTTCATGATTTTAGGGAAATATCATAAAATCAAGAGGTTTGTTGAAACCAAGGAATTTGTTGAAATCAGGGAGTTTCCACGATATGGGGGAAACATAAAAAATAATAATAATAAAATAAGGGGCGTGTGGGACCGGCTAGGGCATGACCAGCCGGCTAGGGCCCGGTCCCACGAGTTTCCCTAATTTTACATGATTTTCATGACTTGAGGGAAATTTCATGAATTCAAGGAATTTTCATGGGATTAGGGAAATAATAATAAATTAATAAGGAGTCATGAGGTGTGGGACCGGCCATGGCTAGGGCATGGCCAGCCGGCTAGTGAGCCCGGTCCCACGATATCTTTCCTAATTTATTATTATTTCTTTGATACGAGGAAACACCATGAGACTTGGGAGTTTTCTTGAGACGAAGAAGATTTGCTCAAATGAAGGGATTTTCATGATATCAGGGAAAATAATAAAAATATGATAAAATATAAAATTGGGCCTGGGACTGGCCACGGCACGACCGGGCGGCTGGTGGGTCCAGTCCCCCAGCGCCTCGATTATTATTTTATTATTTATTATTTTCTTCCTATTTTGCATAGGTTCATCATTCCTTCGTGTTTTGGAATGCTCGTTTGTGCATTATTGCTGAGTACACTTGCACCATTTTGGTCGGGGCTTACTCGAGAGATGCTCAGATGCCCGTTCGTTGAACATTTATCACTAACCCATGGAATTCTGCTGGGAAGAACCACGAATTGAAGTGACGAAATATTACGAAGAACCGTAGAATATTGATGAATATTCAGTTAACAATTAGAGATAATTAATTGGTGGCTCTATACTAGCAGGCATGCTGTCTAGGAGCATTAATTATCTGAGAATTGAGAAACATAAGCTTGTTGAAAGTCATATTTCCTTTATATAGTCAGGGAAAACCTTGTTGCACCCTGAAGACGTTATTGCTCTATACTAGCAGGCAAGCTGTCTAGGAGCCGTCCACTCTTTCGATTCTATATAGAAGTAATTACTGAAATTGCTCAATATTTATGAGATATGCCGTTGCCTCAGCTGAGAGACTGCACATCTACATATGTTCTTAGAGACAATATTCTCAGTCAGAGGTTCTTGTGGCTCGAGCTTTCATGCATTCGACGAGAGACATGAGACTCAATACTCATCTGATTGCTGGATCAATAGTATGTATAATTATGGTTTTACGATTTTGGCCTTTGTTGAAAATCCACCACCATCTACAACTGGGTACATGTATTGCAACTCTAGACTTATAATAGTTGCATAAGTATGTAAGCTGGTACGTGTACTGTCCTGTATACAGATTTACAGTAGTTCTATATCTCTCTAATAATCAATTCAAAACATTCCCTAATTATATCAATGATACATATCACGGTTCCAGGCTATTTTCAAATGATTAACTTGAATCACGATTTAGGTCATCATAAACAATAAATTGTTCTTAACCAAATTCATCAAGTTTTGAACAAATGTTCTTAAGCTTAGTCAACATATTTCGAGAATAATTAACAAGATAAACTTGACTCGTAATTTCTGTTGTGAATGTAAAGTCCACTTTAGTCATGCAACATTTTCTCATACATAGAAAGGTGAAAACTTGAGTAATTAATAGGTGGTTCAGTATTCACTTACCTTTTTTTTTTTGATGAAGTTCTCAAAAAGATTTTGTTGATCTTCACCTTCAAATGGTAAAACGCAGTGATGTCTGATACTCAACTACACACTTCAATCTTAATCTGAGACTTGACTAAATGTAGACTAGAAATCAAGATATAGTTTTGATCAACTAAATTCGACAACAAGTTTGAGATAGAAACACTTATGAGTTCGACCGACCAATGCTCTAAAATACATTTCCTTGGAAATATATACACATAATGCTTTAGCACGAATTATAGCTTTTTGGCACCGTGCAATACATATCTCATACTTGCACATATAATTAGTTGAAAGGAAAATATAACAAATATCTTTTTCGTTATTGTCATTTTGCTAAAATAGTTTGGTTAATTCTCCCACCCTTGCTCAATTATTTAGCCCTACTATGAGTCTTGTGGACATCTGCAGATTAGGATTACAAAATTTTAATATCTTTGTAAGTGTATAAACTATTCTCACTAAGATGTGATTTATTTGTAAAGAGATACGTATTAGGATTTTCTAAGAAAAACATAATTCCTCTCTGCGGGCAGAATTAGCAATACAACGCCACATCAATTATTGGAACATGAATGCAAACAACCAGAACACCGAGAAATCAAAATTAATATGGATGTTGCTTAGATATCCAAGGATACTCCAACTAGTTATGCTCTAATTCTGAGAATTGTAGGTATTTTTGAAAATACAAGAGTAGGACCAACAACTTCGACAACACAAGAAGAAGCAAAAGCACTAGCATCTCGACTTGCAACTACATAGACCAATGAATTTTTTTTGAGTAATTTCAGCATTGAAGTGGACTGCAGAGGCTTTACATAGTATTTAAATGGAAATACCTCTTTTTTGTATTGGCAAAGTAAAACTATTTTGGAGGCATCTAAAAGAACAACAAATTCTTGTCTAAATTTACGAAGTTGTCGTTTTATTTCTAAAACCGATAATGGTGCAGCTGATATCTTAGTTAAACAAGGTAAAAATTATCTAAGTAATTTTAATTAAGGTCAGATCATCCACTTTACATTAGGCGAAGTCTCTTAGTAGATATAAATCTAATATCATGAGTAAATTTCTGATGACGGGAGATTTATGAAAACTAAATTTAGTGTTTTAGTATTGTTGTTTCTATTTTGTTAATGATATTTTTATTAGAAAAATAAATAATTTTCAGAATTAGGATAACTGTAGAAGTTTATTTCAAGAGTTCCCTTGGGAAATAAGTTTTTAATGTTTTTATTAAGTTTTAGGATTTGTTTAGGAGGAATTATCTATATAAGGAGCTCCAAAAACAAAAATTAGGGGACTATTTTGATTAACTAAAATTATTTTATTTTCATTAAACTTGTTGAGTTTATTTATTTTGATTTATATTTATAGTCAGGTTATTCCTAAGATACAAATAATTATCTTATCTATAGTTGGGATTTTCCGTAGTTGCGAGGTCAAGATCATTCGTCATTATTCCTATGAACAAACTATTTTTTTCTTTGTTTTTCATAATATCAGTTGAATAAATATCTCTTTAATGCCTTCGTTCTGCATCAATTGGTTACCAGCGACATGTCGATTCTAGGATTAATAAGATGTT
Source organism: Papaver somniferum (assembly GCF_003573695.1). NCBI lineage: Eukaryota > Viridiplantae > Streptophyta > Magnoliopsida > Ranunculales > Papaveraceae > Papaver > Papaver somniferum. The sequence goes on along the minus strand of NC_039365.1, from coordinate 12,905,595 downwards.
ACTAAGACGGGTATTCAGGGTTAATAAGTTATCACCAAGAAGAGATTTGGTATGATTTGAATATCTGATCAAATTAAAGAAGGACATTCTGGAAGCGTATAAAATTATTTGAATAAAATATTTTTGTTAAATTTAGAGTTTGTTTAGCAGATGTTATATGTATATGAATAACTCCAAAAATGAAAAATTAGGGGGACTATATTGATTAATTAAAATTATTTTATTTTCATTAATCTTCTTGAGTTTATTGATTTTGATTTTGATTTATAATTGTAGATGGTGAAATTTGGATAAGGGGCAAAAGTATCATTTCAAGACCAGAGGCAAAATGGTAATTCCGCAACTAGGGGTGGGTGATACGTCATTCTGAGCCAATAGTTGTTTTCAAGGTTCAACAAAGTTAAAATGGGAATTGGACATAAAAGAGAGCTCTGAAGGCAAGTTCAATCCTCATCGCCAAAAGATAGAGCTTAATCCCATAAGACAAAACTCAACTCTCACGAGAGAGACTAAACCCTTGGTCTTCAAGGCATACACAACCACGATTTCTAGTATACATCATCTTGAGGCACAACTAGTCGTGATGCCATGACTCCTAGCGCATATCCTTGACGAGATACTGCTGGTCACATAGGTTAGCGTAGGGCGTAAAACATCTCCGACGGGCTTATGAACCGGAACAACCATGATTTCAGCATGTCTTCGCGAGACGCAACTGGTTGTGATGCCGTGATTTCTAGTATACATAATCGACGATATATTACTGGTTATGTGGGCTCTGTAGATGCGTAAAAACGTCTCCGACGGATGTATGACCCAAAGTGGAGACACACATGCCTCCTATAAACAAGACTCGTCCTATTTAACATCAATGACTGATTCCTAGTACATCATTGCGAGATATACTGACACCTCTACTCTAGGTCATGACTCGACTTACTGAGGCTTGCGGGTAATTCTTAGGACATCCCCGCAAGATACACTGGTTATTCAGCCTTAAGGCCCTTTCGACAGATTCCTAGAACATCCTTACGAGATACGTTGGTCATGTCATCCCCACTATACAGCTACATTTAATTCGCAGAACATCTCCACAAGATACACTAGTCAAAGACAGGTGAACCAAGGTCTCGCAGAGACGTTATTAGCCTTGCAAGCTTCCCATTCTCTCAAAAATATCCCAACCGACTTCAGAGAGGCTTAACCGCGAGATCCAAACTTCATATACCCCCAACCGCACGAGCCAAACCTCAGAAGGCCTCAATCGCGTGAGTCAAATATCAGACTGTTTCAATCGCGTGATGCAAACCTCTGCCGGCCTCATGCTAATTCGTGTTGAACCAACTCGTCTGGTGAGTCTTAAACAAGCATAAGACTCAGCACAAGCCTCACTTAGGGTCAAGCCTCTTTCTCAGCGTCTCAAACACACTCACGACTGGTAAATTGAGTCAGAATTGTAGACGTCTATCCAAAAACGTGGATAATCTCCCCTGATCATTCTCAACAAGGGGACCCACGATCAATAATACGGTCTCCAACGGCATATGTGTCCGTCCAAATATAGAGTGGAGCTCAATATTAGCTCCGATATCACACTCTACACACGATTTCTGAGGCATTCCATGCATTTTCACATGGCTTGTCCTAGTCACTCTCGCAATTAGAGAATATCTATATATCCTAGCCAACGCCGGCTATAGAGAATATTTCTCTCTCATACATCATCACAAAATTTGACTCAGCGACACAAATGGGGGACGGGGGTATCAATTAGGGTTTTGGTCTTGCGGTCTACGACACGTGTGAGAAATACTCGACCTATTTCTCACCGTAGAGAGAGTATAGGCTGTGGAATAAAGAGATAAACTCAGCCAAGCTTATCACTATTTTATTCTCGAAGAGACAGGAAAAGTGCTCCATACGATGAGTAATCTCTATCTTCACCGACCTTAGAGTAGATAATTCATCTATAAATAGGTATCTATTTCTCCATGATAACGCACAACTCTCTCATAAACTCTCTGAACAGTTACAACTTCTCCAATCTCTCTCTTCATCTGCTTCCTCCATATGGACGACTTTTAGCCCCATTCCCTGTAACTAAAGAATCCTTTGAACGACCATTGTGCGTGGTTTAGGACAAGACAATTCGTGCTCAACCTCCCGTATCTCACTTTTCAGAAATCCCAGAATCCCACTTTTATCCTCTCACCTATTTTAGGTAACTACAATAATCAGATTATTCTTGAGTTCCAAATAATTATCATATCCATAGTTGTGTTTCATCGGAGTTTTGAGGTATGGATCATTCATTCATAGTCGTTATTCCTAGTAATAATTTGAGGTCTGAACAAACTATCTCTTTTGTTTATTTTCTATAATATCCGCTGCATTAATATCTCTTTAACGCTTCCGTTCTGCATCGATTTCTATCCACTGTATCAGATGACTGCACTACTTTTATAAGAACGCGCAATTAGGGGATATGAATTACTATCCCCATCCAATAGTGTCTGCTAAGGGGTATTTTTTGGGGGCGGAAATACGAAACTACCCTTTTAAAAAAAACTAAATTATACCTAAATATTCCCACTCCCTTTCACATTCTAAATATTCCCTACTCCCTTTCAAATTCTCTTTTCCTTCTCTGTGGGGTCCTCACTTTGAAAACAATTTTTTATTTTTACATTCGGAAGTGATGAAGACCATGCCGGAAATGATGAAGACCATGCGGGGAATGATGAAGATCATGCCAGAATTGATGAAGACCATGACGGAAATGATGAAAATCATGCCGAAAGTGATGAAGACCATGCCAAAAGTGATGAAGACCATGCCGAAAGTGATGAAGACCATTCCGGAAATGATTTTTTTTTTTACATTGCCGGCATTGTATTAGTGATGAAGACCATGCTGGAAGTGATGAAAATCATGCCGGAAAATGGTGCCCGCGTGCTCGATAAATAACTTACAATGCTGACATTGTAAGTTGGGAGTACCCATTTTTTGGCATTGATTTTGTCGGCATTTTGTAAGCTGGGAGTACTCATTTTTTAACCAAATTCCTATTTCCTCAAGAATTTTCCTTATACTCTCACCCGAGTGAAGTGACTGTGATTTATACTAATCATAATCAAACTTATCTATTAACTTAGCTAATTATAATTAATCACTAAACATGATTAGTGAGGGGTAGTTCAAAAAGATAGTCTGCTTTGACTTTGTTAAGATATTAAGGAGACCATAGTAGTTTACATGCCTACCCTTAATTACTTGCCTAATTTATTGCAATAAAAATGTTAGTAATAAAAACTACTAAAAATTGTTATGAGATTGTAAATAGGAAATACAAAAATGAATGAAGGATATATTTGTTTCCTTAATTATACAAATTTCATAGATTGGATCCCATTAAAAAAGATTTTATAAATATAAAAACCTAAGAGTATATTAGAGAGTTCATTCGAAAAATATAACTATAAATAGAAGCTAGATATAATTTTGAAACATACTAAAATGGAATAGAGGACGGTCTTTTTGAACAGAGGCAGTATTATTTAAATGTCTTTTTCCTATACCCAATTAGAAAAAGTATCCCTAAATTAGGCGTTCTTTTATAAGAAATGCTTCTAACACCCTAAGTAAGGTTTTCAACTTATCTGACTTAAACCAAGCCGCGGATGGACTGGCAAACTTTGCAGCCGATGGTAGCCAGGCCGGAGATCTATCAACATCAATTTGGGAACGGATGAATCCGGCTTTTCTTAATCAAATTCTTTTGAGCAACTCTATGGGAATCACATTCCCACGTGTAATAACAGTGTAATTGTTTTTTCTTAACTTCATGCTTCAAAAAAAAAAAAAAAAAACTTATCTGACTTCAAATTTCAATTAAAATCTGACTTCAAATTTCAATTAAAAAAAGGAAAAGGTTACCCCGTATCCAACTGAACCTTTTACTCCGTGGATGATCCATGTCCTTGCCCATATTAGCTAAAGTGAAAATCAGACTCAATCTCAGCCTACCACAGCCTTGGACTCAGTGAGTTATGGTTATCTATACAAACAGATTCAATGCCACACACAAAACCTCCACCTGAATCAGAGAGAAATGGAAACCTTAACTTTTCCTTTCCCTCTTTTCAGTCCAAACAACAAAATTTACCATAATCACAGCTCCATTTCCTACAAATCCAATCTCTCTAATTTCTCCAAAGCTTTAGCTACAAAAACCCCTAATAATCAAGTTACAATCAAACCACCTCCCCCAGAATTTGATTTCAGGTCTGAAATTTCCGACATTTCATTGGAAAATATCACTAAATTACATCCAGAATTACTTGATTTAGTTGAAAGTGGGAATTTGGTAGTTATTCAGAAGAACCTGTTTGGTCCTGTTCCTTTATGGAGAACTGAATTTATGGAACCAGAAGAGATTTGGTTGATTGGAACTAATCATATCTCTAAACAATCAGCAATGGATGTTGAGCGTGTTGTAAGAGCTGTTAAGCCGGATAATGTCGTGGTGGAGCTTTGTCGAAGCAGGCAAGTGTAGTTCTTATCCCATTATCTGGTTAGTTTCAATTTCATTTCTCGGTGCATTTTATGATTTCATCAAATAGGTTAATTACCCTCACCTGCATTGGTTGAAGTTCCTAGTAATTCACAACATATTTGGTGTTTCACTTTGATTTGCGAACGAAAACTAGTATAAACATTGGCCATAACACTGAACAATTGCTATTAGAAACGTGATTGCGTAAGCTATGGCTCTTTAGTGGTCATTTGATAAAAAGAGGCTAAGTTTTTTCGTTACTTTGTCATTTACATAGGGTTCACCATGACATTTTGTGGTCTGTGGATTAGTTGCTAATAGACTCACTTCTTGTTTTGGAGGGACTTCACAACTCAATTATTGTTACATTAAAATTTGCGCTGTGATGGTGTAGTTAAAAGTTTGGGAAGTGTTAAAAAGCTATAATATGAACTACTAAAAACATTTAGTCGCTAATTTCATATTGTACTTTCAACAGCCTAAAGATATAGAACTAACTTCAACTCTTACAGAGTTCACTTTCAGAGCTGGGATTATGTACATTTCGGATGAGGGGAAGTCTGTTACAAATATGAAGTCCAATATGTTTTCATTGAGTGGAAATGGTTTTTTTGGGGCTGTCAATCGCAGCATAAACTTGGGTAAGTCCTATATTAGTCGAATTGTGAGTCAAGACTATGATCATACCAACTGTTCGAGTTCACTAAATTTGTAGTTTTTATATGTTTAATGGGGAACCATAACTCGCTAACATATGAAAATGGTTGATTATGTGGAAATTCCTATACAGGGGGTCAAACTGCTCTTGCATTACGATTGCTTCTGGCAGTTTTTTCTTCAAAGCTATCTTCAGATGGCAATCAGGCATTCGGAAACGAGGTATGAAACTCCCTAATGCTGCAAAAACAACTACATTTAGTGGATAAAGACTTCGCCTCCACTATGGCAGTTATGGTTTCAAATCCCACTTAGGGACTGTTCTTAAATGGAGTGAGAAGAGTCCTTTTTAGAACCAGTTTTCCTTAGGCTCCAAGGTGTAGCGAGCCTGATGGATCCTAATCGCTGTCAAAGAACTAGAGACAAATAATTTCAATGGGGTACATTGGTATTCCTTGTTCTTACCAATTGAATTCTTCTGCTCTTTATGCTAGTTTCGTGCTGCTCGAAAAGCTTCTGAGGAGATAGGAGCTCAACTAGTTTTGGGTGATCGGCCAATTGAAATAACGGTATTGCCATTCAAAATTTCGTTACTATATCTGTTGTTTTTTGAAGGATCTATTTTCCCCCTTTCTTTCCTTCTTGACGTCTTTTTACTAAGTTTAGCTACTTGTTGTTTGAAGCTGGAAAGGGCTTGGAATTCACTAGGATGGAATGAGAAACTAAGCTTGGTTACCTCTATTTTTCGTGGCATAACTTCTCCAGTATCAGCTGCGTCTCAGAGCAGTTTGAAGGTAAATCTCATATCTTTAGAATAGGTTTTCTTTTTCCCTTAAATTCTAGTAGAGAATATATTATACTGTCATAATGCGGAGTTCTAGACAAGTCATGCAGAATCCTCTCCTTACCAATTAAATTAGAAGTTCTTGAACAATTTTGACATTATGTGTTCAATGCTGATTAATTTCAGTATCAGACTGCATTGCTCGGTCGAACTCGCATGCGTTGCTATCTCAAGCATGTTTGTCAATGTGAAAGTTGTTGACCATCATTAATAGTTGTTAAAGGATGAAAAGAAACTCGCAAAAACTTTACAGTATAAGAAGGGAATAAGACTTTGTTAAAGTGCTGAGGTGTCAACTGTCAACCATGGTTGTGAATTCAAATCCTGCTAACAAAGTTAACAGCTAGCCGAAACATAGAGGGAGAGGTGGCACTGTGTCAGGGATTGTCCTTTATCGAGTTTAATGAAAAGCAGAATTTCTCCCGAATAGTTCTTGAATTTATGATCGTTGTTGGACATTTTGTTCCTAGTAACTTCCTACTCCCACCAAAGGGAGTGTCTTTATACAACATTTGAGCATGAGTCACTGCTTATTTACTACGAGTCTACTATTTGTTATAGGAGCCTAAAAAAGATGTTAGTCCCTTTCAACTGTATGAGAAGCTGAGTTTTTCATATCCATCGCTTCTACAACCGCTAATACACGAGCGTGATACTGTAAGTAAAATGTTACTCTTGATAGTTTATCTTCCGGTTCGCAGATCACATAGTGAGTGATTGATGTTATTTGTGTTGACGTTGCTTTTTGTGGGTCATTGACTCATTGTCTTTTTTTAGTATCTTGCTTGGTCACTGAAGAGAAGCAAAGCTGTGAATAACTGCAAGAGAGTCGTTGGGGTTATTGGGAAAGGCCACATGAATGGAGTGGTGTATGCATTGGTGTCGGATCTTGGAGACTTACGGTTCCGTGACCTTTGTGGCAAGGGGCCATTTGGCGGAAATCCTAATGGTTGGATCCAAACTGTTGTACAGAACCTAGTTAGAGATACTGTAATTGGTGTAGTGTTATGGTTTTTATACGAGCAGCTGAAAAGTAATGGACTCGTAAATTTCTGATAACTTGATTCTTTTGTGATGTGTATAGATAAAATATTTCCTGATAAATGAAACATATTTTGAGACTGTATACCGGGTCGGATATTCCACACTAGTACTACTGTATGTGGATGATGCAAACAGGGATAAAAATAGTAACTATGATTTTGGGCATACTGAAATCTTATTAGGCATACTGAATAAAGACAAAAAAGGATGTGAAATAACAAAATCAGAAATCCCCTTAACCAATTTTTTTTTAATGGCAAATCTACCCTTTACGTATTAGTGTTTAAAACTTTTGTTTAGTGATTAAGATAATTTTCAGAATTATAAAGGTCTGTTTAGATGAAAAAATTTGGGGAAAAAAAAAATCAAAGTTTTTATTGAGAAGGAGAGAAGGAGAAAGTGAGAAAATTTTTCTTCTTGATTCAATGGAGGATGAGGAGGGTCATTCTTTATCTAAAAAAACCTAGGAAAATACATATCAATTACAACAATGATCCAGAAATGGCTGATTTCTTAGATTGTGAGAATGATTTTAAACAAACTCAAACTCAAACCCAAACTCAAGAAGATGATTTTTATGAGCCAAATCCATATGATGAATACATAGATGAGGAACCCAATGCTTCTAACACACATGTACACTTCTATTTTATGTTTAATCTCACTTTTGTATCTTGAAATCATCAAAAAATTGTATTTTTCATCATGGTTCGTCGAACCAGGACTATGTTCGGCTTAAAATATAAGCCGAACCCACTAAATTGATGAACAGTTCGGCTAGCTGAATTTGTTAACGTTATACGTCGAACCTTCATTTTCCAACTTCCAACCTATTTGCAAGATCCTAGTTCGGCTTATATTAAAGTCTAATAACAAGCCGAACTTATTCCTGAGAGTTAGGTTCGGTTCTCACTCTAAATATCGTATCAGCCGAACTATATATTTTTCCAAGTTCGGCTCATATTCAAAAAATCACATCAGCCGAACATGATACTAATTTTCCATGAAACACTTAAATTCATACACATTTAGGGGTTAGGCTTTTTATTACATATATTTTCTATTGTGCAGCCTTTTCATAGGATGAACCAAACAAAAAAAAGTGGAAATTACTAAAAGTGTTAAGAAAGTGAAGTCTAATGATGGAGAATACCAAGGTCCATATTAAACTCATTAAAATCAATTAGATCTTATCTTCAACTTCAAGAGAATGAAAAGACAAACATAATGCAAAAAGAATGAGGTCATTCCGACATCGGACGAAAAAATTATGACCAAAACAAGATCGAAAAACTTGAGTGTGCAAAGAGAAGGTTCGGCTGATAACTCAACAACACGAGCTAGCCGAACCTAGAGCCTGCAAATCAATATTTTCGAAGTGTTTACAGAGAGAAGTTCGGCTTGAAAGTGATCTAATCGAGTCAGCCGAACCTGACAACCACCTGGGGTAAATTTCACTTCTCAGGTTCGGCCGGGAAGGTTTGCAAGGTATTAGCCGAACCTGACACTGTTCTGGGACGTATTCAATACACATTTTGGGGTTCGGTTAAAAATTGACATTTACGGTTTAACCGAACTGTTCATAGACACTTTCAGGGTGAAATTTCAAGAACAGTTCGGCTCAAAACTCAACTCAATTATCAGCCGAACCCGCTACTGTAACCGTCAAAAACCCTAAGTTTTTAGCAATTTAACCCATTCAATCCATGAAAAACAACGAATAAAAGATTGGGTTTGTAGGGAATACCTTCTTATCCTCATTTCAGTATTTGGAGCTTCAAATGGTTGAATTTCTGATTCAATTTCCAGTTCAATTATAGTTTTTACACCTTCATCTTTAATTGGTTCTCCTTCTTTAATTCATGGATTGGAAGAGGATTTAGAAAACCTGCCGTTTGCTTTTTTTTTTTGTACGATCCATTATATAGTTCAATTTAACCGATGATCGAATTTTCATGAATCGATAATTAATTACAGTGATGAGAAAAAAAATCTGAGAGAAAAGGAAGGTGGTTTAGCTGGAGGAAGAAGAAGAGATGTTTAGGATAGTTTATTTTTTGATTTTAGGTTCAAGTGTATATAGGTAATTGAACTATCCAATAGACATCCCTTATAAGGTCACCTAGGATGGTAAAACTATTTTGTATACCTTCAAAATTTTTGGTATGCCTAAAATCATAGTTCAAAAATAGTGAGTTCGGGCCCAGTAAATAGTGAGTTTGGGTGGCATCATTGTGAACGTTGTCCACTTAGCTAAACAGAGGATGGAAAGAAACTTGCAATAAAGACTGCTTCGGGGAACTACCAAATCCATGTTAAACAAAGGATCCTCAATGGCGAAATCGGGAAAAAAAAAAGTCATACAAAATAACCTGACTATCACCTGGGCTAAAATTACTGTTTAAATAAACTTAAAATTTTGGTTTGGGCTTGGCTTGTAGAATAAGTGGCAAAATGGGATTTCTTCGTAAAAGCAAGCCATATTTCGTGGCCTATGCCGGAGATTGATCTGTAATTGTTTATGGCATGGAACCACAACTCACTTTTTTTCTTTCTCGGAACTGGTTACATAAGAAGGAACTCGCCTACTCAGGGAAGAAATCTGAGTAGCCTTGTATCTAGTGAAAATATTATATCTTGGAAATAAAGGACAGTTACTGTCATCTCTAACATTTGATGAATATGTTGTCGCAATTATTTTAAGCTTTGGAAACCATACATGCCTTAGGGAAGTACAATTAAATTGTCTAAAATAGCTGAATAACTCCACGCTTTCATTAATGATTGCGCAGCTTGTCGGTCTTTCTAGGGATCTCCAATTGGATATTAGTTTCTTCACCAACAGTTTGTGTTCGATCTCCATGTTGCATATTCTCTTCTTGAGTTGGTGATGCCATTTGATTGCAGCTAGAGCTCCCAGAGTGTTTCTTTGTTGTAGGGAATCTACTCTTCAGTTGAAAGCCCTCTCTCCCTTGACGTCTCATTTTTCATATGTCATAACGACAATTACAGTAGTTGGGTATTTCTGGCAAGTACTGTAACATAGCCTAGAAGATTGGTTTTGGATGGTTCTAACTTGGATGTTGGTAAGGTGACTTTGGTTCGGGTTTCTGTTCAGTGTGTATTTGGTTGAACTTGTGTTACAGGCTTTGATATGACTATGGATTAAACTAATAGTGGCTGCAGGTGATGGCTTAATGTTTTGGAAACACTTTAAGCAACGAGCTTTCCAAATGTACCATGCTGTTAATGCACACAACCGACTCCAATCTAAGTTTTCCAAGGGGATGTCATTTCTTTTATTAGCCCATGACTCTATCCATTGCTGCACATTTGATTGTTGTTGTTACTTATGCTACAGCTCAGTCCAAACCAGATTTCCTTGCTAAAGGGACAAATGAGAAGGGTATGCATATCAGTCTCAACACTGCCACTGCACATACAACAAATGGAAGATATTGCACTCATCTTAGTGCTAAGCTTACCGTTGACAGGGAGAATCACATTGTAGCATTTCCAAACAAAGACTTGTATATGGGGTAAGACCTCTAAGGAACAAATATGTCTCCACACAGGACTGAGATGAGTTCCTGTAACTGGGTTAATCTGTCCACCAACCAAGTATTCATAGACCAATTTAACTGTTAAAACATCACCTTTATGTAGGGGCCAAATCAAATTATCAGTTTAATTAGAGTTTTTATTGAGGTCAATACTGGCTATGTTATGAGGGAGAATTTGATTTAAGAAATCCAAGTTCCATTCCTTGGTAGCAGCATCAAGAACTTGGCTTACTCTAGTTAGAGTATTAACCTCAATTGGTTTAATTTCCCTTATGTTTCTGGTATTAGGTCCATTTAGTGGGATCCAGTTGTGATTCCAAAATTGAATATCCACTCCATCCCCAACTTCCCATATAACAACATCTTGGATGATTTTTATGCCATTCCATAATTCTTTCTATAGCAAGGAAAAATTGTTTTTTGCTTTTTGGATACATAAAGGAGAAGTAGACTAGAAGTATTTATCCTTAAGGACTCTAGAGCACAGCGAATTGGAATTTTTAATCATTCTCCATGCCATCATTGCGAACATGGCGTGGTTGAATTTTTCAAATTTCTTAAACCTGAGACACCTATATCGGTTGGTTTGCAGATAAACCCCCAAGATTTAGGGAAAAATCCTTTGTTGTTTTCCTTGGAATGTCCCCACCAGAAAACTCTATCCAAATCATCCATATTCTTTGAAATAGCTTTTGGTACGACAAAGCACGACATTTGGTAAGTGGCCAGAGAATCAGCTACATGTTTAATCATAACCCCTCTTCCAACAGGGGATAGCAAACTGTGCACCCAACCTTTGAGTCTGGCTTTTAACTTATCTACGAGCAGTTCGAAGCATTTTATTTTATACTTGAAACAAAGGGACTCCTAGGTACTTGTCATGGAGTTTTATTCTGCCAACCTGGAGAATTTGAAGGATTTCCCTAGCTTCTATATTAGTAACAAATTTACTGAAGAAAATACCATGTTTTTTAATTTATGAGTTGACCTGATCCCTGGATAAAGAGGTCAAGGATCTTAACAATATTTTTGTACTCTTTCTTCCCAGCCTTCGTGAAGATGATATAGTCTTCCGCAAACAACTGGTGAGATATAGAAGGAGAGATCTTACCGAATTTAACTCCATTTATGAGCTTTTCCCCCATGCTTCCATTAAAACTCTAGAGAGACCTTCCATACAGATTATGAATAAGTACGGTGAAAAGGGATCTCCCTGTCTTAGACTCCTAGAGGGTTTAAAAAACCCCGTTGGGGACCTATTCACAAGGACAACACTAAAAGTTGTTCCTATGCATTGTTGAATCAAGTCAATCCAATATTTACAAAATCCCAACTTTTCCATGACTTTGACAAGGAAATGCCATTCTACTCGATCAAAATCTTTAGGCATATCAATTTTTATCCCCATATACACTCCTTTTTCTTTTTTATTTTCTTTTCAGTTTTCAAAATATGGATGATACCGTGTGCAATAACTATGTTATCAGCTATCTGCCTACCAGAGACAAAAGCCGACTAATAAGGAGAAATGATCTTATCAAGGAACAAATTTATTCTGTTAGCAAACATCTTAGAGATGATTTGTATATAGTATTACACAAAGATATGGGTATAAAATCTTTAGGAGACTCTGGTGAGTCCTTTTTGGGAACAAGGGTGAAGAACGTGGAATTGATTTATTTCAGAATATGTTTTGACACGAAGAAGTCTTGGATCATTTTGTTAGTTCATCTTTGAGAAGAAACCAGTTTTCTTGAAAAAAGATGGCCAGGAATCCATCAGGCCCTGGGATTTATTAGGAATCCTATTAAATAATATGACTTTTATTTCAAGTTCAGATGTTGTCTCATCAACTTTGTATTGTCTAGATCATTAATGTAATTTGGGATCAAATTGATAATGTGGTCAGAAATACTAGGTTTTGAGGTGGAAGCCATCAAGGAAAAATGGGAGTAGAAAGTATCCACAATACCCTTCCTTTCATTGCACTAATTTCCATAATCTTTTTTAATTGCCTCAATTCGCAGTTTCCTTGCCCTATAATTAGCAGTGGAGTGAAAATAACCAGTATTATTATCTCCCAAATTAAGTTTATTATCAGTGGGTTTTGTTTTCCAGAAGGCTTCTTTGCAATTGTACCATTTTTCCAAATCATTTTTTATTTCCAATTTTGTTGGATTGGTATCCTGTAGCTTAAGGTTGTTCTTTGCATGATAGATTCTGGTTGAGTTTCTTAATATTTTGTTGGATGTTTCCAAAATGCTCCCGGTTCCAAATTATTATATTTTGCTTGACATTTTTTAGTTTAGATATTAAACTGAAAGTTGCAGACCCACCAAGATTGAAATCCCTTTGAATCCCCAATGACTTGGAAGCAAGATGGCTCTTCCATATATGCACCAAAGAACTTAAATGGTTTCGCCTCATCTTTCCAGTATGAAGAGGTTCTTAAGAGGATATGTCAATGATCTGATCCCATAGGGGTCAGATGGTACACCATGACTATAGGAAATAAATCCAACCAGCTGGAATTTACCATGGCTCTATCAAGTCTAGCATCGATAAAATCGTGACCAGTTTTTTTGTTGGACCAAGTAAATTGTTAAACGACAAAACCCAAGTCAATAAGCTCAACATATTTTATCATTTGAGTGAAAAAGGATACCTCATTTGGATCCAAGGGTTTTCTACCCCTTCTTTCATAATTAGAGAGGGTAAAATTTAGGTCCCCCATGATGAGCCAGGGGACCTTCACCGTTCTATACAGGTTTTTGAAATATTCCCAGCTAACATATTTTTTTAGTCTTACGGACAACCATAAGCACTAGACAACATCCAGACATTTTTGCTCATGTTATAATTGACAGTGGCATCTATTTGACTATCAGTTGTGTGCACTACTTGGACGAAAACTTTAATAGATTGTTCATTCTTAATAGAAATATTATGTACAACCCAGGATTAATGTGCAGATGCCATTAACCCTTAATTATTGTTTGTGGGAAGTAATGATCATTGCGCATTAAAACCTTGAAACTTACTGTCTCCTGACCAGCGTATCTCGCAGGGTGTCCTAGCTGAGAGTCAAACATGACTGTGTACGTATTATGGGGCCGACATAACCAGTGTATTTCAAAAGGATATTCTAATAGTTTGTCGTAGACACCGATCCAACACTATAATCAGTGTATCTCGCCAGAATTACCGAAAAAGCGATTCGGGGCCTACAGTAGACATGGCAAGTCGTTATCTCACATGGATGTACTCAAAATCAGTTTCTGATCTCAAATAGGGACGAGTCGTACTTACGGGAGATGTGATGTTCGCTCCCATACTCATAAGTCAGTCATGGATGTTTTGGCATATACTAGGAATCATGGATTCATGACCATCATGTATCGCGGGTACGCATGCTAAATATCTTTTTGCACTGAGGGATGAAGCTAAGGCTCAGCTCCTCCTTTGGACACGATGGCTACACTTGGAATGATCTTGTCTTTTTGCACTGAGGGATGAAATTGGGCTAAGCTTATCTTTTTGCACTGAGATCTAAACTTCATATTCAGAGATTCCTTTTTCGCATTATTCTTTGAACATATACGATTTTAGTTTTTATGAACCTAAAAAATGACTATTTTCCCTTAGCTCAAAATGTCGTGAAAATAACAATTCGCCCCAAATTATAAAATGACTATTTTGTCTCTGGTTCGAGACTTTGCATGAAATAACCATTTTACCATTCGGCTAAATTTCACCATCCACACTTATGATAAGATCAAAATATCCTGGTTTCTCTCTAAGCATTTTTAAAGCTCCAAATCCTCCTCGAACACCAATCACTAAATTAGAAACAATAATGACAAAACTAGCGTATATATAAAAATTTGCTTCACTACTTCAGAAAAAAGTTGTACAATGTTATGCAACCAGAAAACTCAAGGTAATAGATAAGAATTTGGAAAGTATGTGCAATCTATTATGGGCATGTGAATGATCTCTTATTCCACATCAAACTTTGAAGGATTGTTATTTTGAGTATTTCTGTATTTTTTCCTAATCAATATTACTAACTCACAAAGGCTTTAATAGAAATTACAAATTTTGTTATTCTATTATTTTTTTTCCAATCCCAAGTCCCAAAATTGGCATGTTTGATTATTCTTCCATTGCGAATGCTAAATTCACTTCTTTTTAAAAAAAATGAATTGATCATTTTTCTTTTACCGTGCTTGAAAAGTGAATTATAATTTTTAAGGGAAAGAAAACTAATAATTAAAACTTCATAGGAAATTTATTCCATAATTGTTGTTTCTATATCTCTTTAATTTTCCTTTCTTATGATATGACCACATAATGAATGAAATTAAACAACCTTGATGTTTCCAGTGCATTTCTCGAAGTTAAAAGACTTAAATCCCATTTGAAGGTTGTGAAATCGTAATCGTAATTGGAGTTGTTTTAATATTTTGAAAATCGAGTGTTTTAGTGGATCATCAATCATAAACCGAAGATTTATGGTTCGTGTACCTTGGAAACCAAAACACATGAATACATCTATAAATAAGATTAATTGTGAAAAATATATTATTATTGTTAGAACATTGCTCGCTTGAACCCGCCAAGCGTTGGTATGTCAAGTTTGGTTGTCATAGTTTAGTTAAAAACTCGAAGCTTTTTGATTTGATTATTAGAACAACTTCGTTAGGTTATACTAGGAACATAGAAATAGCGAGACTCTCTTTTATTACCCATGAATAATCTGAAGACGTATTGGCATCAACGAAAACATCATCCTCCCGTTCGAAGTTAATAACAACATCCTGCACTATCGATATTCTTTCAAGTCAGTATTTATTGAAAACATAACATGCGAAGTAATGAACGATCCTTGACCGATCTTTTTTTAAGGTTAATTCAAATTCGTTTGGTGATATTCAGGTTTGTACGAACTTCGATATGTACACGGATTGAACTTGGAATGTTCACATAATGTGGTCATAGTGATGTGAACTTGTGTTAGATTCATATTACTTAATGCTCAAGTATTTTCCTTTTATACTCAAGGAAAGATCCCAAAACCGGTTTTCAAATATCTTTTAGACATTCGAAATCATATGCTTATCATATCCCAGATGTTTGCATAGTCTAGTTACTATATTAGTAAAGTATATGGATGTATGCTAGATAATATTAGTTTTTGACTAAGAGCGATTTCGTTTTATGAGTTGGAATACAATTGGTATTTTATAGTTTCAGAAATTATGTTTTTTAAAATATCTTTGGGAATTTTGGAAATGAAAATACCTTGTCTTCCATCCCGTGACACACGAACTTATAAGTGATTGTGTGGGTAGACAACTCATTGATAGAAAAGAGCAATCTAATTAGTTGAAATATCTTCATTTTCCTTTGTTTGAAGACTTCTTTAGGATCAAGAAGCTTTCAGTGGTACCGTTGGTGGGAAACTAAATTGTATTGTTATTTTAGTTTTGGGTTATTGATTTGATTGGTTAGCTGTATAGTTATCATTGATAGATCAAACTTGATTGTTCCATGGTCCTTCTCTTATGATATATGGCCACTCAAGTTTGTTTGAGGATTAACTATTACAGATCCTGTGATTCAAGATTTGTAGATAGAAGTAGTGATCATCCCACTTAACAGACTTTGATCTGTGTGTGTTGGTCATTAGTGAGAATCAAGTTGTGTATGCAGCGTTTATTTTGAAGACTTAAAGACTTTTTTTTGTTGGTTTCTGATATTTTTGATACTTCGTTCACACTTGATTATCTGGGATCCAAACAATAAGTTTATTTCTATGGACATTAGACTTGTCGAAATATTGAACAAATTTTCTAGTTGATTCTCCTTGTAGAATTGCTTGGATAGAGATTTTTCACTGAGATAAATTATTTCTAAAGTTTTTGTCTTGGTTTGATCGTTGACCGAAGGAGTTTATATTGAATAATCATATAATCTTTTATACTCAACTTTGTCTCTGACCATTACCGAGTTTATAAAAGATCTTTTATACTCAACTTTGTCTCTCAACTTATTCTTTTAATGTTTCGGGTTACGATCCAAAGGAGATGAGAGCATAAGTCTTCACATCATGTGAAGCAACTAAGATAATGGATTCTATCTCGAGATTCACGTGCGTGGACCATATTGGTTGTAGGCGCAAGAGTGATGAAGGATTTGTGTCTAGTAATAGTTTACTTGGTCTCAACTGTACGAAGTTGCAGTAGTCAATTTGTACAGAGGCTTAATTCTGAGAGTATTTAAATAGGTTTAGAAGTTTTTCTGCCAAGCAGTTTGTGCGTCACTGTTTTACTCCGGGCATTATAATTATTCTTATAGTTAAAATTAAGTAATAGCACTTGTAAGTTAATAAAACTTGGTACTATCTTATTATTATAGTTCAAATTAAGCTATGTACCAAGTTTCATATTGTTTAAGTAATGTTTTGGCAATTATTGTTTCCGTAAGATTACACAAGGCGTGTTTATAATAGGTGTATACGAGAAGATTATAGCGTAATCGGTACTCTCATCATTTCACTTACTTTCACTAGCGAAACGCAAATTAAGATAGTCAAAAATTTAAAAATTGGTTAAAGTTTTATTAAAATAATATTTCCGATTCTCAGAAGATGCGATTCAATAATGTGGCCAAGAACGATTTTTGAAATTCTAACTCGAATGAGTTAACCCATGACTTGCGTAATTTCAATAAAACATATAATTTGGGGAATGCAAGTTTTCTTTTCTTTTATTTTTCTAGGGGAAATATTATGAGGAACCCACATTTGGGGACACGACCACAAATAGAGGGATAATTTTTGTTGCAATCGTCATAGTTTTTCAATACCGACTACAACAATCAGAATATAAAAACCATGCCGACTGCAATAAAAAACTATCAAATTTCCCCACCATTATGAGATGGTAAAACAATATGTCTTTGAAATAAAAATACCACAAAATAAATTGAATTCTTTTACTACTTTAGGTGTCAAAGTACAAAAACCATGTTCAAAGACTACGTTAAAAAAAACACCCTACGTTAAAAAAAACACCATACATAACGAGCAGAAAATAATGACAATCTCATAACTTATTTCAAAGAAACCAATGCAAGAAGTAGAAAAAACACCTCCAATAATATATTGGGAAAGAAAGGAAGTTTCCCTAATAACAAATATTAGGGAAACAATATTGCGTGTAAAACCCCATATTTATCTCTCCTTTTATTTTCTAAAGTTTAAAGAAAACCCACATGGAATAACATAATAAATAAATTAGATATAGAAGTGCCGAAAAAATTTACCTTGATAATCAATTTTTTTAAGCATTAGTGAGAGTTTTTAAAAGACATACCATACCATCATCTACTACCAAGACACGAAGGCATATGTGATTTTATTTATTATCAATAGTACTCTGATGGAACTAAAACTATAGTGGGAAAATAATCTCTCAACAATCAAATCAGTAGTTTCAGGAAATTAATTAGTAATACCACATATAGGTAACTTGACGAAGATTAATTTTTCTAGAATAAAATGGAGATACGCACAAAAAAGAACAATCCCATTAATTTTTTTATACATATGATAATGAAAATAGGTTTATTCATCTTTGTACTTTATCTATATTCCTAGTTATTTACAAAATGCACATGAGTATATGACATGAGGTTTCTTCTTCTTTGTGGTTTATCTTTATTTTGTTTCTAGTTCTCTACAAAATCAATTTCCATCAAACTAGTTAAGCACGGATACTACAAAAGCTTTGCTTGAAAATACTGATTTGATTATTGAGAGGTTTTCATCATTTGTAGTAATAGTTCCACTAGTAATACTAATAATAAAGAATTTCATTATCTTCGTTGAAAAATCGAGGGTACAACAACCACACCCAATATTTCGATTAGAAATCTGTATGGACTAACTCCAATATACTTTCAAGAGAATCAACCAGACTCAATATTAATAAAGTATATGATGAGTGCTAAAAAGTGCATATTTCTATATATTTTTCTTGGCATTTAACTCATCTTTTGTGCATTAATTCTACATTTTATCCCATATTCTGTATTTTCATTGTTTTCAAGAATAAATATTTTTCTTAATTAATTTTGCATTTTTAGGTACTAAATAAAGCCTGGTTATCTCACGGAGCGAAAAGATCAAAGAAACGGCAAAGACTCCCGCTAGGAGGAAGCGAAGAATGATGTTTGCAAGAGCCGGATCAACTAGAAGTGGGCTTGAAGAGGAAGAATTGTTCTTAAAGAAGATATGGGCTTGGCATACCCAAGACCCAAAACCCTCACCCAAATCCATTTCCTATATCCATACTCGTTTCCCTTTCTAGCCGTCAGATTGGATCATCTCAGCATCCTACGGTCGCAGCATCGCCGTACATCAAAGTCTGAAGCTCATGTCTAACACTACAGCACCTAACTCCATCTGGAGCCGTCAGCTTCGTTGTATCACTTAATCCAACGGTCGCTCAGAGCTTGTTTACATCGTGCCGTTCGATTCAATTAGTAAGTGATTATCCAACGGATCTCCTCGCTGCGCATCAACTTCAGATGATTCCGCTCAACACCTTAGCCATCGAACCCATCGACCTAAACCAAACACCCCCTTCTTCCCAAACATCGAGTTCTTCTCCTCCACTCCGTCTGCAGAGAAAACTCTGCCATCTCCATCACCACCATCTCTTCCATCTCCACCTCGAACACCACCACTACCACCTTCCCCCGACAAACTCAGTATTCCATCACCACCGTTGTCTCTTCCTTTCTCGTCTGTAGCATCGAGTCCTGATGCCACAAACTCGACAGTGAGAGAAGCTAGGGTTCACAGAAGTCTAGGGCTAGGCCAACATCGCAACAAGAGCAGGAAGAGCATCAGAGGGACATCAAGAAGCATGGGTCAAGCAGAATTCACACATGGGTATGTCGAATTTGATTTTCCCCAAAAGTTAGGGTTTGCAAATTTATGGTTTTGTGAAATTAGGGATTTTGTTGTAAGCTATAAAAGGGAAGCTGTAGAGAATGCAAAACTTGTTCTTGGGTCATCCGAGAAACCCCCTAGTTGGGTTAATTTCATGTTGTTGTTTCAATTTCAATTTCATAATTCAGTTAATTTCAATTTCAAATATTTATTATGTTAAACTTGTTCTGAATCCACACTAGGGTGAGAAGACCCTTAAGCCATGATGGTTAGCCATTAGGTTAGTTTTTGTTGAACTCAAAATAGCTTAGGCTAGTTAGATTCCTAAAAGCTCAACTGACTTGTGATTAGTGGTGCTGTAAGAAGACCACTAATGCTAGGGGTCAGTGGTAGTTCTAAGGGATTAACCAGCCATATTAGTTAGAGACCTAGAAACCTAAATGACCTGTGATTGTTTATGCTTTAATCAGATAGGCAATGCTAGGGGTTAATCCAAGGACTTTAGGTAGTTAACTAGACACATGACAAGGTTAACCTAGGTGAACTAGCTAGGTGAAAGAGAATTCTCATCCATCTCCATACACTTCATTCCCATCCACATTCACATCTTCCATGTTCTGTTTTTGCTAATTTTCCTTCATGTCCTGGTTCTAAAATACAAGTTCCCTTTGCTATAACTATTAGTGTACACTTAGTGTAATGTTCCTCCACAAATTCTGCTCTCTTTAATGTTCTATGATTGTTTTCTGATTAATGATAGTTAGAGTTTAAGTTTAATACTTGTTTTAGAATAATGATTAGTTAGTGCTGTAATAG
Organism: Papaver somniferum; assembly: GCF_003573695.1. Classification (NCBI taxonomy): domain Eukaryota; kingdom Viridiplantae; phylum Streptophyta; class Magnoliopsida; order Ranunculales; family Papaveraceae; genus Papaver; species Papaver somniferum. Next base: position 12,885,154 of record NC_039365.1, on the reverse strand, counting down.
TTAGTTTAGAATTAATGTTAGAGTAAATTTAATGCTGCTTTGATTTTCATGATAGGATTTAGTGTTAATGATTAGTCAGTAATGATAGTTAGGATATAATGTTAGTTTGACTTTGTAGTTAGTGTAATTTAAATGTTAGATGAATTTAATGCTAGGTTAGTGTCCTGTTAGGTTATGTTAGTTCCCTGTTAGCTTTAGGTTAGTCTTAAACTTGTTCACAGCTCTCATTTCAGTCCATTCATGCTCTGTTAGCAGTTAGAATCAGCTAGAGATAATTAGAGATAGCTAGGAAAACTTCATAACACCTCAAGTCTCTGTGGATCGACCCGTATTTGCACATTAGCTTCAATCGACACCGTGCACTTGCGGTATTAGTTTGTAGGTCTTTTTAGAAGCCTACCAAGTTTTTGGCGCCGTTGCCGGGGACTTGGTGTCGTGTAGTGAAGTCTTTGCATCTTAGTATAAGCATTTAGTGCATCATAACTTGCATTTTCATCTTTGCATAATTTTTCATCTTTGCATCATTTTCCCTTGCTGTTCTTGACAGCTTCTGTTGAGCTTTCCAGGTGCTCCTGTTGCTGTGCTGTTGTGACTCTGTTTTGCTTGGCTGAGCCCTTGCTGTTGCTGTTGATTGAGTTGCAGCTGGGCCTGGCACTTGCTGCTACTTTCTTCCTCTTTCCTGTTGCTGCTGCCAGCCTCTGCTGCTGCCAAGACTACTGCTGTAGCTGTTGTGGTGCTCCTGCTTGTGCTGCCTCTGCTGTTGCTGGTGAACTGGTGGAACTGAGGCTATTAGTTTCCCTGTTGTTGCCTGCTGCTGCCTTCTGCACCTGTTGTTGTGTGACCTGACCCAAAGCCTGCTGCTGATCTGCTCCTGCTGCTGATCTTCTCCTGCTGCTAGGCCTGAAGTGGTGCTGCTGCCATTCATAAGCCAAGCCCAACTGGGCCTCAACAAAGACAAAAGCTTAGGATGATCCAAAGCCCAACTGGGCTTTTGCAACCAAACTGAGCAGCTGGGCTGTGCTTAAGCAAGTAAGCCTAAACCCATTAAGAGAACCCAACCTGTGGGCTTCCATTTTTCTTGTGGGCTTGTAATATTAAACCCAACATTTGGGCTTATATTTTCTTTGGGCTTGTAATCTTAATTTCTTGTGGGCTTGTTTGTTTAATTGCTTGTGGGCTTGTGGTGTTAGATTGATTTGGGCCTTTAGTTTTAAATTAGAAAAACTGAACTTTTAAAAGCCCAACTGGGCCTCAGACCAAACAAGCAACAGTTGGGCTATTTCAAAAGCTACATTGGGCTTCAGTTTGCATACACATTGTGGGCTTAGTTCACCTTCCCTTGGCAAAGCAATTTCTCCCACCAATGTGGGCTTGCTCCCAACACTAAAACCAAAATTCTTGCTCCCAATACTAAAACCAAAATTTTTGCTCTCAATTAAAAACCAAAATTTTTCTACCTCTTTAAAACCAAATTTGCTCCCATCAAAACCAAAAGCTCCCAAATGGGCTTTGTCTTCAAAGTCTAAAACCAAAGTTTTCAAAACCCAGTAAACCAAAGTGTTCTCTTTTCCCATTAGGTCCAAATTTTCTAAAATCCATTGAAAACCAAATTTCTTTTTCAAACCCGACAAAACCAAATGTTACCCATAAAAACCAAATTTTTCCCAAAAATCCAAACCCATTAAAAACCAAATTTTGGGCTTTGTAACATAGTTACTTAGCTTTTGAGCCAAATCATGTCTAGATCTTGGTCTACAGTTGGGGAATACAACAAATCCCTTAGAGAACTTGCGTATGGACATACTCCACGTTATGAACCTCCCATAGACCATGATGTCAATAGTTATAGGAATTATTATGGACATTTTCAAAGTCCCGAGCCTCAATACATGAACCCTAATAACTATTCACACATGCATCATTCACCACAACGTGAAAATGAACATTTTGCTAGTGCCTCACTCACACAATCATCACTGATCGATCAATTAGAAGCTCGAATCGCAGCTTTAGAAATGCAATCACATGAGGAATCTGTCACATCTAATTTTCTTAGGCAACCTGAAATCTATGCATGTCCCGCATGTGGTAGTCTAGACCACCCTGTTGAGAATTGTCATATTTTGCATAATTTTAGGCAATCTAGAGAAAATCCAAGGTATGAAATGCCCATAAATTGTGAGAATGGTAGTCATTGGGACCATAATCAATCCTTTGAGGGTTGCGATCAATATTTTGTAAACCCTAATGACCATGCACACATGTACCATTCACCACAATTTGAACATGAAGAATTTTGTACTCCCATGAATTTAGACTCCACCACAGAAGCTTTAAGACTCAGTAAGCAAAACTTTGATAGATCTACATCACGAATTCATGCATATTTAGATCAGATTTTGCTTCACCTACAAAAGGAGGAAATTCATGAGGAAATGTATGTTGTCCCTAATGAAGTGTCTAGTCCCATTCTTGTAAATGATGTTGAATATGAACCTAATTTAGAGGAACATGAATCGACTAATGACACCACCACTGTTAATGAGGACCAATATGCATGCTACCATGATGATGATTATGATGATATGTTAGAAGAACATGAAAATATTGTGGAACCTGTTGGTTCAATAACATATGGCTTCTCGCCATCGACCTTCATGAATGTTGTTTTCTCTAATACTCGTTGTAATTCATATGATTTTGATATTGACTTGGGAATCGTACAATTATTCGAATAGTTGAATCTTCTGTATACACTAATGTTATTATGCATGAAAATATAATTAATGTGTCTGATTCTCTACCTAGGTCACATTGTGATATTTCTCCTGATTTGCCGATGCATGAGAATAAATTTGTTGATGATGTTGATGACTCTGATTGTGATCTTGCCAATTTGTTTGATGATTGTGAGCATGTTGTGACACGTGTAGAAGACTTAGGAGATGTTGATGTGATTAGTAATGATGTGCCTATCGTCCTACATAAGTCACAATCTGATGGCCTTCCACCCAACCTAGATTTGGTTTGTACCCATATTGTCAAACCGACTTTTCTGAGAATTCCTAATCTAGGTTTGGAACTGTGTGCTTCCCAAGTCCTTTTGGACTATTTTGCATCTAAGTATAATATCTTTGAGGAGCCACAGTTGGAATTAGCATGTTTGCCCGTCCCTAGCAAAGTTCATTTCGAGCTAGACCTTGTGCATGATGAACCCCCAAAACTGCGAGATTTTGTTTCCAAAATTTTATCCATTGAAAAATCCAGGTTTGGGGGTAGCTCATTTTTTTTCACAGTTTCACTTGCGTTTCTTTCCTGTTATATTTGTGTGAAGCTGTTGAAACCTCTACACTTTGTCTTTTGGGTTGATCCTCAACTCTTTAGATTGTTAGTGTATGGTGAATTTTTGTATATAATCCAGTAGATAAAATTTCTTAAAAACCTTTTTGTTCCTTTTGTATATATTTTGCTAATCCAATATGATCTCGGCTGACATATGTTGGATTCTTGCCTTGAATAACGGAGTCCTAATATTGCTTTCGCCGAAATCGGGTATTCTCTTTCCTTTTTCTCTACTCAACATGATCCTCTTCATATGTTGTATTATAATTTTGTTCATATTTTGAAACATTGAGGACAATGTTTAGTTTAGGTTTGGGGGTGAAAAGTAGATACTTTGATAATATGCCATAATTGAAAACAAGAACTCCTTCTTTTTGAAAAAAATGAAAAATGAAAATAAAAAATAAAAAATTGAAAAAAAAAAACAACATAAAAATGGAGCTCATTTACCTTGAAATGTTGAATCTTGTGCAAATATGTAATTATTAGGAGTCTTAGTCTAGATATTTAGGCACCCTGATTCTAGCACAATTCACATAGTGATAAGAAATTTGCACGCGCACGATCTACCAATACATGTATAGCCTCGATCTTCAAGGTGTTTGATAGGAAGTCACGATTGCCAATCACTTTAGAATACTGAACGAAACTTGACTAGCTTGTTCTTTGGTTGGTTGGGATAGAAGGTGGAGGTTACATTAAGAAAGACAACCATCGAATTTAACTGGGTGCATCAAAAAGGGCTACCTCTTGCAAAGTGTCATGTAATTTTTTGTTTCCTTTTGTATATGTATCAAAAGTGTTTCCTTATCAAAAAAAAAAAAAAAAATGATGTATCTATTCAGAAAAAAAAAATCAAAAAAAAAAAAAAAAAAAAAAAAAAAAAAAAATGAAAAAAAAAATCAATCAAGTATTTATCAATTCCATCCTCTCTTGTTCCAAAAATAAAAGAGAGTAGTCAATGTAAATAAGAGTCATGTAAATAGTCAATTTGTTGTTTCATTGTAATAAGCAAGGAAGGGTGTATGCCATTGATGTACAACGTGAGTAATTGTGAAATACCTCCAACTCATTCACAATTCTCGTAAAGTCCGGACAGCTAGCTAGATTTCGACCTTGGTTCTTAGCCTGAGAAACTATCTCTTGGTGATTAGTAGTCATAACATCCGATCTTTCTTTACACATGTGTAGATACACTTTACACTCTTATCACATGTCTTTATTTGTTATCAATGCTAGGATTGTGCCTTTGATAGCTAGATTGACAACTCCATTTTGCTGTGAGCTTAAACTGACTTGCACATGTCACATTTGATGGAATCTGAGCTTATATTTTGACCTAGAACTTTGTAGGTACGTTCTAAGCAAACCTTCACGAGACTTAACTCGTCCACTAGGGACACTTAGTGGTTTAAAAGGCTTAGTGCATACGCTAAATGCATTCGAGAGACCAGCGACAGTGGTATAAGTAGGATTTCCTTAGTTTTGTTTTACTTGAGGACAAGTAAAATTCAGGTTTGGGTGTATTTGATGACTACTAAAAAGTGCATATTTCTATATATTTTTCTTGGCATTTAACTCATCTTTTGTGCATTAATTCTACATTTTATCCCATATTCTGTATTTTCATTGTTTTCAAGAATAAATATTTTCCTTAATTAATTTTGCATTTTTAGGTACTAAATAAAGCCTGGTTATCTCACGGAGCGAAAAGAGCAAAGAAACGGCAAAGACTCCCGCTAGGAGGAAGCGAAGAATGATGTTTGCAAGAGACGGATCAACTAGAAGTGGGCTTGAAGAGGAAGAATTGTTCTTAAAGAAGATATGGGCTTGGCATACCCAAGACCCAAAACCCTCACCCAAATCCATTTCCTATATCCATACCCGTTTCCCTTTCTAGCCGTCAGATTGGATCATCTCAGCATCCTACGGTCGCAGCATCGCCGTACATCAAAGTCCGAAGCTCCTGTCTAACACTACAGCACCTAACTCCATCTGGAGCCGTCAGCTTCGTTGTATCACTTAATCCAACGGTCGCTCAGAGCTTGTTTACATCGTGCCGTTCGATTCAATTAGTAAGTGATTATCCAACGGATCTCCTCGCTGCGCATCAACTTCAGATGATTCCGCTCAACACCTTAGCCATCGAACCCATCGACCTAAACCAAACACACCCTTCTTCCCAAGCATCGAGTTCTTCTCCTCCACTCCGTCTGCAGAGAAAACTCTGCCATCTCCATCACCACCATCTCTTCCATCTCCACCTCGAACACCACCACTACCACCTTCCCCCGACAAACTCAGTATTCCATCACCACCCTTGTCTCTTCCTTTCTCGTCTGTAGCATCGAGTCCTGATGCTACAAACTCGACAGTGAGAGAAGCTAGGGTTCACAGAAGTCTAGGGATAGGCCAACAGCGCAACAAGAGCAGGAAGAGCATCAGAGGGACATCAAGAAGCATGGGTCGAGCAGAATTCACACATGGGTATGTCGAATTTGATTTTCCCCAAAAGTTAGGGTTTGCAAATTTATGGTTTTGTGAAATTAGGAATTTTGTTGTAAGCTATAAAAGGGAAGCTGTAGAGAATGCAAAACTTGTTCTTGGGTCATCCGAGAAACCCCCTAATTGGGTTAATTTCATGTTGTTGTTTCAATTTCAATTTCATAATTCAGTTAATTTCAATTTCAAATATTTATTATGTTAAACTTGTTCTGAATCCACACTAGGGTGAGAATACCCTTAAGCCATGATGGTTAGCCATTAGGTTAGTTTTTGTTGAACTCAAAATAGCTTAGGCTAGTTAGATTCCTAAAAGCTCAACTGACTTGTGATTAGTGGTGCTGTAAGAAGACCACTAATGCTAGGGGTCAGTGGTAGTTCTAAGGGATTAACCAGCCATATTAGTTAGAGACCTAGAAACCTAAATGACCTGTGATTGTTTATGCTTTAATCAGATAGGCAATGCTAGGGGTTAATCCAAGGACTTTAGGTAGTTAACTAGACACATGACAAGGTTAACCTAGGTGAACTAGCTAGGTGAAAGAGAATTCTCATCCATCTCCATACACTTCATTCCCATCCACATTCACATCTTCCATGTTCTGTTTTTGCTAATTTTCCTTCATGTCCTGGTTCTAAAATCCAAGTTCCCTTTGCTATAACTATTAGTGTACACTTAGTGTAATGTTCCTCCACAAATTCTGCTCTCTTTAATGTTCTATATTGTTTTCTGATTAATGATAGTTAGAGTTTAAGTTTAATACTTGTTTTAGAATAATGATTAGTTAGTGCTGTAATAATTAGTTTAGAATTAATGTTAGAGTAAATTTAATGCTGCTTTGATTTTCATGATAGGATTTAGTGTTAATGATTAGTCAGTAATGATAGTTAGGATTTAATGTTAGTTTGACTTTGTAGTTAGTGTAATTTAAATGTTAGATGAATTTAATGCTAGGTTAGTGTCCTGTTAGGTTATGTTAGTTCCCTGTTAGCTTTAGGTTAGTCTTAAACTTGTTCACAGCTCTCATTTCAGTCCATTCATGCTCTGTTAGCAGTTAGAATCAGCTAGAGATAGTTAGAGATAGCTAGGAAAACTTCATAACACCCCAAGTCTCTGTGTATCGACCCGTATTTGCACATTAGCTTCAATCGACACCGTGCACTTGCGGTATTAGTTTGTAGGTCTTTTTAGAAGCCTACCAGTATATCAAAGAGTTATATCTCTCTTTCTCGATTCAATTATTACTCAAGAAAATAGTAATCTGCGAGTCTAATTGAATACAGGATAAATCACTTGAACGGTACCAAAAATTAATGTTCAAGTATCAATCAATTTCAATCAACAACCAAAGGTCGGATTTCCAATCGATTGATTATAACACACAACCTGTGATATTTCAATTATATAAAAAAATATAATGCGGAAAATAAATAACACAGACACCAAAATTTTGTTAAGAGGAAACTGCAAATGCAGAAAAACCCCGGGACCTAGTCCAAATTGAACACACACTGTATTAAGCCGCTACAGACACTAGACTACTACAAACTAACTTCGGTCTGGACTGTAGTTGAACCCCAATCAATCTCACAATGATCCAAGGTACAGTTGCGTTCCTTACGTCTCTGAACCCCAATCACCCACAACTAAGAGCTGCTACGACCCAAAGTCGAAGACTTTAATAAACAAATCTGTATCACACAGAAAAGTCTACAGTAATAGATAAATCTGTGTCCCACAGAAATACCTAGTAGTTTTTGTTCAGTCTTTTGATAAATCAACCAATTGATAACCCAGACTTATATTCCTGAAGAACAACCTAGAATTATGAATCACCTCACAATAATCTTATTCGACCGGCGAAAGAAGATATTGTGGAATCACAAATGATGAGACGAAGATGTTTGTGACTACTTTTATATCTTTCCTATCAGAGATATTAATCTCAAGCCAATCGTTATGATTGTACTCAACACGATAGAATATGCAAGATCAGATCACACAACTACGAGAAAGCAGTATCGGTCTGGCTTCACAATCCCAATGAAGTCTTTAATTCATTAACCTGGTGTATAAGAAGAAACCTAAGGTTAAGGGAGAATCGACTCTAGATAATACACCTAGTATCACACATGAGGTGTGAGGATTAGGTTTCCCATTTGCTAGAGTTCTCCCTTATATAGTCTTTCAAATCAGGGTTTGCAATCAATGTTAGCTTGGTAACAAAGCATTCAATATTCACTGTTAAATGAAAACCTGATTAGATTCAAGCTAATATCTTTCAACCGTTAGGTCGAAAACTTAGCTTGTTACACACAAATGAAATGCACGATTTTAAGTTTGTGCAACCGTACCCAAACATGCACATTTGTTGGTTCAACGGTAGTTAACCAAATGGTTATCCATATGAGCACTTTCATATAAACCATATTCTTCTTCACCATAACTATTTCAAATGACTCAAATTAACTAGTTAGAGAATTGTTCAATTGTATAAATCTTATATAACTATATAAGACACAATCGAAGAAAAAACGATTTGATTCACTCGAATCAATTCATGAACTTTATAGCCACAGTTTGCAATTTGCATTCCTTAGTTTATATAAATATAAGTTCACAAATAATCGTCTTTAGATATAACCAACTCAAGTTCGCGGACTTAAGTTCCTGGAAGGAGTTCACAAACTCCAGCAGATATTCTCGGGATGAGAACCTCCGCCAGTTCGCGGACTGATCTCACAACTTTTGTTCCAGTTTTCCTGATCAACAAAGTACACATGCTTTCGTTCAAGGAATAAGGACTTATACATATATGTGTTGCCACATAATTCTTATATCCAACATTGGTTATATAATCTAAACTCTCATTTCAATCATTGAAACATTCTTAGAGGACGTTATACTATTGTTATTCACAAACCATTTTTCGTCAAAGCCATTTTCAAAGTGATTGAAACATAACATGACTTTAGTCACTAGGTAAAGATGAACTTGGCCAAAGCGAAAGCTTACCAACATATATTTCGAGAAATAGATAAGCGAGATAAACTCGGCTCGAAATAGCAAATGTGTATAATTAAAGTCAACATAGCAAAACGACTTTTGTCTCAAGATAAGAGATAGATTAGATAGACTTTTGAGTGATAGATAAGTTCAAGTCTTCACGTACCTTTTAGTCGATGAAGTTCCACCAGTTCCTTGAATAGTCCTTCGTCTTGTATGATGATCGCCATGGAGTTCTTGAGCTCAACTACACTTTTTATCCTAGTCCGAGACTTAGCTATAGTAGACTAGAGATCAAGACTTATAGTTTTTATCACTATTATTGATAAACATGCTTGAGATAGCAACGCATGCGAGTTCGACCGAGCAGTGCTCTAAAATGTCCACCTTTTTCAATTTTAGTGACTAAACTATCAATACATATGGAATACAAAAATAAATAATTCCACATGCCTAATCTTCAACATTACTCGAAATCTTCGTCACTTCCAAGTACTCCAATGATCCCAAAGGTTGTAAGTTCAGCATCATCGTTGTTGAATTGTATCACAACTTCGACAACAATACTATGGTGATATGTATCACTCCCCCTTAGTCAATACTCCATCTCACATGGAAACCACTCCCCTTTACATAATGATCCGAAAACCATATGTATTTATAGTGTGAACTACATATTAATTCTCCCTCTTTTTGTCAATAAAATTGGCAAAGGTACGAAAACGGGATCCTAATGAAATTTCCAAAAGAGACATTTCATGACCAAAAGAAAGTATATATCAACTTATTTAGATTCAATCATAAAGCCGAAGCTAATTAAATGTATTCATCAAGGAGTTTATAAAAATACAAGATAACCCCTATAATATTCCACAGCCGCACTCCCCATAAAGATTTGACAATTAAGCACAAGTTCAATTAAGAACTCTCCCCCATAAAATGTCATTCCCGAAAGAACAACAAGAGAGACCTTAATTTCAAAAGAAAAGAAGGATTTTTTGGACATAACAAATCACATACGAATATGAATTTGAATCCAAAAGTACTTAATTAGATTAATCACAAGAGAAGCCATAACTAATCTAATCGGAAATATACAACCAAATTAACCACAAAAAGTGATGAACTAATTGATCATGCTCGACATAAGAGAACTTACGGAGCCTCACGGTAATACATAAAAAATATGGATCACGGAAGCTCAATACTGCGGAATATACAAGGATTCATTCTATTTTACATCACTATTCGCACAATGAGATACAATAGACATAATCCTTGTCAATAATGACATAATAGGCTTCAAACTTTTGTGATGTCAAAAGTCCATTCATTCTTTTATCAATACATGCATATCGACATATGAAAGACTTAACTTTTGACCAGGTATGGGACAACCACAGTTCACGGACGGAAACAAACATATCCCATAACAAATTGCAATATATAAAACCATAAAGATTAATACTGCAAAACTCATCTTCCAAACAATTTTTTAGAATTTAAACAAATAAACCTAAAAACATGAAGATGAAAACGTTGGACATAGCTATGTGTAATCACAATAATGGCTATTCCATACTCTATTTATTCTTCTAAATTAAATAAGAAAATAGAAGATTTACTAGACTTTAAGACCTTTGAAGAATTCTTTATCGTCCTCGAACTCCTTGTCGTCAACAACCATTAGGATATAAGCTTCATGAAGATAGGAGTTAATATCAATAAACCTTCTTGACTGATATAGAACCAGGGCCTTCTGAATCTCATGAGTCTTAAACACAAAAGCCTTTATTTGGTGAATCTCCTTTTGCATCTCCTTCAACACTTCAAGAACTTCTGAAAACTTCTGAGAATTTGAAGGAACAGCTCTAGGCTTCCTCACATTCCTTCTTTTTCTTTTCAATGTCGGAGCTAACAGAGATTTCTCTTTTTCCTTCATGATTCATGGCTTGACAATCATATTAACATCTTTTACATCAGAAGACATGATGCTTGGAGTATCCATAAGCGTATGGGTTTGTGAGAGGAAATCAAAAATTAAACTCAACAAGTAGTCTTGAGATAAAAAGAGGTTTCAAGGAAGGAAAAGGAATGCAGGGTTACACAACCTTTTAACAGGTTCGTGCACGCACAACTCTGAACCCTAGAGAGAGTATAATTTTCGAGAATAACCTTCGTTTGTTGATAGACACAAAACTAAGAAAAGAAGAAAAACAAACTTTTCTTAAATCCTGAGAGGTACACAATCTTGTCTCTTTTGATTAGGCACATGGGACATGATTTACCAATCAACATAATCAAGTTGTGCTGCGGTGAACAACAATATGTCCACCATTTTCCTCTTGAGAAGAATCCTCAGACCTTTGTCTATCAATGTTATTTGACCATACTTTCTTATCTAATGGTCTTGTTTTATTCTTGGAAACTAACTTCTTAGACGAAGATAAAATCCTACATACCTCAGCGGTCTTCTGAGCAAGTTTAAGATTATTTGCTAATCGATTTTCTCTTCGTTGAAGTTTGTTGACATGCCTCAATTGGTGTTTGTACTTGTAACACTTTGATAGTTCATGACCCTTTGCAGAACAATATGATCACGTCAATCTTGGATAAAAATCAGGCATTTGAGATATGCAAGCAGCTAGACAGATAGTGGTACCTGAAACATCACATATAGAGTTTTCGAGGACAGGGTCAATTTTTTCTTCCAGATTGGTTGACTTTTATTATAAAAGAATATCAAGATTGATGTATGTATTGATACAATTATCAAAATCAATATTTTCACCAAGAAATGCAACGCTTGATTTCTCGTCTTCATTAGAATCATAGCTGTCAGACATTTCATCAAGAGTTGCAGCAAGACCTTTGTTCCAAGTGTATTTCTTCCGATTTGGAAACTCATTTGCAAAATGACCAAAACATTTACACTTAAAGCACGAAGGCATATCCTCGTCATCAGTTTCATCTGCGTCCCTGTTTTTAGGAGGAATACGATTATGAGGTTTTAACTGATGACTTATGTTTGTCTCTTGAAAACCGTTTACTTCTCTTCAATAGAAGATCTCTAAATTGTCTTGTGATCATAGAGACTGGTTTGTCAAGATCTTCATTTGATGAATCAGTCTTAGATAGCTCATCCTCAGAGACATAAACACTTTTACTTTGGTCAAGTCATTTAGTGTTCTTTTGTGCTTTGAAAGCAACATCTGATTTTGGATGTATGCTCATGATTAAAGATCTTTAGATTTCCAACTAACGTGTTTCTGGAAATAGCATCGAGGTTATTTCCTTCAACGATAGCATGCTTCTTAGAATCGTATCTAGATGGCAGCGATCTGAGAATTTTCATCACAATGTCCTTTTCAGGGATAGTCTTACCCAATGCAAAAGATGCATTAAGAATTTCAGACACTTTGTGATTAACCTCATCAAATGAATCTTCATCTACCATACAAAGGTTTTCCCAATCAGAATTACGGTTTTGAAGCCTGGCATCCTTTTCACTGGTATTACCTTCGAATACGGTTTATAAGATATCCCAAGCATCTTTAGATCTAGTGCACATAGTCACATGGTGCTGAAGATCCGGGGTAATGGCATGTATGATGGCATTCAAACCGTCAGAGTTTTGCTTTGCACCAAGTATCTCGGCAAGACTGTATTCACTAATGTCCTTAGGTTTTCATTTCATACTGCCACAACGGGAGCATCATATCCATTAACAACATATACCCATGATTGAAAATCACGTGCTGGAAGAAAAGCTCGCATAACAATTTTCCACCATAAGTAATTAGAGCCATCGAAGACTGGTGGTACGTTAATAGAGATATCACCTCTGTCCATAGAGTCAGATCGCTAAAAACACAGACTTATAAGGTCTTTAACGTGCTTGCCTGCTCATATACCAATTGAAAAAGCGGGAGGTACAACAACCACACCCAATATTTCGATTAGAAATCTGTATGGACTAACTCCAATATACTTTCAAGAGAATCAACTAGACTCGATCTTAACAAAGTATATCCAAGAGTTATATCTCTCTTTCTCTATTCAATTCTTACTCAAGAAAATAGTAATCTACGAGTCTAATTGAATACAAGAGAAATCACTTGAACAGTACCAAAAACCAATTTTCAAGTATCAATCAATTTCAATCAACAACCAAAGCTCGGATTTCCAATTGATTGATTCTAACGCACAACCTGTGATATTTCAATTGTATAACAACATATAATGCGGAAAAGAAATAACACAGACACCAGAATTTTGTTAACGAGGATACCGCAAATGCAGAAAAACCCCGGGACCTAGTCCATATTGAACACACACAGTATTAAGCCACTACAGACACTAGCCTATTACAAACTAACTTCGGTCTGGACTGTAGTTGAACCCTAATCAATCTCATATTGATCCAAGGTATAGTTGCGCTCCTTAAATTTCTGATCCCAGCAGGATACTACACACTTGATTCCCTTAGCTGATCTCACCCACAACTAAGAGTTGCTACGACCCAAAGTCGAAGACTTTAATAAACAAATATGTATCACACAGAAAAGTCTACGGTAATAGATAAATCTGTCTCCCACAGAAATACCTACAAGTTTTTGTTCCGTCTTTTGATAAATCAAGGTGAACAGGAACCAATTGGTAACTCAGACTTATATTTCCGAAGAACAGCCTAGAATTATCAATCACCTCACAATAATCTTAATCGACGCGGCGAAACAAGATATTGTGGAATCACAAACGATGAGACGAAGATGTTTGGGACTACTTTTATATCTTACCTATCGGAGATATTAATCTCAATCCAATCGTTACGATTGTACTCAACACGATAGAATATGCAAGATCATTTCACACAACTACGAGAAAATAGTATCGGTCTGGCTTCACAATCCCAATGAAGTATTTAAGTCGTTAACCTGGTTTACAAGAAGAAACCTAAGGTTAAAGGAGAATCGACTCTAGTTAATACAACTAGTATCACACAGGAGGTGCAGGGATTAGGTTTCCCATTTGCTAGAGTTATCCCTTATATAGTATTTCAAATCAGGGTTTGCAATCAATGTTAGCTTGGTAACAAAGCATTCAATATTCACTGTTAAATGAAAACCTGATTAGATTCAAGCTAATATCTTTCAACCGTTAGATCTAAAACTTAGCTTGTTACACACAAATGAAATGCACGATTTTAGGTTTGTGTAACCGTAAACAAACATGTACATTTATTGTTTCAACAGTATTTAACCAAATGGTTAGCCATATGAGCACTTTCATATCAACCATATTCTTCTTCACCATAACTAGTTCAAATGAACTAGTTAGAGAGTTATTCAATTGCATAAATCTTATATAACTATACAATACACAATCGAAGCAAAAACGATTTGATTCACTCGAATCGATTCATGAACGTTATATCCACGGTTTGCAATTTGCATTCCTTAGTTTATATAAATATAAGTTCAAACATAATCGTCTTTAGATATAACCAACTCAAGTTCGCGGACTTAAGTTCCCGAAAAGAGTTCACAAACTCCAGCAGATATTCTCGGGATGAGAACCTCCGCCAGTTCGCGGACTGAGCTCACAGCTCTTGTTTCGGTTTTCCTGATCAACAAAGTACGCATACTTTGGTTCAAGGAATAAGGACTTATACATATATGTGTTGCCACACAATGCTTATATCCAACATTGGTTATATAATCTAAACTCTCATTTCAATCATTGAAACATTCTTAGAGGACGTTATATAGTTGTTATTCACAAACCATTTTTCGTCAAAGCCATTTTCATAGATTGAAACATAACATGACTTTCGTCACTAGCTAAAGATGAACTTGGCCAAAGTGAAAGCTTACCAACACATATTTCGATAAATATATAAACTCGGCTTGAAATATCAAATGTGTATAATCAAATTCTATATAGCAAAACGAGTTTTGTCTCAATATAGGAGATATAGTAGATAGACTTTTGAGTGATAGATAAGTTTAAGTCTCCACATACCTTTTAGTTGATGAATTTCCACCAGTTCCTTGAATAGTCCTTCGCCTTATATGATGATCGCCATGGAGTTATTGAGCTCAAATACACTTTCTATCCTAGTCTGAGACTTAGCTATAGTAGACTAGAAATCAAGACTTATAGTTTTGATCACTAACATTGACAAACATGCTTGAGATAACAACCCATGCGAGTTCGACCGAGCCGTGTTCTAACATGCGTGCCTTGGTGATAGACGATAGTATAGCATGCCGATTGATAACCTCACTAGTTCTTAAAAAATACGATCACGGTAAACTTTTTTTTTCTTATTTTGCATTTGATTTGTTTATTTTGATGTTCTCTACAGTGGTTCTCTTTAGACTTTAACAAAATAAAAGGAGAGACAGACAAGAGCTAGCTAACACACAATACTGTTGGCATACTATTAGTCACTATTAAATTTATTTTCTTTGTTAATTCTATCAGAGGTGTTGTTTCTACTTCTTTGCATTGATTTCTTAGAGTTAATTGATAAGATTTTTATATTTTATACTCTCTATGTAAGGTGTTTTTTTTTATCGTATATGGTTTCTGGAGTTCAACATATAAAGTAGTAAAAATTTTTAGTTTTCCCAATGGATTAAAGATTTCCTGTTCATTTTTATTCTAAGATTTTCCCTTTTACTATCTCATTAAAAAAAAACTCACATACCCCGAATTACATGTTTTATAAAATTGTTCGATCCACAGGTTAACTTATCAGATTTAGAATTTCAAGGTCACGGGTTAGCTCATTCGAGTCAGAGTTTCAAAAATCGATCCCGGTCACATTAATAAATCGAATCTTCCCAGAATTAGAAAGAATATTTTATTAATAAAATTTTGACCAAATCAATTTACCTTTTGTCATTCATTGTAAGATTTACTTTTTATCACTAAGATTTACTTGCGGTTCATGATATGTGATTCACCAAAATAAGCGATTTTTAAAATATAAAGATGATTCAACTTTCAATTATGATTTGATAACCTCGTAAATTGGGTTTCAAAGTCTTCTAAAGGGTTTCAAGAATAAACTAGAGATATCAGGATTGTTTTCTTTTATTTTCCTTCATGATGTTATCATTTGATTAAAAAAGGAAAGTTAAAGAGATAAGGGAAAAAAATTATGAAATAAAAATCTTCCTTGAAAAAAAGAGAGATGAGTTTATTTATAATGAAACATATTGAAAACTGACAATTTTTGGGACTTCAGAATTCAAAAGATAATACAATTGAATAATTAAAATCATAATTTTCATAGAAGCCTATATGAGATAGAGGTTAAATACAAAGATAATTAAAATCATAATCCTTCAAAGTTTAATTCCCAATAAGAGATCTTTCTCATGCTCATAGTAGATTGCACATATCTTCCAAATTCTTATCTATTAGTAGGTTTTTTTTTCTTTTTTTAATATTTCTGGATACATAACATTATGCAACGTTTTGTTTTCGCAGCAGTGAAACAAATGCTTATATATATACTAATACCAAATTTTTCCACTTTCAGTAACCGGAGTTCGAGGAGGTTCGAAGCTCTAAAAATGCTCAGGAAGAACCCAAGATATTTTGATATTTTCATGAGTGATGTTTACATGCTAGAAATGAGTGGATTTGAACTACTTTAGTGCATATTGCAGGAATTAACCGCTCTTCCCATATTTCTTAAGTCTAATTAAGAGTTATTTTCAAATTTAATTCTTCATCATATAACCTTTTAGGATCATAAATTATATTGTGCCATTTTTTTTATGCTATATAAGCATATGAATGTAAATCATAAGTAAATGTCTAACGGAATAGAGGATGACATTCTTATGTTTGTCAATTCATATATATACATAGTAATGTCCAGTGGTAACCTACCATGAAATGGTGATACGAGTAATTAAAAATGGTATTGTTATTTATCTGGGCAAACCACTAACTTATTTCGACATTGAAAAGCCGTGGAAGCATGTATTTAGAAGAAAAGTAGAGATTAAAAACATGAAACAAATAGAAAGTCATGGAAGATATTTGTTGTAGATGCACTAAAAATAAAAGATTAGTAGCATTGGTAAATCATCATCTTAAGATTAACACTACCCAAGGTTAACGAATCAAGTAAGAGGAAAGAACCTCTATGAAGCAATCAGCTGAACTGTGATAAAAGAAGTCCCCTTCCTTAAGCTCCAAAGAACAAAGAATGGGTTGTATGAGATGGTTCACTGCAAAATCTCTTTCTACAGGGTAAGACCATAAACACAATCTCTTATTAGTATCATTTAGTTTTTACCATATCGAAACGTTTTTGCTTAACAATGTTGTTGGATTTTGATGAATCATATGTTGAGAAAAAGAAAATCCTTGACCACATGAAAGTTCCTGGGTTAACTAGGAAAAATTATTCAATTCACCTACGGCTTTTTTTCTAACTAATCACGGCATATATATAGTGTATAAATTGAACAACATAAATCACTGAAAATTGATTGAACATAGAAAACAAGGGTTTTAAATATATTAATTCTTGTAAATTTTTATTAAGTTCTTTGCAATTTTTATTTTCGTATCTTTAACAAATCTATATTAATTCTGCATTTATGAAAAACACTGGTTCAAAGTTGTCTTAGAAATGAATAAAAATATGAAGCTAGGTACTAGTAGAGATTCTCACAATCCTCAAGAAGCATCTAAAAAAAATCATCATTTCAACCAGAGCCAGGAGACGCTAACTTTCATGGTCTTAATGTGCAATCATCTTTACTTCCTGCAAACAACAATCCAGGTTTAATGGCATCGATGTTATCCTGATTAATAGATTTTCATTCTCAACAACATTATGTGCAATCCAGGTTTAATGGCATCTGGACATCAAACCTGGGTTGCATATAATATTATTGAGAATGAACAATCTATTAATCAGTATTACATCGATGCCATCAGTAATTGCACCCATATGTGGTGACATAGATTATTTTATCGACCCTGAGTTGGATGTAAGTTAGTACTTAGCCGATAATGACATGGATGATAAGGTTATTTAGATATTACAAGGTGGTTATATATGGTTGCAGAGAAAAGTTTTATGGTCGATATACAGTGTAGTAAGTTTATCAAATAAAGGTGTATGTTTTTTGTATGCTTTATATGTTCAATCCATTTTATTTTTAGCATAATGTCAGTCAAATAAAACCCTATGCACAAACTAAATTATATACAACATGATAAGATTAATTAGTTAGAAATAAACCTGGAGCGACTTGCAACATTATTTTTAGTTAACCCAGAACTTTCATGTGATCAAGTATGTTCTTTTTCTCAATACAAGGATTTTGTAAAAGATAAATTTTCTGCTGTAATAGTTTGTTGGCAAGTTTGCCCATAAGCAGCTCCATCATGAAACAACTATTAGACAACTAACACAAACTAATGATAAGTACATCTCAGAGTTAGTGAAAGAACAAAAAAAGAGAAAAAGAAGATAGGAAACCAGAGAATGACTAAATTTCCCAATACTCATTCTTGAAGATCAGTTTCATTGTCGTTTATATTCTGTATCGCAAGCCACTTATAATCGAGGACTGGATGAGAGAGAAAACATATTTAATATGAGATCTTTTGCTCCCTCTTTTCACATATGGCATACATGCTGGACACGATTTATTAATGAAAGAAACAAAATTAAAAAAATATGGCACAAAGAACCTGGTCTCTAAGAGCAACTGCAATGGACGAGTAAACCTATAATTATGATCCAGGGACGAGACGCAACGGGACGGAGTAAAGACTAAAATCTGGACCAAAACCAAATTCCAGACCATATTTGGTCTGGGACCAAGACCAAAACTATATATAGTGGAGCGGAGGTATAATCACCGTTTGGCATCGGGCGTATATATAATCTACGCCTGTTGTGAAACGTACGTAAATTCAACGCCCCATAAAGAGGCGTGTATATAAGTTACGCCCAGTTCAGGCGTTGATAAAATGTTCGCCCGTTGGGACGTTGATAAAGTTTACGCCCCACGTCAGGCGTTAATAAAATGAACGCCCCATTCAGACGAAGATTATACAAACGCCCCAGCCCGGCGTTGATATTCTTAACGCCCCACGCCAGGCGTTGATAAAGTGTACGCCCCATTCAGGCGTTGATATAGTTAACGCCTCACGCCAGGCGTTTATATAGTTAACGCCCCAGACAGGCGGTGATATAATTAACGCCCCATGCCAGGCGGTGATATAATTAACGCCCCATGTCGGCGTTGATATAGTTAACGCCCCACGCCAGGCGTTTATATAGTTAACGCCCCAAGCTTGAGTTTAAAAAAAAAAAAATACTTAGACAAAATTGATTTTGAATTTTTTTTATACCGTTGGTAATTCGACCGTTGAAGAAAATGGAACGTTGAAGAAAATGGAACGTTGGATAATTTGGAACGTTGGAAAGTTTGGAAGACATTTCGAAGAAACACCTATATATACACATGAGATCCTGTGACATTTTCCCACGACCAATACTTCAAACTATCCACACCAATAAGAAGAAATATTGTTTCTGCTTTCAAATCAGTTGGAAAATTTTCACGGATTCGCTTACAATGGCACCAAGAGTAGCACGAGGTCCAAATTTTACGACAATCGAAGATGTAACAATGTGTAAAATTCATTTATCTATATCTCAAGATTCTAGTGTTGGAGCTGATCAATCAGAGGCGACGTTGTGGACTCGTATCAAGGATGATATTGAATTTCATTTACCTAATAATCCAGAGCGGTCTTGGAGTTCTTGGCAAAAACGATATCAGGGAATAAGTAAAGATGTGGCGTTATTTTCGGCAAAAGAGGCAGAAGTTGAAGGTGAATATCATACTGGATGGGGTCCTGAAAAGAAGGTAAGCATTTTTGATTTTTCCAACCATTGTTTTCTAATATTTAATAAGCGCCCATGTACTTAAGTGTTTTTAAAAACATTAACAGCTTGAAGAAGTAAACAAGAGGTTCAAGGAATGCAACGATGGGAAAAAATTTAAGCACGAAGAGTGCTACCCAGTTGTGTTAGAAAATATAAAATATAATCGACGATCGACTTTTGTATTCGATACGACGCATGATTTGGACACTTATGAGAATAACGAGGAAGATGATGAAGGACCGCAAACAACAACTCAAGGAGAGACCGGTAACGACACAGATGGGGGAGACATAGAGAACACATATCTTCGTAAGATGGGGAAAAAAGCAGCAAAAAGATTGAAGAAAACATGGAGAGAGAAATCCAGTCACCAAGAGGAATTGATGGGAATAATTATTAAAGAACAACAAAATTTCAATACTCATTACCAAGCACAATCAAGATTCAAGATGGAACAAAGAGCAGCAGAGTTTGCAGCAAAACAAGCTGAACATGCGGCAAAAATAGCCAAGCAAGCTGAAGACAAAGAATTTCGCATCATTATGATGGATCTTGAAAAAATGGAACCTGTACAACAAGAGTACTTCCGACTTCGCAGGGCGGACATAGTTCGGAATAAAAGAAACCAATCTTAACACAAAGGCGGAATAGTTCAAACCTTAATTATTTCTCCTATTTAGTGATTAGTAGTATTATTAGTATTATTATGTTTTAAATTTCTTAGTATCTGAACAATTAGCATTATTATTATGTAATTTTTGGATTTTAAATTTACTTCCGTTGATTTGAATTAAATTTCTACTTTTTTGAAACATACGACCTTAATTAAAACTTGAGGATGTTTACATACAAAGAGATAATAGAAAGGAAATGACAAACGACAATTTTTAATTCCCATATTCTGCCCATATATATTCGATCAAGTCATCACGCAAGCGAATATGTGCATCTTTGTTACGCATTGCACATCGGCGTTGCTGAGCTCTAATTTGGGAAAACTCGTCACTATTGCCTCTTAATATATTAACCGGTGCTGCGTTGCTACGTTGTTCATAAACATGTGGCCAGTCACCGGGTAGACGCTCATCCTCGACTATCATATTATGTAAGATAATACAAGTTTTCATGATATAGGCAAGCACATCTGGATTCCACATTCTTGCAGGTTGTTTGATGATTCCAAATTGTTGTTGAAGTACACCAAATCCCCGTTCAACATCTTTTCTTGCACCCTCTTGCATCGATGAAAATATTTCCTTTTTCCTACCCACCGGATGTTTAATGGCCGTAATAATAGTAGGAATCTCTGGGTATATTCCATCACCTAGATAATACGGCATATCATATGAATGTCCGTTCACCTCATAGCTCACCGGCGGTGCTTTTCCTGTTACAAGACTTCGAAAAACATATGAACGGTTCATAACATTAATATCGTTGTTAGAACCGGGCATACCAAAAAAAGCATGCCAAAACCATAGGTCATACGACACCACTGCCTCCAACACGATACTTTCGCTCCCTTTATACGCGGTGTAAGCCCCAGATTCTGCCGACGGACATTTATCCCATTTCCAATGCATGCAATCTAGACTACCCAGCATCCCAGGAAATCCCCGGTCTTTGTTTTGCTTGAGCAACAGTTCAATATCACCAGCCGTTGGTTCACGCAAATATTCTTTCCCATACAAATTCACAATCGTCTTACAGAACCTACGAGTAGCTTCCAACACAGTTGTTTCTCCTATGCGTAAGTACTCGTCTATTGCATCTGCCGCACATCCGTAAGCTAACATTCGTACTGCTGCTGTTACTTTTTGATGAGGGTTTAATCCTAAAACTCCACAAGCATCGGGCTTTTGAACAAAATCTGTTTGCATTGGTAACACCTTCCACTATCCGGTTAAACAATTGTCGACGCATTCTAAATCTTCTGCGAAAAACATTGGGTGGTTGGTTTGGGTACGGAGAGAAATAGTCGTTCCATAGAAGTTCAGCCCCTGACTCACGATCTCTTGGTATTCTGATACGAGTTTGAGGCCATTTTGAATTTGTAACAAGGACTCCCAAACTAACGGCCATGTTATTTTGCATAATTGCTATTGCATCATCATCCGAGGAATAAAAACTACTATTAGAAGAAGAAGATGAAGAAGAAACAGAAGAGCAATAATGAGCGGTTTTCTCATATTGTTCCATTGCTATATGAAGCAGAAGAGATGTATTGTTATTCATATATTGAGTGAAACCAGTCTTTAATTTATAACCCATTTTCAAGAGCATTAAAAAAACCAAAAATAGATATTTTTTTGGGTTCACGCAAATGTGTTTTCCAAAAAAGATAAAGTGTTTGTCAGTGACCTGATATGACAATACTATATATGATTAGACTATACTATATATGATATGACTATACTATATAAGATAAGAAAAGATAACTCCAAAGACAGTTCATCATCTAATAGTCATAACAAATTAACCCTTCATATTATCATTATCCGAAGTGGACGATCTTGGTGCCACAAAAGGCATGTGCGTTCTCGGATTGGTATTGACTGAGGACATTGTTGAAGCTGATCCCTGATTCATACCACTCCAAACTTGTGATGGCAGGGTTTGGGAAAAGGAACCGTATCCAAGCTGAGGTTGGACAGTGTGCGGCATACGGAAAAGAGATAGTTGTTGCTGCAAATCAACGTTCGCATTATTTAGCCTTTGTATTTCTGCTTCTTTCGACATGATAACGTCCATCCTCTCCTTCGTTTGTTTTAATGTAAATTCGCGAAATTGTTGATTAAAATCAGCATTTTCTTGAAATAATGTGTAAGCTTCATGCTGTGAAGAAAAATAAAATATATAAGTACAAATATACCAACAAAAATCGAACGTACAATAAAAAGTCGAAAGTACACTTACGTGGGATAATAGATGTGGAGGAGGGATATGTACATGTTCAACAGGTTGTTCAATTGGGACCGTATACAAGTCACCGACATACCCATATGTTTGGGCTTCCCAAATAGGATGAGTCACGTAATCTTTGGAGTTGGTTACCATTGTCCAGTATTGTAAATATATATCATAATCTTTAACAACTTGCACTATCTCTGTTGCATCGACCAAACCTTCTTTTTTTAGGCGTTCGGCTTGAATATTGCCAATATCCCCTATAACTGTGTGTAGTCTTATAGGAACAGCGAAAGTACAATGGTTTTGCCGCCAACACCTTTCACCAAGATACATGTTGTGCTGTACAGTTAGAAAGGGAATAAGAATTTAGTAAGTATGTTATATAGGAAAAAGTATGTTATAGTTATGTTATAGAAAAAATATGTTATATAATAAAATTTACAAATTAACTCACAATGCCCATGTAAGAAATATATATCTCGAGTCTGATAGCCGCGTAGCCGTGCATCCCATATCAGATGCAAGAACTTCTCTGTATGATTCCCATGGGCGCCATGTCACTTGTTCAGCAGTAAGCTTACTTAGTAAATCCCTACAACGGAAAATATCATTTGTATTCTTCGGTACATTCCATTTAGAAGATACGGGCCATTTTTGTTCTGTACTCGCCTCTGGGATTTCTGGTCGACATATGCCCAGGTATTCATACCCCCAAAACTACTCCATCAAAATAATTAGCCAATTTAATAACTTAGCAACAAAATAAACAATGAGAGGAAAAATAACTAGATTGAAAGAATACCTACCTCTAATACTTGGAATGGACCACATAGTGCCTTCTGTCTCCTCCCAGATAAACGGAGTGCCGCATACAATTTCGAAAACGCAGCACCACCCCAGTCATACGTGGATACTACATCAAGATTTTCAAAAGCAGCTAACCATCCAGCATCAATATAAGTCTTTGCATTAGAAAAGAAAAAATGTCCCAAAACATACATGAAAAAGGCAATTGCTACTCTATGAGCAAGGGTGCTATCATTTTCAGCCGCAACCAACTTGTCTTCGATGAAATATGACCTTAAATATTTAATTGTAATTGAATTTGAAACCCACGACGGTGCTTTTGGACAGAGCGTGACATCTTGGATATCCGGAAAGATATGCTCACGAACATGTTCAAATTGGTACTTCCCCGAATCATAAGGAACATCAGGCCCATCACCGATACTCAGTCCAGTCAACATGAGCCAATCTAGGGGGTGAATCCCATCTCACCAAATGGGAAGTGAAAAGTGTTTGTTGTATCCCAAAACCGCTCAGCAATATAATCAACCATTGAATGGTTGGTTTCGCTACATTGTATGTCCAGTAAATTTTGCCATCCCGCTTTTTCAATAATATATTAGCTCTAGGACAGTGTTGTGAAATAGTTTGATAGTGATGAATTACCGATGCCAAAGATCCACGATGTTGATACTTCAATTTGTGCTCCCCTGTAAATGTGATGTCCGTAGTAGCGTGCGGTTTATCATCTTGCAGTATAGGAAACCTCCCTAACCGGGGAATATCAACCTCCTTAATTGTACCAGTAGCGATTAAGTTATAATCCTCTTCGGCTACAGATTTTTGTTTCTTGTTCGTCTTCACGCGACCATTGAAACCCGCTGTGAATTTGTTCAACATCTATGCACACACAATATAGATGCAGTTACATTATTAAAAGACCAACCCTCATTAACGAATATTTTTATTAGTCCATCACCATTTATATTCCAAATACTATAAATCCTTAACACAAACCATATCAATTCCAAATTCTATAATTCCAGAAACACAAATTAAATCGTCACCGATGCATTTCCAAAATCATTACAAGATTCCACAACCCAATTTAATCACTTCAAGATTCCATAAAAATCACTAAAAAATCAATTCCATACTCACGCAATTAGCTCTTCTACATATGTAACTCCCAAAATTTACATAACTACAATTTACATAACCAAATTAATCACCTCAAAATTCAATAAAAAACAATACAAATTCAATTATTGGTAACCATATTCACATACAACATGCAGAAAACCAATAATTAATCCAATAATTTACATAACTACAATCATTTACAATAATTTAAAATTAATCCAATAATTTACATAACTACAATTGTTGATAACCATATTCACTAAAATTAATTACCAACAGACAACATGAAGAAAAACAATAAAAGGAAGCTCTCAATTGAAATAGGTTGATTGAAACAGTTGAAGGGTGAGAACTATTTCCCACATAATCTACATAACCACGGATTTTTACAATACCCAAAAATAATAAATCAAATTTTTACAATACCACTGTGGAAGCTCTAATAAATTTTAGTGAATAGATTATAAATCAAATAAAAATTTACAATACCCACAAATCAAATTTTTACAATACCCACAAATAAATTTTTACAACCACTGTGGAAGCTCTAATAAATATTAATCTCTATAAAAACATAAAACACAGATACCCAATTTTTTCACATACATATTAATCTCTATAAAAACATAAAACACACATACCCACAAATATTAATCTCAAATTTTTTTAAGCTCTAACTATTTAAAAAAAAAATTAACCAAATTTACATAATCATCAAGTATGGTTTTTTTCACATACATATTAATCTCTATAAAAACAAAAAACACACATACCCAATTAAATTTAACCAATTTCATATTCATATTTGTTCGTTAAAACCAAATTTTAGATAAACTAATTTTAACAAATAAAACCCTAAATAAATTATACAACAATATAGATAAAACAAAAGAGATTAAGAAAAAAAAAACATACCTCTTTTGTAACCCGGGTTCATCAAGTATCTTGGTTTTTTCTTTTCTTTTACTGCTCGTCACTGTGATGTTTTTGTTAAGAAGCTGTGTTTGTGGGCGGTAGAAACAAAGAAACAAAGAGGAGGTAGAAAAGAAAAGAAGAAGACGGAGAAGATTAGGGTAAAGGGAAAGGGAACACGTGGGCTATACGTGGTGGTTAGAGATTGGCCGGGCTTTAATGCCACACGTGCTAGATACGTGTGTTAATGGAAGTCCAACACTATACGTACACCTGCAAACCAAGCGTTGATTATACGTACGCCTGAGAGAAGAGGAGGCGTTGACTATACGTACGCCCCACGTCAGGCGTTGATTATACGTTCGCCTCAAACAGGCGTTGATTATACTTACGCCTCAAAACAGGCGTTGATTATACGTTCGTCCCACGTCAGGCGTTGATTATACGTACGCCTGAAACAGGCGTTGATTATACGTCCGCCCCACGTCAGGCGTTGATTATACAAACGCTTCATTCAGGCGTTGATTATACGTTCGCCACACCAGGCGTAGATTATACAAACGCCCCTTCTCCGAGCGTGAAATATATGTACGCCCCACAACAAGCGTATTCTTTATCAACGCCCCACAAGCAGCGTTAATTATATCTCCGCCCGGCCCAAACGAAGATTATACCAACGCTCCACATGCAAGCGTGGATTATACATCCGCCCGACTAAATATACTCCACTGCCTTAACGTGACACTACAGACTAAACTCAAATTTGATCGTTTGTTTTGGTCTTTGATCTTTGGTTTTGATCGTACCACTATGGACGCTCTAAGAAGATCAAACTACTTAGAGAATCCACGATCACAAAATGTAAAAACAATCCTAAAATGGTTTATATACCATTCCAAATTAGGATATTTTGAGTTTATGATACTGGTGGGTATTTCATCTTTATCCGGACTTTATAGCTCGAAGTTTAATACTGACCAAAACGGTGTTTCAACACCGACCAATACTCCAGAAGATTTTACCACTCACGCGGTGTTTAAAACATGGCATGCTATAATAGCTATAGTATGGGAATTGCTAAAATAATGTACCATCTATGTATATAACTTTTTGGTATACGCACTACCGCACTTAAATGCTATATTTCCCATATAAACTCTACGACCGTGGATTTTCAAATATCCAAGATGAAAACTAATGATATAAAAATAACAATTTTACAAAAATAAGTAAATTATTTGAACTTTTGAAGAGACGAAATATTTGTTTTAAAAATTCATCTAGTTAACACCTTAAGAAGAAGATGTGATATCGATCTTGGTTAAGTCAACGTGCACAAAGCCTTCTTTAATTGAGCTGCAAAATATTCCCGACTCAACATGCCTCATAATGTGGAAGAACTAATGTAAATATTAATCACATTTTGTGTTAGCGGTCTGTTTAATGGATTCTACATTTTTTCCTTACTTTTTAACATAACAATAATTTTTCGTCATAAAAATCCACGATTTTTTTTCATTACTCTTTAACACAACAATAATTTTTCGACATAAAAATCCACGGAAAACAAAGAAATATAATTTTTCTTTTTATAGCTTTGTTTTCCGTGGATTTTTACGTGTTTAGTATTTGTTGGTAGCTAGACTAACTTATTCCTCCAGTAGTACCTTGAATATATAAAAAGTGAAAATATGGTCACCGTTGAACTGAGACTTTGTGGAAACAAGAAAAAGTACTGACTCAAATCATTCAAATTGAAGTCAACTAACCAATATGCAGCACAAGTGTCCAACTACATCCATTTGGTGGGTAAAAAGTACTCTGGAAACCATTTTGATAACTGTGAGCGCTGACTGGTGAGTAAGTAAACTGCAACAACAGGCTCTCACAGCATGTTTAAGTATATTTTCATAAAATCCTTATTAAATTGATCTTGCATACCGATACGGACCATACGGTGTCTGTCCATATACAAGTTTTCTCACCTTCAACAACTTATTTTTTTTCTATTTTTGTTTTTGGCAAGAAATTAATCGTATGTCTAATGTGAAGGAAGAATATTTATTACAGCATTCCTAAACATTCGGTAAAAGAAAATCTCATTTCATTAATATGAGGTTGGTAAAGGATGATGATGTAGCTCTAAATGCACCGTGTTGACATTACACCAAGAGCTCATGCAATGACATCAGAGTAAAAGCGTTCTTGATGATGTGCTGCATGGTTGTGTAATAAACTACCCAACGTTTGTTAATGAGAGTCTGACATTTGCTAATGAAGCTTTACAGTTTGTGGAAAAATGAACACCATTCACACCTCTGTAAAAACCTTATCCATGTATGCAGGGTGGGGCCAGGACATATATGCAGTGGGGGGTCGAAGAAATTTTGTTCTCATATTCACAAAATTGTTTTTTAACGAATATGGAAGCTCATATAGTATAAGGGCTGGCATTTTCACGATAGCATAAATAAATCCCATCCTGAATACATCAATCTCGGCGAAGGAGTTGTGCAGAATGATGCCAATAGCGAGTAACAACGTCGTTGCATGCCAGAATAGTTTTAATATTTCGTGTTTTATCCCAACAAGGATGGTTGCGACACTTAAATTCCGCAACTACTACCTTCTAGTTCATTATTTTTTTGCTTTCTTTAGCTTTCTTTAAAGAAAACTGAGTTCATGGAAGAGAGAAATCAAGGTGGTTCAAGACCACGAGTCCCCATTAGGCATTGAAGTGAGATCCGTTCAGAGAGCCAAAAATCTAGAGCGAGTTTGATCTTTTTAATGACTTTTGCGCGTTCGAGAGAGAGTTGTTGTTTAAGGCTCGATCGTTTCTCTCCTTTCACAAATTCCATGCAATAACAACTTTTTTTTTTTTGAAACTATTAATTGTTTTTACTTTCCGACCAAAATATGCACGTTTATATATTTTATTCTGATCGATAAAAAAGGAGTTCGTTGACCTAAACAGGGACACAAACATGATTGCAAAAGACACATATATATTAGTATTGCTACGGAAACTAAATGGTACAAAAGGTCAGGTGAAACAACATTAGTACTCGCCTTGGAAATACTAGTACCCGTTTTTAGAAATCGTGGGTACAAAAGCTAGGTGAATTTCTAAATGTTACATATAAATGGTGTATATATAGAATAAAATATGGTAATAATCTTTTCTTTGGACAAAAAGATTAAGCATTCAATTAAATGATATACAAGTTTTAATTTCATTCTTCGCATGTGCTGCTAGACTTTGATACATTGGTGACTACTATTAGTCCCGTAATAATTACACTTTCACGCTTTTGAAACTGAATTCGGTACAAATTTTGTACATTTCTTTTAATAGGCTGAAATAATTTGACAAGAAGTAAAAACACGGTATCTTGGGGAACTCGCAAACCCCTATTTGCTTCTCTAAACCCCTATAAAAGCAACTTTTATTGTGAGTTAAAAAACCACAAAGTTTTCTTCAATTTTGTCTCAGTGTTCTCTCTACTTCATTCCAAGTTTTTTCTTTAGATAAATTCAGGAGTACTTTCCAGGGATACAACTGATTTTTCTTGTGATAGTGATTTGTTGTTTGATGATCTTGATGTGATTCGTAAGAGACTGTCGTTGTCATTGAACAGTGATCATAGCTCACCCAATACTAGTCATATGGAAGATGATGCTCCGGCAGATCTTCGTGTAATGCTCGTGGATGACAATACTCCGTGTCTTTTTCTAACTTCAATTATGCTTAAAAAGTTCAGGTAGTGTTTTTGATTTGCTATTTTTTTTTGTGCCTTTTTTTATTTAAAGGACTGTGATTAGAGAGTTAATTAGAGTTTGGTAATATCTCATAGTTATTTGATTTGAACTTTGTTCACTTGATGTTAGATCACGAAGTTATTGACCAAATATTGGTCACTAGCTAGTGACAGTAAATTATCCAAGGTTTTCTTTCATTATCGAAGTTGAGTTATTTCCTTTTCTTCATCTATTTTTAATAATTAGATAAAGATCTTATAGATTTCAAGTTGATAGTTTTAATAGTCAAAATAACTGGTACACGTTTCTACACATATAGCTAAGCATCGTTGATAGTTTAAATAGTCTTTCTAAAATCATTTTTTACTGTGTACGTGAAAATGTATCCCGCGATATAAAAGCCGAAATGGTGACAAGAGCACTAGAGAACGGTGCTGGTTATTATCTATACAAGCCTGTGACTTATTCTGACTTTGAGAAACTATGGCAGCATGTTATTAAAAGCAAGGTAGACCCAAAGGGGCACGAAAAAGATATGGAAAGTTTTTGTCAAGATTCACCAAGAGAAAAACAGAAGACTACTAGTAGGGTTCCTGTGTCATCATCATCTGATTATAATGAAGGAAATTCCAGAACTGAAGTATCAAGGAAGAGGAAGGAACCTTCAAGGAAACAACCAGGGGATGGTAAAAGAACTCGCGCTCGGTCTGCTGCTCCAAAGAAGCGAAGGGTTATTTGGACGGTTGAATTACACAGTCACTTCCTTGATGCCATTGAAGCATTAGGCGTAGACAGTAAGACCTTCTCATCGTTTTCTATCTTGGAATAACTAATCTAACATTCAAAAAAAAAAATTGATTTTTATCATGCATGTGTATCTTTAAGCTAACACTGATTAACCAGAGAAAATGGCTCCTTTCTTTTGATGAATAGAGGGTGTGCCAAAGAGAATACTTGAGTACATGAGAATCCCTGGCTTAACCAGAGAAAATGTAGCGAGCCATCTACAGGTTTGCTTACAAGTTATATTTCTAGTTTCAAAGATCAAACATGATACGAAAATCTACTTTTTCTTGATCGATGTACCGAAATCAATTTTATTTAACACAACATGCATGTTTTTAAGTTCCTACACACGTTCTATACATCAACCACATCTTTTTTTACGTAAAGGTTAAGAGTGTTGGTCATCCAATCACTAATCGTATCACCATTGTGCAGCACCTTTTAAAATAATAGTACCCAGTTTATTTATTTCCTAATTATATATCTGATTATATTTTGCGAAAAACCTTGTGGAAAACAACCGAGATATCGAGCCAAGTAGTGTCAAGTCCTTGGTCAATAGAGCATTTCCATCTATCTTTGCTACAGATGCACCTACGCCGATTAGTTTACAACAAAATGTTTCTCAAAGAGTACCCAAATATTCATTTGGGTCATTCCAACCGGGTTCAGAAGATGGCAACTTTCAAGGTCTCAACACTCAAAGCCACAGTTTACATCCTAGTGCTTCTATGGTCGCTGCAGGATTTCAATTTGGGCAATCATCAATTACTCCAATGAACAACAACAACAACAAGCGGTTTATGGCATCGGCACAACAACCGAGGCCTACAACTAGTGTTGCTGCTGGAAATGCCAACCAGGAGGATTCTATTACAAGTAGTCCAGCTCAATCGATTCTAAACATGTCTATGGTAGGAGGAAGAAGTGGTAGGGTCACCATGCAGCTAGTTCATCAACAAAATCTAATGAGGTGGAGAAAAAATATCCAAACCACTGGACCACTTAATACTAGCACTCGTACTGTCTTTGAAAGTGGTAACTTTCAAAAGCAGAACAATAATGCATTGGTGGCAAATATGGGAACAACTGCAAACACGTGTTCATCATCCATTGGTAATTCAGCTCAACCCTCAACCCTTAGTTCAACCAACTTTATGGGAATTCAGATTATCAATGATAATACCAACTTTATGCCAACATCATCAGTAATGGAAGTACCAGGTATGATTCCCGAACTCATCGGCTTGCAATCATCTTATTCTGCAATAGAAGAACCAAACTCGAACCTTGATTATCTGAACAGCGAACCATCCTTAGTTGCACCAACGGGAATGTCTAATATGATCCCTCAACCTTCTGCTGAAGTTTATTTTGGAGGTGGAATTATTCTGAATGCAAATCATGGATCCCTAGCCCCGCGATATAAAACTCGAGTACCAACAACAGTACCAGTGGCACCATCACGATTGGCATAAGAGGCACAACAGCCAGAGCAGGATGGGGACGACGAAGAAGATCCATTTGAAGGACTATATGACATAATAATGAACGATTCTAACCTTGGAATCTCACTTCATCCTTTGATGAACAACTACCTGAACAGCGCACCATCCTCCGTTGCACCAATTGAAATGTCTAATCCGATCCCTCAACCTTCTTGCACGAATACTAATGGTTTTACTTCTCTTCAAGATGAAGCTTCTTTTGGAGGTGGCATTATTCCGGATGCAAATCATGAATCCGTAGCCCAACAACAACAAACTCAAGTACTAACAAAAGTACCGTTGCCACCAGCACCATTAGTACAAGAGGCGCAACAGCCAGAGCAGGCTGGGAAAACGAAAAAGATCCATTTGAAGGATTATATGATCTAATAAGTAATGATTCTAATCTTGGAAGCTCACTTACTCCTTTAATGGAAAACTACCTGAATAACGAACCATCCTCGGTTACGCCAATGGAAATTTCTAATCCGATCCCTCAACCTTCTTGCAAGAATACTAATGATTTTACTGCTCTTCAAGATGAAACTTCTTTCGAAGGTGGCATTATTCCGAATGAAAATCATGAATCCGTAGCTCAACAACAACAAACTCAAGTACCGCCAACACTACCTTTGGTACAAGAGGGCAACATCCAGAGCAGGCTGGGGAAGATGAAGAAGATCCATTTGAAGGATTATATGATCTATTAAGGAACGATTTTAACCTTGGAAGCTGATTTTCTTCTTTGATGGACAACGAGGATTTTGTACATTTCATCCAGGATTTCGAGAAAATCTAATACTCATAAGGCATGTCTTCTTACACATTATTCCTGAATATATATTATGCATAATGATTTGATTTCATTACTTTTTAGTTTTGACGGTAAGGATTTTGGTCATAATAACACTAATCAATGGCTTCCTAAATTACATTAGTAAATATAGGGAGGAGAAATGTATGGTGGCGAGGATTTTCTCAATCAACCCTGACTTCGATATAAGTTCGTGTGAAGTGAATAATGGTGGCGATGATGACATATTCCAGTTCTAATGGGTTCAGATATCCATGGAGGTCGGTGGCACCAGATGACCAGAAATTGTATACGTACACCAATGATGGATCCCTTTGTGCATTCAACTATGGAGAAGCTAGCTATATATATATACATATATTCAGACATCTTAGATTATATCTGTTATCATTGTGGTTTTTATTTAGCTCATAATATTAGTAGTTATTTTCTGAACCTATTTGTTTTTATTATCTTAATTTGAACCATTATATTTATTCATGTGTTTTGAGTGTGTGACTTCTATGTGTGATCAGTTGTTTGCTTGAATGAATACCGAGGTCGCGTACCTCTATATGGAGTTGGTCAGTATGGTGGTAGACATGCTTGGATTTACACTTAATTGCTGCGGATAGTCCATACCATATCATTAGAGTTTATATGCCATTTGAAGGGTATATTGTCTAACAACATTGTGTGTTATTTTTTTTTATGGACATTGTGTTTGGCAAGTTGCTAATGATGAAAATATTAACATTGGGAGGACAAATGAATTCTCAACTCCCAATCCATACCTCAAAAACCAACATTCTATAATTTACAAAGATGAACAAAAATTTCCTCAATTCACCGATAAAAGATACCAACGTTAAGATGAGCAAGCTCTTGGTTTTATGAATATCAAATTACCGGCATCATATAGTCCCATTTTAAGGATAAAACAAAATTGGATGGTCACTAAGAAAGATTAGAGCAATTCCCAATTCCCAATTTACTTTACATAAATCATATAATCCCACTTTAAGGATAATACACAATTAAAGTCGTTAAAAAGATTAGGGCAATTCCCAATTTACTTTACACATAACCAATTTTTGCACGTTTTATTTCACTTTAAAAGGAAAACTCAAATATAGTGGTTTAAAATGCTGCACTTAGATATCCCTTATTAAATTAAAAACTGGTTATCAAAATAATTATTGTACACGACTATTTTTAATATTAAATAGAACTATTAATTATAGAAGAAAAAAAAACGCAAAAATGTGTGCATGACAATAGCGCATGTAAATTTTTTGTCGGGTTCATGGATATATCAATGACTATCATATTTCTTTATTGTATTAAGTCGGGTTCGTTTAACGGTTATTAGGTTATTGCATTTATTTACTTGGTTATATCATCTGATTAATGATGACACGTGTTTGTGCATTACTCAACACTGAGAAAATATAATGACCGTTTAACTATTTTAACTACCTCGTATCGACCCAGAAATATGACAATTAAGTGAATAATTATTTGTATGACAATAACACAGTTAAATTTTTTGTTGGGTAGATGGATCAATGACTATCATCTTTCTTTATTATCTTAACTCGCTTAACAGTTATTAGGTTGTTGCATTTATTTACATGGTTATATCATCTGATTAATGATGACTGAGAAAATATGACGACCGTTTAACTATTTTAACTACCTCATACCGATCCTAAAAATACTACAATTAAGTGAATAATTATTTAAACTAATATACTTAACTGAAAATTTTCAAAACCATGATTTTATATTGAGCTCTCTCGATACCATATCAAAATCTCTCTATGTCAGTATATAAACTATTTTTTCGAGATAAAACTAGACTAATGATGTGGCATTATCTTGTGTGTAAATTTGTTCACAAGATAATATAAATCCTCTATCCTTTTCGTTTCTTGAAATATACGACATATAAAATGGATTGAACAAAAATCATAAAAAACATAAAAAAAAAGTCTTTTATGAATAGCTAATAACGGATACCCTCTTGCTTATTCATATATAGTTTCCATTAGACAAAATAACAGAAGCTTCTAACTTATTCAGAATTAACATCTTTGTTGCTAAAGATAAGTGAAGCCTTTAGCTTACTTAGAGTTATGACTACCTTATGGGGAAGGATTATATTCAGAGTTGTCATAGGACAAAACAACGGAACTTATAGTGTATTCCAGAGACCTTTTTTTGTGCGTAAGGTAACAAAAGACTTTTATAAACAATGAAACATGAAAGGTGCGCATGACAATGAAGCAATTAATTTTTGGTTAGGTTGATGGGTGTAATCGACGAAAGGTGCACAATGAACTATCAAATCCTTTCGCTATATTAGTAATTTTTTTTATTTAACTTGTTGCATCTACTCGATTGGTTTCGTTCTCTGATTGATGACAACGCATTTTTTTTACCATGATTTTACATTGAATTCTCGATACCATATCAAACTCTCTTAATACTAGTGTAAAAGCTAATTTTATGAGATAAATATAGACCAAAAATATGATATTATCTTGTGCATACATATAGGCGCAAAACAAATAGCAGAAACATTTTATCATTCTTATATCTTATTTATAGATTTCATTGGACAAGACAACAAAAGATTTTAGCTTATTATGAATAACCAAAAACTTTGAACCAAATGATGAAAAAAAAAAAAAATTCCAAAACCAAAACTCTTCTTTTATTGTTGCAATTTTGGTAATAAATCGAATCTAATGATATGAAAATACTCAAAAAGTCCCTTGAAAAGTTCATTAGATACTTTTTCAAAGTTTACTTGACTAAATTGACTAAAAACTGGACCGAACAAAAGTTCACTCGACTGTTGATTGGAGAGTGGACCCAAAAAATCTAATCTCTTGGGTAGTGTCAGACTGACAGCGTGTGGAGACTTAAATCAGTGTGGGGAGAAATACGTATATTTGCAATTGAATTCTTCGCATAAACCTTTAAATGTAAGATCATTCCCTTTATCCTAACTTTAAAGGCATAATATCGTACTTTTGTCGCGCAAAATATGCGGAATTCATATTTCAGAAGATATTTCTCACATACATGCGCTTATTTAATGATGTATGTGTATTTGTATTTAGAATAAAACAAAGGGTAAAAAAAGGAAATATGGATATTTATAAAAATCAAGTAATTTATTAAAGTAAGAGATCTCCTTATCCGTATACATATGAGAACAAGGAGTATTTCTTGCTTTTCCGGTGAAATTACGTGGTTAATTAAAACATTGTTCATTCCCAAGGAACACCTCGTGCTTCTGAATTAGCTAGAGGATATCCAAGGAATCGTCTTTAAGAATTCACACAATTTTAATTTGGCACTGCTAGCCAAATTGACATAGAGAGTTGTGTATGATCCAACGGCCGTATGGGCTAAGATCTTGAAATTATGAATTTTCAGCAAACATAATTCCCTTCGCTTTCCTTCTAGTAATCAAAATTCTTGAATTGAAGGGTATATTCGACTGTATAATAATATTTTGTTGGGAAAGTTGCCAATGGTGAAAATATTAACATTTGGGAGGAAAAATGAATCCTCAACTCCCAGTAAATTCCCCAAAAACCAACATTCCATAATTTACAAAGATGAACAATAAGTTCTTCCATTCACGATAAAAAAATATCATTGTTAAGATGAAATCTCTTGATGAGATATTAGATGAATATCAAAATTATCAACATCATGAATATATCATTCCATTTTAAGGAGAAAACAGAGTTCGATGGTCATTAAAATATTAGGGTAATTCTCAATTAACTCTATATATTACAAATTTATGCATACTTTTTATTCACTTTAAAAGGCAAACTCAAATATAGTGGTTGAAAATATGGCACTTAAGCCGCCCTTATTAAATTAAAATATGGCTATCAACATGATTGATGTGAACGACTATTTTTAATTTTAAAGAGAAACTATCAATTTTAAAAAACGCAAAACGTGTGCATGACAATCACGCATTTAAATTTTGGATGGGTTGTGTTAGAGCACTGCTCGGTCGAACTCGCAAGCGTTGCTATCTCAAGCTTGTTTGTCAAGTTTAGTTGATCAAAACGATATACTTGATATATAGTCTACTTATATCTATGTCTCGAATTGGGATAGAATTTTTAGTTGAGCTTTAGACTTCACGACGTTCACCAATTGAAGACGAATATCTACTTAGGAGCTTGAAGGAACTTCATCAACAAAAGGTATATGGAGACTAAAACTTATCTATCACTCATAAGTCTATTCTATTTTATCTTTTAATCAAACTAAGTTGTATAGCTGTATAGACTTTTACCTTATACACATTTGATATTTCGAGCCGAGTTTATCTCGCTTATCAATTTCTTGAAATATGTGTTGGAAGCTTTTTTCTTTATCTATGTTTATCATATTCTTGACGAATTTATTTGGAGACAATTTATTTGTTGGAAACTAAATGTTAAATCAAAAGAAGATCATGTGAAAATTACTTTGAACATCATATATGATTTGTGTGAGACAGTCATTTGATGTTAACTGGGGAAGTTTCGTACTGATCATTCGATCAGTTGAAAATTACTTGAAGCTAATGGTATGTGTGAGATTACCATTGTCATCTTCCAAGGATGTTTCAATGATTGAAATGAGAGTTTAGAACAATTACCCATGTATGGATACAACACAGAATGCATACCTAGTATGTATGGATTTACCTGAGAAGGTCTGAAACACTTGTTTGCGTACCTAGTATGCAAACAGGTTTACCTGAGTTGGGTCCAGAACGGTTGTTCACGAACCCGGTTCGCGAACGGCTTGACTAGGCCAAGGTCCGGAGTTGCTGTTCGCGTACCCAGTTTGCGAACACAGTGGTACTAAAATCTTTTATGTATTATTCTCATACTCATGAACTAAAACATTTATGTTTTAAGAAATTCAAATTAACTTTGCAACCGTGGCTTAATGTTCATGAAATGATTCTTGTATAAGTACTTTGTACGATTGCGAATCAATTCAATTTTTTTTCAATTTGTTTATATATATTTCTATGAGATATTGAACAATTGAACAACTCTATTTCAAACACAATTAAATTCGTTTGATTATCTTTCATGATTGACTGATCATCATATTTGATCTAGAAGTGTTAGATGAATATGGTTAAGACAAAAGTGTTCATATGGCTAACTTCGGTTAACTGTTATTGAAACATATTTAAATATAAGTATATTTCATTTTTGTTTAACAAGCTACGACCGTCTAACGATGGAGATTGATTGCTTAATTTCTAAGAAGACTTAGCTTGAATCATAAATCAGGAGTTCATCTAACGGTGAATATTTAATGCTTTGTTATTAAGCTATCTTAGCTTTGATTGTAAGCAACCTTGATTTCAAACACTATATAAGGGATAATTCTAGCAACTGAAAAACCTAATCCCGGCATTTTCCTGTGTCCTAGTTGCAAACAAGAGTCGATTCTCCTTTAACCTAGGTTTTTACAAAACCATTACCGGTTAACGACTTGAAGAATTCATTTGCGATTCGTGAAGCCAGATCCAACTATTTTTCCGTAGTTGCGTATTCTGATCTTACTAGATCTATCTTATTGAGTTTTATCTTCTCTAAGATTTACTCGAGATTTATCTCCGATAAGTAAGATATAAAAAGTAACCACAACATTTATTCGTCTCAGACTCTTGTGATTCTGCAATAACTTCTTATGTTCATCAGTTAGATTATTGTGAGGTGACTGATATTTCTACGATGCTCTTCGAAAGTATAAGACCGGATTACTAGTTGGTTCATGTTCACCTTGATCTTTGTATCAAAAGATGGAACAAAAACAGAATAAAGAATAAACATATCCGTGGGAGACAAATTTTCTAAGACTTCGACTTTGGGTCGTAGCAACTCTTAGTTGTGGGTGAGATCAGCTAAGGGAATCAAATGCGCAGAATCCGGCGTGGATTTAGAGGCGTAAGGAACACGACTATACCTTAATCGGTGTGAGACTTGGTTAGGGGCTCAACTACATTCCATTCCGAAGTTAACTTCCAGTAGGATAGTGTTTGTAGTGGCTTAATACAATGTGGTTTTCAAAGCTGGACTAGGTCCCGGGGTTTTTCTGCATTTGCGGTTTCCTCGTTAACAAAATTTCTGATGTCTGTGTTATTTATTGTCCTTATTATATTTAATTATATAATTGAAATATCACAGGTTATGCGTGATTCAATCTGTTGATAAATCCGACCTTGATTGTTGGATAGAACTTGATTGACACTTGGGCGTTGGTCTTTGGTATCGTCTAAGTTATTTCTCATAACAATCAGGCTCATGGATTTTTATCTGTTCGATTTTCTGATTGTATTGAGAAAGAGAGATAAACCTCTTTGATATATTTCTTGATTGAGTCTCACTTTTAAGTTTTTTCTCTCAGAATTATATTGGAGTTTAGTACATATAGATTGCCGAATGAATTATTGGGTGTGGTTGTTATACCCCCGCTTTTTCAATTGGTATGAAAGCAGGCAAACACGATAAACCTGATAAGT
This sequence comes from Papaver somniferum, assembly GCF_003573695.1. Taxonomy (NCBI): domain Eukaryota; kingdom Viridiplantae; phylum Streptophyta; class Magnoliopsida; order Ranunculales; family Papaveraceae; genus Papaver; species Papaver somniferum. Next base: position 12,846,214 of record NC_039365.1, on the reverse strand, counting down.
TGGTGTTTGTTTGATCCTAAAGGTTGTCCTCATAGGAAATCAGTTTGGGAAACTTTTTATGTGCATCTGTGACGCACACCAGAAATCCTTAAAGGTTGTTCAGAGATTATTTTCTACAAGACCTCTGGTCTCTCAAGATAATTTCGAATCAACTAAGACAAAAAAACTTAGATGATGGAAAACAATCTAAAGGAAAAGGAAAAGTCTCCTCTAAGAAAATTTGTTGCAGGAAATATTTGAACAAAAGCTCAAGGATATGGAACCTCACTATATTGTTACTCATTCTATTCGAGGAAAACTATCCTGATGGATCTATCGACAAAGATCTATTTACATATTTCAAATATACTTTTAAATTCTTCGAGCAACTTTATTCGGTTAAGGAAAAAGGTTATCCTAGTGTTAGTTCTGATTCTGTCAAGTCATGTACTCATCATGTGAACTCTGATCATGTCAAAAACTCATGTAAAATCGATAAAGAGATCTTAACTGAGTTTGTTACATGTTCTAAATATCGTAAAATTCCACCCCTTAATCATAATAAAGAGGATTCAAAAAGATAAATTAACCCTATGTATAATTATTACTATGATTATACCACTGGTGCATGTCACAAATATCAACCTGAGATGGTGCATGAGTAGTCTCCTACCCATTTAGCCTCTTGGTAACAAGATTTGGCTCCACCCCATTTTTATATTGCTTGAGATGGGGCAAGTAACAGTTTGATTATATTTATGAATTTGTGTTATTTTTGGGTTAGTTCTTTTTAAAGGAGTAAACTATCTTTAGTTTATAAGAAAATCTCATTTAGCAGAAAGCTTCTGGCATTTGAATGTTTTCAATGTGTTGAGGAAACTTCAATTGTTTCACACCTTCTATGACATAATATTTCTTCCCACCTGAGGTTAAATAATGTTATGTAGTTTCCTACTAACTTATTTACCACACTGTGTTGTGATGAAAATATCAATTATTCTTGTTCTCTGAATGTTTAACTGTTCATTGAGTTAAGAATAAAAATGATTATCCTATCACTCGGATATAAAATTCTCTCTGTGTGCGAACCTCATGGTTCAGAATTTTATCTTGGTTTTTTAGAACCACCTAGGAATCCTGATTTCTTTTTATGGGTCACAGTACCTGCACGGGTCCAAGCTTTCTAAAGAGGATATAAAGGTTACGGTATGCGTACCCTTCTTCTTACTCACTTCGTCCGCGTATGTGAATAGGGGTTATTGTAGGGTTCGTGCACCGGACCCATTAAAGCCTAATTGGAGGTAAAAAAAGGGTGAAGGAAGAAATTTCAACAAGGAAGTTCATCAAGTAAGTATCTTATCTTTTTTTTCTTCTGTCAATTATCTTTTGTTTCTATAATGGGAAGATCCAATGGTGATGATAAGAAACCAAGGAAAATTTCTGAAGTGCTTGTCACTTCCTCCCTCTCAAGTAAAGTTTTTCCAAGTAACCAAAACTCTATTAGAGTTGTATTCATCAATATTTCTAGTAGTAAGACCTTTGGAAAGATTTCTTCTAGAGGATTCATACTAGAGAAAAAATTAGTAAAGGAAAGTGGTCATAAAGAAGATTTGGTGTGTTTTGAGAAGTATAATGTTGGTAACATCTTCGATGGTCTTGGTGAAGGATTTGACACTCTCACAAGAATCTTTTATGCTAACATCCATGATGTTAATCTTGATAGCTTGGAATTCAAGACTATGATAAATAGGATAAATATTCTAGTTGATATAGAGTTGATTTCAAAGATTACCAAAATTCCTTTGGGTAATTTTTGTCTTCCTATACCAAAAGGAGAAAGACCATCTTATGAAGCCATTTCTTTTGGTATTTGTTGCAAGAAGTTTGATTGGATAGAAGGGAAATTTCCTACCCAAGATCTTAGTGTTGCCTTGAGGTTCTTCGAAAAACTTGGCATTTCTAGTCTTTGTTCCTCCACAATTGAGAATTCTCGTTGGATTCATGAATTTGTGGAGTTGGTCTATTTTCTTGAAATGGATGCTCGGGTCTTGATATTTGTGGATTTATCATTCTTCAAATGGTCTCGGTGACGTCATCCAACAAGAAGTTAGGCTTTTTATGCTTAATTTGGCAAATATGTAATGAACATTTCATTGCTCCCTGTTTGAGGGTGAAAACGGTTTGCTGATTTGGGTAATTTCAGGTGTGTGGGTGAGAAACGAATTCAAACCCTAAACAATGTACTTCAAGGGAGTACTTTAGATTCGAGAGATCAATCTGTACAAATCCGTCCTAAACCAAGAAATGGTCGTTCCATACTTGCTTCGGTCACAAAGTGAAGGAGAAGGGATGGTTTTGGAGAAGGAAGTGAAGAAAGTGTTGAGACCAGAATAGTTGATTCAGGAAGAGCAATTATTTCACGACTTGTATCAGAAGTGGGAAGCTAACATATGGAAAGCTAGCAAATGTTTTCTGAGTGTTGTATCCTCTTGACCTGAACTTGTCGTTCGGTGGAAATAGGTAATGCCTATTTATACAAGTCGAAGTGAAACGTACTCTGGTCTCATTAAGAAATGGAAAACGTATGAGTAAATGGGAGGAGGTGGTAACCGGTAACGCTTGGAATTGATGTTCCATAAAAGAAAGCGCTTCACCATTACTCCCTGTATTTACTAACCGCCTCATCCTTATGACACTTTCTTATAACGAGTGTAGTGTACGCCGCACGCTGTAAACCGCCAAACCAATACCCAATGAGCATCCCCCAGTTTGTGACATGTGTTGATGCCTCGAGTGTTTTCGTGGAAAACATGTAGCATGTTGTTGTTGTCTGGCAAGTTGAGCTTGGGAGACTTGCCGTATCGGTGGTGACCTTCAACGGTCTAGATTTTGCATCTTAAGAGGAAGGTAGCCGTTGATTATTGCAACCTTTTGTTTGGTAGCCAGTGCCATGAACGTATGATCAGTATGGCTTTAATATGGCCCAGTTTAGGCGCAGCCAAAATTTAGGGTTTTGGCTTTGTTTAGGCGTGACCAAACTAGGGCCAAAGGTTGCCATGTGTTAGCTGGTAACCTTGGACGGCTAAGATTTGCATCTTAGATGAAAAAATGGTCGTTGATTGTTGCAGGCCTTCGTTTTGGTAGCAGCATAGGGAAAGTCGGCATGGTATGGCGCGGCAAGGTGATTGGCATGTGGCATGTCATGTGGCATGGCATGCCTTGGCGCGGTTTGGCGTAGCCAAAACTAGGGTTTTGGGCCAAAGGTTACCATGCGTTGTTTGTCGACCTTGGGCGGCTAGGATTTGCATCTAGGATGGAAGGGTGGCCATTGATCTTCGCACACCTTCGTTTTGGTAGCCGCATGGGGAAGGAAGACATGGTATGGCGCGACAAGGTGGTTGGCATGCCATTGGCACATGTGGCATGGCGTGCCTTGGCGCGGTTTGGCGTGGCCAAAACTAGGATTTTGGGCCAAAGGTTACCATGCGTTGTTCGGTGACCTTGGACGGCTAGGATTTGCATCTAGGATAGAAGGGTGGTCGTTGATCGTCGCACGCTTTCGTTTTGGTAGCCGCATGGGGAAGACCGGCATGGTACGGCGCGGCAAGGTGGTTGGCATGACATTGGCACATGTGGCATGGTATTCCTTGGCGCGATTTGGCGTGGACAAAACTAGGGTTTTGGGCCAAAGGTTTGGCGACCTTAGACGGCTAGGATTGGCATGCAATATGGAAGGGTGGTCGTTGATCGTTGCACGCCTTCGATTTGGTAGCCGCATGGGGAAGGACGGCATGGTATGGTGCGGCAGGGTGGTTGACATTCCATTGGCACATGTGGCATGGCATGCCTTGGCGCGGTTTGGCGTGGCCAAAACCAGGGTTTTGGGCCACAGGTTACCATGGTTTGTTTGACGACCTTGGACGGCTAGGATTTGCATCTAGGATGGAAGGGTGGTCGTTGATCTTCGCAAGCTTTCGTTTTGGTAGCAACATAGGGAAGGCCAACATGGTGGGGCCAAGGACAATGGCGCAGATTGCTTGGCATGGTGGGGCCAAGGGTTTGGCATGCCATTGGCACACGGTGCCGCTAGCATGGTTGGAGCCAACGCAAGGTGCGGTTGGCTTGGCATGGTGGGGCCAAGGGTTTGGCATGCCATTTTCGTATGGTGCGGCTAGCATGGTTGGGGTCGAGGCAAGGTGCGGTTGGATTGGCATGGTGGGGCCAAGGGTTTGGCATGTCATTGGCGTATGGTGCGGCTAGCATGGTTGGAATTCCTTGGCGCGGTAGACGTGGCTGGCATGGTTTGCCATTGGCACAGTGGTGCGGATGGCATGGTTGGCATGACTTGGCGCTGATATGTGGCTGGCATGGTTTGCCATTGGCACAGTGGTGCGGCTGGCATGGTTGGCATGCCTTGGCACGGGGATGTGGCTGGCATGGTTTGCCATTGGAACAGTAGTGAGGCTGGCATGGTTGGCATGCCTTGGCGCGGTAGCATGAGAATTAGGGTTTGGCATAGATGATGTCGGTCAATGTTAATGGTTCTGTCGTGGAACATGACACATAAAAAAAAGGTACCCTGGTAATTCTTACATAGGCATGCTTATTGATTCAATAAATGTGCTATTGGTCATAGTGACGTCATGTCAGTTGTACGGTTTTATGATTTTAACCCTAAGCTAAAAACCACCATCAACATTAAGTTCCATGCTTAGCTCGGAACATGAGCATTGTTGTGAGGTAATCATAAGATGGTGACGGGCAAGGACAAAAATCGAAACGACAAGTCTTGGAAAGATGTTCGGGAAGGTACGACTAACCTTTTCGAGAGGTAAGGAGAGTTCATGATCCTCGTGTTTGGCGGCCTTGCGTAGATTATATTCATGGTGTAGACCGTGAAATGGTGAGATGAAGATCGTTGGCTTACTCTGGCTATGCATCACCTTGGATGGGTTAGGGAACATCATGACGCTGGCTTGGCGAGTTGTCGGTGTTGGTGCGGCAAGTCATGGAGAGGAAGGCTTGGCATGGTGGGGCCAAGGCAACGACGCATTTTGGTGAGGCAAAGCATGCGCGGACGGCTTGGCATGTGGGGCCAAGGCATGGCGCGGTCCTGGAGAGGCAGGCATGGAAAACGGCTTGGCGTGGTGGTTCCAAGGCAATGGCGCGGACGGTCTTGGCATGGTGATTGGTCTTCGCGGGCCCGGTTGCCTCTTTTCCTTACTTGACTCAAATAGGAAGTCCTTTCCTTATTCAAACTCCCAAGTATCACGCCTATAAAAGGAGGGCCGGCCTCTCCTTTTACTTCACACCTATATTTTTTTTATTTTGGCCGTGTGGTAACAGTAAAGCGGACGAGCAAATCCCAGGTATGCCTTCCAACACTTCCTCTTTAGCTTGCTTTTCTTGTTTTTTATTTTTTTTGTGTTAGTGTAAACCCTAGCTGTAGGAGTACCTTTTCATGAACTTGTAGAAATGTTGTCCTTCTGCGTTGGTATGAATCCTATCCGTAGGTATGCTTTGCACGAACTTGTAGTAACATTTAGGCGTGAATACCGTAGTGATGTTGGACACCTCAATTACCGTGCAAAGTAGGCATGCATGAGTTGGTAATTGTCATTCCCTTCCCGCGAAAACCTAGCTTCTAGGGTTTACTCCTTTTTCCTGGTGTGACCGTGTGTATGGTTCCCGTGGTGGGGCGCGCCTCCTCGGCCGGGCGCAAATTTCCCGCTGCAAGGTATGGTTTTGGCATGAGGTGGTGATGCAGGGTCTGTCAATCCCCATTTCTTTGCCTATGCGCATTATGACTTTGAAATAAATTGGCTTTCATCCAAGATGGATCTCTTGTGTTTGATAAAATAATTTTCATGCACTTTCCGTAATAATTTCTCTTCGTATTGTTCCATTGTAGTTATTTCGAAGGTGGAAGTAGCGTGAGAGAATTTTCATTAGGATGTCATTTGAGAAAAGTTATGTCGTACCGAAAGATATTGGCAATCTCAATCCGAACATAGATGATGAGTTCTTTACAACATCCGCACGATTAAGAGAAATCATCGCAAGTATGTGTCGATTCTTCTGACTGGTCCGGAAAGTGAAGGAGAGGCCCGGTCGGTTCGGCCAGGAGGTGTAATAAGGTTTTTTCTTCAGAGGAAAGAGTATCATGCTAATACTATTGAATTTATATTCTCTGTGACTATGTTGCGTCCCTTTGAGAAATGGATGCGATTCATGATGAGCCAGGAATGTGTAAAAATCAGTTTGACCAAGGCGCAGATCATTGATGCTGTCGCGGCTTCCGTAGTGCTTCAAATTAGGAAAGATATTCCAGGCTTGGTTGCTTTTATTTCCAGATGGTGTCCATAGACTCACACGGCCATATGCAGGTGGGTGAAATGACTATCTCCTTAGAGAGCGTGGCCGTGTTGCTGAACCTTCCTGTAATAGAAAACCTCGATGTCAAATTTTCTACAGATGAAGAAGAAATGCACGCCGATTTGGTTGCAAAATCAAAAGGATTTGTTCGGAAAGAAAACGAGACGAAGTGCTTCTATGGATGGTGGGTGTCTCAGTGGTTTCCCGATGAGTTGGAGACGAATCAAAAGAATAATACGCTTCATGTCGCGGCGTTCTTGGCTCTTTGGTTATCCAGATATATTTTCGATGACGGATCGGGTAAGAAGGATATAAGACAGGAACTTATCAAGTTTTCCATAAAATTGGGAAAAGGTGTCGTTCTCCCTATTGGCGGCTTGTTTCTTGGTTCTCTGTACACACAATTGGATCAGCTAGTCGCGGACATGTGCGCTTAAAATGGTTACATGAAAGTGGATTCTTATATTCATGCCGCCTTTCTCCAAGCGTGGTTGTGGGAGCACTTCGAAAGGTATGCTCCAAAACCATTGGCCGTACTTCCCGAGTCTTGGGGTGGCTCTAGGATACTGCGCTGGTGGAATAGGCGCCCAAAGATTGGTTCGAACCTGGTTGGATTCCTTGGAAACTCGCACAAGGTCAATTTTCATCCATGGGATCCGGTGCATGCATCCATAACTCAGATCAGTACCTTTGCTCCTGCTCTGAGCATGTCTTTGTCTTCTGATAAAGAGGATATGAGTGTTGGAGAGATGGTGTTCGTGCGAAGCTGCACGCCCGGTTATGTGCCGTCTTTCTTTCAAGGATCTTGCAAAGCAGTCTCTTACAATATCGATAGGGCGGCTCGGAATATGGGTTTTGACCAAGGGGTCCCACTTGTTCGTCAGCCGGTTGTTCCAGAAGTCTCGTTGCCAACTGTTCTCGATGCTATTGTTCTTTTTTCGGGTAAAAGTCTCCCTTTCCTTCTTGCGGAACGAAATCCATCAACAACCTCCAAATATAACATATTTTGGCAGGATGAGTTTCTCGTTTTCCATGGATTCGTGAATGATGTGGTAGAAAACCGTCGCGGTAAACCTTCTCCCGCGGTTTTAGCGGAGCATCCACTGCTGAGGGATCCTTCTTCGCCCAAGCGAAAATCTGTTAGCCCGAATGCAGATAGTCCCCAAGTGAAGGAGCGAAGATCTAAAAGCCGTGCAGATGGTTCTCAGTCAGTTTCGACATCCCTACCGACTTTCAGTTCGTCCAATATGCAGGTACATGTGATTTTTCTCTTGACTTTAGTTGGATCGTGTATATCCTTGTTTCTTTCCCGAGTATCCGTTTTTGTATCTTGCATAGGGTCTCAGCAGCGTGAACGCCTTTACAAAACTTGCAAGTAGTCAGAAAACATCGCTTCTCGAGACGGAAGGTGGCAGTGCTGAGCCTATCCATGGTGATGGGTAACCCGAGAAGGATGAAAGCTCAGAGTTCAGTGATGGAGAGAGTAGTTCTTCCGACAGCAGTGATGAATCTTCTTCTAGCCAGTCTGAAAGAGAATCAGTGAGCCTCCCTCATGTTTTTTTTCTTTCTCTTTGGAAAATATCTAATCCGTTATGTCATAGGGGGAAACCGTTTCTGAAGATGGCCCTGAGACGGAGACTGGTGGTGGTACATCTTTGTCTCCAATTGTGGCAGCCGCACCGGGCGACCTTGGAATGGATGTTGATCGAGATGAAAACGTCGTTGTGACTCAAAAAATGGAGAGTACTCCAGTGGCCGCAGGTGCAACTGTCGTTAGGAATCCCTTGATGGTTTCTGATGTAGACGCGGGCACCACTTTCAACCCTCCATACCTGGTTCCTTATCCAGATCATGTGTTGATCGGGAGATTTAGCGTGCCAGCCAAACATGCGGCGCTATACACCAAGATATGGGAAAGCTACGGACATATCTCCACGACCAAGAAGGTTACTAGTCGATTTGCGTTGGTTAAGCGTGTGGAGGAAGCTTTGTCTTCGATTGACGACATGTGCAACGTGACCGGTAATACTGTTTCTGAGGATGTAATCTCGAGCTGGAGGTTCCATTGTGACATGTGTGTAAACTTCGAGTTCAATGTTCCTTGGTTCGTTGAAGGTTTCTCTGAGGTTGAAAAGTTGTTGGTCGAAACAGCCGAAGGTCCTTATGCGGATATGGTGAAGAAGCAGGAAGCGGAAGTCGAAAATTTGTCCAGGAATCTGAAGTTGAAGAGGGCAGCTCTCCAAATCACGAAGGAGGATCTTGCTAAGAAGAGAAAGTCATTGTTGAAAAAGTTTCCTTGAATGTATTTATGTCTTTTGAACTTCTTATTTTTAGTTTTTTTTTTTGAAAGGAAAATGAAACGCCTAGTTTATGGTTTTGATTTCCTGGATTTTTGGGTTGATAGACAAATGTTACCTTGAGGTTTTTGGATTATTATTTTGGAATGGATTGTTTTGGAATGGATTGTTTTGGGAATGATGTTGTCTTGATTACGATTGCAAGTGACGCAAACATCCCAGGAAAACCATGGAACCGTGAGCGTTGCGTGTCAGTAGATGACATGGAGTGAAACATAACATGGCTATCGGTTTCATCATTCCCGTAAAAACCTGAAATAGCAAACCATGTATTTTGTATAGGTAAGACTTACTCGGTTTTTCAGGTCTCTTGATGAAGAGGTAATCTTTCGGGTGTAAGACCGAGTTTTACGGGAGGCACCGTCGTGATTGTGTAAACTCCACAGTCGTCTCATCTGATAGTCTCGGATCGTTCGATTTTAACCTCTAGGCAGTCCCCAGTCATCCCTCGTCGTGTCAAGACTAATAATCGGGTCGTCTGGTAACTGAGTCTTCGATCCCTGAGCGGATCGCCTGCTTCTACCTCCCCTATGACTGGGTCGAAGCATGAGATCGATGGTCGAAAATTGGCATTATAACCGAAAGATCAATCTCCCACTGTGGTCGCAAATTGTTTGAGGGTGAAAACGGTTTCTGCTGATTTTGGTAATTTCGGGTGTGTGGGTGAGAAACGAATTTAAACCCTAAACAATGTACTGCAAGGGAGTACTTTATATTCGAGATATCAATCTGTGCAAATCCGGCCTAAACCAAGAAATGGTCGTTCCAGACTTGCTTCGGTCACAAAGTGAAGGAGAAGGGTTGGTTTTGGGGAGGGAAGCGAAGAAAGTGTTGAGACCAGAATAGTTGATTCTGGAAGAGTAGTTGTTTCATGACTTGTATCAGAAAGTGGGAAGCTAACAGAAGGAAAGCTAGCAGATGTTTTCTGAGTGTTGTATCCTCCTGACCTGAACTTGTCGTTCGGTGGAAATAGGTAATGCCTATTTATACAAGTCGAAGTGAAATGTACTCTGGTCTCATTAAGAAATGGAAAATGGTAGGATGTGGTAACCGGTAACGCTTGGAATTGATGTTCCATAAACGAAAGCGTTTCACCATTACTCCCTGTATTTACTAACCGCCTCATCCTTATGACACTTTCTTATAACGAGCGTAGTGTACGCCGCACGTTTTAAACCGCCAAACAAATACCCAATGAGCATCCCCCAATTTGTGACAGGTGTTGATGTCTCGAGTGTTTTCGTGGAAAACATGTAGCATGTTGTTTTTGTCTGGAAATTTGAGCTTGGGAGACTTGCCGGTTCGGTGGTGACCTTCAACGTTCGAGATTTTGCATCTTAAGAGAAAAGTTGTTGTTTACTATTGCAACCTTTCTTTTGGTAGGCAGTGGCATGAAAGTATGATCAGTATGGCTTTAATATGGCCCAGTTTAGGCGCGGCCAAAAGTTAGGGTTTTGGCTTTGTTTAGGCGCGACCAAACTAGGGCCAAAGGTTGCCATGTGTTAGCTGGTAACCTTGGACGGCTAAGATCTGCATCTTAAATGAAAAAGTGGTTGTTGATTGTTGCAGGCCTTCATTTTGGTAGCCTAATAGGGAAGGCCTGCATGGTATGGCGCGGCGAGGTGGTTTGCATGCCATTGGCACATGTGGCATGGCATGCCTTGGCGCGGTTTGGCGTGGCCAAAACTAGGTTTTTGGGCCAAAGGTTACCATGCGTTTTTTGGCGACCTTGGACGACTAAGATTTGCATCTAGGATGGAAGTGTGGCCATTGATCGTCGCACGCCTTCGTTTTGGTATCCACATGGGGAAGGCCGACATGGTATGGCGCGGCAAGGTGGTTGGCATGTCACTGGAACATGTGGCATGGCATGCCTTGGCGCGGTTTGGCGTGGCCAAAACTAGGGTTTTGGGCCAAAGGTTACCATGCATTTTTTGGCGACCTTGGACGGCTAGGATTTGCATCTAAGATGGAAGGGTGGATTTTGATCGTCGCACGCCTTCGTTTTGGTAGCCGCATGGGGAAGGCCGGCATGGTATGGCGCGACAAGGTGGTTGGCATGCCATTGGCACATGTGACATGGTATGCCTTGGCGCGGTTTGGCGTGGCCAAAACTAGGATTTTGGGACAAAGGTTTGGCGACCTTGGACGGCTAGGATTTGCATCCAGGATGGAAGGGTGGTCGTTGATTGTCGCACGGCTTCGTTTTGGTAGACGCATGGGGAAGGCTGTCATGGTATGGCGCGGCAAGGTGGAGAAAATACTAACCAAGGTAAAACCAAAGAGTCCATTAATACTATTACTACAACAACACCAACAAAGATGAAGACGAAAAGAATATATAGAAAAAGGAAGCACCTTCACCATGATCTAATTACGGAGAAAATACTAACCAAGGTTCCAGTAGAGGTTATGTCATGTTCTGGTACGGTTCTTAAATCCTAGCTATAACTAAGTTCATAAAGATAAACCCTTAACTTACACTCACTTTCTTCAATAACAAAAAAAAAAAAAAAAAAAAAAAAAAAAAAAAAAAAAAAAAAAAAAAAGGAAAGAAAACCGTTTTACTCTGTAACATTTTTAAAGTTAAGGCTAAGGTTAAAGATACTGGTAATGATAAACCCTGAACTTACACGAAACCATAACTTTTGCTATACAAATTTCTTCCAAACTTTTTCCCAAACTAAAACAGATATATTCCGGCAAATCTCAAACCTCATCCTGGTCAATATCAAACCTCCTCTTTTCTCTAGTCTCGAACATATATTTCGATGAACTATTTTCAAATTAGTTTAAACCCCTAGAAACCAAACGATAATATCATTAGTATGACAAAGGCTTAAGGTCAGCTATTTCTTTTTTATCTCATTTCTGATCAATTAGTGACGATGTAGATCATATCAGCGATGCAGAGACATGTTGCCAGTGGAGACTTAAGTTAGATACGTTATTACCCTGCATTGCTGCAGATTTTTAAATTTCGTTGCAATTGTAGTTCTTTATAATTTTATTTTATAAGTAACTAATCCAATTTATATTAAAAAAAAGGAGGTGAATTATTTGGTAGTTCACACTACATACATATGGTTTAAGGATCATTATGTAAGGGGGGTGGTTTTCATTTTAAAATGCAAGTATTGACTAAAGGGGAATGATACATATATCAAAGATGTGATGCAATTGGACTTTGATTCAATATAATAATATATACTGTGACATTGTATAACAATGATTGAGAACATCTTTTTTTCTTATTGTTATGGCTACGGATCCTCGACAACAATGATGTTGAGTTGAACACGTTCAGAGTCGCTGCAGTACTTGGAGTAGATAAGAATTCAAGGAATGTTAAAGATCCAAGGAAATCAAGCATGAAGGATGAGAAGCTACAAAGTTTATTTATTTTGTAATTCATATGTAATGATAGTTTTGTCACTAAAATTGACAAAGGGGGAGATTGTTAGAGCACTGCTCGGTCGAACTCGCAACCGTTGCTATCTCAAGATTGTTTGTCAAGTTTAGTTGATCAAAACTATATACTTGATTTATAATATACTTATAGATATGTCTTGGATTAGGATAGAATGTGTAGTTAAGCTTTAGACTTCACGGTGTTCACCAATTGAAGACAAAGATCTACTGAGAAGCTTGGAGGAACTTCATCAACAAAAGGTATGTGGAGACTAAAACTTATATATCACTCATAAGTCTATTTTATTCTATATTCTAATGAGACTAAGTCGTATAGATATATAAACTTTTACATCATACACATTTGTTATTTCGAGCCGAGTTTATCTCACTTATCAATTTCTCGAATATGTGTTGGAAGCTTTTTGCTTTATCTATGTTCGTCATATTCTTGACGAGTTTAGTTGGAGACAATTTATTTGTAGGAAACTAAATGTTAAGTCAAAAGATGATCATGTGAAAACTACCTTGAACATCTTATATGATTTGTGTGAGACAATCATTTGATGTTAACTTGAGAAGTTTCGCATTGAATATTCGATCACTTGAAAATTACTTGAAGCCAATGGTATGTGTGAGATTACCATTGTCGTCTTATAAGGATGTTTCAATGATTGAAATGAGAGTTTATAACAATTACCCATGTCTGGATACAACACGGTATGCATACTAGTGTGATGATTTAGATCCCGAACTCCTGTTTGCGTACCTAGTATGCGAACGGGTTTACCTGAGTTGGGTCCGGATTGGTTGTTCGTGAACCAGGTTTGCGAACGGCTTGATGCCAAGGTCCGGAGCTGTTTTTCGCGTACCCAGTTTACGAACACAGTGGTGAAGTTCTAAAATCGGTTACGTATGATTCTCATACTCATGAACTAAAACATTTATGATTTAAGGATTTCAAATTAACTTTTCAAACCGTGGATTAATGTTTATGAATTGATTGTATAAGTACTTTGTACGATTACGAATCAATCCGATTTTGTTTCAGTTTGTTCATATATATATTTCTATGAGATGGTGAATAATTGAAAAACTCTATTTGAAACACAATTAGATTCGTTTGATTATATTTCCTGCTTGATTGATCATCATATTTTATCTAGAAGTGTTAGATGAATATGGTTAAGATGAAACTGTTCATTTGGCTAACTTTGGTTAATTGTTATTGATCCAACCCAATATACATGTTTAGGTACGGTTACCCATATCTAAATATAAGTATATTTCATTTGTGTGTAACAAGCTAAGACCATCTAACAGTGGAGATTGATTTCTTAATTTCTAAGCAGACTTAGATTGAATCTTAAATTAGGATTTCGTCTAACGGTGAATATTTAATGCTTTGTTACTAATGTATCTTAGATTTGATTGTGAGCAACCCTGATTTGAAAGACTATATAATGGAGAATTCTAGCAACTGATAAACATAATCCCGGTACTTTCCTGTATCCTAGTCGCAAACTAGATTCGATTCTCCTTTAACCTAGGTTTTTCCAAAACCATTATCGGTTAACGACTTGAAGACTTCATTTGGGATTCGTGAAGACAGATCCAATTATTTTCTCTGTAGTTGCGTATTTTGATCTAACTAGTTCTATCTTATTGAGTTTTATCTTCTCTAAGATTTACTCGAGATTTATCTCTGATAGGTAAGATATAAAAAGTAACCACAACAGTTCTTCGTCTCAGACTCTTGTGATTCCGCAATAACTTCTTTTGTTCATCGGTTAGGTTATTGTGAGGTGATTGATATTTCTAGGCTGCTCCTCGGGAGTATAAGACCAGATTATTAGTTGGTTCCTGTTCACCTTGATCTTTGTATAAAAAGACGGAACAAAAAAAGAATAAAGAATAAACATATCTGTCGGAGACAAATTTGTTTATAAGTCTTCGACTTTGAGTCGTAACAACTCTTAGTTGTGGGTGAGATCATCTAAGGGAATCAAAAATACGCAGAATACATTGTGGTTCTAGAGGCGTAAGGAACGCGGCTCGACTAAATTCCATTCCGAAGTTAACTTGTAGTAGGATAGTGTCTGTAGCGTCTTAACACAGTGTGATTTTCAAAGGTGGACTAGGTCCCGGAGTTTTTCCGCATTTGGGGTTTCCTCCTTAACAAAATTTCTGGTGTCTGTGTTATTTCTTTTCCACATTATATTTATTTATATAATTGAAATATCACAGGTTGTGAGTAGTTCAATCAGTTGATAATTCCGACCTTGATTGTTGGATAGAATTTGATTGACACTTGGGCATTGGTATTTGGTACTGTTTAAGTTATTTCTCATATCAATTAGGCTCACGGATTTCTATCTGTTCGATTTTCTAATTTATTGAGAAAGAGAGATAAAGCTCTTTGATATATTTCTTGATTAAGTCTTACTTTTAAGTTGGTTCTCTCGGAATTATATTGGAGTTTAGTCCATACAGATTTCCGAACGAATTATTGGGTGTGGTTTTTATACCCCGCTTTTTCAGGTTGATAGATATGATCAGCGATTATCAAAAAAATTATTATATTAACTCGAGTTCGTCTTATGGTTATTAGGTTGTTGCATTTATTCACTTGGTTATTATTTGATGATTATGACACGTGTGTGCGCATTAATCAACACCGAAAAAATATAACGACTGTTTAATTATTTTAATTACCTCATAAGATCCCAAAAATACTACAATTAAGTAAAATTTTACTGAGAATTATCATAACCGTGATTTTATGTTGAACTCTCTCGATACCATATCAAAATCTCTAGATGTCACTGTAAAAACTATATTTTCGAGATAAAAACAGACTAATCATGCAGCGTTATCTTGTGCGTATATCGATCCACAAGATAGTATAACACTACACCAAATTCAGGTTTTAGCAACTCAGATTCGCAACGTACATATAGCTATTGCGAAATTTCTGTATTCGCAACAACGTTTCGTCGTTGCGAATTTTGCAACGGCTAGTACCTAGTTGTGACTCGCAACTGTTTTTCTTTCACGCATGCTAGTTAAGCGTGTGGCAGCAAACACCTACAAACACTTGATTTGTATGTTTCCGCCCTAGTTTTGTTTTTCATTTTGAACTGAAAATATTGTTACACCCCAAACCTTTGGACGGCTAGATGTAGTTCATTTTCCAACGGTAGAGATGAAACCCTATCTCTATTTTCTATCGATCTCACACAGGTTTTTATTTTCAGTTTCTCTTTCTCTCTTCTCTGATACCGCTGATACCTTCTTCCTCTCTTATCAGTGGTGACTAAAATCCTTGAGCTGATACCACCGCTACCTCTTAAACCTTGATCTCTTGTTTTCTCTACAGATGAAAATCTAGATCCGGTATTTATATTCGTTATCTAGGGTTTCAATTGTAGAGATGACCAAGAGATTACTATGATTGATCTACAAAAGGTTGCAAATTGAAAAAATACGTGTAGCAAATCACTTTCACTATATTTGATTTGATTTTGATGTTAGGGTTTTAATATTTTTTGATTTATTTTTGATGTTCCAGTTGTGTAGAAGATTCAAGGTTCGGCTGCTTAAATTCGTTTCGCTGTTCTTAGTTTTCAATTTGAAGTTCAGATGCAGGAACTCCTGTGGGTATTAAAATTTGTGAACCTTCTTCCTCTGTGTGAGTATTTATTTCACTTATGATTCTAGTTATACCATCAGTTATGGTGTTGTTGTTACTGGTTTTGTGGTTAATCAAATGATTCAATTCATTCGATATGGTTTGCTGAGTATACATTTTAATGTTGGAATGAAATATGGGTGCTCATCGATTTTCTCTTTGTAGTTGTAGTTTTTTTGGATTACATCATTAGAAAGTCAAATTCTCATCGTGTTGCTCCTATTGTATTCGTAGTTGTAAAATAGCTTATTGAACCCACTTTTTGTCTGGTTTCACTTCTTTCCTTGCATTTTGTCAATATGCACATGTGGTGGGATTCTTGGAGGACACGATTTGCCTAATTTTTTCAAGGCTGCTGCTCATAAAGATATAAGGAGTCAAAGACTCATAATTCGGATGACTTGATGCGTTTTCTGCTTTCTTATTATGTTCAAGGTATAGTGTAACACAATTATATGGTCTAAAGCAACTACTACTTCAAATTGATGTCACTGCCTGGTTAGTTGATTAGTTGCAGAAGTTATTGAGTGCAGATGCTATTAGTTCTGTAGTTAAAAAGAAATTGGTGATAAATTCTAGCCTTAGTATAGTGAAAATGCTATTAGTCTTATATTTCTTATGCATGGCTTGGTAATTATGTACTAAAATTTTATGTTTAAACATTTTATAATTATTGTGGAAATTCGCTTTGTTTTTATTGAAGTTTAATTCGTCTACTGATGCCTGTTTTGGTGGTTTTATGGTACAGATTATTGAGATTTTTATGCACACATGTTATCTTGGTAACCATCACTTTTAACAAATTGGTTTCGTGTTGCAGGACATGGTAGAAAACTATGTACCTTTTGCTAATGGAGGCAGTGGTAAAGGAACAGGTTATGCAGCCAATTTTTATCTTGTTTTGAGTGACGACAGAATAGAAATGCAATGTAAACACAAAACTCACAAATGTTTTTGGTGCCGTGTTTGACAGATGGACATTCTCACCATTGGCAAAGGACCCTATGTTGGGGTAAGTTCTTCTGAAGTATCTACAAATATAAATCGTACTCAAGTAAATCTTGTAGGTTGTTAATATTTTAAAAAAGTCTGGTTTTATAACATAACAGAACTGGTGAACCTGTTGGTTTGATTTTTCTTTAAGTATCATTTGTTAGTGGTTGAGCTACCTAATACTTTATTCAACTGATATATGTTTCAGTCGCCAGTCTATGGTAAAAGGGTAAGCACTCTAGAATATCATACAAATAGTGTGCAGCACGACTTCTTTTTTTCTTTCTTTAGCTTGAAAAATCGTTGAAGTAGGATGACTCAAGGCCTCTGACCCATTCGTTGTGTCTTTGCGGAATCGAGTAATGTACTAACTAGTTAGATAGAGCGTTCCCATGCTACGGGAAGTAAACCATGCTCGAAGTGATACGATCAAGTTTCAAAAAAAAAAAAACCCGTCCTTTTCATCTTTTCTGTGCTGGTTAATGTTTTTAACTTATTACTTTTCTTATTTTGTTGATCAGTAACTTATTGTCTTTTGTTATCGTTTTTGAAAAACAGGTCTTGAGAATTGCGATGGATCCGTGTAGAAACATAAAGATTCATGGCGGGGATTGATGAAGAGAGGAACGGAACATGACTTCTTACAATAATACATCTCTTTCTGCTTGTTTACACTTGTGATAATAATGATATTTTTTTGAGTTATGATTTCTTGACTCGGTATATTTCCTAGATATGATATAGTTGCTGATGCTACAGATAATGCTCCGAGCCGGTTTATGGTCGATGATCGCTGTGTTGGGAAAGGTATTTTAGTGAATTACGTCTGTTAGGATGAGAGGTTCAGGTCCCACCTGCTCATTATGCCAGATTAAGATGTGAACAACTTGCTCATTTAAACTGTTGCCTGGACAAAGGGATCATGCTCTTTTTCGTTCGAACAATGACAACTTAAGACCTTCAAAACTTCAGGTAAGACTTCAGCTTGCAGGGTAGTCAGTCGTCTCTTTTATGTAATCCAGGCTGTCGATATAAGCTTGTCTAAGTTTTTTTGAAGCTCTGGTCAGGTTAAAAACTATTTCTTTTTTTTCTGAAATTTGTTAGTCTCATGCTGTCTCTATGGGAGGATACAAAAACTGGGTCAAAGTGGGCTGTCGTAAATAGGTGTTACTTGCCTGATGACTTACCAGACGTTGTCGTCCTACCATGTACACCAGGAATTAATGAGGTGGGTCATATTGGTGACGGTTATACATGGGATATCAGTTTTTAATTTATGTGCATAAACTTGCTCATTGATTTGGTTTTGTAAATTATTGGTACTATTCTTCTGATATTTATATCACAATTATCTAATATGTATCTAAGTTTGTGACAGGTGTTGTTCGCACTCTGACAGGTATATGAATCTAATCATGGTAGCATGTAAGGGAAGGCCTAATTGAGGGTCCATGTGAAGTCTTTTCTCCAAACAAGTTTAAGTAAAGATCTGAAAGAAGAAGTCATAGTGAAACAGATAATGGGTTACAACGCATTTCTTATGCAAGTAAGTCTCTTTGTTCTTCATGTTTACAACAGTTCTTGTTTTACTAGTAAGAGCATTGAAGTTTTGTCTATTGCTGAATTTTAACAATAAGCCAACCCGCCAAACCTGCACCACTGAGATGATGTATCTCAGTTTTATGTAGAATGCCTATCGCCCCTACTAGAACGGCCTCCTAGGTGGAGGTTAGAGGAAAAACATTATTTGATGTAGCTTTTAAGAAAATTACAGACCATATCTTTGTAACTTTGTCCAAGGATTGAGTATAGATACTGATGAAAGTTTCCTTTATGCATTTATGCATTTTCCATATCTAATATTATGGTTTGTGCTTGTGTTGCAGGGATTGTCGTGTCACGCAGAGGAGTTGAACATGTGCAAAGCATTGATATCAAGTGCGTGTTTTAGGCTACAAAAAGGAGTTTCTTATTTAAATTTAGGTTGTCGCGTAACTCAATTCTATTAGTCCAGCAGTTGATGTTATGAAGGCAAGTATAATCATATTTTTCTTGTAATCATCCTTAGTAGACAAACTTGTTAGTATAATCATCCTTTTCCTCTAATCATCTTAAATCCTCATGTTACAT
The DNA here is from genome assembly GCF_003573695.1 of Papaver somniferum. Classification (NCBI taxonomy): domain Eukaryota; kingdom Viridiplantae; phylum Streptophyta; class Magnoliopsida; order Ranunculales; family Papaveraceae; genus Papaver; species Papaver somniferum. The sequence goes on along the minus strand of NC_039365.1, from coordinate 12,827,278 downwards.
AATGTCATGAGACTGGAAGAGCATGTGTAGCATACAGAAATTTGTATCCTCATGTTACTCAATGTAAATGCTATACATTGCGCATAAGCCACAACTGAATGAAATTTGTATCTTAGACACTTTGTCAAGATTTTGGTTCTGTCTCTTATGAGTTACAGGGATTGTGCTTTTTCTTTCTGCGTTTTCCATATCTAATAAGGTCTGTACTTATGTTGCAGGGATTTTCGCATAATGCAGAAGAGCTGAACATGTGCAAAGCTAGCATTGATATCAGGTGCTTGTTCTTATTGAAATTCAGGTTGTCGCATAACTCAGAAATTTGTATCTTACATACTCACCATATATAGATGAATATATCTTTGCTAGAGTTTGAAACTAAACTAAGTTAGTCTTACTGGAATCAAGAGTAACTCATAGAGTTACAGGGACTGTGCTTTTTCTTTCTGTGTTTCTGCGTTTTCCATGTCTAATAAGGTCTGTATTTGTGTTGCAAGGGATTTTCACATAATTCAGAAGAGCTGAACATGGGCAAAGCTAGCATTGATATCAGGTGCTTGTTCTTATTGAAATTCAGGTTGTCGCATAACTCAGAAATTTGTATCTTACACACTCACCATATATAGATGAATATATCGTTGCTAGAGTTTGAAACTAAACTAAGTTAGAGTCTTACCGAAATCAAGAGTAACTCATATGTATACCATGTGTGGATGAACATATAATTGAATGTTCTCTCTTCTTTTGTAATTTTTAAAATGTTCTCATGTATAATTGAACATATCAATGTAATATAAGTGGTGCAGAATATGAATGATTGTTGGATTGAATCACAGGGTTATGGGTATTTGCAGGATAAATAGAATTTGGGGAGAAAATTTTGTCCAGGTCAACAAAGACCTACTTTCTTTTTTGCTGTTGCGAAAGGTTCGCAACATCTATTAATTAGTTGCTAAATCTGTACCACAAAATAGAAACCGGTCTTCTTTGATTTAATCAAACATTTTCGCAACTACTGTAAAAAAAATTTCGCAATAGCCAAAACTGTTGCTAAAATTTTACTGCGAATTTTGTGGATCAATTTCTGTTGACTTAGTCAAGAATTCGCAACTGTTGTACAACTATTGCTAAATTTTTGAGTCGTAACAGCCGAAAACAGTTGCGACTCCAAATTCGTAACAGACATGTCCGTTGCGAAAGTTCGAGTCGTCCCCTGTCGCAACAGCGGAACCAGTTGCAAAACTCCATTTTTGGTGTAAATCCTCTATCATTTTTGTGTCTTGAAATTGCATAACAAATAAAATGGATTGAACAGAAATCGAAGAAAAACATTTTTCTTTATTTACTAATACCTTCTCCTGATATCTTCTTATTTATTCATAGTTTTAATTGGACAAGATAACCGAAGCTTCTAACTTATTCATAGTTTCCTTATTTTGTGCACAAGATAACTGAAGCCTTTAATTACTCCGAGTTATGACAACCTTGTTGGGATGACTTATATTCATAGTTGTCATAGGAAAAGAATAACATAACTTCCAGTGTATTTCAGAAATACCCTTTTTGGTGCATGAGGTAACGAAATCCTTTTTGAAACCGCATGGGATACCAAGTACACCAAACTTTTTCGTTCGGCAACCAATATAGACAAAACTTAATACAATGGCAAGTAGACCAACGTAATAATCCTTCACAATGTGTATATAGAGTTAATATCTCAACCTCTACTCAATCAGTATGTATATAGACACAAGGTTCGTGAATCTGATTGCTAAGAAGAGTACTTGAACGATCTCAAAAATCAATATCCAAGATATAATCGTATCCAAATAATTCAATAGGAATTTTTCCAAGTGATTAAACTCGATATTAATGCACATCGGAAGCGCAAGAGATATGGTAATCGTCGTAGAAGAATGAAATTTGATAAAGTAACCGATAGATTGGATAAAAACTGATAGAAATTAGGTTTTCTTCAAAGAGATATCCTAAAATCTACGATTTTATCTAGACCTCGTTAAATCCCTAGGAATAACGACTATAGATATGGTTTATCTAGACCTCGTTAAATCACTACGAATAACGACTATAGATATAAGATTTATCTAAGAAGATAAAACTACTTAGAGAATCCACAACCATAAAGTGTAAAAACAATCCTAAAATGATTTATATACCATTCTAAATTAGGGTTTTTTATGTTTATCACACGGGTATTTCATCTTTAACTGGACTTTATAACACCGCTTGAAGTTTAATACTGAGCAAAACGGTGTTTCAACAATGGCTAATACTCCAGGAGATGTTTAACACTCATGCAAGCTATAATAATAGCTATAAATGAGAATTGCTAAAATAGTATGGTATGCATACCATACGAATATACCGCACTTATATGCCTACATTTCCCATATAAAGTCTACGACTGTGGACTAAGAAGAAAACTAGTGATGCAAAAATACCAAACTTGCAAAAATAAATAAATTATTTGAACTTTTTAAATATTCCGTCTTAAGAACTCATCTAGTTAAATACCTTAAGAAGAAGATGGGATGTAGATCCTATTTAAGTCAACGTGCACAAAGCCTTCTTTAGTTGAGTTGCAAAATATTCCCAACTCAATATGCCTCATAATTTGGAAGAAACAATGTGAACATCTTGATTAATCACATTCTGTGTCAGTGGTCTGTTTAATGGATTCTATTTCTTTTCGTTACTTTTTATCATTTAATAACATATTCTTAAATAATATACACACAACAGTAATTTTTCGACATAAAAATCCACAAAAAATAAAACAGTATACATGTGTGTTTGGTGTTTGTTGGCAGACTAACTTATTCCACTTATAGTACCTCGTATATATAAAACGTGAAAAACGGTCACCATAATTAAACTGAGACTCCGTGGAAATGAGAAAAAGTACTGATTCAAATCACCCAAACTGAAGTCAACTAAACAGTATGAAGCACAAGTGTCTAACGACATTCATATGGTGGGTAAAAAGTGTTCCGAAAACCATTTTGAATACTATGGGTGTTGACTGCTGAGTAAGTAACTGCAACAACCAGGTCTCACACCATGTTTATGTGTATTTTCAAAAGATCTTTATTAAATGGATGATGCATACCCATAAGGTGTGTTGACCGCATACAAGTTTTTCACCTTCAACGACTTATTTTTTCTGTATAATTTGTTTTTGGTAAGAAATCGTATATCTAATGTGAAGGAAGAATCTTTATTATAGAATCCCTAAACATTTGGTAAAGAGAATCTCATTTCATTAATACGAGGTTGGTAAAGGATGATGATGCAGATTATCTAAATATACCGTGTTTATGTGTATTGCAACAACTAGGTCTCGCACCATGTTTAAGTGTATTTTCACAAAATCTTTAATAAATGGATGATTCATATTCATAAGGTGACTTCACCGTGTACAAGTTTTTTCACCTTCAACGACTTATTTTTTTTCCGTATAATTTGTTTTTGGTAAGAAATCATATGTCTAATGTGAAGGAAGAATCTTTATTACAGAATCCCTAACCATTTGGTAAAGAAATCTAATTTCATTAATACGAGGTTGGTAAAGGATAATGATGCAGCACAAGTGTCCAACGACATTCATATGGTGGGTAAAAAGTGTTCCGAAAACCATTTTGAAAACTATGGGTGCTGACTGCGGAGTAAGTAATTGCAACAACCAGGTCTCACACCATGTTTATGTGTATTTTCACAAAATATTTATTAAATGGATGATGCATACCCATAAGGTGTCTTGACTGTATACAAGTTTTTTCACCTTCAACGATTTATTTTTTTCTGTGTATAATTTGATTTTGGTAAGAAATCGTATATCTAATGTGAAGTAAGAATATTTATTACAGAATCCCTTAACATTTGGTAAAGAGGATCTCATTTCATTATTACGAAGTTGGTAAAGTATGATGATGCAACTTATCTAAATACACTGTGTTAATGTGTATTGCAACAACCAGGTCTCGCACCATGTTTATGTGTATTTTCACAAATTTTTTATTAAATGGATGATGCAAACCCATAAGGTGACTTGACCGTATACAAGTTTTTTCACCTTCAACGACTTATATTTTGTCTCTGTATAATTTGTTTTTGTAAGAAAATCGTATATCTAATGTGAGCGAAGAATCTTTATTACAGAATCCCTAAACATTTAGTAAAGAGGATCTCATTTCATTAATATGAAGTTGGTGAAGGATCATGATGCAGCTTATCTAAATGCACTGTGTTTATGTGTATTGCAACAACCAGGTTTCGCACCATGTTTATGTGTATTTTCACAAAATCTTTATTAAATGGATGATTCATACCCTTAAGGTGTCTTGACCGTATACAAGTTTTTTCACCTTTAACGACTTTTTTTTTCATGTATAATTTGTTTTTGGTAAGAAATCGTATGTCTAATGTGAAAGAAGAATCTTTATTACAGAATACTTAGAATTTAATAACATAATCTCATTTCATTAATACGAGGTTGGTAAAGGATGATGATGCAGCACAAGTGTCCAACGACATTCATATGGTGGGTAAAAAGTGTTCCGAAAACCATTTTGAAAACTATGGGTGTTGACTGCTGAGTAAGTAACTGCAACAACCAGGTTTCGCACCATGTTTATGTGTATTTTTACAAAATCTTTATTAAATGGATGATGCATACCCCTAAGGTGTCTTGACCGTATACAAGTGTTTTCACCTTCAACGACTTTTTTTTTCTGTATAATTTGTTTTTGGTAAGAAATCGTATGTCTAATGTGAAGGAAGAATCTTTATTACAGAATCTTAGAATTTAATAACAGAATCTCATTTCATTAATACGAGGTTGGTAAAGTATGATGATGCAGCACAAGTGTCCAACGACATTCATATGGTGGGTAAAAAGTGTTCCGAAAACCATTTTGAAAACTATGGGTGCTGACTGCTGAGTAAGTAACTGCAACAACCAGGTTTCGCACCATGTTTATGTGTATTTTCAAAAATCTTTATTAAATGGATGATGCATACCCATAAGGTGTCTTGACCGTATACAAGTTTTTTCACCTTCAACGACTTATTTTTTTGTATAATTTGTTTTTGGTAAGAAATCGTATGTCTAATGTGAAGGAAGAATCTTTATACAGAATCCCTAGAATTTAATAACAGAATCTCATTTCATTAATACGAGGTTGGTAAAGTATGATGATGCAGCACAAGTGTCCAACGACATTCATATGGTGGGTAAAAAGTGTTCCGAAAACCATTTTGAAAACTATGGGTGCTGACTGCTGAGTAAGTAACTGCAACAACCAGGTTTCGCACCATGTTTATGTGTATTTTCACAAAATCTTTATTAAATGGATGATGCATACCCATAAGGTGTCTTGACCGTATACAAGTTTTTTCACCTTCAACGACTTTTTTTTCTCTGTATAATTTGTTTTTGGTAAGAAATCGTATGTCTAATGTGAAGGAAGAATCTTTATTACAGAATCCCTAGAATTTAATAGCAGAATCTCATTTCATTAATACGAGGTTGGTAAAGTATGATGATGCAGCACAAGTGTCCAACGACATTCATATGGTGGGTAAAAAGTGTTCCGAAAACCATTTTGAAAACTATGGGTGCTGACTGCTGAGTAAGTAACTGCAACAACCAGGTTTCGCACCATGTTTATGTGTATTTTCACAAAATCTTTATTAAATGGATGATGCATACCCATAAGGTGTCTTGACCGTATACAAGTTTTTTCACCTTCAACTTATTTTTTTTTGTATAATTTGTTTTTGGTAAGAAATCGTATATAATGTGAAGGAAGAATCTTTATTACAGAATCCCTAGAATTTAATAACAGAATCTCATTTCATTAATACGAGGTTGGTAAAGTATGATGATGCCACAAGTGTCCAACGACATTCATATGGTGGGTAAAAAGTGTTCCGAAAACCATTTTGAAAACTATGGGTGCTGACTGCTGAGTAAGTAACTGCAACAACCAGGTTTCGCACCATGTTTATGTGTATTTTCACAAAATCTTTATTAAATGGATGATGCATACCCATAAGGTGTCTTGACCGTATACAAGTTTTTTCACCTTCAACGACTTTTTTTTTCTCTGTATAATTTGTTTTTGGTAAGAAATCGTATATCTAATGTGAAGGAAGAATCTTTATTACAGAATCCCTAGAATTTAATAACAGAATCTCATTTCATTAATACGAGGTTGGTAAAGTATGATGCAGCACAAGTGTCCAACGACATTCATATGGTGGGTAAAAAGTGTTCCGAAAACCATTTTGAAAACTATGGGTGCTGACTGCTGAGTAAGTAACTGCAACAACCAGGTTTCGCACCATGTTTATGTGTATTTTCAAAAATCTTTATTAAATGGATGATGCATACCCATAAGGTGTCTTGACCGTATACAAGTTTTTTCACCTTCAACGACTTTTTTTCTGTATAATTTTTTTGGTAAGAAATCGTATGTCTAATGTGAAGGAAGAATCTTTATTACAGAATCCTAGAATTTAATAACAGAATCTCATTTCATTAATACGAGGTTGGTAAAGTATGATGATGCAGCACAAGTGTCCAACGACATTCATATGGTGGGTAAAAAGTGTTCCGAAAACCATTTTGAAAACTATGGGTGCTGACTGCTGAGTAAGTAACTGCAACAACCAGGTTTCGCACCATGTTTATGGGTATTTTCAAAAAATCTTTATTAAATGGATGATGCATACCCATAAGGTGTGTTGACCGTATACAAGTTTTTTCACCTTCAACGACTTATATTTTTTCTCTCTATAATTTGTTTTGGGTAAGAAATCGTATATCTAATGTGAAGGAAGAATCTTTAATACAGAATCTTTAAAATTTAATAGTAGAATCTCATTTCATTAATACGAGGTTGGTAAAGTTTGATGATGTAGAACAAGTGTCCAACGATATTCTTATGGTGGGTACAAAGTGTTCCGAAAACCATTTTGAAAACTATAGGTGCTGACTGCTGAGTAAGTAACTGCAACAACCAGGTTTCGAACCATGTTTATGTGTATTTTCGCAAAATCTTTATTAAATGGATGATGCATACCCATAAGGTGTCTTGACCGTATATAAGTTTTTTCACCTTCAATGACTTTTTTTCTTGTATAATTTATTTTTGATAAGAAATCGTATGTCTAATGTGAAGGAAGAATCTTTATTACAGAATCTTTAAAATTTAATAGCAGAATCTCATTTCATTAATACGAGGTTGGTAAAGTATGATGATCTAGCACAAGTGTCCAACGATATTCATACGGTGGGTAAAAAGTGTTCTGAAACCATTTTTAAAACTATGGGTGCTGACTGCTGAGTAAGTAACTACAACAACCAGGTTTCGCACCATGTTTATGGGTATTTTCAAAAAATCTTTATTAAATGGATGATGCATACCCATAAGGTGTGTTGACCGTATACAAGTTTTTTCACCTTCAACGACTTATATTTTTTCTCTCTATAATTTGTTTTGGGTAAGAAATCGTATATCTAATGTGAAGGAAGAATCTTTAATACAAAATCTTTAAAATTTAATAGCAGAATCTCATTTCATTAATACGAGGTTGGTAAAGTTTGATGATGTAGCACAAGTGTCCAACGATATTCTTATGGTGGGTACAAAGTGTTCCGAAAACCATTTTGAAAACTATAGGTGCTGACTGCTGAGTAAGTAACTGCAACAACCAGGTTTCGAACCATGTTTATGTGTATTTTCGCAAAATCTTTATTAAATGGATGATGCATACCCATAAGATGTCTTGACCGTATACAAGTTTTTTCACCTTCAACGACTTTTTTTTTCATGTATAATTTGTTTTTGGTAAGAAATCATATGTCTAATGTGAAAGAAGAATCTTTATTACAGAATACTTAGAATTTAATAACAGAATCTCATTTCATTAATACGAGGTTGGTAAAGGATGATGATGCAGCACAAGTGTCCAACGACATTCATATGGTGGGTAAAAAGTGTTCCGAAAACCATTTTGAAAACTATGGGTGATGACTGCTGAGTAAGTAACTGCAACAACCAGGTTTCGCACCATGTTTATGTGTATTTTTACAAAATCTTTATTAAATGGATGATGCATACCCCTAAGGTGTCTTGACCGTATACAAGTGTTTTCACCTTCAACGACTTTTTTTTTCATGTATAATTTGTTTTTGGTAAGAAATCGTATGTCTAATGTGCAGGAAGAATCTGTATTACAGAATCTTTAAAATTTAATAGCAGAATCTCATTTCATTAATACGAGGTTGGTAAAGTATGATGATCTAGCACAAGTGTCCAACGATATTCATACGGTGGGTAAAAAGTGTTCCGAAAACCATTTTGAAAACTATGGGTGCTGACTGCTGAGTAAGTAACTACAACAACCAGGTTTCGCACCATGTTTATGGGTATTTTCAAAAAATCTTTATTAAATGGAGGATGCATATGCATAAGGTGTCTTGACCGTATACAAGTTTTTTCACCTTCAACGACTTTTTTTTCAGGTATAATTTGTTTTTGATAAGAAATCGAATGTCTAATGTGAAGGAAGAATCTTTATTACAAAATCCCTAGAATTTAATAACAGAATCTCATTTCATTAATACGAGGTTGGTAAAGTATGATGATGCAGCACAAGTGTCCAACGACATTCATATGGTGGGTAAAAACTGTTCCGAAAAACCATTTTGAAAACTATGGGTGTTGACTGCTGAGTAAGTAACTGCAACAACCAGGTTTCGCACCATGTTTATGTGTATTTTCACAAAATCTTTAATAAATGGATGATGCATACTCATAAGGTGACTTGACCGTACACAATTTTTTTCACCTTCAACGACTTATTTTTTTTTCCGTATAATTTGTTTTTGGTAAGAAATCGTATGTCTAATGTGAAGGAAGAATCTTTATTACAGAATACTTAGAATTTAATAACAGAATCTCATTTCATTAATACGAGGTTGGTAAAGGATGATGATGCAGCACAAGTGTCCAACGACATTCATATTGTGGGTAAAAAGTGTTCCGAAAACCATTTTGAAAACTATGGGTGTTGACTGCTGAGTAAGTAACTGCAACAACCAGGTTTCGCACCATGTTTATGTGTATTTTTACAAAATCTTTATTAAATGGATGATGCATACCCATAAGGTGTCTTGACCGTATACAAGTGTTTTCACCTTCAACGACTTTTTTTTTCATGTATAATTTGTTTTTGGTAAGAAATCGTATGTCTAATGTGCAGGAAGAATCTGTATTACAGAATCTTTAAAATTTAATAGCAGAATCTCATTTCATTAATACGAGGTTGGTAAAGTATGATGATCTAGCACAAGTGTCCAACGACATTCATATGGTGGGTAAAAAGTGTTCCGAAAACCATTTTGAAAACTATGGGTGCTGACTGCTGAGTAAGTAACTGCAACAACCAAGTTTCACACATGTTTATGTGTATTTTCACAAAATCTTTATTAAATGGATGATGCATACCCATAAGTTGTCTTGACCGTATACAAGTTTTTTCACCTTCAATGACTTTTTTTTTCCTGTATAATTTTTTTTTGATAAGAAATTGTATGTCTAATGTGAAGGAAGAATCTTTATTACAGAATCCCTAGAATTTAGTAACAGAATCTCATTTCATTACTACGAGGTTCGTAAATAATGATGATGCATCACAAGTGTCCAACGACATTCATATGGTGGGTAAAAAGTGTCCCGAAAACCAATTTGAAAACTATGGGTGCTGACTGCTGAGTAAGTAACTACAACAACAAGGTTTCGCACCATGTTTATGGGTATTTTCACAAAATCTTTATTAAATGGATGATGCATACCCATAAGGTGTCTTGACCGTATACAAGTTTTTTCACCTTTAACGACTTATATTTTTTCTCTGTATAATTTGTTTTTGGTAAGAAATCGTATATATAATGTGAAGGAAGAATCTTTATTACAGAATCTTTAAAATTTAATAGCAGAATCTCATTTCATTAATACGAGGTTGGTAAAGTATGATGATGCAGCACAAGTGTCCAACGACATTCATATGGTGGGTAAAAAGTTTTCCGAAAACCATTTTGAAAACTATGGGTGCTGACTACTGAGTAAGTAACTGCAACAACCAGGTTTCGAACCATGTTTATGTGTATTTTCACAAAATCTTTATTAAATGGATGATGCATACCCATAAGGTGTCTTGACCGTATATAAGTTTTTTCACCTTCAATGACTTTTTTTCTTGTATAATTTATTTTTGATAAGAAATCGTATGTCTAATGTGAAGGAAGAATCTTTATTACAGAATCTTTAAAATTTAATAGCAGAATCTCATTTCATTAATACGAGGTTGGTAAAGTATAATGATCTAGCACAAGTGTCCAACGATATTCATACGGTGGGTAAAAAGTGTTCCGAAACCATTTTGAAAACTATGGGTGCTGACTGCTGAGTAAGTAACTACAACAACCAGGTTTCGCACCATGTTTATGGGTATTTTCAAAAAAGCTTTATTAAATGGATGATGCATACCCATAAGGTGTGTTGACCGTATACAAGTTTTTTCACCTTCAACGACTTATATTTTTTCTCTCTATAATTTGTTTTGGGTAAGAAATCGTATATCTAATGTGAAGGAAGAATCTTTAATACAGAATCTTTAAAATTTAATAGCAGAATCTCATTTCATTAATACGAGGTTGGTAAAGTTTGATGATGTAGCACAAGTGTCCAACGATATTCTTATGGTGGGTACAAAGTGTTCCGAAAACCATTTTGAAAACTATAGGTGCTGACTGCTGAGTAAGTAACTGCAACAACCAGGTTTCGAACCATGTTTATGTGTATTTTCGCAAAATCTTTATTAAATGGATGATGCACACCCATAAGATGTCTTGACCGTATACAAGTTTTTTCACCTTCAACGACTTTTTTTTCATGTATAATTTGTTTTTGGTAAGAAATCGTATGTCTAATGTGAAAGAAGAATCTTTATTACAGAATACTTAGAATTTAATAACAGAATCTCATTTCATTAATACGAGGTTGGTAAAGGATGATGATGCAGCACAAGTGTCCAACGACATTCATATGGTGGGTAAAAAGTGTTCCGAAAACCATTTTGAAAACTATGGGTGTTGACTGCTGAGTAAGTAACTGCAACAACCAGGTTTCGCACCATGTTTATGTGTATTTTTACAAAATCTTTATTAAATGGATGATGCATACCCATAAGGTGTCTTGACAGTATACAAGTGTTTTCACCTTCAACGACTTTTTTTTTCATGTATAATTTGTTTTTGGTAAGAAATCGTATGTCTAATGTGCAGGAAGAATCTGTATTACAGAATCTTTAAAATTTAATAGCAGAATCTCATTTCATTAATACGAGGTTGGTAAAGTATGATTATCTAGCACAAGTGTCCAACGATATTCATACGGTGGGTAAAAAGTGTTCCGAAAACCATTTTGAAAACTATGGGTGTTGACTGCTGAGTAAGTAACTACAACAACCAGGTTTCGCACCATGTTTATGGGTATTTTCAAAAAATCTTTATTAAATGGAGGATGCATATGCATAAGGTGTCTTGACCGTATACAAGTTTTTTCACCTTCAACGACTTTTTTTTCAGGTATAATTTGTTTTTGATAAGAAATCGAATGTCTAATGTGAAGGAAGAATCTTTATTACAAAATCCCTAGAATTTAATAACAGAATCTCATTTCATTAATACGAGGTTGGTAAAGTATGATGATGCAGCACAAGTGTCCAACGACATTCATATGGTGGGTAAAAACTGTTCCGAAAAACCATTTTGAAAACTATGGGTGTTGACTGCTGAGTAAGTAACTGCAACAACCAGGTTTCGCACCATGTTTATGTGTATTTTCACAAAATCTTTAATAAATGGATGATGCATACTCATAAGGTGACTTGACCGTACACAATTTTTTTCACCTTCAACGACTTATTTTTTTTTCCGTATAATTTGTTTTTGGTAAGAAATCGTATGTCTAATGTGAAGGAAGAATCTTTATTACAGAATACTTAGAATTTAATAACAGAATCTCATTTCATTAATACGAGGTTGGTAAAGGATGATGATGCAGCACAAGTGTCCAACGACATTCATATGGTGGGTAAAAAGTGTCCCGAAAACCATTTTGAAAACTATGAGTGCTGACTGCTGAGTAAGTAACTGCAACAACAAGGTTTCGCACCATGTTTATGTGTATTTTCACAAAATCTTTATTAAATGGATGATGCATACCCATAAGGTGTCTTGACCGTATACAAGTTTTTTCACCTTCAATGACTTTTCTTTCCTGTATAATTGGTTTTTGATTAGAAATCGTATGTCTAATGTGAAGGAAGAATCTTTATTACAGAATCCGTAGAATTTAATAACAGAATCTCATTTCATTAATACGAGGTTGGTAAAGTATGATGATGCATCACAAGTGTCCAACGACATTCATATGGTGGGTAAAAAGTGTTCCGAAAACCATTTTGAAAACTATGGGTGCTGACTGCCGAGTAAGTAACTGCAACAACCAGGTTTCGCACCATGTTTATGTGTATTTTCACAAAATCTTTATTAAATAGATGATGCATACCCATAAGGTGTCTTGACCGTATACACGTTTTTTCACCTTCAATGACTTTTTTTTTCCTGAATAATTGGTTTTTGATTAGAAATCAAAAAGTCTAGTGTGAAGGAAGAATCTTTATTAGAGAATTCCTAGAATTTAATAACATAATCTCATTTCATTAATACGAGGTTGGTAAAGTATGATGATGCATCACAAGTGTCCAACGACATTCATATGGTGGGTAAAAAGTGTTTCGAAAACCATTTTTAAAACTATGGGTGCTGACTGCCGAGTAAGTAACTGCAACAACCAGCTTTCGCACCATGTTTATGTGTATTTTCATAAAATATTTATTAAATTGATGATGCATACCCATAAGGTGTCTTGACCGTATACAAGTTTTTTCACCTTTAACGACTTTTTTTTTCGTGTATAATTTGTTTTTGGTAAGAAATCGTATGTCTAATGTGAAGGAAGAATCTTTATTACAGAATCCTTGGAATTTAATAACAGAATCTCATTTCATTAATACGAGGTTGGTAAAGTATTATGATGCAGCACAAGTGTCCAACGACATTCATATGGTGGGTAAAAAGTGTTCCGAAAATCATTTTGAAAACTATGGGTGCTGACTGCTGAGTAAGTAACTGCAACAACCAAGTTTCGCACCATGTTTATCTGTATTTTCACAAATTTTAATAAATGGATGATGCATACTCATTAGGTGACTTGACCGTATACAAGTTTTTCACCTTCAACGACTTTTTTTTTTCCGTATAATTTGTTTTTGGTAAGAAATCGTATGTCTAATGTGAAGGAAGAATCTTTATTACAGAATACTTAGAATTTAATAACTGAATCTCATTTCATTAATACGAGGTTGGTAAAGGATGATGATGCAGCACAAGTGTCCAACGACATTCATATGTTGGGTAAAAAGTGTCCTGAAAACCATTTTGAAAACTATGGGTGCTGACTGCTGAGTAAGTAACTGCAACAACAAGGTTTCACACCATGTTTATGTGTATTTTCACAAAATCTTTATTAAATGGATGATGCATACCCATAAGGTGTCTTGACCGTATACAAGTTTTTTCACCTTCAATGACTTTTTTTCCTGTATAATTGGTTTTTGATTTGAAATCGTATGTCTAATGTGAAGGAAGAATCTTTATTATAGAATCCCTAGAATTTAATAAAATAATATCATTTCATTAATACGAGGTTGGTAAAATATGATGATGCATCACAAGTGTCCAACGACATTCATATGGTGGGTAAACAGTGTTCCGAAAACCATTTTGAAAACTATGGGTGCTGACTGCTGAGTAAGTAACTGCAACAACCAGGTTTCGCACCATGTTTATGTGTATTTTCACAAAATCTTTATTAAATGGATGATGCATACCCATAAGGTGTCTTGACCGTATACAAGTTTTTTCACCTTTAACGACTTTTTTTTCGTGTATAATTTGTTTTTGGTAAGAAATCGTATGTCTATTGTGAAGGAAGAATCTTTATTACAGAATCCCTAGAATTTAATAACAGAATCTCATTTCATTAATACGAGGTTGGTAAAGTATGATGATGCAACACAAGTGTCCAACGATATTCATATGGTGGGTAAAAAGTGTTCCGAAAACCATTTTGAAAACTATGGGTGCTGACTGCTGAGTAAGTAACTGCAACAACCAGGTTTCACACCATGTTTATGTGTATTTTCACAAAATCTTTAATAAATCGATGATGCATACTCATAAGGTGACTTGACCGTATACAAGTTTTTGCACCTTCAACGACTTTTTTTTTTCTCCGTATAATTTGTTTTTGGTAAGAAATCGTATGTCTAATATGAAGGAAGAATCTTTATTACATAATACTTAGAATTTAATAACATAATCTCATTTCATTAATACGAGGTTGGTAAAGGATGATGATGCAGCACAAGTGTCCAACGACATTCATATGGTGGGTAAAAAGTGTTCCGAAAACCATTTTGAAAACTATGGGTGTTGACTGCTGAGTAAGTAACTGCAACAACCAGGTTTCGCACCATGTTTATGTGTATTTTTACAAAATCTTTATTAAATGGATGATGCATACCCATAAGGTGTCTTGACCGTATACAAGTGTTTTCACCTTCAACGACTTTTTTTTTCATGTATAATTTGTTTTTGGTAAGAAATCGTATGTCTAATGTGCAGGAAGAATCTGTATTACAGAATCTTTAAAATTTAATAGCAGAATCTCATTTCATTAATACGAGGTTGGTAAAGTATGATGATCTAGCACAAGTGTCCAACGATATTCATACGGTGGGTAAAAAGTGTTCCGAAAACCATTTTGAAAACTATGGGTGCTGACTGCTGAGTAAGTAACTACAACAACCAGGTTTCGCACCATGTTTATGGGTATTTTCAAAAAATCTTTATTAAATGGAGGATGCATATGCATAAGGTGTCTTGACCGTATACAAGTTTTTTCACCTTCAACGACTTTTTTTTCAGGTATAATTTGTTTTTGATAAGAAATCGTATGTCTAATGTGAAGGAAGAATCTTTATTACAGAATCCCTAGAATTTAATAACAGAATCTCATTTCATTAATACGAGGTTGGTAAAGTATGATGATGCAGCACAAGTGTCCAACGACATTCATATGGTGGGTAAAAACTGTTCCGAAAAACCATTTTGAAAACTATGGGTGTTGACTGCTGAGTAAGTAACTGCAACAACCAGGTTTCGCACCATGTTTATGTGTATTTTCACAAAATCTTTAATAAATGGATGATGCATACTCATAAGGTGACTTGACCGTACACAATTTTTTTCACCTTCAACGACTTATTTTTTTTTCCGTATAATTTGTTTTTGGTAAGAAATCGTATGTCTAATGTGAAGGAAGAATCTTTATTACAGAATACTTAGAATTTAATAACAGAATCTCATTTCATTAATACGAGGTTGGTAAAGGATGATGATGCAGCACAAGTGTCCAACGACATTCATATGGTGGGTAAAAAGTGTTCCGAAAACCATTTTGAAAACTATGGGTGTTGACTGCTGAGTAAGTAACTGCAACAACCAGGTTTCGCACCATGTTTATGTGTATTTTTACAAAATCTTTATTAAATGGATGATGCATACCCATAAGGTGTCTTGACCGTATACAAGTGTTTTCACCTTCAACGACTTTTTTTTTCATGTATAATTTGTTTTTGGTAAGAAATCGTATGTCTAATGTGCAGGAAGAATCTGTATTACAGAATCTTTAAAATTTAATAGCAGAATCTCATTTCATTAATACGAGGTTGGTAAAGTATGATGATCTAGCACAAGTGTCCAACGATATTCATATGGTGGGTAAAAAGTGTTCCGAAAACCATTTTGAAAACTATGGGTGCTGACTGCTGAGTAAGTAACTACAACAACCAGGTTTCGCACCATGTTTATGGGTATTTTAAAAAAATCTTTATTAAATGGAGGATGCATACGCATAAGGTGTCTTGACCGTATACAAGTTTTTTCATCTTCAACGACTTTTTTTCAGGTATAATTTTTTTTTGATAAGAAATCGTATGTCTAATGTGAAGGAAGAATCTTTATTACAGAATCCCTAGAATTTAATAACAGAATCTCATTTCATTAATACGAGGTTGGTAAAGTATGATGATGCAGCACAAGTGTCCAACGACATTCATATGGTGGGAAAAAACTGTTCCGAAAACCATTTTGAAAACTATGGGTGCTGGCTGCTGAGTAATTAACTACAACAACCAGGTTTCGCACCATGTTTATGGGTATTTTCAAAAAATCTTTATTAAATGGATGATGCATACCCATAAGGTGTCTTGACCGTATACAAGTTTTTTTCACCTTCAACGACTTATATTTTTTCTCTCTATAATTTGTTTTGGGTAAGAAATCGTATATCTAATGTGAAGGAAGAATCTTTAATACAAAATCTTTAAAATTTAATAGCAGAATCTCATTTCATTAATACGAGGTTGGTAAAGTTTGATGATGTAGCACAAGTGTCCAACGATATTC